>NW_028270139.1:88524347-89149347 GCF_037043375.1 Chiloscyllium plagiosum | reverse complement strand
AGAGGTTCTTCGTTTTGAGGTCACATCAACCTTTTAAATAGTGCAAGCTCTGCGCATAATTGTTTTTTCAAATTGTGCGAATGATCAAAGAAATTTGAATGGCGTTGAACATAATTTCCACTTAAAATTCTGTGCCACTAACTGGAAGTGCCAGACACATTTGTCTATTGCAGCTGAAAAGATTGGAATTCAAAACATACTTTATTAGGACACAGCATAAGGAGAACAGAGTGAGTGATAGCTGCAGTACACTAGTTTTCCCACATTAAAAGACTCCAACCATAGGCTCTTGCCATAAGTAAGTGCCATCCTCATTCCAAGAAACTAACATAGACACAAGAAGAAAGGAACTCAAGTAGATCTAAGAAGTAAGATACAAAATATCCTAAACAGCTATAAATGTTATTAGCCCAAGAAAAAAAAATGTGATAAACATATATCTGGTTTGCAAGGAAACTAATTTATAAATATAACTAGAAATTCAAGGGAATTAGCTTTGGGAATGAAGTATTGGGGATGGGCACTGTCTGTGACATATTAATTTCCTTCAGGCAATGATTGGGTGGGGCTTAGAATAGTATGACATTTTTGAGGGAGGCTACCACTAGCAACAACAAATAATTAATTGAACATGTTATTGCACACTTGCAGTTCAAATGACTAAATGATCTGTGTGTCATTTGGTTTTGTGGTGTATGTAATTTGTATATTCTAATAATAATCTTTATTCACTGTACATAAAACTTCATCATTATGCAAGCCTGGAGACTTTTCTCACTAATTTAAATCTGGTGTAATATAACAATAATAGTGATGAAATCATACTGTTGTCTAAATTCAATTTAATGAGAAGAAATTTGGCTTCTGTTTATTACACATTGTCTTTTTATTTCAACGTTCCACCTAGCTTGCTAGGAGCCAGCAGCCACTGACAAGGAGCTACCATATCACAGCCAGTTTCAATATAGTCATGGTGTCAGAAGTGGAGGTGAGATTAAACATTGAAGAGCAATGAAAATTAAAGGAACACTATTGACAGAGAGACAGAAATGTTCAGAAATTAGAAAGTGTGACTTAATTAACTCATCTTGCAGAATCTTGTGCATTTGCAGAACTAAAAAATGATCTAATTGAAGACAGATTTATATTAGGCATGAGAGATGCTGTAGTGAGAGCACTTCTAAAGAGAGAGATAAAGTTTGCCCACAGAAAAGCAATCAACTGAGGTTGTAAATCGGTAGCTACAGCATATTCATGGCAGAACAGATCAAGTATTGCATTATGTTGGTAAATATTCCATGCCTCAAGGGCAGAACAATCATAGACAAAGGATAGGATATAAATACTGTGGACAACATCTTAACAGGGAGAATAAGTCAGGCCAAAGTGGCAGAGATAGTGTACTCACTGCAAGAAGTTGGATCACTTTGTATATTAGTGTAAGGCTTGAATGAAGCACAACAACCTGGTAGAGGTAAAAGCAAAATACTGCAGATGCAAGAAATCTGAAACAAACACAGAAATTGCTGGAGAAACTCAACAGGCCTGGCAGCATCAATGAAGAGAGAAATTATTAACGTTTAAAGTCCAGTATTACACTACTGAATAAGAAGATGGTAGATTTGGCCACTGGAGAGAGATCTGTTGAAGAACCTGATGGATCACTTTACAATATACAACATTCAATTAATTGGTATGGGATAAATGTTTTGTAACTGTTGGAATGAGAATTTCAGAAGGAGAACATCAGGTCAACATGAAGTATCAGATAGACAATGATACCCTTGAAACTAAGTTTGAAACTATATGATGGCACCGTAGTCATACATTAGGACAGATAACCCTGTGAGCCCAATGAAGTGATGCGAATAAAATTCTGGAGTTCCAGATCATAAGCAGCAACTTGAAGCCACTCATCTCAGATCGAAACTTGTTAACCTCTATGTGGCAAAGGAGGTTTTCAACTTGCAGAGTCCATTAAACCATAGATCATGAAGTAAATCCTGGAGAAGTGTAATGATACATTATCTCTCTGGAGAATATCTTCTTAGAGTTGATGAGAGTGAGACCAATTCCCATATGGCGAATAAAGTTTCAGCTGCCTTGATGGCCAGTCTGAAGGACAAGATAGAAGAAGGAGGAAAAGAAATAAATAAATAAGAAAGTGGTAACTCCCACAAAATAGATTAGCATAAAGATATACAGCACAGAAATACTCTAGTCTAACTCATCCATGCCAACCAGCTATCCTAAATAATTCTGGTCCCATTTGCTAGCATTTAGCCCATATCCCTCTAAACCCTTCCCATTTGTATACCCATCCAGATGCCATGTAATTCAACCCACTTCCACCACCTCCTCTGGTAGCTCATTCCATTCATGCACCACCACCTGTGTGCAAACGTTGCCGCTTAGGTCTCTTTTAGATCTTCCTCCTCTCACCTGAAACCTATGCCCTCTAATTTTAGACTTCCCCAACCCTGGTAAAAAGACTTTGGCTATTCACCCTATCCATGCCCCTCGCGATTTTATAATGTCACCCTTAGCCTCGAAAGTTCCAGGGGAAAAAGCCCTATCCTAGTCAGCCTCTCCCTAGAGCTCACTCACTCCAATCCTGGCAACATCCTTGTAAATCATTTTTGGACCTTTTCAGGTTTACCATCTTTCCTATAGCAGGGAGACGAGAATTGAACACAGTATTCCAAAATTGCCCTCACCAATGTCCTGTACAGCCACAACATGACGTCCCAACTCCTATAATCAATGCACTGACCAATGAAGGCAAGCAGGTTAAATGCTGCCCTCATCAACCTGTCCACCTGTGACTCCACTTTCAAGGAGCTATGCACCTGCAGCCCAGATCTCTTTGTTCAGCAACAGTCCCCCAGACTCTACCATTAACAATATAAGTCCAGCCCTGGTTTCCCTTACTAAAATGAAATACCTCATATTTATCTAACTTTAACTCCATCTGCCACTCCTTGGCCCATTGAGCCATCTGATCAAGATCCCGTTGTACTCTGAGATAATCATCCTCACCGTCCGCGACAACATCAAATTTGGTATAAGTTGCAAACTTACTAACCATACTTCCTATATTTACATCCAAATCATTTATATAAATGACAAAAAGCAGTGGACCCAGCACTGATCCTTGGTGCACTCCATGGTCACAAGTTTCCAGTTCAAGAAACAACCCTCTACCACCATCCTCTGACTCCTTCCTTCAAGCCGATTTTGTATCCAATTAGCTAGCTGCCCTCGATCCATGTGATCTAATCTTGCCAACAAGTTTACCATGTGGAACCTTGTCAAATGCTTTGCTGAAATTCATGTAGACAACATCTGTTGCTCTGCCTGCATCAATCTTCCTTGTCACCTTTTCAAAACATTCAATCAAGTTAGTCAGACATGATTTCCCACACACAAAGCCATGTTGACTATGCCTAATTTCTCCTTTCTTTTCCAAATGCATGTAAATCCTGTCCCTCAGAATTCCCTCCAACAACTTACCCACCACTGACATCAAGCTCACTGGTCTATTATTCTCTGGCCTTTCCTTACCAATTTTCTTAAAGAATGGCACCACATTAGTTACCTCCAGTCTTCCAGCACCTCACCCATGGCAGTCAATGAAACAAGCATCTCAGTAAGGTGCTAAGCAATCTCTTTCCTGGCTTTCTATTAAGGTATGGGTACACCTGATCAGGTCCCAGGGATTTATCTGCCTTTATGCATTTTAAGACCTTCAGCACCCACCATGAAACAACTGCGAAATTGAAAGTATGCATCAAACCAAAGGATCTCACTATCACATTGCCAACATCAAAGGAATTTTGCGACAATTTACAAAGACAAAAACTCTTCACTATACTGTTCCTAACTACATTCAGAATGCCCTTTAGGTGATGCAGATGGCTGTGCATGATTTTTGCATTTCCATGGCTTCAGAGGAATAACAATGCAGACAACATGAGATGTTACTGTTCTACCCACAAGTATTAGTGGATGATCTGCTAGTTTTGATTAGATTCTGTACAGTGTGGAAACAGGCCCTTTGGCCCAACAAGTCCACACCAACCCTCCAAAGAGTAATACACCTAACACTATGGGTAATTTAGCATGACTGGCACAGCTTTGGACTGTGGGAGGAAACTGGAGCACCCGGAGGAAACCTACACAGACACAGGGAGAATGTGCAAACCTCCACACAGACAGTTGCCCAAGGATGGAATCGAACCTGGGGCCCTGGCACTGTGAGGCAGCAGTGCTAACCACTGAGCCACCGTGCCACCCCATGGTTTATGGATGTGGAGACTTCATGGAAGAAGCAATTGCTGATCATAATCAAAACTTTGTAGGACTAGTAGAGCTTGACAGTTGAACTTAACGCTGACCAAGAAAATAAACTGTAATTAATGATGTCAGAATACAAGTGCAGAGTCATGTACTGCCAGCAAAATATATTAACCCAAATTCTGGCAATTCAGGAGTTGTAACAGTGATGCAATTACCAAGAGATGGAAAAGCAGCACAGTTATTTATTGGATTCGTTGACTATTTAGCAACATTCTTGCCTAATTTGTCAGCTGAATGTGAACCATGACATCAGTTCACTACCAATGACATGTAATTGTCACAAAACAAGAAGCAGCTGTCACTAAAATCAAGGAACTAGTGATAAATACAATTCTGTAAATACAATTCTGTAAATGATGAAGTCACCTTGTCGTGTGATGTCAATGAGACTGGACTTGGACCAACCCTAATAACATTATTTCATTTGAAACCAGGGTTTTAAAGTAGAACAATGCTACACTCGGATTGGAGTAGAAGTGACTGGCAGTTGCTTTTGCTCGTGAGCATTTTCATTAATACCTACTTGGAAGAGATAGAGTAACATTCGAGCTCCTTCAAAACATGTTCGTCAAGGTACTAACTGTTCCGAAGTGTCTGCAAAGAAAGTTTACTTTGGTTCCAGAGATAGCAAAGGCTATCTTTACTTTGGTTCCAGAGATAGCAAAGGTGTACAAATGCAGACAATTAAAAATAAAATACTGTGGATGCTGGAAATCTAAAACATGAAATTCTGGAGAATCTCAGCAGGTCTGGCAGCATCTGTGGAGAGTCAAACAACTTCAATGTTTTGAGACCAATATGATTCTTCTTCAGAAGAGAATTACATTGCAGACATAGTGTCAAGGGCAGCATTCTTGATGAAGAAAGCAGAAGATGCTACAACAGACTGAAAATTATTCCAGTTTCAATAAGAAGCAGCAGCTCGATATGCTGTGGAAGTTATCAACACAGCAGAGACATAATAGGCAAATGCCTTGCTCAAGTTAAGGGAACTACTCAACAACTTTTCAACTGTTAGAAAAAGTATTGATGAAAGGATGACTCAAAAATATCAAGGATACCCATTATGGTAGAGAATATTGTGCATGCAGAGATAAATTAACATCCCCAGACAACATATTTTACAAAGGAAGTAGACACATTGTCCTGAAAGACTTATGAGGAAATATGCTAAAACACATTTATATAAGTCATCAAAGAATTGAAGCAAGTCACAAGAAGACAAGAGATGTGTCACAGCAGTAGAATGCACTCAATAAAAAAAAGGGAGGATACAAGCCAACATGTTCCAATAAAGATAAACGGTGGGACCAATAAATCCTGTGAACCTAGGATATCAAAGAATGTTTTGGATTGAATAAAGAGAACAAAGGAGGCTTATGGCAAATACTGAGGGCGCAAAACAGCAAAAGCCCTACAGGAGTACCATTGTGCAAGAGGAAACTTAATTTTCAATTTCTTCCTGGCCACAGGAGAGATGCCAGAGGGCTGGAGGAGAGCCAGCATATTCAAGACAGGAGCAGGGGATAAACCAGGAAACAACAGGCCAATCAGTCTAACTTCAGTGATGAGAAGCTATTGTAAGCAATTCTGAGGGACAAAATTAATCTACACTTGCAGAGGCAGGGATTAATCAGGAACAGTCAACTTGATTTTATTAGAGAGGAGTCACATCTGACCAACTTAATTGAATTTTTCAGAGAGGTAACTAGGTGAGGGCAACACATTTGATGTAGGTTACTTGGACTTCAGCAAAGGTTTTGATAAGGTCCCACATGAGAGACTGATAGGTAGAGCCCATGGGATCCATAGAAATTTGGCCAATTAGATCCAGATATAGATGAGTAGCAGGAATCAGCAGATGATAATCGAAGGGTGTTTTTGTGACTGGGAGCCTGTGTACTGTGAGATTCCTCAAAGATCAGTGTTGGGACCTTTGCAGTTTGTGATTTATTTAAATAATTTAATATAGAATGTAATAGTGTTGATCAGTAAATTTACAAATGTTATGAAAATTGGTGTTACTGTAAATAAAGAGGATAACCTCATATCTAACCTTAGGAGGTCATAAAAGAGTTGGTCAGTGACAAATGGAATTCAATCTGGTTAAGTATGAAGTGATGGATATGGGCAGGAGTAATAAGGCAAGGTAATACATGATGAAGAATATGATCCTGGGAAACACCAAGGATCGGAGTATCTTGATGTGCTTGTCCATTGGTTCCTTAAGGAAGTGGGACGGGTAGATAAAGTGGTTAAGAAGGCATTTGGGATAATTGCCTTTATTAACCAAAGCATAGAGTTTAAGGACAGGTAAGTGTTGCTGTAACTGTACAAAACGTTGGTTAGACCTCAGCTATAGTATTGTGTGCAGTTCTGGCATCTTCACTATAGAAGGGATGTGCATTGCAGAGGGTGCAGAAGAGATTTACCCGGAATTTGCCTAGGCTGGATAGCTTCAGTTATGAAGTGAGATTGGATAAACTGGCATTGTTTTCCTTGGAGTACAGGAGACTGAGAACGGAATGATTGAGATGCATAAAATTATGAGGGGCATAGACAGGGCTGATGGAAAGAATTTTTTTTCTCTGGGTGCGGCGATCAATGACCAAGCAGCATAGATTTAATGTAAGGGGCAGAAGATTTAGAGGGGATGTGAGGAAACATTTTACCTCTCAGAGTGTAATGGTAATCTGGAACTCATAGCATGTAATGGTGGTAGTGGTAGAAACCCTCATAGCATTTAAGAATTTAGAACTATACTTGTAATACCAAAGTACACAGGCTTATGGGCCAAGTGCTGGAAAATGGGATTAGACTAGTTAGGTACTTATTTTTGATTGCATAGACTTGATGGGCTGACAGGCCTTTTTCTGTGCTATATACCTCTATGACTATGACTCTCCAAACAGTGGCTTTTGTGTCTGACTAGATCCTGATCAGACTAATCCCACTGCCAGTGTCATTCATTCCACACCACTTCTAACCACTGGCTAGATATCTGTCTTTTGTGTCTCACGGGTACTGGCTAGATGTCCTTGGTCCTGGTGGGGAAAGAAACAGTCCCTTAGGATGAAAATACCAAGGCCCAAGAGGAAGCATTAGCAGAGGTATTCCCTGCACCCTCCACCAGCCCAGATACTGACACCCTGGTAGAAATATTTGAAAGCATAAGCTGCTGAGCACCTCACTGCAAAAGTCCATAGCTGGTTGAGGAAGAAACACCCCACTGGCACTCAGAGAACTACTGGGGACCCGATGCCTGCTCAGCTCCAGGCAGGAGAGAACCCAGTGGTGTTAGCATTCAGGCACTTTGTCTAAATGAACAGGCAGAACTGAAATAGCAGCCAGGTACATGGGATACAATGGACCTCACTGTCCCAGATTCTACGGTCAACACTCGGACTGGCCTCCACTTCCCTCCAGCTTCTGGCTCCACCCATTCTGCAGCCAAGACTCGGACTACACTTCCCAGGGTCACCCCTGGGTCCTACTGCTGACCTGAAGCTAGCCATCATACTAGTTCTCCCCCCTCACCTATCCACCCCCATAATGCATTCCAACACGCCACCTCTCCTTCTTCATCTCATCCCCCCCGCATGCCTTCCCACTCCCCCATCCCAATCTCCTTTCTCTCCCACACCCACTCCCTCACCCCACCACATCCAACCCTCAACCACCACATGTCATCACCCTTTCCCCTCCCCTCCATCAGCCACCTCAGGAAACGCCCAAAACCCCACCCCCGACCTTTGCCACATATTGACTATCCCCTCTGACCTCAAACTTTCTGAGGCCAAAAGGTTTATCCTCAGGAAAGGTCTCATGTTCGTGCCCTCCCACCTTCACCTCAACGAATTCCGGACCGGTCACAATGCCTCCGCCTCTGTGCCTTCTTCTTTGACAAAAACTCCCAATCTACCCTGACGACCCCTTCTCCTGCCTCCAACCTTCCTCCTCCACATGTTCACTCTCTGCTGGCCTTGTACCTGTCCTCGACCTCTTCATTGCTGTGGAAGCTGTTTTTGCTGGACTGCTTGTTTGCAGAGATTTTGATCTGTCATGGCGTTGCTCTCGCCTGGCTTGGCCCCTTGCCCTGGGTGGCCCTATCCTGCTAGAACATTCTGTAACAACCACATAACCTCTGCTTTTCCCACATAACTCATGAACTGTTTATCTGCAGAAAGCGCAACTCAGCCAAATGTTATCAACGGGCAAGTGTAGTATCTGGAGTGTGCATTGACTGAAGGTCTGAGAACAATAGCTTGTTATGTACAGTCTCGGACTCTGGCTGGTGTATTCTGAAGTAGACTATCTAGTGACTATCTTGTGGTTTTATGTCTGATTGAGAAACTGTCAGCTCAGCATTTGTTGTACTATATAAATCTGCGGCAATCAGGAAGCGCTTTGGAGATGCACCAGACATTACTAAGGAATGGTGTGCTCCCCATGATATCATCCAATAAAATTTGTCAATGCTCAAAGTCTGAGTCTGAAGAATTTCTTCAACAATTGCAGAATGCCGACATGACATAGCCACCTTAATTTCTCCATCCCTCACCTACTCCAACCTCATCGGCTCCAAATGTGCAGCGCTCCACTCTCTTCGCACCAACTCCCGGGTCACCATCAAACCTGCTGACAAACGTGGAGCAGTGGCAGTCTGGAGAATGGACCTCGATATCGCAGAGACTGAACGCCAACTCTCCGACATGTCCTGTCTCCCCCTGCCTATGATCCCACCGCGACCCATCATGCCAAAATCACTCGCATTGTCCATGCCCTCATTGCGTCTGGTGATCTCTCGTCCACTGCCTCCAAACTCATAGTCCCCCAGCCCCGCACTGCCCGGTTCTACCTGCTCCCCAAGATTCACAAGCCCAACTACCCTGGCTGACCCACTGTTTCGGCATACTTCTGCCCCTCTGACCTCATCTTGTCCTACCTTGACTCCATCCTCTCCGCCTTGGTTCAGGCACTTCCCCCCTACATCCACAACACCAACCACGCCCTCCATCTCTTCAGTAACTTCCAGTTCTCCGGCCCACAGCGCTTTATCTTCACTATGGACGTGCAGTCCTTATACATGTTCACATTACATAAGGATGGCCTCCAGGCCCTCTGCTTCTTCCTCTGGAACAGACCCATCCAGTTCCCCTCCATCAACACCCTCCTCTGCCTTGCTGAACTGGTCCTCAACCTCAATAAATGTTCCTTCAACTCCTTCCATTTCCTCCAAATCCAGGGAGTGGCCATGGGGATTAGGATGGGCCCAGCTATGCCTGCCTCTTTGTTTGCTATGTCAAACAGTCCCTCTTCAGTACTTACACAGTCATTGTGGCCCAACTCTTCCGCTGTTATATCAATGATAGCATCGGTGCAGCACCCTGATGATCATCTACTTCGCCCACAACTTCCACTCAACACTCAAATTCACTTGGTCCATTTCAGACACCTCCCTCCCCTTTCTTGAGTTCTCCATTTCCATCTCTGGCAACAGTTTTCACATGGGTATTTACTACAAACCCACAGACTCCCATAACTACCTGGACTACACGTTCTCCCACTCAGTATCCTGCAAGAACTCCATCCAGTTCTCCCAATTCCTCCGCCTCCACCGCATCTGCTCAGATGAGGAGACATTCCACTCCCAAGCAGCCAGATGTCCACCTATTTCGAACAATGTGCTTTTCCTCCCTCTGTCATCCAGACAGCCTTCCACCGCACCACCACCATTCCCCGTTCCACTGCTCTAAACACCCCCAACCAAATGCAATAAAGACAGAGATCCCCTTGTCCTCACCTACGCATCCAACGCATCATCCTTAAATACTGCCACCAATACCAACTAGACCCCACCACCAAGAATGGCTTCCCCTCCCCAACCCTCTCTGGCTCCAAGGACCATTCCCTTTGACAGTCCTTGGTTTGCTCTACTCTCCCCACCAACCCCTTTGAGATGCCAGGTACCTTCTCCTGCAACCAGAAAAGATGCAAAACCTGCCGGTATACCCACCCACCTCACCTCCACCCAGGGTTGCAAACAGTCCTTCCAGGTGAGACAGAGATTCGCTTGCCTCTCTTCCAACCTAGTTTACTGCATCAGGTGCTCCTGATGTGGTCTTCTCTACATCACTGCCTCACAGCGCCAGGAACCCAAGTTTGATTCCAGCCTCGGGGTTTGCACATTCTCCCCGTACCTGCGTGGGTTTCTTCCGGGTGCTCCAGTTTCCTCCCACAGTCCAAAGATGTGCGGGCCAGGTGAATTGGTCATGCTAAATTACCCATAGTGTTAGGTGCATTAGTTCGGTGTCAATATAGGGTTGGAGAATGAGTCTGGGTGGGTTACTCTTTGGAGGGTCGGTATGGATGGTGGGCCAAATGGCCTGCTTCCACACTGTAGGTAATCTAATCTAATCAAAAACGTAAACTTAGGAAATGGTTTACCGAGCATCTCAGCCAGGCCCACAGGGACCAACTGGACCTCCCAGTCACTGGCCATTTTAATTTCCCTTCCCATTCCCTTTCCGACATGACCATCCCTGACCTCCTCCATTGCCACAATGAACCAAACTGCAAATTGGAGGAACAATACCTCATCTTCCACCTACAGCCCAGAGGACTCAACACTGAGTTCTCCAATTTCAAATAATCTCCCTTCCCATCCCCCGACCCTTTCACCAAACATTTCATCAAAGAGATGCCTACATTTTCGGTAACTTTAACCACAACAGCCCTTCTGATACTTTTCTTCTACAGACACTATTAACTCTTACACTCATCATATCTTTGGTTCTCCATTTTTATTGGGGATGTTTTTCTACCTTTACCTGCAAAGACAGATAGAAAATACTTGTTTAAGGTCCTTATCATTTTCCTTATTCCCCATATAATTTATTCTTTCTCAGCCAATCAAGGACTAACGCTTAGTTTTCTTACAGTCTTCCTTTTTATATACATGTAATATATAAACATAGAAAATGGGTGCAGCAGTAAGACTTCAAGCCTGTTCCACTATTCAATATCATCTTCCCACCTTCTGCTCATATTCTTTGATCCCTTTGGTCCTAACAGCTTTTGTTTTGACCGCTTTCTGTGGTAGAGAATTCCACAGGTTTACCACTCTCCAGATCAAAAGATTTCTCATCTCAGTCCTAAATTACCTACCCCATATACTTAGAACATAGAACATAGAAGAATACAGCGCAGTACAGGCCCTTTGGCCCTCGATGTTGCGCCGATCCAAGCCCACCTAACCTATACTAACCCACTATCCTCCATATGCCTATCCAATGCCCGCTTAAATGCCCATAAAGAGGGAGAGTCCACCACTGCTACTGGCAGGGCATTCCATGAACTTACGACTCGCTGAGTGAAGAACCTACCCCTAACTTCAGTCCTATATCTACCCCCCCTTAATTTAAAGCTATGCCCCCTTGTAATACCCGACTCCATACGCGGGAAAAGGTTCACACTGTCAACCCTATCTAACCCCCTAATCACCTTGTACACCTCAATCAAGTCACCCCTAAACCTTCTTTTCTCTAATGAAAACAGCCCCAAGTGTCTCAGTCTTTCCTCACTTAAACTGTGATCCCTGCTTCTGGATTTCCCAGTCATTGGAAATATCTTTCCTGTAATTATCCATCTACTCCTGTAAGAATTTTATAGGTTTTTATGAGATCACTACTCATTCTTCTAAAGTCCAGTCAATATGGTCCTAACTGATCCAGTTCATGGATTATTCATTCATGTCAGAATCAGAAACAATCAAAATCTCTTTAAATCATACAGTTTCTTCTAGCCAAAATCCTAGGTCCTTCCTTTACTGTTAGATGTAAAAGAGGTAATATAAATGTTAGTTGGGATTTATCAACACAATTTGTCACAAATTTGGTGCTTAATCCTTCTTATTAAAGGTTGAAAATATGGCTAAAGTGATGGTGAATTTTGGGTTCAGCCAGTTATTGCATTATTTAAATCTTGGGTAGGTACATTAGAATTCACATTTTTATATTTTAAAAAACTGGAAGTCAGCACATCACACCAGACAAGGGAGATCAATATTACAGAAAACAAATTATTTTAACAATTAAACTCTTTCCCCTTTCTCCCAGTCCCCTAGAGCCCAAAACAAAAATAAGTGAAAAAAAGTCACCAGAAGATAAAAGACATGGATGATGAAGGTATTAGTCATACAGAATGGAAACAGACTTTTCGGTCCAACTAGTTCGTGCTGACCATAATTCCAAATTAAATTGGTCTCACCTGCCTGCTCCTGGTCCGTATCCCTCCAAACCTTTCCTATTCATGTACTTATCCAAATGTCTTTTAAACATTGTAATTAAATCTGCATCCAACACTTCCACTGGAGGTTCATTCCACATACAAATCACCCTCTTTGTAAAAAAAATTGCCCCCATGTCTTTTTTAAATCTCTCTCCTTAAAAATGTGCTCCCTAGTTTTGAAATTCTCCATCCTAGAGGAAAGACAACTACCATTACCTCTATCTATACCCCTCATTATTGTATAAACGCCGATATGGTAACCTCTCAAACTCTTACATTCCAGTGAGAAAAGTCCTGGCCTACCCAGCCTTTCTTTATAACTCAAAGCATCCATTCTGTCACTATGTCCTCTCTCCGCTTCCCCCACTCCAGTGGGACTGTCTGTTCTTTTCAGTCTATAGACAAAAAAAAACTGCAGATGCTGGAATCCAAAGTAGACAGGCAGGAGGCTGGAAGAACACAGCAAGCCAGGAGGCTGGCAGTTAGACACATCGTTGTTCTACCATTCTCACATTCCATTCACTTAATCTGAACTATCAACATCTTTTCTCCCCCAGCACTCTACACTCCAATTTCCCCCAACTGTAGCATAAACGCTGCTCCCTCCACACTTCACGACAGCGCTGATGAAGAGTCATCGAGACTCGAAAGTTAGCCTGCTCTCTCTCCATGGATGCAGCCTGACCCACTGTGATCTCCAGCATTTATTGTTTTTAATACAGATTGCAGCATCTGCAGTAATTTGCTCCTATGGACCCAGCAACATCCTGCTAAACCTCTTCTGAGCCCTCCAGCTTAATAAAATTCTTTCTATAACTAAGCGACCAGAACTGGACCTAGTACTCAACAGCAGCCTCAGCAATGTCTCATACAACTTCAACTTGATTTCCCAACTCATACTTGAAGGACTAAGCAATGAAGGCAAGTGTGCCAAATATCTTTTTAACCATCCTGCCTGTATGTGTATTTTTTAATCCTTATAAGCAGCTTTATTTTTTAAACATTACCAGAGGGCTTTGGACACTTCAAATCAATCAATCTTTTCCATTTGCCAGCATTTGGCCCATATCCCTGGTGGGCGGCACGGTGGCACAGTGGTTAGCACTGCTGCCTCGCAGCGCCAGAGACCCGGGTTCAATTCCCGACTCAGGCGACTGACTGTGTGGAGTTTGCACGTTCTCCCCGTGTCTGCGTGGGTTTCCTCCGGGGGCTCCGGTTTCCTCCCACAGTCCAAAGATGTGCAAGTCAGGTGAATTGGCCATGCTAAATTGCCCGTAGTGTTAGGTAAAGGGGTAATTGTAGGGGTATGGGTGGGTTACGCTTCGGCGGGTCGGTGTGGACTTGTTGGGCCGAAGGGCCTGTTTCCACACTGTAAGTAATCTAAAAAAAAACCCTTCCTACTCATATACCCACCCAGATGCTTTTTAAACATTGTAATTGTACCAGCCTCCACCACTTCCTCTGGTAGCTCACTTCCATACACGCACCACATTCTGTGTGAAAAATTTGGCCCTTAGGTCCCTTTTAAATCTTTCCCCTCTCACTTTAAGCCTATGCCCTCTAGTTTTGAAATCCCTCACCCCAGGGAAAATACGTTTTTATTTACCCTATCCATGACCCTCATGTTTATATAAATCTCTATATGGTCACGTCTCAGCCTCCCCACTCCATGAAAAATAGCCCCAACCTATTCAGTCTCTCCCTATAACTCAAACCCTCCAACCCAAAGTGGTCTAATCAATGTCCTGTGCAGTGGCAACATTGAGAAAGCTGGTACCCTTACACATCTGCTATAGGGAATGCAGGAAAGCGCTTGACCACGGGTGGGGGGGGAACGGGCAGTAACCATTTGTTCAGAAGAATTAAGGACATCTGTTCTTAGTGTCAATGGATCGGTGTAAATAAGGTGATAACATTTGTTCACTTGTGGAATGTGTGGCAGTACTTCCTTCTCATGCTTGGGGCTGGAAGTTGTGCATATTTCACTGTGGGATGTTGGATAACTGAGTTTCTGGTTTATATTAAAGACTCTTAACAAAACTCATACTTAATAGGAAAAGAACTTGTAATTTAATATGCTGAGTGGAATATGCATCTAATAGAACAACCTTAAAACATTTTCATGTATACTACACTGAGCATATTTGAATTTATGAAGCTCAGCTCCCTAATCGTGACTGTTCTGGAATGTGAATGTCTCATTACCCTTATAAGCTAGGAAAACGCAAAGGCTGAAATTGACATTGTAAGAAAGTTGGAAGATGTTCATGTGTATGAGAGAAAACATTCTTCTGTAAATTACATTCACTTACCTAAGAGTTCAAGGGACAGCGAGTCAGCGAGTCTTTACTCAGCGAGTCGTGAGTTCATGGAATGCCCTGCCAGTAGCAGTGGTGGACTCTCCCTCTTTATGGGCATTTAAACGGGCATTGGATAGGCATATGGAGGATAGTGGACTAGTGTAGGCTTGGATCGGCGCAACATCGAGGGCCAAAGGGCATGTACTGCACTGAATTTTTCTATGTTCTATGACACTGAGAGAGAGGGAGAGACAGGACGGAAGCTGGTGGAAAGGTTAACTCTTTGTGGTCTGATTTGAGTGTACACTTGCTTGTCACGGATTGAATGTTTTGTGTTGTGCCTTGGAGCTTGAGATCTAGGAATGTTATGAGTTGAATTTGCATTTTGGGTATCTAAGATGATTTTAAAAGAAAAGGCCATTTTGTAGGATAATGATAGTGGGCATGTTAGCTGAGTGAGGTTACCGCATGACCTTTTCCACAAAGTTTAGACTAGTCTTTTGTTATGATGTACTGTTAAAATGGAAGGTTATCTAGCCAAAGCAATTGGCCATTTGGCCTGGCTTGATCAGAGTTCTCACTTTGAAGTGCACGTAGCTTAATTAGTCAAGTTTACTCAGACCTGTCAATGAGTTTCTCTTTCTCTGCAAACTTTTGTCATTATATTGCTGCTTATCTTATTCTGATATGTTTTTGTAATTTTAACACCAATTTCTGTATAAAGACAGCTTGTTTGCAGCAATAAGGCGTGTAGCCTGAGGGAGCTCTTATGGGTAAGAGCTGGCACCGTTACTCTGCTAATGGTTTTAGAACCTTAGCTCAGGCCTTGCTTGTAGGTATCTATGTTATAGTGTAACATTGATGCCATTGGTAAATAAAGATAAATTTGTTTTAATTTAAACTAAACTGTCTGTAAGAGTTTCATATTCCAGACTACCACAGAGTACGATCTCTGGGACGAACCAGGATCTTGCAGGTCAAGTCCATCAGAGATTCCCTGAGCCATCTCAAATACGTACTTTAACAATATGATCTCCCAATCCTATAATCAATGCAATGACCAAAAAGGAACGCATACCAAATGCCTTCACTATCCTATCGACCTGCAACTCCACTTTCAAGGAACTATGTACCTGCACTCCTAGGTCTTTTTGTTCAGCAACACTCCCCAGGACCTTACCATTAAGTATATTAGTCCTGCCCTGATTTGCCTTACCAAAATGTAGCAGCTCACATTTATCTATATTAAACTCCGTCTGCCACTTCTTGGCCCATCTAATTAAGATCCCATTGTACTCTGAGATAACCTTCTTTGCTGTCCACTACACCTCCAATTTTGGTGTCATCTGCAAACTTACTAACCATGCCTCCTATGTTCACATTCCAAATCATGAGTATTCTTGGATATTTTTGATGCATTGTTTTAGGAAATTGTCTTGAATATCTCTGAACTTGACCTTTAGACTGCCTTTGTCGATTTTAGTTATCCAATCTAGAGGAGATTAAAGTCCACCTTGATTCTCACATTACCTTTGTTAAAGCTCTCATTAATTGTTGATTCATGCTTTGTCCAATGCAATAGCTGCTGTAAGGGGGCTGCAAAATTTTACCACTCTGCGTTCTGCAGTGTTACCCTTTACCTCCACACATACTGATTGTACTTGATGTTTTGAGCCAAACTCCTTTTACACCATTGTTTTATCTGAGCTATCCTTCCTTCTTTTCTACTCTGTATTTGCGAGTCCCTTTTTTTTATCTTATCTAAGGCTTATCAAAATACTTTACACTAGCTTCCTCCCACTCTATTTGGTTAGAGCTAAGATACAATAAAAGTATCAATACGTTAGTGGGTATATTCTGTAGGCCATTGTCTAGTGGGAAAGATATACAAGAATAAATGTGGAATGAAATTAGAGATGTAAGAATAAATAACTACAGAATGGTTATAACAGGAGACTTTAATTAAATCGTAATACAGACAGAGATAGTAATAGTATAAAGGGCAAATGAGTATTAGAGTTTCTAAAACATAATTAGCAGAATTTTCAGTCCACTATTTTCAGATCAGTATTTTTCAGTTCCAACAAGGAAAGAGATGCTGCTAGGTCTGGTTCTGAAAAAATGAGGTAGGTCAAGTGGATTAAGTATTAGCAGGGGAACACTTAGGGGGAGAAATTATTGTTTATCATAATGTTTAGGTTAACAATGGAAAAAATAAAAATTTGGCATTAAAATAAATTGGAGGAGGGCCAGCGTGATGAGAAAAAATCTGGTTGAGGTAAATTCCAATCAAGGATTGCTGAGCCAATTTTCCTTCAAAGAAAAGAGAATTTGGGTTTGTGGAGTTACATTCCCACAAGGGGAAAAGTAGAAAAAAGTCAGAGTGTCCGAAAGAAAACAGTAAGAGAACGCAAAATAAAGCAGAAAAGGTATAAATATGAGAAATATCAAATGAATAATACAGATTTATAAATAAAGTTCAGAAGGGAAGTAAAGCAAAGAGAAAGAACATAAGAAAATAATGGCAGCTAAGTAAAAGGGAATATAAATTTCTGCTATGGAAATATAAAAAGTAAAAGGAAGATTGGGCTAAATGGACAATAAAAGGGACTTATACATAAAGCACGGGACATTGTTAGGATGAGGTACTAAATAAATACCTTGCATCTGTCTTTATTAAGAAAGAAGATGCTGCCAAAGTCATAGTGAAAGAACAGTTAATTGAAATAGTGGATGGAATAAAATTTGATAAAGAAGATATAATGGATAAACTAAATCATAGAGTCATACAGCATGGAAACAGACCCTTCAGACCAACTAATCCAAGCCGACCATGTTCCCAAACTAAACGAGTCCCACTTGCCTGCATTTGGCCCATATCCCTCCAAACTTTTCCTATTCATTTACTTATCCAAACGTCTTTTAAACTTAATGATACCTGCATCTACCACTTCCTCTGGCAGTCCATTGCACACAAGAACCACTTTCTGTAAAAACGTTGCCCCTCATTTCCTTTTTAAAACTTTCTCCTCTCACCTTAAAAATGTGCCCCCTAGTTTGAACTCCCCCACCCTAAGAAAAAGACACTTGCTATTTAACTTATCTATGTCTCTTGTGATTTTATGTACCTCTAAAAGGTCACCCCTCAACCTCCTATGCTTCATTGAAAAATGTCCCTATCCAGCCTACTTTTTTTTGTAACTCAAACCCTATCCTTTCTATATTAGGGTGATCAGAACTGCACACAGTATTCCAGAAGAGGCCTCACCAACATCCTATACAACCTCAACATGAAAGGTTACCTTTCTCTTTTTCTGTGATGATGGATGATAACCATTGATCAGGTAGCGACATATTAAACTATTAATTACATGTTTTCATTTTTTTTAAAGAGGATATGCAGTCAAATAAAAAGGTTGTAAATTCTGAACAATGTAACTTGTGACTGTAAGGCTCTGGAATATTGAAAAGGCCTGTGTGGAGTATTCCCAGTCTAGATAGAGATCACGGAAGATCACAGTTGATGGGTGTCAAATAAATCTTAAACAAAATAACTTCAAAGGGACAGATGCACTGCAAACTGAAATGTAATAGCCTGTGATTTTTCCCCAGAATGTGAACATGAAGGAAGAAAAGACAGCAGTTTGGGGAAAAGGCATACATTTGATTAAAAGCTGGTTAAAAACCCTGGCTGTATGTGCTAGTGTGTGCTGTGAGCATTGCAGCCATGACCTCCTATCCCTGACATTAATTGCCTTCTGTGAAGAAAAATGTCCAGGTAACTTTCCTCCTTCCTGAAGTTTTTCAATATCCGCAACTCCAACTCAAGAAGCTGCAAGTAATTACGATTACCAGAGCCACGGTATCTGGAACAAATTTCACAAATTCCCATATATTGTGGCAATAGCACATCATCATCATTGCTTTTGTGTCTAACCTTATTTAATGGTTTAATCAGTTGGTTGTGGTTAAAGTTGATAAGTTACCAGGGGCTGGATGAGATGCATCCAGAGAAGTACAGACAGAATTTGCAGAAACATTGACAATAATTGTCCTTAGGTGTAGGAAAGAGCCTGAGGCCTGGAGAATTGCAACTCTTATAAATTTGCTTTATAAAGGTTGCAAGGCTAATCCCAGACCAAATGTGAGTTTTTGATTAAATATCAGTGAAGGTTGATGAGCGCAATGCTGTTGATGAGCATTTGGACTTCCAAAAAACATTTGAAGAAGTGCCACATAATAGATTTGATAGTAAAGTTTAGACAACAGAATAAAAGCAATAGTGGTATAATGAATATGGAAACAGAGAACAATGGACATTGGTTGTTTTTTCAGACTGGAAGAAGACATATAATGATGTTGTCTCCGTGTCAGTTTTAAGTACACTACTTTGCTTGGTCGAGATTAATGACTGAGACTTCATATGCAGGGAACAATATCAAAATTTTAAAATTACACAAAACTTGGAAATTTTGTGAATTGTGAGGATGATGGTGATAAGCTTCAAGAGGACTTAGGTAGCATGGTAGCATGTTTGGAAAAGTGGCAGATAAAACTTAATGCTGAAGTGATTGTAGTAGGAAGAATGTGAACAGTCAATATTAATAATAAAAGATACAATTCTAAACAGGATGTTGGAGCAGAGGAATCTTGGGGTATACGTGCACAAATAACTGAAGGTGATGAGGGAAATTGGAAAAAAGTGGTTGACCGTCCAGAATTCTGGCTTTATAAAGAGGGGCATAGAGGACAAAAACAAGCAAATTATGATAAGCCTATATAAAAAAAAGGTTAGGCCTCAACTTAAGATCTGGTAGAAGTTTTCAAATTCATGAAACGTCTGGACCGAGTAAATAAACTAATTGCTCTACCAGCACGCGAAGTTTTTTTGTGATTCATGTACTTCCAACAAACACCACCTTCCTTTGTGTTGATTCTGTTTCCAGCTACTGGAGCATCCCTCTTGATCCTTATTATGCCCCTACGGGCAGTACAACGTGTACACTTTTCAAAACGAGCGTTATCTTAGAAAAGACAACTGTAGCCTGGTTTTAAAAATGTATGCACATTTTTGTCGGCGTAGCATTAAAATCACAAAATTAAGGAGAAGGATCGACTTTGCCTTTATATTGATGAGGAGCTGGCAGAGGGGAGGTGACTGGGGCATGCGCAGTAGTGCTGGCGCTACTCTTGCTGCCCGGTAATTGTGGAGAGGGAATAACGAGGAAGTGTCAGCAAACTTGTAGGGGAAAATCATCAACGGTTAAATACATTTCTAATCAACCGAGATATCGTACGACGAATGTTAGCGGACGAAGTATGGCTGTCAATTTTGGAAAAGTCCAAATCGGGATTTACGTCGAAATCAAACGGAGCGACGGTTAGTGGAAGCGGGGAACAGATTTTTTTTTGAGCGCCTCTTCTCACGATCATTGTTTAAGAGACGGCTCAACAACCATTAGCAACGGCCGCCTCTGCGCTAGAGCTCCCTGTCTGCGTGATCCTTCCTCGATTTGAGGGGTGGGAGAGAGGGTAACAGGCGAGGAGGTGGCGGGGGAGGAGTAGGGAGTTCGGTTGACAGATTTTTCCCGAAGGTGTTACTTGCTCGGTTGTCTCGGAGACGGCGCCGGCGGTACAGCCCAGGCCGGCGGTTGTTGCTGCCACCATCACACCCTAGCGGAGAGCGCGCTCTCGTCGGGAAGGAGCCGTTGGGCGCGTGCGCGCTGGCGGGAGGGGGTGAGAGCCGGGCGGCGGCGGCGAAGCGCGCTCCGTGTGTGTGGGAGAATATCAGACGTTTTCTGTTTATTTCAAACAAAATAAAAGAAATGATTGAAGATGGTGATTGTGACTAGAGAGCTCATTCAAAAGAGTTGGAGGGGATGTGTTCAGACACGCCCCTCCCGTCCTCGCCGTGCGCGTTGCTGCGGCGCTGCTGCAGACTGCGCGTGCGCGTTTTGCATCTCTATTATTTGGGCTGAACGAAGGGCCTGGTACTGATTGTCAGCTGGGTGTGAGGCTCTTGGAAAGGAATATGTGGCTTTTTACAGGCGCTTTGGATCGGATTCTGTGGCCTGTTTGTCAACAATTAATATCTGAAAATTTTCTCTTTCACCTGAGCAACCTGATTTCTCAATCGTAAAAGAGGGGTTCATTTTTCTTCTGTTGTGATTTCTAAGCATTCCTAAGGAGCCAGTGAAATTTAATTGTCACGTTTCCTGCATAAGAGTAGCTAAAATCACTTTGCACGCAGTAATAATACACGTACAGAATTATCATGCTGGTACTTGTTCCATTGTTATTGACAGTGGGAAAACCTAACTCATTGTGCGACAGTAAGGTAAAACAAAGAACTGTAGATGCTGGAGACCTGAATTAGGAACAGAAATTGGTGGTGAAACTCCGGTCTGACAGCATCTTTGGAGAGAAAGCAGAGAACCCCACACAGTTCTGTTGAAGAGTCACCAGACTCAATGTTGACTCTGCTTTCTCCCCACAGATGCTGCCAGACCACCTGAGTTTTGCCAGCATTTTCTTTTGTTTAATTGTGCAATAGCATCCATTACATCCACCTGTGAAAAATGGATGGTACTCAGTTTAACCCCTTAGTCAAAGAAAGGCACCTAGGAGTGTGAGATGATTTATGCATGGTTATTGTTTCTTCAGTTGCTGCAGAGGGAGACAATGGGCTGAGAAGAAGCTCAATGTAGAATCTGAAAATATTAGAGAAACTGAGTTCTGGCAGCATCTGTAGAGAGGTAAACCATTGATATTTTGAACTAGGTCTCTTCTTTGCTGTCTTTAGGTCTCTTCTTTGATGTTTTTAAATATCCCCCCAAAACACAAGCCCCACTTCCAAATTGACGAACTGAGTATTTTTCCAAGCAGTCTACCTTTAGAGGTCAGGGCCATTAGTGCCTGTCAGCATATGTCTGTCCGCCTTCATTATATTTTCAGGTGTCACTATAGAGGATGTATGGACATCCAGGAAAATGTAATCCAGAGCCTACTCCAGTACAGTGAAAGTCTTTGGACCTATGACCATCATCTATCTCATTGGTTCCTTAAGAATGCTTAGAAATCACAACAGAAGAAAAATGAACCCCTCTTTTACGACAGCTAAGGTGGAAACTGTTCAGCTTTTTCTCCTGTTTAGGATATGTTGCTCAGGTCTCAACACTAGAGGCATGTTCTCTGGATGGATGCTTAGTGGACTCAATTATCAGTATTCTTGGGCTGAAATTATTCTGCACTTTTACTTTGCTTGGGTGTAACAGCTTCGGCTTTTGTGACTCGTATGTTAATTTCAGCATCAAGTTGCTGGTGAATGTGAAGCTGTCAGCAACATCCAAAGTCACTTTGGCATTGCTGGTAAATATTGGTATCTCATCATCCCAGACCGTGGCATTTGTTTTCCTGATACCGATGGACAAATTATACTTTACAAGTTTGAGAGTTTATCTATTTGCCACTGAAGGTGTTTCTCAATATGGAGTGCTTGTCTGAGATTCAAGATGAGGACAAATAGCTTTCTGTCAGTTCTGGCATTTGCTGTAAATGTCCTGAAGGTAAATGACAGCAGTAAATGGAAGAATGTGTTCAAGAGTGTCTGTACCAGAATACGACCCTGCTTATCATCACTGCAGATCTCATAGGCTTCTGTTGTTGCACCCGTATAGCTGACCTGACATCATCTTGGAAAGAGGAGGTCACATTGAGCAGCTCTGAATAGCTTAAAAAGGCTCCCTCTGCTTATGTGGTCACATGTCTTGTTGAGATGAATGGATGCCCTATACAGTGGACTCCTTTGTTTACTGCATTTCTCTTACAGCTGCTAGACTTTAAAGACCATATCAACTGTAGATCTTCCTGTACTGGAACCATATTGGGGAGCTGGATGGCTAGATTCAGCCAGGATTTGCTGCCTCAAGGGGAACACAGACAACTATGTTTTTAGTTCATAGTTAACTACTTTCTTGTAAACTTATTTCTTTTCCCATATTGTCCTCACATTAGGAACATATAGTTAATCCAGTAATTAATTTTACTATTTTGACTGTGTTAATCTATTAATGGTAAAGTGTAAACAGTTTACAGTGGAAAACTTTGGATTTATTGAGTAGCCAAAAGAAGTTATGTTGTGGAGATGGAGAATATGGCATAAGCCAGTGAGTACTTTGCGTTGGTTTCCAAAAAGACAGTGAATAGTGTCACATCTAAGGAGAGGAATTATGGACAGCATGATGGAGCTTAAAAACATAAGAATGAAGAGCATGAATAGGTGATTCAGCCTCTTGAGCCAACTCTGCCATTCACTACAATCATGACCTCAACTCTACTGCCTGCTCCCCATAACCCTTCAAACCATTACAAATTTTAAAATTGTCTATCTTTTTAAAATTTACTGAATGTCTTGTCATCTACTGCACTCTTTCTCCTCATCTGCTTTAAACGTGCTACCCCTTATCTTAAAATCTGATTTTAGATTGTTTCTTCTTGTAGGACAGCCTCTTTTCATTTACTTGGTTAATTCCCTTTAGCCATCTTTTATACCTCAATTAGATTCTCTTATTCTTCTAAACTCTTCTCAACTTCAGAGACTATAGCCTTAACTACTCAATTGCTCCTTTTTAAGCCAAACCCTACATCTGTGATCAGTCTGGTGAGCCTCTTCTGAACTGTCTCCAATGCCTCCATTTGTCCTGAAGTAAAGGAAACACAGTACTCCAGGAGTGCTGTAACTGATGCTTTGTACAGTTGCAGCAGCACTTGGAAACATAGAATTTTATAGTCTAGAAGGAGGGCATTTGACCCATTGTGTCTGTACTGGCTCCCAAAAACGCTGTCCAGCTAGTCTCATTCTCCAGCCCCCAAATGCATCACTTTCTAATATACATCCAGCTCTCTTTTGAAATCTCTTATGGAATCCATCTCCACCACTCTCCCAGGCAGCTCATTTGAAATTCGAACTCTAGTAAAGAAGTTTCTCCTCCTCTCACTCCTTGCTGTCTTGCAGTCAGCATTGAAATAGTGACCTCTAACTGCTGACCTACCAACTAGTGGAAACAGAATATCCTTTCTTACCCTGTCAAAATTGTTTGTAATTTTGAACACCTTTAATAATGTCACCTCTCAATCTTTGTTCCAAGAAGAACAAGCTCAATTTCTGGAATCTTTTCACACTTCCCAGGGCTTTCACATCTTTCCTTTAAATAAGATGTCCTTCCCTACTTTTTTTTTGTTTAGCTATAAATGCCTATATTCCATTTGCCTTCCTGATTACCTGCATGCTTTCTGCAATTTGTGCGCGAACACACGCAGATTCCTTTGTACTGAAGTACCCTGAAGTTTCTCTCCATTTAGATAATATATTTCCTTTATGCTGTTTTGTCAAAAATGGATAACCTCAACATGTATGCGAAACTCCATCTACCAAATTTTGGCACATTTTCACTTAAGAAAGTTACAAATGAATATGGATTACTTATGTTACAACTTACGACCTATTTTAATGTCGACTGCAAATTTGGCTATGGTACCTTTATTTTTATCTCTGCATTCAAGTTATTAGTATATATAACTGGAGCTTGAAGACTATAGCACTCTACCAGTTATATTCTTGCCAACCAGAAAAAGATCTATTTATCTCTACTTTCTGCTTTCTGTTGGTTAGTCAATTGTGTGTCCAAGCTGATAAATTACCCCAATCCCCATATGATCTTGCCTTGTATATTAACTTTTGTGTGGCACCATATCAGATTCCTTCTAGAAGTCCAGATATTGTAGCTATAGTTGTCCACTTTGCTTGTTACATCGTCATAATCCCAAACTAAACTAGTCCCACCTGCCTGCTCCTGGTCCATATCCCTCTAAACCTTTCCTATTCATGTATTTATCCAAATGTCTTTTAAACGTTGTAATTGTAACTACATGCAACACTTCCTCAGGAAGTTCATTCAATGCCCGAATGACCCTCGTGTTTTTTTTTTAAAAAAAAATGCCCCTCATGTCTCTTCTAAATCACACTCCTCTCACCTTAAAAATTGTGCCCCCTAGTTTGGAATATTGAGTGCAGTTTTGATCTCCATATCTCAGGAAGGCTGTAGTGGCCCTGAAGCATGTTCAGAGGAGGTTTACAAGGTAAGAAGAAACTTCTTCAACCAGAGAGTGGAGAATCTATGGAATTCATTGCCATAGAAGTCTGTGGAGGCCAGGTCATTGAGTATATTTAAGACAGATAGGTTCTTGAGTATCAAGGGTTACAGGGAGAAAGCGGGAGAATGGGGTTGAGAAAATTATTGGCCATTTTTTGAATGGCGGAACAGACTCGATGGGCTGAATGGCATAATTTCTGCTCCTATGTCTTATGCTCTTGAAATCCGCTATCCTCTGTAAAAGACAATTACCATTAATTATTTATACCTCTCATTATCTTATAATTCTGTAATATTGCCTGTCAACCTCTTACGCTCCAGTGATAAAGTCTAGCCTATCCACCCTTTCGTTATAAACTAGACCTTCCATACTCTGCAACATCTTGGTAAATCTCTTTTCAACCCATCTTTGACGGTGAAGATCCCCAGTAGGATAGCTTTACTGAGTGCGTTGGAAGTTCTTTAGTACAAATGGAATGCATCTTGAATTGCTGAATGCAGCAAAGGTGGATCGGTTATAATCTTGCAATCCTCATTGGATACAAAAGTATGGAATTTCAAGATGGGGGAAGAGAGTCAACTCGGGGCTAAAAGTCAGCCAGCCTAACATCAGTGATAATTAGAATGTATTATCGGACCAAAATTTTCTTTTGGCTAGGTATGGGTTAATTAAGGAGATTGGTGTATTTGCTTAAAGATGAAATATGTTTAATTTTAATTTTTTGAAGTATCTGAATAGTACACATTGTACGTTCTAGATGTTTCATGTATGAACTTTTGGAAGGGTTGACGAGCCCTATAAGACACTTAATAGAAATGAAAGCCACAAAATTTAGGAAGGATGACCTGGGTACAACATAGGCATAATGACTGAAGGCAAAAGGTTGGATGGATTTTTTTTCTGATGTATCTTCAAGGGTGGTTTTTGGTCTGTTATTTGTTGATTTTTCTTTTTAAGATCTAGACTGGTCAAAGGAGCAATATTATAAAACTTAAAGTTGATATTAAACTTGGGAAAATAGTGGATCAGGATGAGGATAGTTACAGAATAGTCTAGATGTATAGTAGAATGACAAGTATTGAGTAATATAGGAGTGATGCACTTTGGGAGGACTAATGTAAGAATACATTACACTTTGCAAAAACAGCCATTTATCGATACGCCAAGAAAGAAACTTTTTGGCTGGAAGCAATAATCAATCCAAGGTGACAGAGATTGTTTTTAAAAAGTGCATATAGTTTGCTTTATGAATAGAGGGACAGAATTCTGGGAAAGAAACCAGTCATTAGCAAGTATTTTGAGAAGATTTACCAGGATGTGACCAGGGATGAGGGACTTCCCTGATGGAGAGGTTGTAAAAGTTAGGACTATTTTCCATAGATAGGTGGGTGATGTGAGCAGGTTGAATGAAGAGGAAGAGTGTTCTCTCTGGTGATGTCATGGATTGAAAAGGACATGTTTCCACTCGTTGGAATGTGGACTATCTTAGCTGGAAAGATGGTTGAGGGTATTTTCTTGATGGTTTTAACTGAGTTGTGATAGACACTTAAGAATGAGGGTTACAGACAAAATAAATCACTGCTGTTTCAAAGAATCAGCACAATTAAGATGGTTGAAAGAGTTCCCATTTCTAAGTCTACAATATTAGAATATGGGGTCTTTTAAACAATGAGTGAGCTTACCTGCCAACTTGCTCCTCGGATCCTGTTTGACCTGCTGTGCTTTTCCGGCACCACGCTCTCGAATCTAACCTATTAAGTCTCTCAAAATCTTGTATGCTTTAAAAGATCACCTCTCATTTTGGTAAACTCTAATGGTTATGCGCCCAATTTGTCTAAGCTTTCCTCATCCCACGAAGCAGCTAAGTGAGCCTTCTTTACACTGCTTTTAGTGCAATTATGTCCTTTTTACATATAAAGGAGAACAAAACTATACTCCATACTTTAGATGTAGTCTCATTAATGCCTTGTGGAAAACTTACTTCCATTTTTAATAAAAACAGAAAATGTTGAAGGAACTGCAGGTCTGGCAGCATCTGTGGAGAGAGAAGTGGAGTTCACGTTTTGAGTTTGATATGATTCATCTTCAGATTTCCAGCATCTGCAGTATTACTCAGATTATGTGTATCCATCTATTAGATGAGAATTTTTTAAAAAAATTGTAAATTAGGGTTACACTGCAAATGTGTAAATACTTGGAATGGAATAATTCCGGTTCAGAATTAATAAGGAGGTGGTATTGGATAAGTTGTTGGTACTTAAAGTTGACAAGTTATTGGGACTGAATGAAATACATCCAAGGATACTGAGGGAAGTGAGAGTGGAAATTCCAAGGGCTATAACTTTTCAGTTTTTCCTCAACATTGAATGGTGTGAGAGGACTGGAGAATTAGGTGGAACCGAAATTGCTTGTTGATGAGCAGGTGCACTTTTGCACATGCTGCTAGGTAGCACTGTTGACAAAACCTTCCATCGCTTTACTGATGATCAAAAGTATGCTGAGGGTGGTAATTGTCTGGGTTGGATTTGTCCTGCTCTTGTACATAAGACATATCTAGGGGATTTTGTTTTGTCTGATTTAGGAACAGAAATGTGATTTTTCACCATTCACCACAGTCATACAGCATAGAAAAAGACCCTGCAGTCCAAATCATCCACACTGACCAAGTTTCCCAAACTAAGCGAGACCCACCTATCTGTATTTGGCCCATATTCCTCTAAACCATTCTGATTCATGTACCTATTCAAATGTCTTTTAAATGTTGTCACTATACTTGCATCGATTACTATCTCTGGCAGTTTATTCTATATACGAACTATCCTCTGTATAGTTGCCCCTCAGCTCCTTTCTAAATCTTTCTCCTTTCACCTTAAAAATATGCCCCCTAGTTTTCGATTTTCCATTTGATATTCATCTTTCCTATGCCCCTTGTGATTTCATAAACCTCTTTCAGGTTACCCCTCAACCTCCTTTATCTATGCCCTTCCACAATCAATGATTTGTATTCATAAAACCACAGACCCTTTTACTCTTAAATGCCCCTTAGAATATTATCCTTTGTATTGTTGCCTCTCCTCTGGTCTTCCTAACAAATTGAAACACTCATACTTGATAATTCTCTGAAATATAGCCTAAAAATAACGCATTAACAGCAACTCTGTTTTCTGTCACTCAATGAACTTGGTTTCCATGTCACTACTTCCCTTTTATTTTGTGACGATTAACTTTGCTGAGAAGCTTGCTCTCAGGCATGTTATTAAATGCCTTTTGCAAGTTTTGTACACCACATCAACCACATTACCCATGTCAACGTTGTCCATTATCTTACCGAAACCTCAAATTTGTTTAACATTATTTGCGATTAACAAATTGTTGCAACTTTCCTTAATGAATGTGTTTTGCCCAAGTGACTGTCAATTTTATCAGAGTATCCTTTCCAAATGACTTTCTTCACTGAGGTTAAACTGATGGGTTTATAATTTTGCTAGATTAATCTTCTCATCTGTTTTGAACAAGTGTGTAACATGTGCAATTATTCACTCCTCTAATACGGTCGGTGTATCTAAGGAAGATTAAAAGATATTGGCCAGTGCCACTGCAGTTTCCATCTGAATTCCTTCAGTATCCTCGAATGCATATGATCCAGTCCTGGAAGCCTACCAACTTAAGCAGAACCAGCTTTTCCAATTCTTCTGCCTTGCTTATTTTTCAGCCCACACAGGTCTAATACAATTCCAGTTTCATTATGACATTGGCAGCATCTTTGTTGGTAGAAGCAAACGCATCACACTCTATATCCTTGTTTGCTATTATCTGCCTGTACTGCTCGCAAAAAAAACCTTTTCACTGTAATTAGGTACACGTGGCTACAACCAATTCATTCATTTTTATCTGCCTTTTTAGGAGACTTTTTAGATTTCATTTTATGTTGGATACCATTCTCATTTTTTTTCCCTATGCTTAACAGATGAAATTTAAATATCCAACAAGTTCTCGCCTATTATCAAAATGTTATACAGACCTTTTTTCTGCTTCATCTTGCTCTCTATCTCTTTCTTTATCCATAAAGAGCTGGCTCTGATTCTCTACCCTTGGTGAGAATAGACCATAAGAAATAGGAACAGGAGTAGGCCATTTGGCCCCTCGAGCCTGCTTCACTATTCAATAAGTTCATGGCTGATCCAACATTTCTCACACCCACTTTACTGCCCTTTCCCCATAACCCTTGATTCCCCTACTGATCAAGAATCTATCTCAGATTAAAATATAGACTCTGTGTGGCAGCTCTCTGTGGTAGGAGTTTCAAAGACGCACAACTCTGAGGTCTCCCCACTAAAGGAAAGATGTTATGAAACTTGCAAAGGTTAAGAAAAGATTTATAAGGTTGGAGGTTTTGAGCTTTAGGGAGAGGCTGAATAGACTGGGGCTATTTTCCCTGGAGCATCCAAGGCTGTGGGGTGACCTTATAGAAGTTTATAAAATTATGAAGGGCATGGATAGAGTGAATAGTCAAGGTCTTTTTCCCCAGGATAGGTGAGTCCAAAACTGGAGGGCATAGGTTTTAGATGAGAAGGGAAAGATTTAAAAGGGACCTAAGGGGCAGTTTTTTCAGAGGGTGGTGTGTGTATGGAATGAGCTGCCAGAGGAAATGGTAGAGGCTGGTGCATTTATCTGGATGGGACTATGAATAAGAAAGGTTTGGAGGGATATGGACCAAACTCTGGCAAATGTGACTGGAGTTATTTAGGACAAATGGTTGGCATGGACGAATGGACTGAAGGATCTGTTTTCTGTGCTGTACTACTCTGACTCTATCTTCATCTCAGTCTTAAAATGGCACTCCTTTATTCTCACACTACTCTCTAGCCCTAGACTCTCCCATGAAAGAAATATCCTTTCAGTATTTATCCCGTCAAGCCTCCTAAGAATCTTTCTTGTTTCAATAAGATCACCTCTCACATTTTGCTTATAAGACTATCCCTCCATACCTGATATCATCCTAGTGAACCTTCTGAAGTCAGATGTGTAGTGGAGCACTCTCCACTTGCTTGGATGGGCGCAGCTTCAAGAACACTCAAGAAGCTCAACACCATCCAGGACTAAGCAACCCATTTGATTTGATACTGCAGCCAACACCTTAAAAATACACTCTCTTCCGTACCAATCCACAGTGGCAGTACTGTGTATCTTAAAACAATTATACTCCACAAGATGCAGTTGCCTTTAGACACGGGAGCAGAGACAGGTAATTCAGTTTATCAAGTCTGTTCTGCTATTCGATGATATCATGGTTGATCTGCTTAAATCTCCACTTCACTTTCTTACTTTACTCCCATATCCCTGATTGATTTAAAACCCTGTCAGTTTTGATTATGTTCAACTATCCAACTTCACCAGTCCTCTGTATAAAGAATTCTACAAAATCCATACCCTCAGAGAGAAGAAATTCCTTCTCATTAGTTTTAAATATGCATGCCCCTGATAATGTGTATAGGGTATGAGCAGGCAGGGAAAGAGTTAAGTTCTGTGTTTTGTGACACAAGAGGTTCAGCTGAGCGTGACTCAGATCAGATAAAAACTTGCAGTTAACAGTGGGGTGCTGGAGACAAAGGTTGGGTTAACAAGGTAGAAAAACATTCATTATGTAGAGCCATTTAACAATATTGGAAGCCTTCAGGATGTAAGGTCAGTAAACAAGGTGAAAAGTATTTATTATGTGAAGCCAGTTAAGATTAAGAACATTCATTGTGTAACAGCAGATGGCTTAATCTTTACTATTGATGCTCGCTGATTGTAACGATCACCCAATCAATATGTATGCTGCCTTATCTGGATGCTCCTCCCCTGTACAATGACTATATAACTCATTAAGAAACTGCTCTTCCAGAGAAGACCAGGAACTCATGGTTCTGTGCACGTAGGCGATCATTCTCTCTCTCTCTCTCTCACTCTCTCCCTCCAGGGTCCAGAATAGAAATGGAGGTGTCTCTAAACGTTTTGCTTCGACTGAGGGGAAACGGGATGACACCACACCCATATTCTGACCTCTGGCCCTAGACTCTCCCACATTGGGAAACAATCTTTCAGCATCTACCCTTAAAGCCCCCCAAAGAATCTTCTATGTTTAAATAAGGTCAACTATCATTCTTCTAAATTTAAAGGAGTACAGACTCAACCTACTCAGTCTTTCCTTCATAAGGTAGTCCTTCCACATCTGATATCAACCCAGTGAACCTTCTCTCAATACCATCTCTCCTTGGATAAAAGCCCAATACTCTGCAGTGTTCCAGCTGTGGTTGACTAGAGTCTGATATAGCTTTAGCAAAATGTCTTGATCTTTACTCCATTTCTTTTCAAATAAAGGCCAACGCATAATTTGCTGTCCCTGAATGTAGATGTTAGCTTTTTCTGATTCATGTATGAGTTCTGTAATTTTCTCGTGTCTTTCTCCATTTTAAATAACATTTGGCTCCTCCATTTTTCCTGCTAAACTACAAATACTTGCGTTTTTCTACATTGCATTCCATCTGCCAAGTTTTTGTCCACTAGCCTAACCAGTCTACATTCTTCCGCCAACTCTTTGTTATACCCTCACCGCTTGCCTTCCCATTCCCTATTTTTGTTTCATCTGCAAGTTTGGCAAGTATAATACATTCACTTTCTCTATCCAAGTCATTAATATTATTGTAAATAATTGTGGCCCCAGTTCTGATCCCTGTCACATGCCACTAATTACAAGTTGCCATCCTGAAAATGAGCCTCGTGTCCCAACTCTGTCTTCTATTAGTCAGCCAGTCCTCTAACACCACGGGCCCTTGTTTTATTAAGTAGTCTAATGTGGGCTTCCGTCTCAAATGCCTTCTCCATCCAGTGCTTTCCTTTTATCTATCCTGCTTGTTACTTCCTCAAGGGTGATGGCACAATGATTAGCATTGCTGCCTCACAGCACCAGGTTTGATTCCAGCCATGGGCAAATGTCCACGTGGAGCCAGTACATTTTGTTCATGTCATTAAGGGTTGGTTGGTCTGGTTGGGATGCTTCTGGAGGATTGGTGGCAGACTCAATGGACCATGTGGCAGCTTTCTGTACTGTAAGGATTCTATAATGCTACAATTCTATGATTCAAAGAATTCACCTAAATTTCTCAGGCACGTAGATCAGTGAAAGTATGCTAACTCTGCTTGATCATAATATATATTTCTAAATGTTCTGCTGTTATTATCCCCTATAATAGACTTGAACATTTTCCCAATGGCAGGCATTAAGTGGCATAGTGAAGTGTTTTTTTTGTCTTTTTTTTTCCCTTCTAAATAAAGGAATACGTTGTCGGTTTTTCAACCCTCTGGGACTTTTCCAGAAGCTAACTAGCTGGGCCAATTTTTATTGCTGATTCAGAGTTGATCTTGAGAGTGTGGTGGTGAGCTACCCTCTTGAACTGCTGCAGTTCATTGATTCTTGTATAGTTCCATTATGGAGGATTTTGGTTGGAATTTCTGGGCCCATTGCGTCAAGATTTGAGAAGATGGTTTATGAATAAGAGAGTATCTGAATAAACACTGATTTTGAGCATCATAACACATTCCAGTGAAATTTTATGATGTTTCATTCCCTGATGTCTTGCCACTGGTTTATGATTTTAGGTTTTGGATGAAGGTGCCTTTATTTTTGTTTTGATATGCTTAAACAGTAGGTACGTTTTTAGTTATAAACCTTGATGAAATCAATGTTCAAGTTGATATTTAAGTTGATGCAATAGATTTTCCACCTTTTTTTTTTAAACAAGGCATGTGCAACTTAAATACATGTGGAACAGGAGCAGGATCGTTTGGCTTCTTGATTCTGCTCCACTATTCGAGAAGATCATGGCTGCTCTGTTTGTGTTCCGAATTCCCCACTATCACGTACTGCTGAAATGTTTGTTTAGCAAGGTTCCACTGCTTCTGTCTTTAAAAGTATTCAATAGAACTGCTTCTACTGCTTTCTGAAGCAGAGTTCCAAAGTGTACTAACCTTCTGAGGAAAAAGAATTCTCCCCATATCTGCCTAAAAGGAAGGCCTTCAATTTTGAAACAGTGGCCTCTTGTAGATGAGTCGAGCACAAGTGGCTAACATTATTTATATGTCCACTTTGCAAGGAACATTCAGGATCTTACACAGTTGAATCGAGTTACTGCTCACTTTTCTAGACTGAAGTGCAAATAAGCCCACCTGCAGTTGAGAATGTGCATAGGGTATAAATAGGCAGGGAAATTTACAGAGACTATCACAAGATCATTTCTCCTATTAGTACCCTTTCTTATCCAACCTCTTCGGGATGTTTACAGTGCCCACCACCATGAAAACTGGAGTAAAATGTTGATTTTTAAACTATTTGCTGTTTCCGTCTTCCCAGTCGCATCTTACAGTTGAGAATGTGTATAGAATATAAGCAGGCAGGGAAAGAGTTAAGTTCTGAGTTTTGTGAAACCAGATGTTCAGCTGAGCATGACTCAGATCAGATAAGAACTTGCAGTTAAGAATGGGGTGCTGGAGGCAAGGGTAACGGGTTAACCAGCTGCAAAAACATTCATTATGTCGAGCCATTTAACAAGATGAGGGAGCATTCGGTATGTAACATCAGTTAACAAGGTGAAAAGTATCCATTATATGAATACAGTTAACAAGGTTAAGAACATTCATTGTATAGCAGTAAAAGGTTTGGCCTCTGCTATTGATACTCGTTGATTGTAACGGTCACCCAATTAATGTTTATTTGCCCTATCTGGATGCTCCTCCCTGTAAAATGACGATATAGTTCATTTGAGAAACTGCTGTTCCAGAGAAGACAGAGAACTCATGTCTCTGAGCACATGGGTGATTGTTCTCTCTTCATCCACTGCCCAGAATAAAGATAAAGGAGGTCAAACTACACCGTGTCTCTGAGCATTTTGCTTCGACTGAAGGGGGTTGGGACAACACAGTTTTGCAATTTGCTGAAACTCTCCTAGAATCCAGTGAGTATTTCAGCAAATACCTCTACTATATCTGTAGCCACTTCCTTTAAAACCCTTGGATGCAAGTCATCAGGCCTTGGTGTTTTGTCTGTCTTCAGTCCTATTAGTTTAAGTACTTTGTCCCTCATTATAGAGTCATAGTCATAGAGATGTACAGCATGGAAACAGACCTGTTGGTCCAACCCGTCCATGCTGACCAGACATTCCAACCCAATCTAGTCCCACCTGCCAGCACCCGGCCCATATCCCTCCAAACCCTTCCAAGTGCCTCTTAAATGTTGCAATTGTACCAGCCTCCACCACATCCTCTGGCAGCTCATTCCATACACGTACCACCCTCTGTGTGAAAAAGCTGCCCCTTAGGTCACTTTTATATCTTTCCCCTCTCACCCTAAATCTATGCCCTCTAGTTCTGGACTCCCTGATCCCAGGGAAAATACTTTGCCTATTTATCCTATCCATGCCCCTCATAATTTTGTAAATCTCTATAAGGTCACCCCTCAGCCTTCGACACTCCAGGGAAAACAGCCCCAGCCTGTTCAGCCTCTCCCTGTTGCTCAGATCCTCCAACCCTGGCAACATGCTTGTAAATCGTTTCTGAACCCTTTCAAGTTTCACAACATCTTTCTGATAGGAAGACGACCAGAATTGCACGCAATATTCCAACAGTGGCCTAACCAATGTCCTGGACAGCCACAACATGACCTCCCAACTCCTGTACTCAATACCCTGACCAATAAAGGAAAGCATACCAAACGCCTTCTTCACTATTCTATCTACCTGCGATTCCACTTTCAAGGAGCTATGAACCTGTACTCCAAGGTCTCTTTGTTCAGCAACACTCCCTAGGACCTTAACATTAAGTGTATAAGTCCTGCTAAGATTTGCTTTCCCAAAATGTAGCACCTTGCATTTATCTGAATTAAACTCCATCTGCCACTTATTGGCCCATCTGGTCCAGATCCTGTTGTAATCTGAGGTAACCCTCTTCGCTGTCCACTGCACCTCCAATTTTGGTATCATATGCAAATTTATTAACTGTACCTCTTATGCTCGCATCCAAATCATTTATGTAAATGACAAAAATTAGAGGACCCAGTACCGATCCTTGTGGCACTCCACTGGTCACAGGCCTCCAGTCTGAAAAACAACCCTCTACCACCACCCTCTGTCTTCTACCTTTGAGCCAGTTGGCTAGTTCTCCCTGTATCCCATGAGATCTAACCTTGCTAATCAGTCTCCCATGGGGAACGTTGTCGAATGCCTTACAGAAGTCCATATAGATTACATCTACTGCTCTGCTGTCATCAATCTTCTTTGTTACTTCTTCAAAAAACTCAATCAAGTTTGTGAGACATGATTTCCCACGCACAAAGCCATGTTGACTATCCCAAATCAGTCCTTGTCTTTCCAAATACAAGTATATCCTGTCCCTCAGGATTCACTCCAACAACTTGCCCACCACCGAGGTCAGCCTCACCGGTCTATAGTTACTTGGCTTGACTTTCCCGCACTTCTTGAACAGTGGCACCACGTTTGCCAACCTCCAGTCTTCCGGCACCTCACCTGTGACTATCGATGATACAAATATCTCAGCAAGAGGCCAAGCAATCACTTTTCTCTAGCTTCCCACAGAGTTCTCGGGTACACCTGAACAGGTTCTGGGGATTTATCCACTTTTGACCGTTTCAAGACATCCACACTTCCTCCTCTGTAGTCTGGACATTTTGCAAGATGTCACCATCTATTTCCCCACAGTCTATATCTTCCATATCCTTTTCCACAGTAAATACTGATGCAAAATACTAATTTAGTATCTTCCCCATTTTCTGTGGCTCCACACAAAGACAGAGACTATCACAAGATCTTTCCTCCTATTAGCACCTTTCTTATCTGACCTCTTCAGGATGTTTACAGTGCCCTCCACCATGAAGACGGGAGCAAAATGTTCATTTTAAACTATTTGCTGTTTCCATTTCCCTGCTATCAATTCCCAGTTGCATCTTCCAAGTTCCACACTCCCTTTAGTTACCCTTTTCATATACAGTACTTATAGAAGCTCTTGCCATTTGCTTTTATATTTCATGCTAGTTTGCTTTCCTAGCCAATTTTCTCCCTAATTTTTATTAGGTCTTTAGTCCTCCACTGCTGGTTCCTAAAAATACCAAGCCTCTGGACAGCCATTTAGTTTTTTCACTTTGTCTTCCTTAGTTTTTGATTTGGTTATTTTCCTTCATTACCTTTGTTAACCATGGCTGGTTCACCCTTTTGATCAAGTCAGTTTTTTTGTTGACTGAAATAATTCTGCTGAGCGTTATGGAAGAATCTGCTAAAATGTCTGCCACCGCTCATCTTTTGATCTTCTCTTTAGCCTGCTCTAGTCAACTCTTTCTTCATACCTCTGTAATTGTCTCTATTTAGGTTTCAAACCAGTGTCCTTAATTTATGTTTTTTATTTAAAATTCTACAATGTTGTGAACGCTACCCCCTACAAGATCTTTCACTATGCAATCTCTTATGTCTTGTCGTATTCCATATTACTATCTGTGAAACAGCCTGTTCCTGGAGGATTGTGTAATGTACTGACATTCTCTAGAAATTTGACTTCCATTTTAGCCTTGCTCATTAAAGGGCGGCACGGTGGCTCAGTGGTTAGCACTGCTGCCTCACCGTACTAGGGTCCCAGCTTTGATTCCAGCCTTGAGCAACTGTCTGTGTGGAGCTTGCACATTTTCCCCATGTCTGCGTGGGTTTCCTCCAGGCGCTCCGGTTTCCTCCCACTGTCCAAAGATGTGCAGGTCAGGTGAGTTGGCCATGCTAAATTGCCCACCCTGTTAGGTGCATTAGTCAGAGGGAAATGGGTCTGGGTGGGTTACTCTTCGGAGGGTCTGTGTGGACTGGTTGGGCTGAAGGGCCTGTTTACACACTGTAGGGAATCTAATCTGAATTACCTAACCAATATGTAAATTAAAGTCCCCCAGGACAAATGTAATATCCTTCTAAAATGCCTCCATTATTTCCTGCTTTATACTTTATCCTAAAGCGATACAACTTTTAGGAACCTATAGATTCCTCCCACCTGTGACTTCTTTCTCTCGCTCTTCCTTGTATGCATTTAAACTGATTTCATATCTCAATCAATTGCACCTATGTCACTAGTCATCACAAAACTGATTAAATCATTTATCGAAATGCTACCCTACTTCCCTTTCTTTTTTGCCTATTCTTCTGGAACACTAAATACCTTTGAATATTTGAGTTTCCAATCTTGGTCAATCTGCACTCTTATCTCTGTAATAGATGTCAAATCATATTCATTTCTTTCCATTTGTGTCATCAACTTGCCTATCTTGATATGAGTACGGCATGTATTCTGATAACCTGAAGCGTTGACATTTTATCATATACAAAATAACCTCAATTATCCAAACAGTACAGGCGGAGAGTATTTTGTTTGGATAATGGGTAACGTTTTTATGGGATCTTGAGATCTTGTTTGGATAATCTGAAATTTGGATAATTGACATTTGGATAACCGAGGTTGTTCTGTATTAATTTCTATTCCATTTTTCATCTCATTTGTTTCTGCCGTTTTCAGTCATGTTTTGATTATTGTTTGCCTCTTCACTATCCTGCACCTCTGCTCCCTTTGTTTCTTTTTGATTTTTTTGTGGAGTTTGCACATTCTCCCCGTGTCTGCGTGTCTTTCCTCCGGGTGCTCCGGTTTCCTCCCACAGTCCAAAAGATGTGCAGGTCAGGTGAATTGGCCATGCTAAATTGCCCACAGTGTTAGGTGTATTAGTCAGAGGGAAATGGGTCTGGGCGGGTTACTCTTCGGAGGGTCATTGTGGACTGGTTGGGCTGAAGGGCCTGTTTCCACACTGTAGGGAATCTAATCTAAAAAAAAAATCTGAACCCTCCCATTAATACTTTATTTAAAGCCCTATCTACCACCTCCAATTGTATGATTTTGCCAGGTTTCAGCATGGTTCAGATGAAGCCCATCTCAATGGATCACTCTCTTTCCATAGTACAGGTGCTAGTTTCTCGTGAATCAAAACCCATTTCTCCCACACAAAACTTTGTGCCATGTGTTTATCCTCTAATCTTTTTCACCCTGTGCTAATTTGAATGTAGCTCAGGTAGTAACCCTGAAATTTATTATCTCCTGAATTCTGCGTTTTACTTTAGCCTGAACGTTCTTAATCCCTTAGCAGAACCTTCTTTCCCAGTCCTCCCTATATCTTTGGTACCTATATGCGTCATGACAGCTGGATCCTTCCTGTCCCACTCAAAGTTCCTCCCCATCTCAGAAGAGATGTCCTGAATCTTGGCACCAGTTTAGGAACACAGGCTTTGGTACTCTTTTACAGTGTCTTCAGCTCAGACTCTGGTTCATCTACCCTGAGTTGAAGTTCCTCAAGAACCGACACTCGCTATAGATGTGCTCACTATGGATCACACCTATGTCACCAGCTCCAACACATCACTTGCCCATCCATCTTTATTCAATTTACTTAATTAATTTGGATGTTAACTACTTTAGAGGTGAATTTCCTAAGTCTGCTGTTCAGCTGTAAGAGCATCATTTTTTAAGCCACTTAGTCAGTCAAAATGGATTGGAAGATCCACCAGTCAGTTTTGTTCTCCTGTGACATCACACTTCAACTCTTGTTAGATGGAAACAGGTTGCAGGGGCTCGCTGCCACTGGTTTTTATCTTTGGATGTTGACCTTCTTGTGCAGGTCTGCCCTCGTGGTCTATTTCACCGTGATGTTGACTTGATACACTCTGACTCACCCAAGGCCAGTGTTTTCTAAGACTTCTGAGACTGCACTCATGAATCTTAACTACCTGTACAATTTCAGCTGTTATCAAGTGGCTAGATTCATTGAGCTTGTGTTCAATATTTCTAAGATGCAATTTTTCTCAGCTGTACCAAGCAAGTACTGTTTGTGAGCTTCCTTCACCCCACTCTCAGCTGCTGTGAGCTATTAATGTTCTGGAAACTGCTTTTCAGCTCTATCCTTTTTGTAATAGTGCTTCTTTGAATTCTCCTGAGCTCCAAATGCCTGGAATGTGCTAACTGAACACTTTCTGCCTGGAATTACTTCCTATGCTTCAACCCACTCCCCGCTCCAAACTACATCCAACTCCCATACCAGCAAACACCCAAATAAATCGAAACCAGAGAGCCTTTTAAAATCTCACCCAATTCAGCCATGACACCAATTCATCTACTACCTTGACAAAATCTTTTTTGTTCTGATGAAGTAAATGTCTTTTCACTGAATGCTTTAAGCTAATTTAGCTGTTACTATGAAGTTCTGCTACTTTATAATAATAATTAAAAAATCTCCAACTCCACAATCCTATCTATTGTTCTGATCCTATCTTTCTAGTTGTTCAGCTATGTGAAGCAACATGACCCAAACCTTATTGTAATTGAGTAAAAAGACAATTCTGTGTTCATCTCATCCTATAAATTAGATATAGTGCATGGGGTCACTGGTCTTCCATTGTTGCTGGTAATTATTGATCGGAAATAAAAACAACTGATTGGTGTATATATAAAATCTTTTGGTTAGTTTTAGGTGTTATTTCTGTAGGAGTAAGAAATAGCAAGAGAAGAAAGTTCCTGGTGGGAATAATCTTTAGGGCACCTAACAACAGTACATTTTTTTTCTTGAAAAAAAAAGTACAGCATAGAACCGATTCTTCAGCCCACCATGTTGGCATTGACCACATGCTATCCTAATCTAATCCCATCCATCTGCACCTGGTCCATATCCTTCTATTAACTGCCAGTTCATGTGTCTGACTAAATGCCTCTTAAATGTCACTATCGTATCTGCTTCTACTGCCTCCCTGGCAGTAGGTTCCAAGTACCTACCACCCTCTACATTTTAAAAAAAAAAAAGCTTGCCTTTAAACTTTACCCTTCTCACCTTAAACCTTGCCCCTAGTATTTGATATTTCCACCCTGAGAAAAAGACTCTGACTATCCATCTTATCGGTGCCTTTTTAATTTTGTATACTTCTGTCAGGTTGCCTTCAGTGTCCAACGCTCCAGCGAGAACAATCCAAATTTGTCCAACCTTCCCTCTTAGAGCCAATAAACTCCAATCCAGGCAATATTCTGGTAAATGTTTTTTTTGCACCCTTTCCAATGCCTCCTACAGTGTGGCAATCAGAACTGCATGCACACTCCAAATGTGGCCTAACTAAAGTTTTACACAGTTGCAATATGACTTGCCAACTTTTATGCTCAATACGACAACCAATAGAGTCAAGCATCCTATACACCGCCTTTACTGCCTTATCCACTTGTGTTGCCATTTTCAGGGAGCTGTGGACTTGGACCCTAAGATCCCTCTATATATCAATGCTCCTAAGAGTCCTATCATTTATTGTATAAGTTCCTCTTGCATTTGACATCCCAAAATGCATCACTTAGCACTTGTCCATACTGAACTCCATCTGTAATTTCTCTGCCCAATTTTCCAACTTATTCATATCCTGCTGCATCCTTTAATATCCTTCCTCACTATGCGTAACTCTACCAAGTTTTCTGTCATCTGAAAATGTATTAATTTGACTACTGGCATTTTAACCCAAATCATTTATATTACAGACTGCAGAACTTCCAGCACTGATTCTTGCGAAACGCTACTGGTCACAGACCTCTAGTCAGTAAAGTACCTCTCCATAACTTCTATGACCAAGGCAACATGCCAATTAACCACGGATCCCCTGTGATATAATCTCCTGAACTAGTCTAATGTGAGGGATTTTGTCAGATGCTTTAGCAAAGTCCATATAGACAACATGCACTGTCTTTTCCTCATCAATCTTTTTTGTCACTTTCTCAAATGACATCATCAGTTTTGTGAGACAAGACCTTTCCTGAGCAAAACCATGTTGACTATCCTTATAAAATACATTTTTTTTTCAAATGCAAGTAAATCCTGTCCCTAATAATCTTCTCCAATAATTTCGCTATCAGTGTTGCAAGGCTCACTGTTACCCTTTTTTAAACAAAGGAATGACATTGACTATTCTCAAGCCTTCTGCGACCTTGCCTGTGACTAAAAAGGATACAAAGATCTCTCTGAAGGTCTCAGCAATCTCCTCCCTTAAGACATCCAACACCGCCATCTCCTTAATATCAACATGCCCTAGGAATTCAACATACCATCGCTAATCTAACCATCGTTCATTCCTTCTTGATGAATACTGATGCAAAGTACTCATTAAGGACCTTGCCCACTTCCTCTGGCTTCACACACAAATTTGTTCCTTTGTATTTGAGTGGACATGTCCTTTCCTTAGCTACCGTCTTGTTCCTGATATACGTGGAAAATGCCTTGGGATTCTTCTTAATTCTACTTGCCAAGGACATTTCATGGGCCTTTTTTAGCCCTCCTAATTCTTGTTTAATGTTCTTTCAGCTTCATTTATATTCTTCCCCCAGTGCAGCTTTTTCACCTGAAGGTCAGTCTTCTCCTCAACTGTAACTGTCTTAAAACTAATGAAATTGTTTCCAAAATGCTTCCCTGCAGAAACTTTGATCTTCTGGGCGAGGCTTGTTCTCCAGTTTAAACTTGAGAATTGCCCCTTCCATTCTTGGACTTATTGTTTAAAGATGCATTGAACAAATTCTGGTCCATCTACGTCCCTGTCACTAATGGAGTCCCAGTCAATATTGGGGAAATTAAAATCATCCACTACAATAACCCTGTTTTCTTTTTCATATTTCCATGATCTGCTTGGATATCTTTCCTCTGTCTCCTCCTGGCTATTGGGACGCCTGTAGTATAATCCCATCATAGTTATCGCAGCTTTCTTATTCCTGAGTAGTTTCAGAGTAGGGCACAGTAAAAACATGGAAACACCATGGGCTTGTAAGAAATCTGCAACACTAATCATGGATGACTTTAATATGTGTATTGACTGGACTAATCAAATCAGCAAGGGTTTGCCTATAGGGAGACTTTATGTATATTAGAAATTTTGTTTTGGAGCAATGTGTTTGGGAAACAACCAGGGGACAAGCTATTTTGTGATTAGTATAATGAAATGAGATGGGATTAATTAATTACTTAAGACCATAAGACATAGGAGTGGAAGTAAGGCCATTTGGCCCATCGAGTCCACTCCGCCATTCAATCATGGCTGATGGGCATTTCAACTCCACTTACCCGCATTCTCCCCGTAGCTCTTAATTCCTTGTGACATCAAGAATTTATCAATCTCTGCCTTGAAGACATTTAGCGTCCCGGCCTCCACTGCACTGCGGCAATGAATTCCACAGCCCCACCACTCTCTGGCTGAAGAAATGTCTCCGCATTTCTGTTCTGAATTTACCCCCTCTAATTCTAAGGCTGTGTCCACGGGTCCTAGTCTCCTCACCTAACAGAAATAATTTCCTAGCGTCCACCCTTTCCAAGCCATGTATTATCTTGTAAGTTTCTATTAGATCTCCCCTTAATCTTCTAAACTCCAATGAATACAATCCCAGGATCCTCAGCCGTTCCTCGTATGTTAGACCTACCATTCAAGGGATCATTCGTGTGAATCTCCCCTGGACACGCTCCAGTGCCAGTATGTCCTTCCTGAGGTGTGGGGACCAAAACTGGACACAGTACTCCAAATGGGGCCTAACCAGAGCTTTATAAATTCTCAGTAGGTGCTTTTATATTCCAACCCTCTTGAGATAAATGACAACATTGCATTTGCTTTCTTAATCACGGATTCAACCTGCATGTTTATCTTTAGAGAATCCTCGACTAGCACTCCCAGATCCCTCTGTACTTTGGCTTTATGAATTTTCTCACCGTTTAGAAAGTAGTCCATGCTTGTATTCTTTTTTCCAAAGTGCAAGACTTCGCATTTGCTCACATTGAATTCCATCAGCCATTTCCTGGACCACTCTCCCAAACTGTCTAGATCCTTCTGCAGCCTCCCCACTTCCTCAGTACTACCTGCCTGTTCACCTAACTTCGTATCATCGGCAGACTTCGCTAGAATGCCCCCAGTCCCTTCATCCAGATCATTAATATACAATGTGAACAGCTGCGGCCCCAACACTGAACCCTGCGGGACACCACTTGTCACCGGCTGCCATTCTGAGCCTCCTCCACTTCCTCTGGCAGCTCATTCCATGCACGTACCACCCTCTGCATAAAAGAACCTTTTATCCCAACTCTCTGCCTTCTGTCAGACAGCCAATCCTCACTCCATACCGGTAGCTCACCTCGAACACCATGGGCCCTCACCTTGCTCAGCAGCCTCCCATGTGGCACCTTATCAAAGGCCCTTTGGAAGTCTAGATACACCACATCCACTGGGTTTCCCTGGTCTAACCTACTTGTCACCTCTTCAAAGAATAGCATAGGAATTAGGGAACAGTGATTTATAGCATGCTTGAATTTCAAATTCAGTCTAAGGGGGAGAAGCTTGAGTCCCACACCAGTGTTCAGGCATTTTTAAAGAAAAAGTGTAATTACGTAGGTATGAGGACAAATTTAGCTGTAGTGAGTTGGAACAAAAGACTAAAAGGTAGGCCAGTTGATGTACAGTGGCCGACATTTCAGAAGACGTACAATTGCTCCCAATTAAAATACATTCCAGAGTGGAAGCAGGATTGAGAGAGTGAGAAAAAGTATTCATGACGAAGTGGTTGAAGATAATATAAGGGCTAAACCTAAGGCATACCAGATTGCAACGTTCAGTGGTAGGCTGGAAGATTGGGGTGACCTTGTAGAGATTTATAAAATCATGAGGTGCATAGATAAGGTGAATAGCCAAAGTCTTTTACTTTGATAGGGGAGTCCAAGCTACAGGGCATAGCTTTAAGGTGAGCAGGGAAAGATTTAATAGGGATCCAAGGGACAATGTTTTCACAAGAGGGTGGTGCGTTGATGAAACAAGCTGCCAGAGGAAGTGGTAGAATTGGGAACAATTATAACATTTAGAAAATATTTGGACAGTTACAGGGGTAGGAAAGGTTTAGAGGAATATGAGCCCAATGCATGCAAATGGGACTAGTTCCATTTAGGAAACCTGGTCGGTGTGGACGAGTTGGGTTGGGAGGTCTACTTCTGTGCTGTATCACTCTATAACTCTGGTTTTTAAATGCTTCCTGCTCATTTTCACCACATTGCTTTTCTTTTGCTTTTGTGTTGTCCCTGACTTCCTTTTATCAGTCATGGTTGTCTCATCCTGCCTTTAATATATTTCTTCTTTCTTGGGATGACTTTCTGCTCTGCCCCCGAGATCACCGTCGCAACCCCCTGCCATTGCTCCTCCACAGTCTTCCTTGCCAAGTTTCCTTCTGGTCAACTGTGGCCAGCTCCTCCCTCATGTCCTCGTAGTCGCCTTTACTCAATTGTAATATCATTACATCTGATTAGAGCTTCTCCCTCTCAAACTACAGGTAAATTCTATCATATTATGGTCACTACCCCCTTGGGTTTCTTCACCTTCAGCTTCTAATCAAGTCTGCCTTGTTACGATCACCAAATCCAGAATTGCCTATTCCCTAGTCGGCTCTACCACACAAGCTGATCTGAAACAAAAAAAATCTCATAAACATGCCACAAATTCCTTTCCTTGCGATCTGCTGCTAACCTGATTTTCCAAGTTCACATGCATATTGATGTCCTCCATGATTAGCCTTTGTTACATGCCTTTTCTATCTTTTTGATTTATTTTCTCCTCCAAATTCTGGTTAGATTACTTAGTGTGGAAACAGGCCCTTCGGCCCAACAAGTCCACACCAACCCACCGAAGCGCAGTCCATCCAGACCCATTCCCCTACATTTACCCCTGCCCCTAACACTACAGGCAATTTAACATGGCCAATTCACCTAACCTGCACATCTTTGGACTGTGGGAGGAAACCCACGCAGACATGGGGAGAATGTGTGGAGTTTGCACAGTCAGTCGCCTGAGGTGGAAATTGAACCCGGGTCTCTGGCTGTGAGGCAGCAGTGCTAACCACTGTGCCGCCCACTGATGCAACTAATACTGATGCAACTCCTATCATGGTCTACTTTTCTCTTTGCGGTTCTTCAACTCTACCCACAGATTCTACACCTTCCAGTGGTATACCACTCCTTGCTATTGCTTTAATTTCTTACTAACAAGATCACCCCATCCCATTGACTGCCCTTTAAGTAGGGCGTGCATCCTTGCATATTTAGTTCCCAGGCTAGTTCCCTTGCAGCCACGTCTGTGGGATACCAGGAACATCGTACCTGCCACTTTGTCTGTTCTCCAAGCTCATTTAATTTGTTTTGTGTACTGTGTGTAGTTAAGTAAAAAGCCTTCAGTCCTCTGATTGTCCCCTACTTTGCCCGAAGTTAGAATCCTGACTCTTTCCATACTCTGTCTTTAAAGTGAAGGTGCCGGTGTTGGACTGGGATGGATAAAGTTAACAATCGGTTGTATGACACTTTGATCTTTTACTATAAATTCTGTGCCCTGTGATCCTGCCAGACTAGCTACCTGACGAAGGAGCAGCGCTCCGAAAGCTTGTACTTCCAAATATACCTGTTGGACTACAACCTGGTTTTGTGATTTTTTTTTTCAACTTCATACTTTGTCTTTTTACTTGTTATGGAAATTTTAATAACCTTTACTAAGTACGAGGAACTTGGTGGAATGTGGAAATTCAACTGGTAAATCTTTCTTCCTTTCTCCACTTTAAAAGTTTATAATCCAGTAGTCTAGTGAGAAGGTTAATAAGGTAGTTGATTCAGCTGACTGGGGAGACAGTTATCAGGATGTAAGTTTGCTCGCTGAGCTGGAAGGTTCATTTCCAGATGTTTTGTCACACTATTGGGTAATATTTTCAGTGGGCCTCCGGGCAAAGCACTGCTGATAATTCCTGCTTTCTGTTTATATGTTTGGGTTCCTTTGGGTGATTGATGTCATTTTCTGTGGTGATATCATTTGCTGTTCTTTTTCTCAGGAGGTGGTAGATGGGTCAAACTCGCCGTGTTTGTTGATAGAATTCTGGTTGGAATGCCATACTTCTAGGAATTCTCATGCGTGTCTCTGTTTGGGTTGTCCCAGTCGTGGTGTTCTTCCTTTTCTGTATGTAAGGATACAGCTAATGAACCTGAAAGACCCTATATAGACAACAAGCAAAATTAATGTTATTTACAAAGTACAGTGCAAGGGCTGTAACAAACACTACATTGGACAAAGAGGCAAAAAACTAGCCACCAGGATACATGAACATCAACTAGCCACAAAACGACATGACCCCCTCTCGCTAGTATCCTTACATATAGACAAGGAAGGACACCACTTCGACTGGGACAACACATCCATCCCAGGACAATCCAAACAGAGACATTCCTAGAAGTATGGCATTCCAACCGGAACTCTATCAACAAGTTGGACCCCCATCTACCATCCCCTGAGAAAAAGAACAGGAAATGACATCACCAGAAGAAATGATATCAGCAACCCAAAGAAACCCAAAGATAAATAGAAAGCAGGAATCATCAGCAGTGCTTCGCCTGGAGGCCCATGGAAGATGTTACCTGGTAGGGTGATGAAACATCTGGAAATTAACCTTCCAGCTCAAAGAGCAAACATACGTCCAGAACTTCAACCTGAGCTGCAAATCTTCTCAACTCGCTGGGACAGTTATCAATCTGAATAACTGAAGCCTGAATAAGGCCTTAATAGGTGTTGGTTCAGAGTGAAGTGAGTCATTTCAGTTCTATTTAAGAGAGGCTCCTTTGAAAGTGCATGGTCAGGAAGGAGAAAATCTATCCAGAGTGAGTAAGACAGTGAGGAGACTGACAGGATTGATGTGGAAAGGCTGTTTCTACTTGTGGGAAAGCCTAGGACCAGAGGGCATAATCTTGGAATAAGTGGGTATACATTTTAAGACCAATATGAGGAGGAATTTCTTTGCTTTGATAATGAGTCCGTGGAATTCTTTACTGTGGAGGACTATTGAGGCTGAGTTGTTAAATATATTCAGAACTGAAATAGATGAACTTTAATCAGTAAAGGAATTCAAGGTTATGGGGAAAAGCAGGAGAGTGAAACTGAGGGTTATCAGATTAAAGATGATTTCACTGAATGGTGGGGCAGACTCACTGGCTGAATGGCCTACTTCTGCTCTTGTGTCTTTTGGTCTTAACTCTGGAAAATCACAATCACTGGAGAAGTGGTCCTGAATTAAATTGTTGGAGCTGAGGACTGGCAAGTGCCTGGGTTCTGATGGACGTAATCTTAGGGTCTATAAAGAAGTAGCTAGTGTGATTGGTGCCATAGACCCATAGAGATATACAAGGGAAACGGACCCTTTGGCCCAACTCATCCACGCTGAACAGATATCCCAACCTAATCTAGTCCCATTTGCCAGCACTTGGCCCATATCCCTCTAAACCCTTCCTATTCATATACCCATCCAGATACCTCACCTCATTAAATGTTGCAATTGTACGAGCCTTCTCCACTTCCTCTGGCAGCTCATTCCATGCACGTACCACCCTCTGCATGAAAACGTTGCCCTTAATTTTCTTTTATATCTTTCTCCTCTCACCCTAAACCTATGCCCTCTAGTTCTGGACTCCTCCACCCCAGGGAAAAGACTTTGTCTATTTACCCCTCATGATTTTATAAACCTCTGAGGTCACCCAATAGCTTTTGACGTTTCAAGGAAAACAGCCCCAGCCTATTTAGCCTCTCCCTATAGCTCAAATCCTTCAATCCTGGTAACATTCTTGTAAATCTTTTCTGAACTCTTTCAAGTTTCACAATGTCTTTCCGATAGGAAGGAGACCAGGAGTGCACACAATATTCCAAAAGTGGCCTAACCAATGTCTTGTACAGCCGCAACATGATGTCCCAACTCCTATACTCTGCGCTCTGACCAATAAAGGAAAGCATATCAAACACCTTCTTCACAATCCTATCTACTTGTGACTCTACTTTCAAGGAGCTATGAACCTGCACTCCAAGGTCTTTTTGTTCAGCAATTCTCTCTAGGACCTTACCATTAAGTGTACGAGTTCTACTAAGATTTACTTTCCCAAAATACAGCACCTCATAGTTTTAATTTTCCAGGACTACTTTTGATTCGGGATAGATTCCTTTTAGATTAGAAGGTGGAACTCCTTCATTAAAAGGGGGAGACAGAAATCAAGAAACTACAGCCCAGTCAGCTTAATATCTAACATCGGAGAAAATGTTAGGAGCTATTGGTAATGCAGTAATAGCAGTGCATTTGGATGATTTCAAGGAAACCAGGCAGAGTCAACATGGTTTTGTGAAATGGAAATCATGTTTGACCAGTGTACTGGAGTTCTTTGAGGAGGCAATACATCTATGAATATACCAGTGGATGTACAGTATTCAGATTTTCAGAAACTATTTGATGCAATGCCACATCAAAGGTGACTGTGGAAAAGAAAAGCTCACTCTGCCAGTGGTAACGTTTTTGCAAGGGTGGAACATTGGTTGGCTAAGAGGAAACAGACAGGTTGGCAGCATGTTACGAGTGTTGTAGCACAAGGATGGGTGCTGGGACCTTGACTGTTCACAATTTATCTAACTGACTTGGATCAAGGGACAGAAGGAATGGTTTCCACATATGCTCATGAAACAATGGTAAAAGTTGTGGAGAGTATAAAATGATGCTACAGAAGTATATACAAAAGATTCCATGACTGAGCAAAGATCTGGCAACTAAAGTATAATACAGGGAAACATAAACACATCCATTTCAGAAGGACGAATAAAACAAGTTAGATAGTGAAAGGTTGCAAAGCTCAGAGGTTCAGAGGGATTTGGTGTCTTAATGTATGAATTGCAGAAGGTCGTAATGCAGATTCACCAAGTAACTAGAAAATCTAAATATTATCATTTTATTGCAAGAGGAATTGAATACAAAAGTAGGGAGGTTATGTTTGGTTATTCTAGGCGCTGGTGAGGTGTAGAGTACTGTGCACAGTATTGGCCTCCATATGTACAAGGATTGAAGTGTTTTGGAAGCAGAGACTCAGGTAATGTTTTGGGGATCTGGGATTAAATCCCTTCATAGTGGAATTTGATTACAATTTAAATAAAAATCTGGAACTAAGAGTCTAATTATGACCATGAAACTGTCAATTGTTGTAAAAACCTATCTGGTTCACTAAAGCCCTCTTAGAGAAGGAAATCTGCCATCTTTACCTGGACTAGCCTACCTGTGATTCCAGATTCACAGCAATATGTTTGACACTTAACAGGTCACTTGGCAATCAGGAATCGGCAAGAAATCCTGGCCTAGCTAGAGACACTGACATCTTATGAATGAATTTTTTAAAAAAGCATAGAAAAGGTTTAACAGTTAAGCTGGAATGAGCAGGCTGTCTTATGAGGAAAGATTTGAAAGAAAAAGCTTGTGTATTGCTCGAGTTAAGAATAAGAGGCATCTTGAGTGAAACATTAAAATCCTGAGACCTTGGTTAAGTAATTTCATCTCTTCCAGCTTCCTTCAAAGTCTTTAAATGTTGAAATGTATTCTCAAGGTGCTTGATTGCATAATTAAAGTTGCACGTTTATTACATGAAGAATCACAACATAAATTGTTTAATTCCTATGAAATGGTGCACTATGTGTGACTAAATAGTCACATACCAGTAATCTTCTTAAGGGTGTTCAAATGGAATATACAAGATTGTTTTGTGCCATTTTGAAATTTCTAAGTGGGATATGAAAAGCTTCCAGATCAGGTATTTACATTGTTTGATTTCCCTTTCTTTCTGATTTTTCATTAGTTTCGGATTCCCAGATATTCTGAATAAGATTTTATACACTGGCATCCCAGCTGATGTGGTGTTTGCTTATTGTTAATTTAGAGAGAGAAAATGTTCAAGTCTTTTTGTTTTTAGATTAGATTAGATTACTTACAGTGTGGAAACAGGCCCTTCGGCCCAACAAGTCCACACCGACCCGCCGAAGCGCAACCCACCCATACCCCTACCTTTACCCCTTTAACCTAACACTACGGGCAATTCAGCATGGCCAATTCACCTGACCCGCACATCTTTGGACTGTGGGAGGAAACCGGAGCACCCGGAGGAAACCCACGCAGACACGGGGAGAATGTGCAAACTCCACACAGTCAGTCGCCTGAGTCGGGAATTGAACCCGGGTCTACAGGCGCTGTGAGGCAGCAATGCTAACCACTGTGCCACCGTGCTGCCCAAACTTGTTGCCCAAACTTGTTTTCCTTACTGCCACTGTATTTGTATGACTGTGTGCAAAATTATTAATACAAACAGTTGGTTTATTGATCAATCCATTTTTTGGAAAAGAAATACAGCATTTGTATTTTGTTAAATCCTTTTTTTAATTTTGAATTGTTCGTCCTTAAATGCCATTAGCTTAGTGGTAGCATGTTAAGACTGATTTGGAATATTGTGCATGTCCTATTTTAGAGACATGAGAACATTGTTCTGGCTGACACTTTTTGTGGACAACTGAGGAAGTGCTACATTTATGGAACTGTTGCCTTTCAATCAGATACTATATTCTGCATATCTGCCCCCAAGTAGACAAGATCCACAGTATCCAACGACAATTCCTGAAGAAAAGGAAATTTATGGTCCTCATGTTCCCGCTAACATTTATCTTTTAGGTAAAATTCAGCAAAAAAAAAAGTAGTCATTAACTCATTGCTGTAGGTCATAGAGATGTACAACACAGAAACAGACCCTTTGGTCCAACTCCTCCAAGCCGACCAGATATCCCAACCCAATCTAGTCCCACCTGCCAGTACTTGGCCCATATCCCACCAAACCCTTCCTATTCATTTACATCCAGATGCGTTTTAAATGTTGCAATTGTACTCTCCTCTGTCTTGGGTTTTGTACATTACAACAGTGGCTATGTTTCACAGAAGTATTTCATTTGACTATATTTTTGGAACATGGAAGTCATAACAGATATTCTTTCTCTTTAGTCAATCAATAGGTACTGCAGTAATCCACAGTTCTGAAAGTTGGCTAACTACAGTAGGACATGTCGCAGTTGGAGAGATGAATAGAAAATAAATTAAAACAAAACAAAAATCTGAATAACTTACTAGGCCCTGATGAAATGCATCCAAGGCTATTGAGAGATGTCAGGGAAAGAAGCACGGTTCCTAAATGTTTTATTCCAGAAAGTCTGTTAGTAAAGATCTACTGGAGCCAACCTTTTTATGCATTTTATTTATTTAAGTTTGCACCTTACAAGCAAGCATTTTTTAAACTAGGCAACCACAACTTTAGTTTGTGTCAATCAAGGACAGAATTCAAAGTTTGTGAGAAGATTTGTAGCTTGGGTGCTTGTTGCTGTGGTTCTGTTCGCCGAGCTGGAAGTTTTTGTTGCAAACGTTTCGTCCCCTGTCTAGGTGACATCCTCAGTGCTTGGGAGCCTCCTGTGAAGCGCTTCTGTGGTGTTTCCTCCGGCATTTATAGTGGCCTGTCCCTGCCGCTTCCGGTTGTCAGTTTCAGCTGTCCACTGTAGTGGCCGGTATATTGGGTCCAGGTCTATGTGTTTGTTGATGGAGTTTGTGGATGAGTGCCAAGCTCCTAGGAATTCCCTGGCTGTTCTTTGTTTGGCTTGCCCTATAATGGTAGTGTTGTCCCAGTCAAATTCATGTTGCTTGTCGTCTGCGTGTGTGGCTACTAGGGATAGCTGGTCGTGTCGTTTCGTGGCTAGTTGATGTTCGTGGATGCGGATCGTTAGCTGTCTTCCTGTTTGTCCTATATAATGTTTTGTGCAGTCCTTGCATGGCACTCATCCACAAACTCCATCAACAAACACATAGACCTGGACCCAATGTACCGGCCACTACAGCGGACAGCTGAAACTGACAACCGGAAGCGGCAGGGACAGGCCACTATAAATGCCGGAGGAAACACCACAGAAGCGCTTCACAGGAGGCTCCCAACCACTGAGGATGTCACCTAGACAGGGGACGAAACGTTTGCAACAAAAACTTTCAGCTCGGCGAACAGAACCACAGCAAGGACAGAATTGAATACCCTGTTAATGCCAACCACTAGCATAGAATTAATAGACTGTTCTTCTTTGAATGAAAATTTAACACACACAAACGTCTGGATATCAAACCTACACCCTAAACCTCAACCTGAGCTACAAACCTTCACAAACCTTGCAAAAACATACACACATATTTTCAAAACACTTGAAGTCAGAAATCTAATAAAAGTTTCAAAAAGCGGTATGTTGTGAAACACCCCTCCTGTAGGACATTCCTGACAAAGGTTTGCAAAATAATTTGATATTAATGATTTGCATCTACCCATTTTAATTTTAGAAATTTTCTTCCTCTCTGTACTTGCTTTAAACTAAAGTTGCTCCATATGCTTTATCCACCCACATTTTTAGTATAGACTGCATTATCCTACAGTGATTACAAAATATTACCTTGGTATCCTTATACCTATTATATAAAATCTCACTTTAGATTTGACAAAATCTGGAATTCATTCTGTAACAGAATGGGTTTCCTCCGGGTGCTCCGGTTTCCTCCCACAGTCCAAAGATGTGCAGGTCAGGTGAATTGGTCATGCTAAATTGCCCATAGTGTTAGGTAAGGGGTAGATGTAGGGGTATGGGTGGGTTGCGCTTCGGCGGGGTGGTGTGGACTTGTTGGGCCGAAGGGCCTGTTTCCACACTGTAAGTAATCTAATCAGAGCAGTTAGTTCAACAGCTAATGTACTTTTAATGACCTTTTCATTATTTTCTTAACCTGTTATTGGCTATGTACGAAATTCCAGATGCAATGTTTTTTGACTGCTTTTCAATTTTCTATTTTCCAGGACGGATACATCAGGCTATGGTGACATCATTAAATGAGGATAATGAAAGTGCTACTGTAGAATGGATTGAAAATGGAGATACAAAAGGAAAAGAGGTAAATTTCCTCATTTAGCAGGTGACTTCGATATGATCGAATAAACAATTTCATTGAAAATAATTTTTAAGTAAGATATTTATTGAAGTCATTATGTCCTATTGCCATTTCATTGGGATTTCGCGCAAGACTTTCACGTATAGTAAATCTGATTGTCAGTTGGTATTGTAGGATCTTTTGAACTTAATACTTTTCTGTCTTTTGGATATCACAAAGTCTTAGTGCTGCTTCAATTCTCTATTGTAAAAAAAATAGTTTGAATCTGCCTGCAGTTGTGTGATTTGACCACTGAATGTCACTGGAATGTTTAACTTGAGCATTTTGCTGTAGTATAACATGTTTTTACAAGTCTAAATTTTGGAAACTGTATGTAGTTGAACTGTACATGTTTATCATATTAAATATGTAATTTCATTGTGTAACTTTAAAATCAGTAAAGATATTTTATTTTTCATTCAAAATAGCAGTAACCCATTCAGATATTTTCTAGCCAACTTGTTTAGAGATGTTATTACGCACCTCTGAAGCAGGTTGGACTTGAACCCAGGTCTCCTGGCTCAGAGGTAGGGACACTACTACTGTGACACAAGTGTACTAACTTTCTGCTGCACTTGGTAAATCCAAGTACTTACTAGGCCTAACTCTGCTTACTTTCGGAGATCTGATGAAATCGGATTTTAGTAGAGACTGTTATCCTACAATGATTACAAAATATTAAATTGGTATGTTTATACCTATTGTATAAAATTTAACTTGCGATTTAACAAAATTTAATGAAAGTGCTACTGTAGAATGGATTGAAAATGGAGATACAACAGGAAAAGAGGTAAATTTCCTCATTTAGCAGGTGACTTCGATATGAACGAATAAACAATTTCATTGAAAAGATTTTTCAGTAAGATATTTATTGCTGTCATTATGTCCTATTGCCATTCCATTGGGGTTTCACGCAAGACTTTCATGTATACACAGCCTAGCTAGTAAATCTGATTGTCAGTTGGTATTTTAATTTTAGAAATTTTCTTCTCTGTATTTCCTTTAAACTAAAAAAGTTGTTCCATATGCTTTATCACCCACATTTTAGTAGAGACTATATTATCTTGCAATGATTACAAAATATTAAATTGATAAGCTTATACCTATTGTATAGATCTCACTTTTTAGAAGTGAAGGGGTATGTTTTAAAGAAGATTAACAGTTAAATCTTTTGTTTAAACACAGAGGGTGGCAAGTGCCTGGAACGTGCTGCCAGATGAGGTGGTGGAGATGGATACAGTAGCAATGTTTCGGAGGCTTGTTGACAGATACACAAGAAATAAAGGGATATGGGCCGCATAGAGGCAAACCATTCTTAGTTTAGAAAGGCGTCATAAGTTAGCACAGTGTTGATGGACCAAAGTACTAACCAGGCCTAAGTCTGCTTACTTTCTGATATCCGATGAAATCAGGCCCATTCATCTTACTAGTTCTAGTTTGTTACGATTGAATAGGGTAGTGAGGTGAAAATTGAGCCCACTATTCCAAGAGTCATTGCCAAAAGCTAAAGATTTTATAAAGAACACACAAAAATTTCCCAATTTATCTGACCTTCAGACCTAGGTTAATAGAAACCATGGACCATGTTTCTGCCGTGAACAAGAATGACTGATTGATTATTTATTACATGTAATTAGACTGTAGCTGGAGATAGAGTTATAAACCATCGACATTTAACATTACAATTAAAACTGTAATCTGCTTATGAATTCCACTATATACACAAGACAAGTTGGAATAGGTTATGGACAGAGGAGCAAAAGTGGAAAGACAGTTCAGTCGTGTTTGTTCCCAGATACTTTGTTGAGATGATTGTTATGGTTCTTCTGCTAGCCAGCACCTTGCTGCATTCATCTTTCTCCAGATGCTTCCACTGGTTCAAAGTACCCGGTTGACTTGTAAATTGTCTCTGACATATCAGTAAATATTCAAAGCATATAACACCCATTTCTAGAACACTAAACTGGTTATGACCCCCCTCCCCCCCCCCCCCCCCCCCCCCCCACACACATGCATGCACACAAGAATGGCAGTGCACAGAGCATAAGTAACAAGATTCTCAGAGCCCTAATGGCTCACAAGGTGGCCATTTAGCCCAATGCATCTGTGTCAACTACTTGAACAATCTCGCGTTGGTCCATTCCTGTACCTATCCCTGAAGCCTTCTGCGATTATTTGTCTCTAATGCTCATCTAATTTCAAAAAACAGTCCAACACAGGAACAGACCCTTTGGCTCACCAACACTGCACTAACATAATGATGCCATTCTAAACTAAGAATGGTTTGCCTCTATGTGGCCCATATCCCTTTATTCCTTGTCTATTCATGTATCTATCAACATGCCTCCTAAATGTTGCTATTGTATCCGTCTCCACCACCTCATCTGGTAGCACGTTCCAGACACTTGTCACCCTCTGTGCTTTCTGAAAAAAAAACTTCACTGTTAATCTCCTTTTAAAACATACCTCTTTCACCTTAAACCTATGTCCCCTATTAATTGACAGTTCTACCTTGGGAGAAATACTCCGACTATCCATTCTATCCATGCTTATTGTAATTTGACTTCATTTACTGTGGTTACATGTGTCTAGGAACAGTGAAAAGCTTTGTTTTGCTTCAGTACAGGCAAATCATAGGAAACAAGGACATACGGATCAAAGGGTGCTGAAACACAGTGAGGAATACAGATTACACCGCACAGGAGGTGCACAAAGCAAGGTCAACATTATTTACAGCTAGAGAGTATATTCATCAGTTTACTAATGTCAGGGATGAAGCTGTTCTTGAACCTGTTGCTGTGTCTGTTCAAAGTTCTATATTTTCTGTCCAACAGAAAAAGTTGTAGGAGAGATTACCCGAGTGGGAGGGGTCTTTGCCGTGGAAAGGCTGCCGACATCAATGAGAAGTATAAATGGTGTTCATGGATGGGAAGTTGACTGCCGTGATGGTTTGGGCTGTGCACACAGCCTTCTGTAATTTTTGAAGCTCCCAGGCCGACCAGTTGTCATACCAGGCCGTTATGCACGTGGATAGAATGGTTTCTATGGTGCATCTGTAAAAGTTGGTGAGGTTCTTTGTGAACATGCTGAATTTTCTAAGATGACTGAGGAAGAAGAGGCATTGTGCATTCTTGATGATCATATCTACGTGGGAAGTCCAGGATAGGTTGTTGGTTATCATCACTCTTCGGATCGTGATGGTCTCTACTCTCCACCTCAGCTACTTTGATGTAGATGGGGGTGGATCATCTTCCTTTCTTCCTAAAGTCAATGGCCAACACTGAGAAAGAGGTTGTCAACCTTCTGTAAAGGTTGAATTGCAGGTTGAGTCCATGGTTAAGAAAGCAAATGTAATGTTGTCATTTATCTCAAGAGGGTTGGAATGTAAAAGCAGCGATGTGCTACTGAGACTTTATAAAACTTTGGTTAGGTCCCATTTTGAATACTGTGTCCAGTTTTGGGCCCTACACCTCAGGAAGGACATACTGGCACTGGACTGTGTTCAGTGGAGATTCACATGGATGATCCCTAGAATTGTCGGCCTAACATACAATGAAGGATGAGGATCTTGGGATTGTATTCATGAGAGTTTTTAGAAGGTTGAGCGGAGATCTAATAGTATCTTACAAGATAATGCATGGCTTAGAAAGGGTGGACGCTGGGAATTTGTTTCCATTAGGTGGGGATACTAAGACCCGTGGGCACAGCCTTAGAAATAGAGGGGGTTAATTTAGAATGGAAATGAGAATACATTTCTTCAGCCACAGAGTTGTGGGCCTGTGGAATTCATTGCAACGGAGCGCAGTGGAGGCCGGGACATTAAATGTCTTCAAGGCAGAGATTGATAAATCCTTAATCTCGCAAGGAATTAAGGGATATAGGGAGAGTGTGGGTAAGTGGTGTTAAAATGCCCATCAGCCATGATTGAATGGTGGAGTGGATTCGATGGGTGGAATGGCCTTACTTCTATGTCTTATGGTCTTAGAGTTATTTTTGCAAACATGATAACAAACCCTCTATTTCTTTTCTGTACTCTGACTCATTGTTGTTTGATATTGGTCCTACCATGGTGGTGTTGTCAGAAAGCTTTGTAGATGGCATTCGTTTGGAATTTGGCTACACAGGTGTACAGGGAGTACAATAGGAGGCTGAGAATGCATCCTTTTGGGGATGGGGATGGGGGTGGGGGGGCGCTCTCCATTCTTGAGGGTTAACATGGAGGTGGTTCAATTGTCTGTCTTCACTGATTACGGTCTATGGGTCAGGAAGCTGACGATCCATTTGCAGAGGACTGAGCTGTGACCTAGGTCTACGAGTTTTGAGAATTAGAATGGAGGGGATTATGGTGTTGAAGGCAGAGCCTTTGAGTAGGGGTCTGATGGAGGTGTCCTTATTATCCAGATGTTTCAGTGTCGTCCTGCTTCCCCCACCCACCCCTCAGTTGAAGCAAAACACTCAGAGACACAGTGTAGTTTTATCTCCTTCATTTTTATTCCGGTCCCTGGAGGGAGAGAGAACGATCGCCCATGTGCACAGAGACATGAGTTCACGGTCTTCTCTGGAACAGCAATTTCTGTGTGCTATTTGGTCATTTTACAGGGAAGAGCATCCAGATAGAGTCATATAGATGTACAGCATGGAAACAGACCTTTTGGTCCAAACTGTCCATGCCGACTAGTTATTCCAACCCAATTTAGTCCCACCTGCCAGCACTCGGCCTATATCCCTCCAAACCCTTCCTAATCCTATACCCATCCAGATGCCTTTTAAATGTTGTAAATGTACTAGCCTCCACCACTTACCCTGGCAGCTCATTCCATACATGTACCACCCTCTGCGTGAAAGATTTGCCCCTTTAAGTCTCTTTTATACCTTTCCCTTTTCACCCTAAATCTATACCCTCTAGTTCTGGACTCCCACTCCAGGGAAAAGACTTTGCCTATTTATCCTATCCATGCCCCTCATGATTTTATAAACCTCTATAAGGTCACCCCTTAGCCTCCGATGCTCCAGGGAAAATACATATTAATTGGATGATCATTACAATCAACGAGTATCAGTAGCAGAGATCCAGCCTTTTACTGTTACACAATGAGTGTTCTTAACCTTGTTAACTGGATTCATACAATGGATACTTTTCACCTTGTTAACTGGGACTTGAGCTTGGACGAGGGAGAAGTTGAAGATGTCAGTGAATACCTCTGCCAGCTGGCCAGTACAGGATCTAAGTGTCCATCTGGGACCATCATCTTTCTTGGGTTGATTCCCAGGAAGATCGATCTGATGTCAACAGTGGTTACAGTGGGCACAGGTGCGTCTGGGGCTGTCGGGACAAGTGACACTACACTGCTGGTAATCTGCTCGAACTGAGCGTAGAAATTATTGAGCCCAAGAGGGAGGAAATGTTTTTGTCTGTTATCTTGCTCTGTTTCATTCTGTATTTGGTTATCTTATGTAGGCCTTGCCACAAGTGGCAGGTGTCCGTGTGGTTGGTTTGGGCCTAACTTGGCCCGGTACTGCCTTTTTTGTGGAGGTCATCCCTGGATTTTCTGTATAGGTTTGGGCTGTCTGACTTAGGCAGTGGATTTCCCAGTTGATCTCAGGTTTCTGATTTGGGGAACATCTAGACTGATGACTTTAACAAAATGTGTGGAGGACTACATGCCATTGAAGTCCTTGACTTTGGTGCATTACTTGTCTTGGTTGTCCACTGAGTTCTTAAATGTCGGCCAGTCCACCGATTCCAAGCAGTCCCAGAGAAGTTCTTCCGTTGCCTCAGACCAGCATTGTACTACATTCTGTGAAGGATTCTCCTGTTTAAGCTTTTGCAGGTAAGCTGGGAGGAGGAATGTAGCATTATGATCTCATTTTCTGAACTGTGGACAGAGAATGGAGCAGTAGGCGTCTTTGGTTGTGTGACAGTGGTCCAGGATGTTTGGTCCTCTAGTGGGACAGAGAAATGTTGGTGGTATTTTGGCAGCACCCCTTTGAGGTTGGCCTGCTGGAAGTTGCTGGCCATGATGAATAAGACGTTGGGGAATTTCATCTCCGGAGTGTTTGTGGCGATGTAAATTTAATTCTGAGCATTGTTCACATCTGCTGTCAGGATGGCAGCAGTGAACTCATGTGGTAGATAGTAGGGATGGTGTTTCACTGTAAGGTATTCTAGGTCCAGGGAGCCGTGGCTCGTGATTTTGTAAATTTCTAACCGGTTGCCCCTCGTCCTTCGTTCAAGTGTAAACAAACCAAATTTCTCCAATCTGTCCTCATAGCTAATACCTTCCAAATTAGGCAATATATTGATAACCTGTTGCTGTACCCTCTTCAAAGCTCCACATCTGTTTTGTGGTGTGGTGAACAGAACTGTAGATAATATTCCTGATATGACCTAATGAAAGTTCTCTGCAGCTTCAACATGACTTGCCAATTTTTATACTCCTATACCGTACTGATGAAAGCAAGCATGCTACATGCCACCTTGACCACCATATCCATTTGTATTGCCACTTCCTGGGAACTGTGGACCTATAAGCTGAGATCCCTCTACATATTGATGCCTCTAACAGCTCTGCCATTTACTGTATACTTCCCTCTCACATTAGATCTTCCAAAATGCATTATGTCGCACTTGTTCAGATTAAATTACATCTGCCATTTCTCTACCCAGATCTCCAGCCTATCTATACCCTGCTCTATCCTCTGAGTCTTTCTCACTGCCAACAGCTTCCCCAAACTTTGTATCATCTGCAACGTAGTAATCAGGCCACTTATGTTCTCCTCCAAATCATTCATAGTTCTAGGTACTGATCTCTGCCGAACACCACTGGTCACAGATCTCCAAGTAGAAAAACACACTTCCATTGCTACACTCTAAGACTAAGCCAATTCTGTATCCATCTTACTAGCTTACTGCAGACTTCACCTTTTTGTATCAGCCTGCCATGTGGGATCTTGTCAAAGGCCTTACTGTAGTCCACATTGACACCATCTACTGCCCTGCCTTTATGAATCCTGTCTGTCACTTCGTCAAAAAACTCAAATCAAGTTTGAGAGTCACAACCAACCATGCACAAACTTTTGCTGCTATTGCTCATAAATCCATATTTTCTCAAGTGTGAGTAAATCCTATTCCTAAGAATCTTCTCCAATAGTTTCCTGACCACTGAGGTAAAGCTCACCGGTTTGTAATTTCCTGGATTATCCCTGTTGCTCTTCATATCAAAGGAATAACGTTGGCTTTTCTCCAGTCCACTGGGACTTCTCCTGTGATTAAAGAGGATACAAACAGCTCATATAAGGCCACAGCAATTTTCTCGCCTGCCTCTCAGCATACTGCGATAGATTCCATCAGGTCCTGGAGACTTGTCTATCTTAATGCTTTTTAAAACAGCTAATGCAATCGCCCTTTTTTTGGATTGACATGCCTCAGAATATCAACATACTGTTCCCTAGACTCACCATCCATCATGTCTTTTACCTTTGTGAATACTGGTACAAAGTAATTGCTAAGGACCTCGCCCACTTCTTCTAGCTTCATGTGCAAATTCTCTCCTTCGCCCATGAGTGGACCTAGCCCTGAGTGGATTTCCCTTCTCCAGATACTACTCATTCACTCTGCAAACCTGGTTCTGAGCAGTCAAGCCTATGTCACTTTTTAAGTCATGACATCACCTCAGCTGTGCCTCCAATCTACTGTTGTCCACTCCTTAGCTCTGTTGCTGCTGCTTGAAATTGTAAATTGCTTGCGTTCATTTTGAAATCATTAATTGTCTCCACGTCCATTATCCTCATGGGCATTGAGTTCCAGATTGTGAACCGTTTGCTGTATTTATTTTTAAAAAATGCTCTTACTCCCTTTGCCTAAAACCTAAAATCTATGTCCCCAGTCCTATTATTATCATCCGTTAATAGAAGTAGCCTTCATTTGCCCAGACTTATAATATTATCCAAACCTATAATAATATTGTATACTTCCTACCACATCTCATCGGAACCAACCTTTGCTCCCAGGAGAATGGTTCTGGCTTCTCCACATGTGTAGCCAAAATCTCTCATGTTTGGAACCATTGTGGACTTTACCTCCTTGAGGTGTGTCGCATCCTGTTTCAAGTTGCAGTGACCAGAACTGTATGTAACCAGACCGCTACTTTAAAACTTAGACTGTAGAAAGCGGTTTAATAGTAACAGTGGTACCAAGAGGGTTACAGTGGATGAAAGGAAGGTTTCACAAGGGAAAATTTGGAAAACTTTTGAGGAAAGACCAGTCAATAGTGCAGACTAGCAATATGTGTATGGTATTCCTGTGTGATAAGAGAGGACAGAACAAATTCACAAAGAGAGTATCAGCAAATAGAGGTAAGGTAGGGATAGGGCAAAGAGTTAAAGGCTCTGTATCTGAATTGTATCAAGAAATGAAAGCACAAGTAGAAATTGTAAGATATGGTATGCTTCTTCATTAATGCCAGAAAAGAACATTAATGTAACTATGAGACAACTGTACCACATTATGATCTAGCCAGCATCCTGCAGGTTGAGTTTAAATACCTTTTGTAGTTAATTCTAATATATTGTTTGCTGACTCTAACATTTGTGGGAAAAGACAAAATGAAGTCATAGGCAAGCAAATGCATTGTCATAGGGGATCATGTTATCCCATTGTGACTGTTGACTGTCCCCAATCATGTTCTCTTTGAAATGGCATAGAAAATAACAGATTTGTTTTTATGGTTCCCAGGATATTTTGATTTTTGTCTATATTTCCTTTGTATGTTAACATAACTACAATGAAATATTTATATCAAGTTTGAGTCCAGTTATATTTTAGCTGCAGAAACTGAAATCTGTTTTAACAAAATTTCTATTGTTTGAAGAATAAGGTAAACACAATTTTGTTGAATATTTTTAAAAATTTCCTTGTTTTTGCTTTATAACTTTCTCCCCTCTCTTATTGCAGTTATTAGCTGCTCCATGAGGCTATTCTGTGGTTTAATAAGTACAATTCCATGAACACCAGACTGTTTTATTTTTTTATTCATGTGCCAGTCCCTGATGTAAGCCTGTTGAGTGTCAGTGAACTGTTCAGCTGTTAGTGAGAATCACAGTCAAGGCCAACCAGTAATGCCCAGACCCAGACACATTCTGGTTGCGTTTCCTAGACAACAAATTGGTCAATTTCCTTGATTCCCTCATCATACTCCCATCACAACTGATTAGCCAACTCAGTGCAAAGAAAGAATTTAACATAAAATTATCCTATTTGACATAATCAGACAAAAACCAAAGAACTGTAGATCCTGGAAATCAAACAAGATCAGAAATTGTTGGAAAAACTCAGCAGATTTGGCAATATTTTGTGGAGAGATAGCAGAATCAACATTTTAGATCCATTTTAGAACAGGCATAATCAGACTGCTAGTTTCTTTTGGCTGCTGGATGACACATGGGATCCAGGGAGATTATCCAATTGGATACAAAATTGGATTGACAGTAGGAGACCGAGGGTGCTGGTAAAGGGGTGCTTTTCAGACTGGAGGATTGTGACCAGTGGTATGCCACAAGTATTGGTGCTGGGTCCGCTGTTTGTCACTTACTGAAATGATTTGGATGATAATATCGCAGCCATGGTTAGTAAGTTTGCGATTGACACCAGATATGGTCGTATAGGGGACAGTGAAGAAAATTATCTAATAATACAACAGGAACTAGATAACTGGACCAGTGGGCCGAGGAAAGGTAGATGGAATTTAATTCTGATTAAATGCAAGGTATTGCAACGCAGTTAATGGTAGGGCCCTGCGGTGTGTTTTTCGAACAGAGACCTAGGAGTGAAGGTACATAGTTTACTGAAAGTGGTATCACAGGAAACAGGGTAGTGAAGAAGGCATTTTTCATGCTTGCCATCATTAGTCAGAGCATTGCATATCAGAGTTGGGATGTTATGCTACAGGTGTACAAGACATTGGTAAGGCCACATGTGGATTACAGCATACAATTCTAGTTGCCCTGCTTACTGTAGGAAGGATCTTATTAAACTGGAAAGGGTGCAAGAAAAAATCTACAAGAATGCTAGTCAGACTAGAGGGTTTGAGTTATAAGGATAGGCTGGGCCTTTATTACTTGAGCTTAGGAACTTGAGGATGATCTTAGAGGTTTATAAAATCACAAGGGGTCATAAGTAAAAGATAAGTAAAAGAAAAGGTCTTTTCCCCAGGGCGGGAGAGTAGGAAAGTAGAGGGCATAGGTTTATGGTGAGAGGGGAAAGATTTAAAGGCACCTGAGGGACAATTCTTTTTATGAGGGTGGTGTATACTTGGAACAAACTGCCAGTGGATGTGATTGGAGGTGGGTACAATTACAATGTTTAAAAGGCATTTGGACAGATACATGCTTCAGAAATGTTTAACAGGAAAGTGGCCAAATGCAGGCAATTGGGACTAGTTCAGTTTAGGAAACCTGATCGAATTGGGTGTGTTAGGCTGAGAGGCTTGTTTCTATGTTGTATACCTCTATGACTGTACTGGTTTCACTAGAGCCATTTGGAGGGACGTTGTATAATTAATTAAATGTTTAAAAAATGACTGAATAACTTACACTTATTCAATCTATTATCTCTCTCTTTCCCCCAATTAATAGATTGACCTTGAAAGTGTTTTTGCACTTAACCCAGACCTTGCACCTGATGAAGAAATTGAGCCAAGTCCTGAAACACCTCCTCCTCCAACACCTTCCATCAAAACTAACAAGATAGTAAAGGTCTGTTATTTCCTTTAATTATTTATTCTAGGTGTTATTCTTCACTCTCCAAATTCCTCTGGAGTAAAGAGAGGTTGTTGGTGGAAAGAAGTGTGATTTTCTTTTTGACATCTTCTTTAAAGAAAAGATAATTTAGTTACAGTTTGGAGAGAAAAGAACGTCATTGGCAGCAATAATTTTTTGTTGTAATTTCAGTCAGTATGTCTCTCCTCTTTGCTCTCGAAGTGTGGTATCATAACTTTGTATTGAAATGCTCTTGCACATTGAATTTATTCAAAATTGAGAAATTTTGTGTCTCTTATCAAATTGCATGATCACTTTGAGCCAGATCTGTCCTAGCGCTTTCTAGATCCTTAGGGAAGTTATTCATGGACTTCCTGCTAGGAATGATTTTGTCATAAGACAGGTACCATGCTAGCTCCAGTGAAGACCCTACAAATGGATTTTTTGTTTAACACAGCTGTTGGCAGTTCTCCAGAGTTCATGTAAGTGACAAAGTTGTTTCCCTACCAGAATGATAGGTACAGCACAGGAACAGACTGTTAAGTAAGTTCTGAATCTGCCAACTCTTAAAAGAACTATCCAGTTAGGCTCACTCTCTCTATCTTGCCCTGCAGTCCTTCATGATTTTCCCTGCAGGTATTTACCCAATTCTCTTTTGAAAAATGTGTTGCTGGAAAAGCGCAGCAGGTCAGGGCAGCATCCAAGGAGCAGGAGAATCAACGTTTTGGGCATAAGCCCTTCTTCAGGAATGAGGAAGGTGTGCCAAGCAGGCTAAGATAAAAGGTAGGGAGGAGGGACTTGGGGGAGGGGCGTTGGGAATGCGATAGGTGGAAGGAGGTTAAGGTGAGTGTGATAGGCAGGAAAGGGGGTGGGATCGGAGAGGTCGGGAAGAAGATTGCAGGTCAAGAAGGCGGTGCTGAGTCCGAGGGTTGGGACTGAGATAAGATGGGGGGAGGGGAAATCAGGAAGCTGGAGAAATCTGCATTCATCCCTTGTGGTTGGAGGGTTCCTGGGCGGAAGATGAGGCGCTCTTCCTCCAGGCCTCGTGTTGCCATGGTCTGGCAATGGAGGAGGCCAAGGACCTGCATGTCCTTGGCGGAGTGGGAGGGGGAGTTAAAGTGTTCAGCCACGGGGCGGTTGGGTTGGTTGGTGCGGGTATCCCAGAGATGTTCTCTGAAACGTTCCGCAAGTAGGCGGCCTGTCTCCCCAATGTAGAGGAGGCCACATTGGGTGCAGCGGATGCAGTAAATTATGTGTGTGGAGGTGCACGTGAATTTGTGACCGATATGGAAGGATCTCTTGGGGCCTTGGAAGGAAGTGAGGGGGGCGGTGTGGGTGCAAGTTTTGCATTTCTTGCGGTTGCAGGGGAAGGTGCCGGGAGTGGAAGTTGGGTTGGTGCGGGCTGTAGCAGTAGTATTTAGCATAACCTCCATTCTTTTGTATTCTGTCCTTCCATTTATAAAGCAGAAGATTCTGTGTGCTTTTAATAGACTTTATTCTCTTGATCTGTCACCTTAACAATTTCTGTTACTCTGTTGCTGCCCCATTTTTTAAAATTGCACCATCTTAATTTACTCACCCTCATTCTGGTATCAAATTACTTCTGTCCATGAATATTGTTATTAGTCTTACTATTTACTATATTATCAAATTTTGTTATTTGCAATTAGGCCCAGTATACAGTAATAACATTCAAATTGTTCATATAATGCTAACTTCTAGAGGACACGATTGAAAGCAGATATTCCCAGCTATCTTGCAGTCTGTCTCCACAAATTTTGAATTCATGTTGCTACTGCTACTTAATATATGTGACACTATGGCAAGGAGCTTTTTGACAATACAAAATTTCAACTGCATGATCTTAACCAACCGTGTTAATAATTTCTTCTTTTTGTTCCCCATTCCCCATTTCCCACCCAAACCAGTACTGTCTAGCAGTAGTAGCAGAGTTTTCATCTGAATTCAACAACAATTTATATTTCTCCCGCAGTTACTTCTCACCTTTTAAACATTCCAGACTATACACTGTCCCCCTCCAGGCCCATGTGCCACCCCCACCATCCATCTCTCTCTCTCTCTCTCTCTCTCTCTCTCTCTCTCTCTCTCTCTCTCTCTCTCTCTCTCTCTCTCTCTCTCTCTTTTCTCTCTTTTCTCTCTCTCTCTCTCTCTCTCTCTCTCTCTCTCTCTCTCTTTCTCTCTCTCTCTCTCTCGTTTTCACTTCAAAGATATTGAACGTAGAAGCGTAAGAGCAAGAATAGGCTATTTGACACCTCAAACCATTATAGGTTATGATATATCACCAACCTCAACACCATTTACCCATAACTATCGGTTTTGCTTTCTCTACTCTTCAAATAACATCCTCAAAAAAAAATCTGACAGGTTTGTCAAATGTGATTTTTCCTTTTAACAAATTTGTGTCGACCTGTCCAAAGTATGGAGTCGTCACATCTTTTTCTACTGGTTTATAATACTTTTCCTATTACTGATGTCAAGCTACTTAGTGGTTAGTTCCCCATTTTCTCCCTCGTTTCTTAAATTGTATGGTCACGTTTGCAAGTGCAATTCCAGAGTCTACAGAATTATGAAAGACTGCATCCACCTTTTTCAACACTCAGGAGTCATTGGATGCTGATGATGTGTAAGCTTTACATCCTTTTAATTTGTCTAGTACTTTTTTTTTACTAATTTCTTTCAGATCCTCCTCCTCACTTGTCTCTTGAATTTGATTGTTTTGGGAAAATGTCTTTCTTAATGAAAGTAGACCTAAAGTAATTTTTTTAGCTTACGGGTAATTTCCCCAGTTTAAATATCTCTGACTGTAATGAACCCATGCTTATTTTTGCTTTTCTTCCAACTTTTTATGCACCTGTCGATACTTCTACACTTTTTTGTGTTTTCCCCAGTTTAAAATCTCATTCTATTATCCCTTAATAAGTTTTATGCTTATTCTTTGGAAACATTTTAAGAGTCTAGCAATCATTAGGGCTTACTACACTTTCCTTACAACTTTGTAAATCTTCTCCTTTTGATTTAATACTATCTTTTACCTTTCTTTGCCAGCTACATTTGACTCTCCTATCTCAGTTTGAGTTTTTGCAAATCTTAAAGGAATGCATGTTGGTTGTTGTAAATACTAGCCTTGTCTGTCTACTATCATCTTTTAATGTGATTACCCAGTCCACTACCTTCAACTTGCCCCTCATACCTTTGTAGCTTTCTTTTATTTAGATTCAAGATGCTATAATTTTGGATTGAATGATATCATTCCCAAACTAAACGGTAATATCATGGAATTTTGTGTTACTGTTTTCTCAAGATTCTTTTGCAGCATGATTGTTAATTGGGGGTGGGGAGGGAATAATTGTTTTAAATCTGCTTCCCCTTGCTATTTCTTATTGCTACCCAAACAGACTCTACATCTTATTCTTCAGATCTAAGATTCTCTTGCAATAATGTACTGATTATCAGTATTATATCACTTAACATTTAATTTAAGACAAGCAATGATAAAAAGTATAATATCATTTATTACAACAGCTTACATTATACCTGCTTATTCCTTTTGTGCAATCAGTTCACCTTATTGAGAATGCTATATGTATCCCGAGTACCTTTAATTTTGCATCTTGAATGTTGTTCCACATTGCTGAACAAAAATCAATTTTTTCAGAGATTTGCATTCATCAGGAAAATTGCTGAAGTGGAATAATATTTATACTGTATGAAAGGAGACTGTTGATTGATTGGCAAGTGGGATGTGATTCCACAATTGAACAGCATTGGCTAAATAAACCTGTGTGCAAAACATTAGAATGATAACCAATTTATAACTATTAGTCAGGCACCTTGTGTGACGCAGTTGCATGTTCTGGAAGGTACATTTAATAAAATGTAAAAACATCATAACTATGTGCAGGAGTAGGCAAATCAGCCCCTCAAGCTTGCTCTGCCATTCAATACAATCATGGCTTACCTCATCTTGATCTCCACTCCACTTTTCTGCCTGTCCTTATTACTCTTCAAACCTTACTAATTAAAAATCTGTCTCTGTCCTGGCATCCACTACAATCTGGGATAGAGAATTTTAAAGATTCTACAGATTGACTGTGTGTGTGTGTGTGTTCTTTGCAAACAGGACACCAGAGTTCTCTTGTATGGACTCCCTCGCAAGTTTCCAACCCCTGCCTAGTCTCTTTAAACTAAATAGCTAGCAAATGACTTTGCAAGTCTGGGTCAGTTGAGGTTTAAGCTGGCACCTCATACAAATTTCATCTCTTCCCCACTCTCCTCCCCTCCTGCATCATTTCTCCAGCATGTGGTACTATCTTTTGTTGTAATCTCTTACTAGTTTGTTCTCTTTCTCACGCTCTTGTTTCTCTGTCGTGCTCTCATTTCTCTCTCGATCGTTTGCTGTCCACATCCTATGCTCCAAAAATGTCAATTCTTTTCTCCTTGTTTAACCTTTTCACAGAATACTCAACCTTGATCTCTATCCTCTGGTGAGTTGAGGATGATAAATAGAGAGTGCACAAAGTTTTTAACCACTCCTCGAAGCACAATAATGTAGGCTTCCAACTTTTTTTTAATTGCAAGTACCCTGTCCGACCATTTTTCTGTCTTCTTCATTACCTATATCTTTTACGTAACACTTTTTTTTACTTTTATAAAAGCTATTACTTTTTTTATTATTGGATGAATTTCCACCACAACCATGGCTTGTTGGAAATGGGGAATTTGGTGGTCTCACGGCATTCCTTTGGTTTTAATTTATAAAATTATGACACTACCTTTGTTTTCTTTTAAAGAATCGCCGAACAGTGGCTGCTAAGAATGAAACTCCTGCCAAAGATAACAGAGGTAATTTTAAAGTGGGAAAGTGATGCATTTTTCATTGCTTTGACAATTTATATTTCGTATTATGTGAATTTTAAACAACTGTTACACTCTTGTTTGTTAGCTTGCTGCTTTGTGTACTTTTACATCATATTTTAACTCTTTGGTTTAGGAATTAAATCCCTCAAGTGAGCTCAAAAATTAAGGTCAAACTAGATGAAAACTAGAAATATTAACATATTACACTTTTCATCTTTAGCATAAAGAGAGCTTGATTTCATTTGTCATTGGCGATATCAACACTGGAGCAATGTTTAGCCTGATGTAGTTATAGAACATAGCACAATACAGCACAGAACAGACCCTTTGGCCCACGATGTTGTGTCGAACATTTGTCCTAGCTTAAGCACCTATCCATGTACCTATCCATGTATCTATCCAATTGCCGCTTAAAGGTCACCAATGATTCTGACTCTGCCACTCCCACAGGCAGCGCATTCCATGCCCCCAGCACTCTCTGGGTAAAGAACCTATCCCTGATATTCCGCCCCCCCCCCCATACCTTTCACCCTTCACCTTAAATTTATGTCCCCTTGTAACACTCTGTTGTACCCAGGGAAAAAGTCTCTGACTGTCTACTCTATCTATTCCCCTGATCATCTTATAAACCTCTATCAAGTCACCCCTCATCTTCGCTGTTCCAATGAGAAAAGGCCTAGCACTCTCAACCTATCCTCTTACGACCTATTCTTCATTCCAGGCAACATCCTGGTAAATCTCCTCTGCACCCTCTCCAAAGCTTCCACATCTTTCCTAAAGTGAGGCGACCAGAACTGCACACAGTACTCCAAATGTGGCCTTACCAAGGTCCTGTACAGCTGCAACATCACCTCACAACTCTTGAATTCAATCCCTCTGCTAATGAACACTAATACACCATAGGCCTTCTTACAAGCTCTATCCACCTGAGTGACAACTTTCAAAGAGCTATGAACATAGACCCCAAGATGCCTCTGCTCCTCCACCTTACTAAGAACCCTACTGTTAACCCTGTAATCCGCATTCTTATTTGTCCTTCCAAAATGGACAACCTCACACTTGGCAGGGTTGAACTCCATCTGCCACTCCTCAGCCCAGCTCTGCATCATATCTAAGTCCCTTTGCAGCCGACAACAGCCCTCCTCACTATCCACAACTCCACCAATCTTCGTATCATCTGCAAATTTACTGACCCACCCTTCGACTCCCTCATCCAAGTCATTAATAAAAATTACAAACAGCAGAGGACCCAGAACTGATCCCTGCGGAACTCCACTTGTAACTGGGCTCCAGGCTGAATATTTACCATCTACCACCACTCTTTGACTTCGACCGGTTAGCCAGTTCTCTATCCAACTGGCCAAATTTCCCACTATCCCATGCCTCCTGACTTTTCGCATAAGCCTACCATGGGGAACCTTATCAAATGCCTTACTAAAATCCATGTACACTACATCCACTGCTCTACCCTCATCCACCTGCTTGGTCACCTCCTCAAAGAATTCAATAAGACTTGTAAGGCAAGACCTACCCCTCACAAATCCGTGCTGGCTGTCCCTAATCAAGCAGTGTCTTTCCAGATACTCATAAATCCTATCCCTCAGTACCCTTTCCATTACATTGCCTACCACCGAAGTAAGACTAACTGGCCTGTAATTCCCGGGGTTATCCCTATTCCTTTTTTTGAACAGGGGCACAATATTCGCCACTCTCCAGTCCCCTGGTACCACCCCCGTTGACAGTGAAGACGAAAAGGTCATTGCCAACGGCTCTGCAATTTCCTCTCTTGCTTCCCACATAATCCTAGGATATATCCCGTCAGGCCCGGGGGACTTGTCTATCCTCAAGTTTTTCAAAATGCCCAACACATCTTCCTTCCTAACAAGTATCTCCTTTAGCTTACCAGTCCGTTTCATACACTCCTCTTCAACAATACGGTCCCTCTCATTTGTAAATACTGAAGAAAAGTACTCATTCAAGACCTCTCCTATCTCTTCCGACTCAATACACAGTCTCCCACTACTGTCCTTGATCGGACCTACCCTCATTCTCGTCATTCTCATGTTTCTCACATACGCATAAAAGATCTTGGGGTTATCCTTGATCCTACCCTCCAAAGATTTTTCATGCCCTCTCTTAGCTCTCCTAATCCCTCTCTTCAGCTCCCTCCTGGCTATCCTGTATCCCTCCAGTGCTCTGTCTGAATCTTGTTTCCTCAGCCTTATGTAAGCCTTCTTCTTCCTTTTTACTAGATATTCAACCTCCCTCGTCAACCAAGGTTCCCTCACACGACCATCTCTTTCCTGCCTGACAGGTACATACATATCAAGGACACGTCGTATCTGTTCCTTGAAAAAGTTCCACATTTCAATGACATCCTTCCCTGACAGCCTATGCTCCCAACTTATGTTCCTCAGATCCTGTCTTGCAGCATCGTATTTACCCTTCCCCCAATTGTAAAACCCTACCCTGTTGCATGCACCTATCTCTTTCCATAACCAAGGTGAAAGTCACAGAATTGTGGTCACCATCACCAAAATGCTCACCCACTAACAAGCCCATCACTTGTCCTGGTTTGTTACCGAGTACTAAATCCAATATGGCTTCCCCTCTGGTCGGACAATCTACATACTGAGTTAGAAAAGCTTCCTGGACACACTGCACAAACACCGCCCTGTCCAATCTACTTGATCTAAAGAGCTTCCAATCAATATTTGGGAAGTTGAAATCGCCCATGACTACTACCCTGTGGCTTCTGCACCTTTCCAAAATCTGTTTCCCAATCTGTTCTTTTGGGTAGGAGTCACTAGAGGATGCAGATAAAACTGAATATCAACTCCTTTTACCATTCAATTTTCTGAAAGCTGTTGTAACTTTAATCCATCTGAAATTATTGATTACACCAGTTTTACTGACTTATGTACGTGCTATTTTGAATCTACTGCATGAACTTTTTTTAATACAGCATCCTTATTTTTAAATTCTGGAATTCAGAAAGGTGTAATTTATAATGTGAAATAATTTTACAAAACAGTCCAAACCCAGATGAGACTTGGATGAAGAGAGCAACAATAGACAAAATTAAATTTTAGGAATTATTGTAAAAATAGATGTGTTGATTGATTGGTTTGACAGTAAGTTAAAATGAATTTGTACAAACTTGAATTCAGGTTACATGCATGACATGAGTTGACATTCAGTTTTATCTGCATCCTCAATGCCTTGTTTCCAAAGAAATTGCCACAACTATATCAGACTTAATATTGCCACTGAGGAGCAAGAAGATCAAGTTCTCTTTATGCCAAATATGGAAGTGCAGTATGTTAATTTTTCCAGGTTTAACTAATTTAAACCTGATTGGCACCACCGTTTGGAGGATTATCTGCTGACAAAAGTGACAACAGTTCAAAGTATGTCCAGTGATAGTGAAGAGTTCGATATAAATGCACCTGATAATTATGTCAGTAGTCTATTAAATCAAAGGTCTTGTTCAAAGTACTTTGAATTATTTTGGCTTGCGCTTGAAAGGTTTTCCAGTTATTTTATGCAAAGTGTGTGGTTGATGTGTTGCGTTGAGAGAATTTCCCAAACTGCAACTAATTATATTTTTATTCTTAGTTGCATCAACCCGATCAAGACCAAGTCAGCTTCCAGAACACTCTTCAGCTACGCATCAGAATGGCAGTGCTTCAGATATCTCACCAGCTCAGCCTGGCAAAAAGGATTTTGCACCACCATGTAAGTGCATTATAATTGTGTCTAATACATTAGCTGATCTCCTGTCACATTTTACACCAGATTTAAGACCAAGTGAAGGTTAAACAGGGCAGAGGACAAAAACTAAAGGGACTACAGCGCAGACATGTAATTCAGTGCTGCTGTTAAAGTATCGCCCTGTTTATTATGTATTTGGCATTCTAATGGTCGATATCCACATTCTAATGAAAGTATCTATATATGCCTGTTTTTGTGCTCAGTCTAGCCACTGGGTTTTCAACAATTCTCAAATGTGTCTTGGGTTTTCTTTAACGCCTTCTTTCCTACATTAATGAGTTTCTATAAAAGGTTGAAAGGGTGTCAGTAGGAATGGGGATTTCAGCTTGCAGCTGGATCACCCATGATCTTACTGAATGGCTGAGTAGCCTTGAAAGGTTGAATAACCTTCTGATACTCCTGATTCATATGTTAATATGATTAATCTTGACCGTTGAATTGCCTTTATAGGGCTTGAGAGCCTAGGAGATGTGGAAGAGTGAGTCCATGAGAGATTTTAAAACTAAGATAAGCAAATTAATAGCAGTTGAACTTTGAAATTAACTCACTTGACCTTACAAAATGCTAGTTCAACTTTGAAAACATATTTAGTCTTTTCAGGACAAATGAGTGGATAGGCGAATAGGGAAACAGGTTATGGGTGAGAGGCTGCTCTTTGCTGGAGAGATGGCAGACTAAGGATGGGGTATGTGATAGTGGACCCAGGGAAAAAGCAAACCTCTTGTGTTTAGTTCAAAACAGTGTAGCAATGGAAGTGCATTAATTGTGAGAAGATATAATGAAAGCATATGATACATTAATTGCAATGAATGGGTTAGATGTATACCGATGGAAATGCCCAAATTTCCACATAACCGTCAAATTTAACATTATTACTTCAGTTAAGGTCAGGTAATAAGTGGTATTGTTGCTAGACTATTAATCAAGAGACCCAGCTAATGTTCTGGAAACCTGGGTTTGAATTGCACCATGCCAGATGGTGGAATTTGAATTCAATAATAATATGGCAATAAGAGTCTAATGATCTTGAAACCATTGCTGATTTTCAAGAAAAAGTTATCTGGTTTTCTGATTTTCTTTAGGGAGGAATTTTGCCTTCTTTACATTTTTTGGCTTACATGTGACTCCAGACCTACAATAAAGTTGTGGGCTCTTAACTGTCCTCTGGGCAATAAATGATATGAAGCAGCCACATCCCATGAATGAATCTTGGAAAATAAATTAATTGTTTCTTTCCATGTCACACTGCTCACATGAAAGAAAATCCAAAGACAGGGGGAATAAAAGATGAGGAGAAACAAAAATGGATAAGGGGCAAGAAGCAAGAAAAAAATGTCAGTCTTCTAGAATGGACACTGTTAAGATAGTAATTGTATTCTGCCTTGCAACCTGCGGTGCCTCAGGACGCCAGCTATAAAAATGCATCCAAAGCCAATTGGCCTTGTAGCACTGTTTTCATAATTTCAGTAGTTGCAATGATTGTAGGTGTCAATGGAAATAGATATTACATTAATGTTAGTGACACCGTAGTTGCAAAATTTGACTAAATTTAAGTTTCTTTGAATAACTTGTTAGCTGACATGCATTTGCAAGCTTTGGTCATAGGAAATCCCTACTAAGTTCGCCACAATTGATCTCATGTTTTTATTTGACCCAGAATTTGCTGTCAAAGGAATACAGAAGTTGAAGATGCTTGCTGCTATTTATACAAAAATACTAAAGCAATTTTGAGCAAGGTGAAAATGTGCAGTTAATGGAAAATATCCAAAAATTGGTATCCGAATTGGGTGGCTATACTGTTTACAAAAACCAACATCAGTTTGTCATGCCATTTGAAATAAGATTTGAATGGCATGAGGTTGTTGCATTGCACAGGAACTATTTCTACAAAAGCTTTCCACAAAGTTGACTGTCATTTCAAGTACAATTTTCCTTTTATATGTGATTTTGTTTTATTTATTCCTAATTTAACCTTTCTTGAAAATTAGCCAATGCAAGTACCAAGTCTCAATTATTGGGAGGGATTAAAAAGTATAAACTTTTAAATTTCATTTGTTTTAAATTTTCCTTTTCTCTCCATCAAATTTTTATTTCCTTTTTTTTTCATTTCTCTTTCTGTAGCTGATTTAGCATTATGTTCATTAACCATTTGTCAGCCATGACTCGATTTGTAGCATTTGACTTTCTTGAGTGAGAGGATTGTGAGCTCAAGTCCTACTTGAGGATGAGCACATAGTAGTACGGAGGGCATGCTGCACTGCTAGAGGATGTCATCTTTCAGATGCCCTCTCAATTGGATTTTGGACATATCATTGCTTGAAAAAGTGGTAGAGGCAAAAATCCTTAAAGCATTTACCAAAATTACTTGGATACATGCTTAAAGTGCTATAACCTGAAGAGCTGTAAAGTTGGATTAGGCTCTGTAGCTCTTTTACAGATGAACCAAATGAAGAGCTGAAAGGCCACTTTTTGAACCATACATTTTCTGAGCTTCAGTATTTCTGTAGCTACTTCCACACACTTGCTGTGCACAAATTTGCTACCAGACTTCCAACAGTGACTACCCTTCAAAAAATATCCCATTGGCTTTAAAGTAGTGTAAGACATTTCAAGATTGTGAAGGTTGCTTTATGAATGCACTATTGTTCGCTCTTAATTTGTTGTTTATTTCACAGCCCTTCAATTTGCTTAGTTAGGGAGTTGCAAGTACATTTGCCCTATATACTCATGTCCCAGATGCAGTTTTTCCTTATTATGGACTTATCTGTTTGCACTTTCAGAAACTTGCTACAGAAAAATAATGGACATGTCTGACTAATGATGAAAGTCACAACAATGTTTTGATGCAACTGGCTGCTCCAGTTTCCTCCCACAGTCCAAAGATGTGCAGGTTGGATGGATTAGTCATAGTAAATTGTCCCATAGTCACCAGGGATGTATCTGTGATGTAGATTATCCATGGGAAATGCGAGGTTACAGGGATTTGGGGGGATGGGGAGAGTTTCCTGGGAGGAGTGCTCTTCAGAGGGTCTTCCGCATTATAGGTGGGCAGCATGGTAGCTCAGTGGTTAGCACTGCTGCCTCACAGCGCCAGGGACCTGGGTTCGATTCCTGCCTCTGGCAACTGTCTGTGTGGAGTTTGCACATTCTCCCCATGTCAGCGTGGGTTTCTTCCAGGTGCTCTAGCTTCCTCCCACAAACCAAAGGTGTGCAGGTTAGGTGAATTGGTCATTGCTAAATTGCCCATTGTGTTAGATGTATTAGTCAGGGGTAAATATAGGATAGGGGAATGGGTCTGGGTGAGTTACACTTCGGAGGGTCACTGTGGACTTTTTGGGCCAATTGGCCTGTTTCCATACTGTAGGGGATCTAATTTAATCTATAGGGATTCTGTGATTATTTGTCAATTTACTCCCCATTAATTTGTGATTCAAACAAACTTGCTGTCAAAGGGAAAAGGTATTCTTTTAAGAAAACATTTTCACTTTGTCAAATGTTCTGATGGTATAAGATGGAGTACTTTTTTTACTTCTCATAAGTGAGGGAGTGGAGGCATTTGATGCAAGAAGATGGTACTCTATCAAGATGTTTGTTATAACTCCTTCCTTATTTCCAAAACAAATATTTCAGACTAAAATTTTCTATCACCTTGATGTTGTTAATTTAGTCTTTAAGATTTAAGAATAAATAAGTGAAGGTTACTGAAATTATCACGTATCTGGAGCACACAGATTTCTGGGACACAGGATTTTTATTTGATGCAGGTAGACCTTGCTAACATCTGTAAATAAATGTTGTGTTAAGTAAAAAGATTGCCTTCTTGTTTCCTGTTTCAGAGTGAATTAAACTTGGTAACAGTGGATGGTTTTTTAAAAGTGAAGATTGAAAACTAAACTTTTTTTTTCAAGAAGAAGTTTGTAAGCTGAGTTACTTTCAGCCATTCTTCACAAATGTAACTGAACGGTCAAGGCATGATCACACAATGACCAATGGAAAAATTAAGTTAATACGTGGGCATGGGTCATGCCATTACTGAAGAGAAAACAAGGCATGTCTTTGGCCTTGTTGCTTCCTGACAAAAGTAAAGTCAGCAGACTTTTTTTTGAGCTGGATCCCTGTCAACTGATGGAGGTTTGGACAGCTTATTAAGTTTCTTGGATGGAATTTGTAAGAAAGGTATTTTAATAAATGACTGAGGCATGGTCAGACCTGGATAAATTTCAAAAGATGGTTATTCTATAGGGGAATATATCATGGAATTGTAACAGACTACATAAAAAAATGAAAATATTCAATTTGGAAATTTCATGTTTGCTACTATTATTTCAATGCTTGAATGGCAGCAGAAAAAGACAAATATTAAGATTGACGGCCTTTGGGATTGTTGGGGCATAGGAGTTTGTATAGTAGAAGGGATGCAAACAGCCAATGGGATTGGGATAACAATAGATGACTGAGCCTCAGGAATGTCTAAAGGGCTGCTTTGGGTGTGATTTCAAATATCATTGTGATGAATTGCCTGAAGTTGGAATAGTAAGGTTTTGAAAGTGACACATGACACAGTATTCATAAGTTGAAAAGGGTAATGTTCAGTTTGAAGGAATTGTAGCAAGCTTTTGTAATGTACTAGTCATAGATCCATTTCATTGTTCCATTTTGGATAGTTGCTGTACTTCAACAGCGTGGAACAGATTGGTTGCGTATATTCACTGTATCAAAGAGCAATGTAAAGCCAGGGGAGTGTGCAAGTTTCAGGTTCAAGGATGAAAATGTTGCTGTAACTGAAAAGCTTAGTGATTCTGTGCAGAATAGCTGGAGTGAGCCACTTTATTTATACAAATCTGATATCTCTTAAGATATCTTTGCTGTTGAGCAATCCTCCTATGAAAAAAGGCATAAATGAAACTGAACAGGAAACATGATAAAATATTTGTTTGGGTAAACTGCAAATGAACTGATTGTCCAAATCAGGGCATTATCGCACACCTTATCAAAACCTGGTTTTTCTCTGAGGTGTAAAAGAGGTGTTAAGTACACTAGGTGATCAGGATTTGAGAGAAAAAACATTCTATCTCATTTTCTTAGACAATTTGCTCATCCTTTTTTTGAGATTTAAAAAGACTAATTTTAAGAATGTTGATGAGATTCATAAAGTTCAGTTTGCATGTGAAAAGTGACCATGGCCTACGTAAGACTCCCAATGGCACAAAACTTTAATGAAATAGGAGTTGTGTGTATAAGGACAAGGACAGAAGCTTTCTGTTGTACAGTTTATAGGCATAATATCTGAAATAACTCCACAGAGGCCAGTATCCCATCACCAAGTCATCCTTTATTTACTCGTGGAGAGTCCTTGACACTGATTCAGCTCCCTCAGAGTCAGCCCTGAGTGAACAGTATCTCTAATGCACCTGTTTTTATCTGTCAGCCAGGGCTTCCTATTTGGGTCTGTTAATCTGGTCCAGTCAGGGAACTCATATATTCTGTGAGGTCCACCTGGCTGACCTCATTCCAATCACTACAATATCAAGATTCCGTCTTTCTGTGGTAAGACTTGGAAGGATAAAAAGTGGTTTAAAAATACTTCAGCCATGAAAACACTGGCTCTACATGAAGTAGTAGATATAGGGTTTTACTGAAAAAAATCTTAAGAGAAATACTCTGCAAAGGGCAATTTGGAATACTTTGCCCAGTGAATGCTGTAAGACCTTGAGATGTATGGCATTCAGCCCATCAAGTCTGCTCTGTCATTCAGTGGGATAATAGCTGATCTGATAAGGCTCTACTCTACTCTACTTTCTTGCCTTTTCCCCAAAAAACTTTGATTCCCTTACAGATTAAAAATCTGCCTATCTCAGCCACGAATATACAGTCCTCTTTTTAGTAAAGAATTCTATGTATTCATTGCCCTCAGAGAAGAAATTCTTCCTTGCACTGAGATTATGCCCTCTAGTCCTAGATTGTCCCAAATGGGAAAACAACTTAGAATCATAGAAACCCTACAGTGTAGAAGCAGGCCATTTTGCTCATCAAGTCCACACTGCCCTTATGAAGTTTCCACACTGTAAGTAATCTAATCTAATCTAATCTAATAGCACCCAGACCCACCTATACCCTATCCCTGTAACCCTGCATTCCCAATGACCAATTCACTTAACCTGCACATCTTTGGACTGTGGAAGAAAACTGGAGCACCCAGAGGAAACCCACACAGGCACACAGAGAATGTGTAAACTCCAAGAGTAGAATCAAAACCAGGTCCCTGGCACTGAGGGGTGCTAATCGCTGAGTCACCATGCTACCTACATGGAGTCATACAGCACAGAAACAACTCGTCCATGTCAAACAGGTGTCCTAAAGTAAATCAGTCCAACTTGCCTCCTTTTGGTCTGTGTCCCTTTAAACATTTCCTATTCATGTACCTGTATAAATGGGCTTTTAAATATTGTAACTACTGCATTTACTGCTTCCTAAGGCATTTCATTCCACATATGAACCACACTGTGTGAAAGTGTTGCCCCAGTCATGCCTGACAAATCTGTTTGAAATCTTTCAGAACCTGAATCTCTAAATCGACCTTATCAAGCCCCTAACCATCTTGTATTTCAATAAGGTCTCCTCTCATTTCTTTCAACACCAATGAATATAACCCTAACCTACTCAATCTGTCCTCATAGAAGGTTCCTTCATACTTATGATCAACCTGGTGAACCTCTATGGATTGCCTCCAATGTATTAACCTGGGCCTCTACATTACTGGCCAATAACTATTATGCCTTTCACTAATTAAGAAATTACTTGTGAATACACCAGCTCAAACCTTTACGTTTAGTGCAGAGCAAATCGGCTGAATCTCGTGTGATTTTTATTCATTTTAGTGCAGAGTCAATGTACAAGGACTGCAATAGTGCGATCTGTCTGGAAGCAACCTTTCTCTTACAGCAGCTTTTGAATTTACATCTATACACTCATGTACACTTGAACTATGTTTTTACCCGATGCAGTCTGTTATAACAGTGAGGAGTACAGGTATATGCCTCACTCTTATCACAAAATACAATCAGATCAAGTGAATGCAAAATCTCTAATACAAATGACAATGCCAACAAAAATCCTCTGCCAGTAATGTTCACCTACACTATATACTGGCCAATCCAGTCCAAATCAGTGTGGCTTTAGAACAGTTTACAACACTGAGGCTACAGCAACAGCTTGAAAGTTGTTGGTCTATTTGTTTCTATGTATTGGCCCCGATTTCTATATGCAAATTACAAAATATTATGATGCCTTTGCAATATTAATTGGAATGCTTGAAAAATCTGTGTCTGTAAAAAAGTATTTGTATCAAAGTATAAAGTATGTAAAACCATAAATGTCTATTTTCGTCATGAAATTTGCAATGTTTAGCATCAGGGTTGAATTTTGGAGTCAACAAAATTGCACTTGTTTACAGCTTTCTAAATAACTTCATCCAGTTGATCTCCACATGACTGACCAAATGCATATATACTGTGCTGACAAATGAATCTTTCAGCACGCAGAAAATCAAATTGTGTGAAAGAAGTCGAAAAACTCCAGGAAAAACGTGAGAAACGGCGAATACAGCAGCAAGAGATGAGGGAAAAACGAGCTCAGGTTTGCACTCATTTTATTGCACAAAATACTTGACTTCTTACTGAACCCTGAGGTTCAACAAAGACAGGTTTAATTTTTGTTCTAAATTTATTTGTTATCCCAAATTTACTTATGCACCAGGTGATTGGCAACACTTGATTAATTATACTCTGGTAGAAAGGTAATCTGTTGCTCATACGATCTCAGAATTTTTTTTTCTCTCCAGATCTGTTTCCAGCAAGTTCTTTACCCCTTCCATCACTTATCACTTGGAAATTTATACCTTCTATCATTGGATGTCAGTAAAAGAAGCAGGAAATTGGTTAGCAAATGGCAAGGTTCTTATGATGTGCATATTCCATATTGCATAATATCTTAACAAAATTGGTCTTAGGTTGTACAACCCAAGAAAATTCCAGATTCAATTCCATGTCATTTAAGTTGGCTGATGTTGGCAGAGAAGCAAGTTTGGTCTTGTCCTGATGTAGGTTAGGAAGAAAATGACCTTCTCTGTGATTACAGTCTGTTATTCAGATGGAAATATTTTGAATGTGTAATTTACTGTGATGTTTTGCAGGCTGTCACCCAATGGCAGTAAATGCTCAGCAGGAATGTGTAAAAATGGCAGTTTGGGTAAAGTACAATAGGCCAGTTGGTACCTCTAAACTCCATCCAGCTAATGCTGTGATGGGGGTGGAATGAGAAGAAATATTCATATCCTAATTTTCTTTTTGTTCCCTGAAATGTACTTGTGACTCTAATTTTGTAACCTGGTGCCAATGTAATGCATTCTTTTTCCATTGCCTGCTTTGAAAAAAGTCAAAGCTAATGTTGAAAACTTCAGCACTGGCATCCAACTGGTCTGTAGACAATCAGTTACTCCATTAGCTGTTCTTTTTGGGAAAAAAAAGAACTCAGTTATTTTCCAGACTTGTGCTTGCAAATATCTGTATTTTGATTCTCATTTTGAGGAATAAGATTTGGAAAACCAGAGTTACTGGTGCATATAGTTTTGTCTACTTTGTGTAATCTTGTTATTGTATATGATTACTTAAGTAACTATGTGCTTAATACAATAGGATGTTGATTCTACAAATCCAAACTGGGAAATTATGTGTATGATCAGAGAATTTAGATCAAGCCTTGACTATCGACCTCTTACAGCTGCTGATCCAGTAAGTTACAAATTTAAGCAAGTAAACTGTGTGTACTCTACTGATATAACAACCTATGAGAATCCAGTAGTGTTGATTGAAGGTTTTCTTATACATATCTCGATAAACTACTTTCTAATAAATTTAAAATCAAATGTTTAATTTTCAAAGTTGAGTAAGTTTCATGATATCTAAAGTGCAGTGTATTTAAAAAAGTCAGCTTCACATTCTTACATTTTTAAGTTTATTGTAAGTTATTTAATTACTCTTATTAATCTTCAGTGTTCATATAATGTTTTTAAGGTTATAAAGTCTTTGACTTTTATAGAGGCAGTTTGATAGTTCAGAGTGGAGTTCTTAATTAATGACTGACTTTGTTTGTTTGTTTGTTTGTTTCAGTTTGGAATGTCATTTAGTGTGTTCATAACCATTTGATTTGTATGATTGTGAAGCAATGTAACTTATTTGGAATATAAACAGACTTACAATAACAGTATTTTTAAAAACTGCATATAGAATTCAAACTCTACATGCATTTTCTGTAGCATTGCAAAATTTTCACAAACATCACAAACAGTTCAGTTACATTTTATATTCCAGTAACTCTGAAGGTTATATAACTTAATGCAATATAAAACATTACAAGGACAGGTCCTTCAACCCACTAAGCCTGCGCCAATTTCTAATCCTTATTTAGACCTGCTATTTATTGTCCATGTGTGGTATCTATTCCTCTGTTCACCTCACCATTCACTTATCTATTAAGATCTACCTTAAACATTGCTAATGTGCCTGCTACCACTACCTATGCTGGCAGTGTGTTCCAAGCAAACACCATCCTCTGTGTGAAAAATTTTCCCTGCACTTCTCACCTTGAACCTTGTTTCTCTTGTAGTTGACCTTTCCATCCTGGGAAAAAGCCTCTGATCATCACCCTATCTCTGCCTCACATAATTTTGTAGATCTCTATCAGATTGCCCCTCACCCTCTGTATTTCCAGTGAAAACAATTTAGCCAACCTCTCCTCATAACTAAAACCCTCCAGACCAGGTAACGTCCGGTTGTGTGGCGTCCAGAGCTACATTCAATATTCCAAATGTGTCCTAACTAAAGTGTTGTACAGCTGTAACATAACTTGCCAACTTTTATATTCGATGTCTCAGCTGATGAAGGCAAGCGTGAAGTATGCCTTCTTGTCCACCTCATCCACCCGTATTGCCACTTTCAGGGATTTAAGGATCTGTATGCCATGATCCTGCTGTATATCAATGCTTCTAAAGGGTTCTGCCATTTATTGTACAATTTTCACCTGAATTTGATCTTCCAAAATGCGTCATCTTGCATTTTATCCAGATTAAAATCTGTCTGCTATTTCTCTGCCCAAATCTGCAATGTATCTATCTCGCTGTATCTAAGACAATCCTCCTCACTCTCTGCAACTCCGCCAAGTTTGGTGTCCTCCTCAAACTTACATATCAGATCATGTACATTTTCCTCCAGATAAAATAACAAGGGTCCGAGCACTCATCTTTATGGAACACCACTAGTTACTGATCTCCATTCCGAAAAGCACCCTTCCACCGCTACTCTCTGTCTTCTATGACCAAGCCAGTTATGTATCTGTCTAGCCAACTCACCCCAGATCCTATGAGACTCTAACTTCTGTTCCAGCCTGCCATGAGGTACCTTATCAAATGGTTATTGAAGTCCATATTGACAACATTCACTGCCTTTCCCTCATCAGTTATTCCTGTCACCTCAAAAAAAACTCAAATTGAACTGGTGAGACATGACCTTTCTCGTACAAATCCATGCTGCCTATCACTAACAAATCAACTTGCTTCTGGATGTGAATAAATCCTGTCTCTCAGTATCTTCTCCATCAGCTTCCCCACCACTGGTGTCAGACTTATTGGCCTATAATTACTTGGATTGTCTCTGTTTCCCTTCTTCAACAAAAGAACAACATTGGCCATTCTCCAGTTCTCTGGAACCTTGCCCGAGGTCAAAGAGGATGCAAAGATAACTGTTAAGGCCCCAACTATTTGCTTCGTTGTCTACCACAGTACCCTTGGATAGATCCTGTCTGGACTTGGGGACCTGTCTACCTTTTAATATACTTCAAGGCACCTAACACTTACTCCTTCCTCATTATGTTGACCTATCCAAAAGTATTCACAAATCTTTCCCTAACGTTAACATCCCTTATGTCCCTGTCTTTGGTGAATACTAGTGTAAATACTCATTGAGGATCTGACCCATTTCCTCTGGCTCCACCCATAACCTCCTTCCTTTATCTTTGAGTGGGCCTTTTCTTTTCTTAGCTACCCTCTTGCTCCTAATATATGTACAAAATGCCTTGGGATTGTCCTTTTAACCCTGCTGGACAAAGATATTTCCTAGCCCCTTTTAGCCTTCCTAATACCCTGTTTGACTCCTTTCCACTTTCTCTATATTCTTCAAGGACTTTGTTTTTAGTTGCCTTGACCTTAGGTATACTTCCTTTTTGTTTTGACTAAGCTTTGATAATTTCTCCTGTCAACCAAGGTTTACGAATCCTGACATTCCTGTCCTCCTCTTTCACAGGAACATGCCTGTTCAGCACTCTAATCAACTGGTCCTTAAAAGATTCCCACATGTTAGATGTGTATTTACCTCAAACAGCTGCTCCCAATCCACATTTTCCAATTCTTACCTAATTCAGTTTTAGTTGGCCTTCCGCCAGTTTGCCACCTTCATACAAGGTCCACTCTCTTGTCCTTATCATTAAGTATTCAAAATCTTGCAGAATTATGATCACTATTTGCAAAATGCTGCCCCACTGAATTTTTGATCGTCTGACTGGGCTCATTTCCCTATACCAGGCCATTATGGCCCCCTCCCTCTTTGGATGACCCACATACTGTTTCAAAAAATCCTCTTGGACATACCTAACAAATTGTCCCCATATAACCCCCTTGGCAGTAAGAGAGCTCCATTCAATCTGGGGAAAGTTAAAATTGCCCACCATTGCACCCTGTTATTTTCACATCTTTCCAGAGTCTGACTGCAGTAATTCAGCTCCATCAACTTAATTTGCTTCCTCCTTTGTCTTGTTTAAAATATCAATATCCCAGAATGTTACGCTGACAATCGTGTCCCTCTTTTAACCATATCTCTGTGATAACAACAACATTGTAATTGCATGCATTAATCCAGGGTCTGAGTTCATCCGTCTTACCTGTTATACTACTTGCATTGTAGCAAATACAGTCCAAGATTCCAGTTCTGCTGAGCCCAGCAACTTCTCCATGCTCTTCGTCTTCGCTACATTTGTGTTAGTCTCCAGCTGTTTCCCAGTTTCTATAATTATTGACCTACTGCTCCATTTTGACCCTTTGCCACACTAGTTTTAAGCCCTCCCGAGTGGTAATGTTAAACCTCCCTGCCAGGATATTGGTTCCCCTCCAGCTTTGGTGCAACCCATCCTTCTTATACAGGTTCCACCTTCCCTAAAGACTTTCCAATGATTCACAAATCTGAAGCCCTCCCCACTAAACTAACTCTTCGGCCATGTGTTCAATTGTACTCTGTCTCTGTTCCCGGCCTCAGAGCAGATGGCACGGGGAGTAATCCTGAGATTACTACCCTAGAGGTCCTGCTTTTTAGTTTATGATCTAACTCCCTGAATTGTCATTGCAAGACCTTGTTTGTCACTCTTCCCACCGATGTCATTTGTGCCAATTTGAACAATGACTTCTGTTTGCCTTAAGTAATCCTATTGGCTAATTCTATAAGTTTGGTAGTTTTAAAACAAATGCTTCCAAGCTTTCTTTGCTGTGTCTGTGTGTGTGTCTGTGTGTGTGTGAGAATGGACGGTCCAACATTTATTTCCCAACCTTTATTGTGCATTAGAAAGTGGTGGTGATCTTGGACCACTATATTTGGAAACAGAGTTCCAGGATTTTGACCCAGTGAAAACGAAGGAATAGCAACATACTTCCAAGTCAGATTGGCTTGGAGGGGAACTCACAAGTGCAGTGTTCCCATGTATCAGCTAACCTTGTCCTCCTAGGTGGTAGAGGTCATGGGCTTGGAAAGTGCTCTGGTTGAAAGAGGCTTGGTGAGTTGTCGAGCTGAATCATGTACTTGGAACAAACCGCTGCCACAATGCATCACTAGTGGAGGAAATCAATGCTAAAGGTGGTGCAAGAAGTGCCCATTGAGCAATCTACTTTGTCCTGGATGATGTTGAGTTTCTTTTGAGTTTCTTGGAGCCGCACCTATTTGGGCAAATGCAGAGCATTTCCTCACATTCCTGGCTTGTACATTGTAGATTGGAGTCTGGAGGTGAGTTGCTCTTTGTAGTATTTCTAGTTTCTGACCTTATAACCACAATGTACAGCTGGTCCAGTTGAGTTTCAGGTCCATAAACCCAGGATGTCGATGATTGGAGATTTGTTGATGGTAATGTTTTTGAAAGTCAAGTAAAGATGGTTGTATTTTCTCTTGTTGGAGATAATCATTGCCCAGCACTTTTGTGGCTTAAATACTACATGCATGCCTTATTAGAACAGCTTGCCCTGTAACTAAAATTTTGTTTTCCTTTTAGATCGATGAACAAAGAATATGTGTTTGTGTAAGAAAACGACCACTAAACAAGAAAGGTATAATTGTTGATTTTACTTAAAATTGGAAAATTGATCCCATTATTTTATCCAGATTCTAATTGGTCTCTAATCCAATATTGTTTAGTATCAGGGAAAGTAATGGAAAAGAATTATGTAAAGCATCAAACTGGCCCTAAAAGCTAATAGTGCAATAAGTTATGGTGTTTTTTTTTTAACTAATTACTTCCTGGAGTTCAGTGCTACCTGTTGGTCTTTATACTGAAATACCATGCCCCAAAAACTAGAATGTGGCAGTAATGAGTAAAGTATGGCTTGACTGTAGGACTGATTAGAAAACCTTTTTATAACTGGACATATTTCACATGTTAAATAATTCATTTGACTTTACTGATCACTTCTTTCTGACTATTTTGGTTTGCACACCACTAAAGTATTTATTCAACGTAGCACATCTAATAGAATAGTAGTTATTCAATTAGTAGTTGCATAAAACCTTTTTCCTTTTGCAACACTTCATCAAAAATAACAAAGACACATCTCCTGTCCTGAAGTTCAACATAATACTGTTCTTCAAAATGTAGTTGATAACTACTCAAATTCTTTCAGGGACTTGGTAATATGTCTGATGGTTTCAGATAGACTAATAAGGCTACACACAAATTCAAACTTGCAATCTGATTGCTTATTAGAGTTTACCATCAAGGATATGGTCCTCCCTCTTTTTGAAAAATATCCGAATCTTCAACGCAGATATAACTTAGTCAAACCTTTATGATCTCCAACATTGAACTTCTGTGTAGTCTTTTATGTGAACATATCAACACATTACCTTTTGAGCATGCTGCATAGTTTGGAATTTTGTGGAAATGGTGGTGGGTTTCACTCTGTAAATATGCCTGCAATCTTAAAAATTATTTTTACTAAGCCTTCTTTTAGGAGTACACATTCCCAAACGCTAGAAACTTCCGCCTGAGCTCAAATGCCTTTTGCTTCTCATCAACTTGTTTGTCCCCTTTCTGCAGTGCCTGGATATTTGTTCTGTAGTATGGCAACAAAACTTTGTGCGTAGTTTTTCATTTGTGGTCTGAATGGTGCCTTGTAGAGATGATCAGATTCTTGGACCTGTGCTTTAGCTCTTTGATTATATATCTAAAAAATATACAAAACCAGAAAGGTTAACTACATAGTAAAAGGCAACTCCATCTGTCATATCTCTTCTGGCTCTTTACAAGAACAATCTAATTTAATCCATTGTTCTGCTATCCTTCTATAGCCAGTTATTAACTAATTCTCTATTTACATTAATACACGTTGTCTTGTACTGCGGTTGACTGAATTTTTGTAGCATGATTTCTGCTAGACACCTTCGGTAATTTCTGAAAGTTAATGTGTTTTACTACACTATAAGATCATAATATTACTTTTATTAGCACTTTTTCGGATTTTTCTACCATAGGAAGGTTCAGTCACTGGTGATAATTGCATCCATTTCAGTTGCCTTTCTTCCCTTATCATTCAATTTAAAATCTTTTGTTTCCTTTTGTTATTTACTGTATATACTTGAGTAATAGTCAAATTTTTTGGCTACATTTTAAGGTTAAATGTATGGGGTTGACTATGACATGGATACTACTTTTGAAGGGCTGAAATTCATGTGCATCAAAATTCATACCATATCATTAGCGGAAGCCTAATTGATCACTCAAGGAATAAAGAAAAATAAACAATGAAATTACGGTAATTCTGAAAACCTGGAGCGGTATACAACGGCCAGCCGTCTGGAAGACTGGGTGCAGAGCAGAACAGCTGGCAGACTGGAAACCTGGAGCGGGACGTGAAGGCCGGCACACTGACTTAAATGTTGATCTGTTGTCTTTGAAGAACTACGGTTACTTTTACACAAGATATATGGAAAATTCCAGATCAGTTGGCCAAAAATAGGGGTTGACTTTTACATGAGATCGACTATTACTCAAGTATATGTGGTAATTTTGTTTGTATTAATAGTGTTCATATTAAAAAGAATTCAATAGGAGGAAATAGATTGTCAAGGTAAATTTGATGAAAATTGACCATTTCTTGCTTTTTATAGAGGAGTCCGGAATAACATATGGGATAATTTTATTTTGTTAGTGCATCTTGTGTTTCCCCTCACTAAAATTCAGAGGAAGCAGTTACATAAAATATATGGAATATGTGAATTAGAAGATGGAGAAGGCAGTTTGATGCTTTGAGTCCAATCTGTCATCGATCATGTCTGATCTGATTATGACCCACAAATTCTTGGGCCAGCCTATGCCTGTATTTAAGCTCTTCTCAGACTTCCTCCTATCAAAATTATATATTCCTTTCTCCTTCATTTGTTTGTATGACCTCCCCTTAAATGCATCCATAGAATAGAGTATATTCTATATCTCTACTGTATATAAATACAGAAAGTGCTGGACACAGGTCTGACAGCATCTATGAAAAGAAAATCAAAGCTAACATTTCAGGTCTGAAACTTGAAGAGTCGTTGAACTCTGTTAATTCTGTTACTTTCTCTTTGGGTAAAGCCAGACCTGCTGAGTTTCTCCAGCACTTTGGTTCGATGTCATATTTGTCTGTGTTGCACTTTATTTGATGATAATCTGCCCCATTCTGCAAGTTTATTGATGTCTCGTAGAATTTGTACACAGTATTGACTTGCCTAACTTCAACTTGGTGTCACCTGCACGTTTAGAAGTTCAAATCATTTGAGGTAATTTGTCAACAACAATGTTCCCAGTATTCATCGTGTAGTTGATCAGATTATTTACTAATTTGTGCTTGACCAAAGTTTCATGTTGTGATACTGAAAGAATACTTCACTTTTTGAGCTTTCTTCTATTAAGTGAACCTCTTATTTCTTCCTTCATGATTTGTTCAAACTATATTTCCTCCCATTCTTTTTAATGTTTCTTGACTTGTGAAGAATCATGTATACTTTGTGAAATATGTTTTTGGAAATGTAATTCATGTTATTCTTCTAAATATGTTCTGTTGGCATTAATTTTGAAATTTTGTTAAATAACCTTGCCCACTTTTTTTTGTTTCTAAAAACAAAGTGCTAGAAAGATTCAGTAGGTCTGGGATTACCTGTGAAGGCAGAACTAGTGTAAACGTTGAGTCCAATGAGTCTTCAAAACTGAAGAGATGAGGAAAAGTCCCAAACTACATGCTGTTGAAGGGTGTGGGGCAAGTGGAATAACAGATCAGATCAGGAAAGATTTAAGGGATTAAGATTAATTGGAGATCGAGGTGTCAAATCGCAAAGGGAATGGTTATGATTGTAGAAAAGGTAAGGCATTATTGAGATTAGAGGCTCATGACACAATAAAGATGAATTCTGACTGAAAGTAAAACCATAAAAAACAACACAATGGAGAAAGTGAGCAGTGGGGTGTGGGAAGTGGAAAGAAACTGGAGGACAAAATTGATGATTTCAAATTATGAAGTCAGTGTTGAGTGCAAGAGTTGCCAAACTGAGAAATAAGGTGTTGTTCCTTTAGCTTGCTTTGGGTTTTCCTGGAACACTGTAGTAGACCTAGGACAGAAAAGTAAATGTGAAAGCATGATGGTGTATTGAAATTGTAAATGACCAGACATTGGGGTTATGCTTGTAGACTTCAAAGATATTTTTGTAAAGTGCTTACCCAGTCTGAGTTGGGGAGCCTTGTGAGCAGTGGATGTAGTCAACTAGATTGAAAGTTATCATGGAAGACAGATCATAAGTCCAGATCATCTACAAATATATTGAATTTTTAATAACAATATTTTTTAAGAAGAGCACATACAGGCACGAATGGTTGAGAATGTAAATTCTGCACAACATATTTTGGTGTCTGTCTGGAAGGCTGATGCAGATTATCCGCCGATATCGGTGAGAGTCTGGAGTGTTACCCCTAATTGTTGTCAAGGAGATGAACTTCAAAAGGAAGTAATGTAAAGCAAAGATTTTGTAAACGTGAAAGAAGGAGCAAGAACTGCCATTTGGCCCATCAAGTGCACTCCACTGCTTGTTGTGATCACAGCTGATCCTCTATCTCAGTGCAATACTCCCACACTCTCCCATTCCCCATGACATCTAAACAGCACCTCATTTCCTATTTATCTGTTTCTTAGATAACAACTTAAAATAGGAACAGGAGTAGGCCATTCATCCCTTGAGCCTGTTCCACCACTCAATGTGATCATGACTAATCCATGGCCTACTTGCATATCATTTCTGGAAAAATGTTGTGCTGTCACATTCTGATCTGGTGGGTGGCTTTTAGTAGTTGTCTAAAGAATTGTTGACTTCGAATTTCTTTGGCATTGTAATGCTAAAAAAAAAGTTCATGCAATTTTCTACTCCCCATAGCTTCAACATGTATTTATCCCTCTGGTACCCCTGATGGTTAGAACTATGACTTTTTATGCTCAGAGGATTATGGGGGCTGATCATATATTACTATATCTCTCTGTTTTCTACACACCAACTTTAACTCAGTTGGTGATATTCTCACCCCTTAATTCACCAGGTTCTGGGTTCAGTCTAGGACTTGAACACAAAAAATATCAAAGCTGAAACTCCATTGGGAATGATGGTAAAATGAGGCCCTATCTGTCTCCTTAGTAGATGTAAAAGATCCTATGGCAATATTTCAAAAAAGAACAGAGGAGCTAATATAGTATCCTGGAGAATATTAATCTCCAGATAAGAAACAGACTTCCTAGTTAATGACTGCTGTGTGTTTTACATTACGACTGTAAAGTTTTAAAATTGAAATGTTTGGTGGTTGTGAAAAACTCTATACATAGATCAAATCCATTTTTTTTACTGCCAGCCACTCCTTTTATTGGTGATCTCATACTCTTTCATAAAAATGCTCAAAATACCCCAGAGAATATTTCACCATATTCTCCATCTGATTTTTGACAAAATCCCAATAAATGTAGATTTAAAGACTTCCTGTTACTCATTATGTCATTATTTACATCGATGTGGAGTATTACCGTAGAGTTTTTAAGCATTTCCATTCTGTTTCACTTCTAACCTTGCTGCTGTATGTACAGATCTAGTTGCAGATAGATAGCTGATAATCAGTGAAGTATTTTACTGATCAATTTCATAAGCAAAGAATTGCTTGCAAGTAGAATTGTGGTCACCAGTATTTTTATCCAGGCTATCTTGTGGTTTTTTATTAGTATCTGATTTATTAATATAATCTCTACATTCTTTAAAAGTAGTTTTACTTAAGACAATTTTGCTTTCTTCAGCATTACTCTATTTTTCTTTTATTGTAACAACTCTTTTGTTGATGGTATTCTCCAGCTCCTGGTAATTTAATGCTATCCTGACTATAAACACAGAACTGTAATAATTTATTGAGCTTAATATTCATTCACCTACAAGTATTCCCAGTTGGTTACCTGCCCTTGTAAGTTCTGATACCTTCCTTTACAATGCTTTGATTACCAGAAAGATTCTACATCTCCGCACCCTTCGTACTTTTATTTCTCATTCACTAACTGTCGCAGTCATAGTTAACTGTTGATGTCTTCAAACTTAAGAGTATTATCAGGTTCTTCTTACCTAAGTAGGAATGAAAACCTGATGTTTTGTACTGTAAAAGGAAAATAACCCTGAATGTAGGAGCTAAAAGTGATCTAGGTCTGTTCTTATGATTTTAGAAAAGGGTTGCAATGCATTTGTTCATTTCTTTGAATCTTTGCAGCTAGTATAGCAATCAATAGTTTTCTTCAATTGGAGACAATAGTTTTCACTACCCATTGGGATTTGCATCTTTTTTCAAAACAAAACTGCTATAAACTGATTTTACAGACCTTATATGACTTAAGTTGATGTAATTGTAAATATGTTGCATCAACTTGACCATTTACAGCAAATGCCCAATCTGCCTCAAACTCCAAATGCCACCTGCCCACAAAAGATCCATCAAATCTTGACTTGATCATATCACATATCTATCACATTTTCTTTCATATGAAAGGTCATTATTCCCATTTATTCATATCTTAAGCCTGCCAAGTGATACATAGCCCTTTGTTTGTCAAGCTATGCTGTGACTCAACTCTATAAAGCTGATGATTTTGTTGTCTTCCTATCCACCAATACCTCTAGCTGTCCTACTTTTTATTTCCAGGACTTCAAGCAGCAAGTGAATCGAAATTGAAGATAACTCCCAGGTTTCTAACTGAAACCTTGAGGCACAGTTATTTTATTTTGCCATAAATATCCCTAATGTACACAAAAACCAATTAGTCCTGAAACTGATTCTTTCAAACTGTTTATATACAAAACAAGTGAACTTGGCTCTAAAAATACAAATTGTTTTTAATTCCTACAAATTACTTTAAAATCCAAACATCCAAACGACACATAGGAAATTTAAAATATACAAATCACATAGTCCACATTTCAGTCAGCGACAAATTCTGTTAAATTTAGAAAGTAAGAAAGTTATTTTAGAGCTTTTAAAAAAGCAAATCTTGTAGTGATTGTTTTGTATTTCTACAGAAGTGAATGAAAGTGATATGAAAATTATGTACTCACATTCCCTCTTCCAGAAACTGTGCCCCTCAGAGCATTAAGACGCAACTGGAGGCAACAGGCATTAAGGAACCAGGAGGCAGGCAGAACTCCATCAGGTAGCAGACAGGAACTAACAAGGTAGCAGAAAAGTGAGAGATAGTAAACAGAAAAATATTAACTCATGAGAGGACTTGTGTTATAATCCGAATATTCAGTGTATTGCAATTTTGGAAATGGAGCAGTCTGGAAGCATGCAATGGTTGTGTGACGTTTCAGAGTATAAAATTGCTGAAAGTTTCATCTACGTTGTGAAATTGCTTCTGAAGCTACCTACAAAAGGATCTAATATGGGTATTCTTAAATATTTTTAATTTGTTTATTTTGAAATTTACTATGCGTTATGTCATTGTCTGCTATTTAATTTTTTATTAAGCATTCCTGTACAAAATTGTGGTTCTCATTTGGGATTTTTGATCAGTCTTCTAGTTATTAACTGAGCTTGGATAATTATCAAGTACTAATCCTGTGTGTAATGGCTGCAACCGTGCTTGACTTCTCTCCCAAAATTAGCCAAGCCATTTCAGTGATCCCAAGAAGAAGTTGTCAGCATTATCACTTTAAGATGCTTTCATGAACGAAATGGTTACATTTTGTACCTTGCTCCTGTGGTGTTTTTAGTATTTTTCATTTTCAAGTAATTATCCAATTCCGTTTCAAAGAAAATATTCCTGGAAGGAGATCCTGGTTTTAAAAGAAGTGTTATTCTATCAAGCTTCTTTGATTTATCTTGTAAACATGTCAGAATAACTTACTGTTTACTATAGCTTACCTAAAGACCAATCTATCTTAACATTTACACTGTGAATCTCATTTTAGGATGCATATAAACTCCAAGTGTATCAATTGCCTTTTACATACAAATGTTTAAAAATATATTAAGTGAACAAGGTTGCAGAGGCAAGAGTAATTGCAACAAATTGAACTGTACATATTCTAAATTGCTATTATGTTGTTTGTCCACAAGTTATCAATTTAGTTTAGGCTGAAATTTGGGTGTATCTTACATAATTCTAAGCCATGATCAAATAAGCGTGGGGAAAATATAATTAGAGAAATGAGTGGGCTGATATAAATGGGTTTCAGTTCCTGGCAGGGGAGGGGAAATAACAATAACAAGGCTGTATGACATGGATGGTCTAAATCTGAACTGTACTGAAACCAGTGTATTAGGGATGTATAGAGTAGTTTGAATTAAGCAGTAGGAGAACAAATTTGAGAAGATGTGGAGAGAGGTTGAGGACAAGGTAAGAGAGAAATGTATTAATATGGGGAATGATAATCAGATCATGATATGAAGGCATAGACTGTTCAAATCGTTTACGAGAAAATCGGCCCTTGGGATTAAAGGTTACAAAAAATAATGAAAGAACAAAGCTAAAGACTTTGTGTTCCCTTGATTTGGGGTCAGTCCATATAACTCCTTTTTTTTAATTCAAAAAGGGAGGGAGACTAAAAGCCAAAATGCTACAGGAAAAATGTTGGAAACTTTTAATAAAACACATTTGGAAAAGTTCAAGGTAATTGGGCAGCGTCAACGTGAAATGGAAACAATGTTTAACAAATTTATTGGACTCCTTTTGGTGTGGAGGAAGAGGAAACAGTAGATATATTTGTATATCCAGAAAGCATTTAGAGTTCTAGTCATTGAGATGTACAGAGCAGAAACAAACCCTTCAGTCCAATCGCCCATGCCAACCAGATATCCTAAATTAATCTAGTCTCATTTGCCAGCACTTGGCCCACATCCCTCTAAACCCTTCCTATTCATATACCCATCCAGATGTCTTTTACGTGTTATAATTATACCAGCCTCCACCACTTCCTCTGGCAGCTTATTTCATGCACTCACCACCCTCTGCGAGAAAAAGTTGCCCCCTTAGGTCCCTTTTAAATCTTTCCCCTCTCACCATAAATCGATGTCATCTAGTTCTGGATTCCTGCAACCCAGGGGAAAAAAACCTTGTCTATTTACCCTATCCATGCCCCTCATGATTTTATGAACATCGATAAGGTCACCCCTCAGTTTCTGATGCTCCAGGGAAAACAGCCCCAGCCTGAAAAGCCTATCCCTATAGCTCAGATCCTCCAATCTTGGCAACATCCTTTTAAATCTTTTCTGAACCCTTTCGAGTTTCACAACATCCTTCCTATAGGAGGAAGACCAGAATTGCACATCATATGCCAACAGTGGCCTAACCAATGTTCTGTACAGCCGCAACATGACCTCCCAATTCCTATATTCCGTGCTCTGACCAATAAAGGAAAGCATATCAAACATCTTCTTCACTATCTTATCTGCCTGCAATTCTACTTTCAAGGAGCTATGAAAATGCACTCCAAGGTCTCTTTGTTCAGCAACACCCCCTAGAGTCTTACCATTAAGTGTATAAGTCATGCCCTGATTTGCCTTCCAAAATGCAACACCTCACACTTATCTAAATTAAACTCCATTTGCCACTCAGCCCATTGGTCCATTTGATCAAGATCCCATTGTAATCTGAGATAACCTTCTTTGCTGTCCACTCCACCTCCAATTTTGGTGTCATCTGCAAACTTTTATTAATTAAACCTTCTTTGTTTGTGTCTAAATCATTTATATAAATGACGAAAAGCTGTGGACCCAGCACTGATCCTTGTAGCACTCCACTGGTCACAGACCTCCAGTCTGAAAAACAACCTCCACCACCACCCTCTCTCTTCTATCTTCGAGCCAGTTCTGCATCCAAATGGCTAGATCTCCCCATATTCCATGAGATCTAACCTTGCTAACCAGTCTGTCATGAGCAACCTTGCTGAATGCCTTACTGAAGTCCAGATAGATCATGTCCACCACTCTTCCCTCCTCAATCCTATTTGTTACTTCTGCAAAAAGCTCATTCAAGTTTGTGAGACATGATTTCCCATGCACAAAGCCATGTTGACTATCATTTATTGTATCAGTTGCTTCCGATGCGGTCTCCTCTACATTGGGGAGACTGGACGCCTCCTAGCAGAGCACTTTAGGGAACATCTCTGGGACACCCACACTGCCCTGTGGCCCAACATTTCAACTCCCCCCTCCCACTCTGCCGAGGACATGGAGGTCCTCAGCCTCCTTCGCCGCTCCCTCACCACCCGACGTCTGGAGGAAGAAAGCCTCATCTTCTGCCTCGGAACTCTTCAACCCCAGGGCATCAATGTGGACTTCAACAGTTTCCTCATTTCCCCTTCCCCCACCTAACCCCAGTTCCAAACTTCCAGCTCAGCACTGTCCCCATGACTTGTCCTACCTGCCTATCTTCTTTTCCACCTATCCATTCCACCTTCCTCCCTGACCTATCACCTACATCCCCACCCCCACTCACCTATTGTACTCTATGCTACTTTCTCCCCACCCCCACCCTCCTCTCATTTATGTCTCCACCCTTCAGGCACTCTGCCTGTATTCCTAATGAAGGGCCTTTGCCCGAAACGTCGATTTTACTGCTCCTTGGATGCTGCCTGAACTGCTGTTCTTTTCCAGCACCACTAATCCAGAATCTGGTTTCCAGCACCTGCAGTCATTGTTTTTACCATGTTGACTATCCCTAATCAGTCATTGCCGTTCCAAATAGATGTAAATCCCGTCCCTCATGATTTCCTCCAGCAATGTGCCCACCACCGATGTTAGACTCACTAGCCTATATTTTCCTGGCTTTTCCTTACCACCTTTCTTAAATGTTCTTAATAGTGGCAACATGTCAGCAAACCTCCAGTCTTCTTATCTGTGAGTATTAGTACAAATACCTCAGCAAAGGGCCCAGCAATCAACTTCCCTTAGCTTCCCACATAGTTCTAGGGTATTGCTGATCATCCACCAGAGGATTTATCCACCTTTTGTGGACATTTTTCAAGATGCCACCATCTATTTCCCCATATTCTATACCTTCTATGTCCTTCTCCACAGCAAACGCTGATGCAAAATGCTTATTTAGTATTCCCCCCCCCCCCCCCCCCCATCCACACATAGGCAGCCTTGCTGGTTTGCTGATGATGAGCATCTTTGATAAAAATTCTTGGTTTTCTTACAGGCTTTCTTGAGTTGATACCAAGAGAGTTATGACCTCAAAACCATTTTGGACACTTATAAACTCTCGTGATGAACATTGTGTGGATGTAATGGCTTTCTTCTGATTGTTCTTTTTGGTGGTCCTAACCTTGCTTTTGTTTTAGGAAATCTTATATGCCAATGATGCACTGAATTATCTGCTTATTTCTCATTTGCAGAAGTACTTGAACTTTTCTGAACTGTTTCTGTTGACGTTCTATCAGTTTCCTCTGGTCAACTTCTGTTTTTTTTTGATCTTTGACTTCATATATGTGAATAAAAAAGCCATTGTATTTCATTGGTCAAGTCTTTCCTGGGATGGTGATAATACCTTAGCCAAGTTACTATGCTGCTTGTAGGGTCTTTTTAATTGCAAAATGTTTTTGTGCAGGAAAATGGTAACAACTACTTTTAATTAAAAGGGCTAGAAAAAAGTAAAACATTCACTGAAGTGTAATCAGACAAAAATGATAGCCTATCAAAGAAGATGTGGACAGGTAATTGATTGTGGATAGTGTTCTGTTTTAAGTAGAAGCTTAAAATCAGGTCAGAAAGGAGATGAGATTTAGGGATAAAATTTCAGAGCTTTTGATCTATACAACTGAAAGCACATCTGTCAGTGATAGAGGTGGGAATTTGACCAGATTCTAGAGTTGGAGGAATGGAGAGTTTTCAGGTTTGTAAAACTGTAGGAGACTATAGTAATTGTTATGGTCAAGGCTGAAGAAGAATTTCAATATGAGAACGTGTATTTTAAAATTAAGGCACAGAAATATGGAACGTGTGGAATTGAAAGGTCACTTGAGGCTTATAAGCCCCAAACAGTAGTTACACTACGTATAAAGGAAGAAACAAAATGGGATATGTTAAAAAAAAATCCAAATAATTATGTTAACTAAGTTGCAAATGACACAATTATGTGGTAAAAAGCGAGGAGGAAAGCCTTCGACTACAATGATATAGACAGACTAGTCAGATGGGCAGAGCAATGATAAAAGGAATTTTAATCCTGAAGCATATGGGGTGATCCATTTGGGAGGACTAACAATGTAAAGGAATACACAAAGACTGATAAGACCACAGGACGTACAGAGGACCAGAGGAACCTTGGTGTACCTATCCACAAATGTTTGGTTGGTGGGATCAGGACAGCTGGTTAAGGTTTTTAAGAAAGCATACTTGCCTTTATTAATTGAGGTACTGAGTACAAGAGCAGGGATTTCATGATGGAGCTGTTTGAGATGTTAGTGGGCCACAGCATAAGAACTGTGCAGTTCTGGTCACCATACAATAGGAAAGATGTGTTTGCAGAGGAGATTTACCAGGATGTTGCCTGGGCTGGTCTAGATCACCTGTGAAGAAAGACCACATAGGTTCAGATTGGCTTCACAGTAAAAGGCAGGACCTTTAGAGGGGACTTGAGGAAGATATTTTTCACTCCTCTGGAATTGGTGAAGATGGCAGAGGCCTTGAACAGGTTTTCTTTTGTTTGTCTTCATTGACTGAGAGCTGAAAAACATCCCAAACACACTTGATAATTAAGTGGTGAAAAGGAAGGAAACAGTTAAAACAGTCAATTTCACCAGGAAGGAGTGCTGGTAAACCTACTGGACTCAGAAATTAACCAGTCCCCAGGACCAGATAGTCATACAGCACAGAATTAGACCCTTCGGTTCACTAGTTCATGTCCACTAAGTTTCCCAAACTAAATTAGTCCCACTTGCCTGTGTTTGACCCATGTATGTCTAAATCTTTCCTATTCATATACCCATCCAAATGTCTTTTAAATGTTGTAATTATACCTGCATTTACCACTTCTTCTGGCTCCTTGTATATGCATGCACCATCTTCTGTATGAAAAAGTTACCCCTCAGTCCTTTTTAAATCCCCCCCCCCCCCTCATCCCTCATCTTAACCCTATGCCTTCCAGTTTTGAACTCTCCCACCCTAGGAAAAAAAACTTGGTAATTCACCCTATCCATGCCCCTCATGATTTTACAAACCTCTATAAGGTTACCCCTTAGCCTTTGGTGCTCCAGGGAAAAAAGCCCCAGCCTATTCAACTTCTCCCTATAGCTCAAACTCTCCAGTCTCAGCAGCATCCTTGTAAATATTTTTTGCACCCTCTCAAGTTTAGCAACATCCTTCCTATAGCAGGGTGACCATAATCGTATGTAGTATTGTAAAAGTGGCCTCACCAATCTCCTGTACAGCTGTAACATGACATATGTCCTGTACAGCTGTAACATGACACTGACTAGTGAAGGCAAGCATGCTAAGTGCTGCCTTCACACCCTGTTGGGCAGCATGGTGGCTCTGTGGTTTGTGCTACAGTGTCACAGCACCAGAGACCCAGATTCAATTCCAGCCTTGGGCAACTATTTGTGTGGAGTGTGCACATTCTCCCTTTCTCTCCATGGGTTTTCTTTGGGTGCTCCGGTTTTCTCCCACAGTTTAAAGATGTGCAGATTGGGTGGATTAGGCATGCGAGATTGCCCATAGTGACCAGGGACATGCAGGTTAGGTGGGTTAGGCATTGGAAACACAGGATTACAGGGATAGGGTAGAGGAGTGAGTCTGGATGGGATGCTCTTTGGAGGGTCAGTCTGGACTTGATGGGCTGAGTGGCCTACTTCCACACTGTGGAGATTCTATGATTCTATACCTGCGACTCCACTTTCAAGGAACTACACAGCCTGCACCCATCGGTCTCTTTGTTTGACAACATTCCTCAGAGCTCTACCATTCATTGTATAAGTCTTGCCAAAATGCAACACCTCAAATGTATCTAAATTAACTCCATCTCCCACTATTTGGGCCATTGGCTCATCTGATCAAGATCCCATTGTATTCTGAATTAACCTTCTTCACTGACCACTGCACCAACAATGTTTTGGTGTCATTGCAAACTTGCTAATCATACCTCCTATATGAATCAACTGATTTATATAAATGATGAAAGTAGTGGAACTGGCACCAATACTTGTGGCACGCAGGCCTCCAGTCTGAAAAGCACCCTGTGTCCACCATCCTCTGACTCCTACCTTCAAGCCAATTTTGTATCCAGTTGGCTAGCTTTCCTGGTACCATGTCATCTAACTTACTAATCAGTCTATCATGTGGAACCTTGTTGAAGCTTTGTTAACATCTTTGTTAACATATAGATAACATCTACTGCCTACCTTCATCAATCTTCTTTGTCTCCTCTTCAAAATAAACTCAATCAATTTAGTAAGACACGGTTTCCCATGCACAAAGCCATGCTGGTTATCCCTAATCAGTCCTTGCCTTTCCAATGCATGTAGCTCCTTTTCCTCAGAACCCCCTCCAACAACTTGACCACCAATGACATATGGCTCATTGGTCTGTAGTTCTCTGGTTTTCCTTCCTTATAGCGTAGGTTGCTCACTTTTTGATATTGATGTTTTGTATGGTTGTACTATTTACATTTTTATTTAGAAAAGTAAATTCACCTTAGTTTCTAATACAAGTTATCTATATTCACAGTATCTGTATATCTACTCATATTTACGTCATTGGCTCTTGAGCTCGAAGTCAAGATGTGGTTCAGAAGGCTGATTATCTTGATTCAGGGTTTCGGTTTCTGGCCAATGATGACAATTACAGCTCAAGTATGAAGAAAATTTGAATAGGTCAAGTCTATTGGTAGCAAGTGGTTGCTAACCAGTAGCAACTCACCGTTAAATTCTCCTACTTGAATCTAACTTACTAGCGATTTCCCAAAAAGTAACCAATACCCTAGCTGGCTGAGGAAAATGAGGACTTCTTAAGTTGTTGGGAAGTATTCTTAAAAACAAAAACATCTTTACAGGTCATTCTACCGTTACCCCCTTCCAGGTGATGATAAATGCTTTATATTATTAGTGTGTGTTCAATTGTGACTCTTAAATCTGGGTCACCAGATTTATGTTTATCTCTGGTTAACCTTTATAATTGAGCAGAACAATCTGATCACTTAATAAATTTAATTGTCATATGGCATACAAAATAATTCCACATGCCACAGAACTGTTTTAAGAAGGTGGTTGAATGTATTGATTTGGTAAACAATTTCTAATGAAAAGAGATTTAGATAAACAAAGTAGCATCATGAGAGATGAAGCAAAGCATAACTCCTTGTCTTAATCTCTTTCAGAAAATGCAATAAGGGATCTTGATGTAATCACAATTCCCAGTAAGGATGTTGTAATGGTTCATGAACCAAAACAAAAAGTGGATTTAACAAAGTACTTAGAAAACCAAACTTTTCGTTTTGACTATGCTTTTGATGAAACTGCTACTAATGAAATGGTTTACAGGTAGGCAAAAATTATTGCTTTCCAAAAAAAATTTATTTGTGAACTAACAAACTTGCAAATGAGGCGTTTGTAAAATTTTCTATCCTGTGGAGCAGATGGAAGTTGAAACTCTGGTGTTCCGGTCCTGAGGTAGGGTCACTACCACTGCCACAAGCTGGGGGTTTTGTTATGCTGGCTCAAACAATCAAGAACTAATATACACTTGAGTACTGAGATGAGATGCATTCATCTCCCAAGTTGACTATTGAAGACACTGAATTTCCTGATCAAGACCATACAGTGTCTTTTCTTCTGTTTGCAATTTGTATTTAAAGGATCACTGCTTCTGTGTCAGTGAAAAGTGCACTTAATTCAAAAATTATTGTTTTAAAGGAACTGTCTGAATCCAAAATTTGCCATAATGTTGTGGAATCTTTTAATTTACTCTTATTTTTTTTCTCTCTCTTCATGGTAGTTACTGGCAGCCCACATAACAAATGCATAGTTTGTAATGTGTTGAATGCAATGTCCAACAAATCAGTGCAGAAATAGGTGATTTGACCCATCATGCCTTTCAAAGAGCTATTGAATTAGTCTGTGTTTTGCTTTCTTTCCCCCATATTCCTGCATTTATTTTCTTCTTTAGAAATACCCAAATCCCTTTTGTTTGCTTTTTTCCTCCATTTTCATCTCACTCTTTCTCATTTCTCCGTGATTTTCCTTTTCCTTTCCCTTTTTAATCTTTCCATTCTGCTTCATCAACAATAAAATTGAACATCCAATTTTTTTCACATGTATGGTATTTTTTGGTGTCTGTCTTTGACAAGGTAGGATCAGAATTACAGGAAAACAGGGAAAATAGCTGATGTTTGTAGCTTGCAAATTTTGCCTTGCAGAGTTTGGAACTAGATCCAATATCAGACACCTGAACTCATGTTTAATATACGAGTAAGAAGTTAACTTATAAAGGCAGGTTGCTTAAACAAAGCGTTTAGACCCTTGAATGTGGAATTTTAAGAGGTGATTCTAGTTAACTATTTAAGATGATTAGAAATGTGCACTGAAAAAGTCCATTTTCTCTGGTCAGAATCTGGAAATGTTATGTAATCTTAAAATTCAAACTAGGCCTTTCAGAGATGATGTCAGGCAGCAAGTTTTGAGTGGTTTTTGCTAGGCAAGGCATTTACAGTTTAGGGAATTGAGGCAAGTTGTAGATGCTTGATCATGAATGATCTGTAACTTGTTGAACAGTGGAACAGACTGAGGGAGTTGAAATATTAATAGCCTTGTTCTTGTATGCCAAATTTGCTTCCAGCGTCCTTTCACAACAATGCATTCAGATCAAAACAAGCTATGTAGAAAGCAGTTTGGTATTTTTCCCAATTGTCTTAAATTAATGGTTGACAGTTGTTAAAAGACATTTGAGTGCTCTTGCCATAAAAATCACTATATACAGTGATTCAGTTTTCATGTTTGCATAAATAGTGACGTCTAATCTAAAATATGACATTAATGCGCTTAATATAATTACTTGTAATGCAAATTTAATGTCACCTGTAAGATTTCTGCTAGTTGCCTTTCTTACCTCTTAAGTATTGAATGTGTTGTACTCTTACAAGTCTTTGTTAGGCATCTCTAATTTTGTCTCTGTTTCCATCCAAAAAGGCCCAAGATAAAATTACAGATAACAACTTCTGTGACTGTGACTGTATCTGCTCAATTTCCTTCTCTGCCACAAATGACACAATTCAGTCACGCTGTCTTTCTGTTAACCTGCTTGGTGGAATTTGGTGTTATACTTATCTGATTCTTAAATAATTTGCTTCTTCACTATGGATACTTTGCAAACATTGAAAATATTGACGTTTCACTCCTGAGTGAAAGTCTTTAACTCTTGCCATTACTTTGATCTCTTTCTCATTGGCCTGATAATTCGCATGATCTTTGAATTTTTTTGTGTTGTCATGCCTCACTGGTGCTTGCGCTGGAAATCAAATCTCGCTATTCCCTGAATCATTACCAAACCTTAAAAATTTTTACTAAAGTACATACAAGTTCACCGATGCAACTACTTAAACATAGGCAATCAGAAACAGTCTACCTTTCTGTACTTTGAGGATTACTATTTATTACATATTGAGCAATCATCCATGACTATTGGTATATTACTGTGAGTTAAAACTCCAGCCCCTATTATAAAGCACTCCTCTTTTTCTGTCTGTCTCTCTCTGTCTATTACTTTCTCACACTGTGTGTCTCTCTGTCTCTCTCTGTCTCTCTCTGTCTCTCTCTGTCTCTGTCTCTGTCTCTGTCTCTGTCTCTGTCTCTGTCTCTCTCTGTCTCTCTCTGTCTCTCTCTGTCTCTCTCTGTCTCTCTCTGTCTCTCTCTGTCTCTCTCTGTCTCTCTCTGTCTCTGTCTCTGTGTACCTCTCGGTCTGTGTCTCTTTTCTTTCCTCTCTCTGTTTCCCTTTGTCTCAACTTTGTAATATTGCTCCTCTCTACTGCCACTCCAGCTTGCATTCTGCTGAAATGCTGTTCCATGCCTTTGTTCCACCTGGCAATCCCACCTTCCACCTGCTGTAAACTCAACCTCATTTCAATTTCATTACACCTGATTGATATTGGCTCTCAGTCCCCAATAGTTCAACCTTAAAATTTGCAACCTCAATTTTGAAACCTTTTTATGGTCTTACCTTGCCCCATCCTATTTCTCTAAGGTATACAAATGGGGAACTGTTTATGTGTAAACATAAAACCTTTGCTTCATTTTTGCAGTCACTGTTATTTCAGTAACAAACTCCCAACCTCTACCACTATCACCAGCCACATAACCACGTGCAAACATAAACACCCTCTATCTCTTTTTTTTCCACTGAATAATTTGAAATGCAGTTGATACATTGGCATTCATCTTAAAGGGATTTGACTACAGATGTTAAGATTTCTTGCTACCTTGGTGAGACCTAACCCTGGAGTATTATGTATTTGGTTTTCTTATGTAAAGAAGGATATATTTGCCACAGAGAGAATGCAGCAAAGCTTCAGATTAATGCCTGGGATGGCAGGAATGTTTTCTGAGCAGACTAGATTTGTATTGTCTCGAGTTTTGAAGGATGACAAATGATCTCATTGAAGCTTACAAAACTTTTCATAGGCCATGAGAAGGAGGACCTAGGATGTATTCCATGGTGATTCCAAAACCAGGAGGCATAATCTGAAATGGCCTATCCCTTTGCCTTAAGATTGAGATGAGGAATTCTTCACTAAGTACTAAATCTTTGGCATTCTGTACCCAGCAGGGATCTTGGAAGCTCAATCATTGAGCAAGTTCAGGACACAAGTTGATAGGATTCTGGAGACTAATGAAATTAAGGAATATGGAGGGAAAATGGCATTGAGGAGATATTAGCTACAATCTAAAGTAACAGAGCAGGTTTGATAGGCTGAGTGGCCTACTCCTTGTCTTGCGTACCCCACCATTAGAGACTGTTTACCTTCCAAACACCCACGCATTGGAATTCCGTTACTATATGTCTGCCTTTACTCCTCTTTTTAATCCATCTCTTTCACTAAAATTTTTTGGATGTTATCTAATACCACCTCCTTTGGCAGATTATACCTCAGTAAAGCACCTTTTGAATTTATCTTCTGTTATAGGTGCTGTGTATGGGGGCATTGTCCCTAGTTATCGAATAAAAGGGACAGTGAGAGTGTGGGCATGAAGTTGTTTGGTTACAAGGAACTGAAGATAGTGATGAAAGGTGGTATTTGGACTGGAGGAAGGTCAGCGGTAGGACTCCAGCTTTTCTAAAAAAATTTATTAATGACCTAGATTTGTGAGATAAGACACAAGTTTAAAACTTGTGTATGACACTAAACTTTTGTGAATTGGGAGGAGAGTGGTAATAGACTTCAAGAGGTAGGCTGGTGACATGTATGGAGACATAGTAAATGATCTTTAATGCAGCGATATATGGAGTGATGGGAGCTCATAGAAAATAAAGTGGATGTGGGATTTGAGGAACCCGACAGTATGTACATAAATCATTGAAGGTAGCAGGACAGGTTGGGAATGTGGTTAATAAAGTGCAAGAGATTCTGGGTTTATAAATTGGGGCATGGAACACAAAAGTCAGGAAGTTGTGAGTGAACCTGAATAAAACTAGTTTGTCCTCAGGTAAAGTATTGTGACCAATTCTGGGTACCACACTTTTTAGGAAGGACATGAAGGCTTGAGAGATCAGAAAGGGTTTCTTAAGAATATTTCCAGGGATGAGACTGAGCTCTTCTTTAGTAAAGAGAAAATTAAGAGGAGATGTGATAGGTGTGCAAAGTCATGATATTTGGACAGAGTAAATAAGGAAAATCTTCCCATTTGCACAAGGAAGCAGGGGATATAAGGTATCTGACTGGTAAAGGAAAACGTGATGACATGAAGTAAAGTCTTCAATGCATCGGGTGCTCAGGAGGTGGACCTCCTTGAGTGCTTAGTGGTTGTTCAATCAAGATTGCAAAAGAACACTTGACAGTGATCTGAAGAGAAAAATTGTATGAAGTGACAGGAAAAAGGCAGAGAAATGAGACAAGAGAGTTGTTGGTGCAGAGCTGATATGAAAGTCTGAATGAATATATGCTACAACCAAATTACAGTTCTTTGAAAGTAACCTGTTGAGGCTGCCTAAGTCAAATGAAAACTTCAATGCTAAGATTCATGGATTTTAGGTTGGTAAAGAGATGAATGGATATGGACCAAGGCGGTTGAATGTAATTAAGATACAGATCGATCATGGTATAATTCAATGGCAGAACAGGTTTGAAGCACACTCCTGTTCTTATTTAAAAATCACACAACACCAGGTTATAGTCCAGCAGGTTTAATTGGAAGCACAACTGGTGTTGTGTGATTTTTAACTTTGTACACCCCAGTCCAACACCGGCATCTCCAAATCCTGTTCTTATGTTTTTGAGAAAAAGAGAAAGATAAGAGAGAAGGAAAAGCAACTGACATACCTGCATATTGAACGGGCCTTGCAAATAAAGCCTGGGAAGCGAGGCATACTAGTTTTTTTTCTCTCTGTCTCTCTCTCTCTCGTGTTTTTATATATATATATATATATATATGTATGTGTGTGTGTGTGTGTGTGTGTGTGTGTGTGTGTGTGTGTGTGTGTGTGTGTGTGTGTGTGTGTGTGTGTGTGTGTGTGTGTGTGTGTGTGTGTGTGTGTGTGTGTGTGTGGTAGGGCTCCTGAGTACAAATTTTAAAAACTTTATTTTTGGTCTTCAGATTTACAGCTAGACCACTAGTGGAGACTATATTTGATAGAGGAATGGCAACTTGCTTTGCATATGGTCAGACTGGAAGTGGAAAAACACACGTAAGTTTTTTTTACAATCAAGTTATATCATCTAACTGTAGTTGGAATTATCACAGAACTTTTACAGCTAAGAAGGTGGCCAATTCTATCTGCAACGACTCTCCAAATAAGTAATTCACCAAGGGCCATTCCCCCACTTTCTCCCTATAACCCTGCACACTCTCCTTCTTTTTCAGATAACAATCTAATTTCCTTTTGAATGCTTAATTCACACTGTCACCATCGCAGTGAATTCCACATAATGCAGTGCATTCAAGACCTTAGCCGCTCACTGCATGAAAATGCATTTGCTGATATTACTTATGCTTTTTAAATCTATGCCTACTCATTTTTGATCTACACGTGAGTAGGAATCACTTCTCTATTTACTCTGTCCAAATCTCTCCGCTTCCTTCTTTGCAAGGAAAACTGTTCCAACTTCTCCAGTTTATCTTTGTCAACACTTCTGTGAATTTTTCTGCAGTCTGCAATGCCTTTGTAATGTGGAAATTGAGGAAAATTTGTTATTGTACTCTCTGCCCCTATTGCTAAGTCTCAGGATACTGTATGCTTTACTGACCGCTCTCTTAATGTGTCCTGCAACCTTTGGTGGCTTGTATATGTATATGTCAAGGTCTGTCTGCTCTTGCACCCCCTTTAGTGTTGTATTTTTTATTTTATAATATCTCTCCATGCTTTTCCTATGATACCTCTGAAATCCAGTAAGACTTTTCATCTTGAGTATAAAAGCATGGTTGTGTATTTCTATAGACAGCTAAATATGAACTGAGTTTACTTCGCTCACTAGCTGTAATGCATTTACTCAAGATTTGTATAGAAACTTATCCAAGTTTCCCATCATTGTGTCCCATCATCTTGTGGGAAGTATTTTGCTAATGCTGCATATTCAATGTAAGTGGGGTGAAATGTAAGTTTAAGCATATTGTCATAATTAATCTGACAGAAAAGTCTGTTTCGTCTCTTGATCTCTTTGCATTTTTACTCTGGTATGTTCTGCGAACCCCTTTTTTGATCCATTTGCTTAGCAAATAGTATCTTTTTGTTAAGTAAAATTTTGGATGCAGTAAATCTTTTTATTGCTGCATTTAACTTGCTAGGTATATCATTAGCTGAAAATGTGTTGCTGGAAAAGCGCAGCAGGTCAGGCAGCATCCAAGGAACAGGAGAATCGACGTTTCGGGCATAAGCCCTTCTTCAGGAACCCTGCTGCGCTTTTCCAGCAACACATTTTCAGCTCTGATCTCCAGCCCTCACTTTCTCTCATAGGTATGTCATTAATCCAGTGTGCTCTTCTAGTCAGTGGAAGGAAGTAGAATAAATATTTAGGATTATATCTTCACAATATGTTAATAGTAACTAATGAGCAATATCAAAGACAATATAGCAAATTACAAGAGTTTACAGTTTTTTAAAGGCAATATATGTCACCTTGTTACTGTCGGAGACTTGCAGTATTAATAACATACAGCTTGGGACAGTAAATGTCCTGTTTCATGAGATGTCAGAAATGTCCCTCTAGGTGTCTGATCTAAATTCAGTTATCATCCAGTTGAAAATTATTTTAGGCTTTAAGCCATCTGCTATTATTCTAGTTGGTTGGCCGATACGGTAAAAATGCAACTTCCAGACACTAAGCGAACCAAAGTTCAACCACAAAGAAAATGTAATGGAAAGTTAGAAAAGAGATGCAGTGTGGTTACAGTACAATGTTTTGTACTCTGGCTTCCTCTACAAACCAAATACAATCTAAATTATTGTTAACTATTAATTTATTTAGCTTCCTTAAAGAAAAGTCTTGGAAAATAATTCATTTTTCCATCTATGGTAATCAAACTTGAGAATAGCTGTTCAAAATTGTATGTCAAAATATTCACCCATCTTTTCTGGGGGATAATATTTGTCATATTATACTTTATTGCAGTTCTTACAATGAAGCACCAGGGTGATGGGGGCACTATTAGTGCAGCGAAGAGTCAAACTAGTCTTGAACATATGTGCAAAGATTGTCTGTCTAATAGAACAATGACAGCAGTTGTTCTCACGAAAATGCCAGCATGCCCACATTCTGAAAAAAAATCTAAATATGATGCAATTTGACATGGAAAAGCATGATAGATACTTCAAAGAGAAAAAACAAGATTGGTACTATGTGCTGAATAATAATAATGCTAAAGGCTAAACAAGAGACCATAGGATTCAACTTCTTAATTCTTTGAAAGCATATGTTGATGGAGAGAAATTGATTAAACAGCCGGTAGCATTTTGAGCTTAATCGTAGAACCCTGGAAGGTATGCAGCATGAACGAGCCCATTCAGTCCATTGGGTCTGCACCAGCTCCTTGAAACAAGAATTCAATCCAACTTCCTGCTCTCTGTCCTGCAAATATTTTCTCTTGGGTGGTCATCCAATTCCCCTGTGAATGACATATTTGTATCTACCTCTTGGACAATGCTTTTCATATCCCAAAATAAAAATGACACTGTTGGTTTTCCGCAATTCACTTCAAATCTGTGACCTGTGGTTCTCCCTTCCCCTCCAAGTTTCACTGCTTACTCCCTTCAGCCCCCTCATAGTTTTGAACGCGTATAATATATCTTCTCTAACCTATCTATGTAACTGAAGTCCTTTATCGCTGGTGCTGCTATCAATTTTTTTCTGCATGCTTTTTTTTTTCACATCTTTTTCGAGTTCACTGCCCAGAACTGGATACAATACTCCAGTTAACTCTTGGATTCATAACAACTTCCTTGCTTTTGCACAGCGTGCACCTTTTTGCAAAGCTTAGTTCAACATCATGTGAGATCCTATCTTCTTCTTCTGCACGTGAATCTTAAGGTCTCTGTCCCTGCAACCACTTTAGAATTGTACCACTCTTTATTTTCTATTGCTTTTCCTCATTCTTCCTACCAAAATGTATTACTTCATCATTCTCTGCATTCATCTGTCACCTATCCACCCAATCCATTAGCCTTTTGTCTCCTTTTGAAGTTTATCATTAACCTCCTGTCAGTGCTACCAAGCATTTTGTATTCTGTCATTTTTCAAATTATGCTATATAGAATTAAGTCTAAAGAAAAACATTCCTTCTTGCACTATAGCCCGCAGAACCTCTGGATATATATTTTTTCACTCTTTTTTGTCTTTGTCACTCAGTTAACTTTGTATCCATGTTGTCACCATTCCTTTTATTCCATGGGCTTCAACTTTGGCGAGTGTATTATGTTCTTTATCAAATGTCTTTTTAATTCAAGTATACCACATCAACTACATTTACCCTGAACAACCCTTTCTGTTACTTCATTAAAAAGACTCAGTCAGATTACTTTAATGTCGTTCAACAAATCCATAACTAATCTACACTTGTCCAAGTGGCAAGTTTTGTCCTAGATTCATTTCCAGAAGCTGTGACACCAATTCTAATTGATTTTCCGTAGTTGCTGAGTTTATACTTGGCTCCATTTTTTTTTAACAAGACTGTAACATTTGCAGTACTCCAGTCCTCTGGATGTAAGAACCTCACAATTTACAATTCTTGGACAATTGCAATATGAAATTTTGAATCGATGAAAAACTCCTAGGTTCTCATACCTGCCTCGCCTAAGGCATCATCACTTTACTGACAGAGGAATGGAATGCTGTTACAACTGCCTCCATAACTGTCTCCCTCAGCATCTTTTGATGCATCCCTCTGGTTCTGGTGGCTTACTAATTTTAAGAATATCTGGTCTTTCCAATTGTTAAGTACTTTTTCTTGAGATTCTTATGTACTTGATGCAACTTCAATATGCCAACTTCTATGAACAACAGCCAAATTTTATTAAGCAAATACAGTACAAACTTTGGAGAAACTCAACACTCTTTGCCATGCTTGTGAAGCATATCGATAGATCTCCCTGAAAAAAGGAAACAGTTCAAAAGGATGGAAAATCTTTACATCACAGTCAGTAATGCCCACAAGACAATCCTCAGTCACTCCCTCACAGTCACGTGCAACTCGACACAACGCAGTGACCACATCATTTCCAGAAACAATACAATGTAAATCATCCCTTAATGGTCAAATAGGTTTTTTTAAAACTACACTGAGTTGTCAAAATTCCAACTGTAATATTTTGAATAGGATGATGATGCAAGTGTAAATTATCTCTGAATAATAGGAGATGACCATGTACATGGCTCTGAATGGCAAGGGATGGAAATGTAAATTCCTTACAATCTACCTGTAAGTCAGAGGCATCCCACCCTGGCCTCGGGACATCCAATTTCCTGCAGATCAGCAGAGCAAATTGACTCATTAATATCATACAATGGCTTCTCTTTATCCATTTTTAGCCCATTTAGTATCTGAATTACCACCTTTTTTGCTATGGATTTGACAGTACCTTCTTTCTTGGTTAAGACAGATGCAGTGTACTTATTTATTCCATTAAATGTACTCGCTTCTTCCATGTGCAAATTTCATGTTTGGAATGGTACCAATCATCAGGAACCAGTTTTACTATTTTTCTGTGTCTATAGAAAACATTGGGATTTTCTTCTATGTTAATGCTTATCTTGTCCCTTCTTATTCTTTCTTTGGTTTTATTCCTTTCTCACTCCCTTCTGAAGGTTTAATTGTTCTGTTGCAGTTTTTTTTCCTGCAATCTGATTCCAATTTATCTGGAGTAGGTTTGTTCTCAGCTGCACTGAAATTAGTTTGTCTTGAATTAAATCTTTATTTTAGATTACGTCTTGTCCTTTTCCCAAAGTTAACCTAATCCTCCCAATACAGTGTTCATTAAAGGACATTTAAATGGGAGATAAGTAATAAACCTGTAAAATGTATGACAGTGTACCACAAAGACTATGTACAAGTTTGGGCATGCAGTTATAGAAAAGATGTCGACATAGAGTCATAGAGATTTACAGGTCAGAAACCGACCCTTCGGTTCAACTCATCCATGCCAACCAGATATCCTAAATTAATCTAGTCTCATCTGCCAGCACTTGGCTTATATCCCTCTAAACCCTTCCTATTCATATACCCATCCAGGTGCATTTTAAATATTGTAATTGTATTGGTATCCACCACCATTAGATTATGTAGAGTGTCCAAGATGATGTCTGGTTTTGGAACTTACCTGTTACGAAGAGAAGCTAGTCATTTTTAATATATTTTATTGAAGCATGAATAAGTAATTAGAACTTTAAAAAATTTAAAGAGAAATACACTATTATCTTCAGTTAGCACATTAGTAATGGACTAAAAGAAAGTGAGGATGCAGATGCTGGAGGTTAGTGTCAAAGTGTGGTGCTAGAAAAGCACAGCCAGTCAGGCAACATCCAAGGAGATTTTGTTTCACATTAAAATATCAGAAAACTTTTTTTGTAAATACGTATGATTGTGTTTCTCTGGAGGGGGTAGTTTAAGCTGCTCTGAACTTTTGACTTTGAAGTCAACTCTCCTGCTCCTTGGATGCTGCCTGACCGGCTGTGCTTGTCCAGCACCACACTTTTGACATTAGTATAAAAAGCCTTTTATAAATTAGTTAAGAGAATTGCAAAATTCAAATCTGGAATTTACTTCAACTGGGAGAAAGACAAGCAAATCTTGTGTTTATACATTGTAAAAGATAGTATTAGGAATTACATCAGTAAGTTATTATGCAAATTATAATTTAGCACCCGTCTTCAAAAGTGATTAATCACAAAAGCTGCAATTCATATTTATTTAGGTTTCATGTTGTAATTTCGCATTCTGTGATTTAATATGTCTACCCATTGAAATTTCAGACTATGGGTGGTGACTTCACAGGAAAAAATCAAGATTGTTCTAAAGGAATATATGCACTTGCGGGTGAGACTTTTATACATAACTTTCTAAAGCATAATTTATTTTTGAAAAAGCAGTATTGATTTGATGTTTTTGAATGGTAAATCTTTCTCTTGTACATCTCTCAAATTTTTATCAACTTTGTTACAGCTCGGGATGTTTTTCTCATGCTGAAGAAGCCAAATTACAGAAAAATAGAACTCCAAGTATTTGCAACATTTTTTGAAATTTACAGTGGTAAGGTAAGCAAGACATTTTTAACTTCAATAAAAAGACTTCTCCATTAAATTGAATAATTTCTGACTGGGCATGCGAATTTTGAATACTGTTCTCAATTTCAAAGCAGGGGTTTTTTTGCAATTCAAACTTTACCTGTAAATGTAAATTCAGCTTATAGAAGTTATGTTTGGTTAATTATATCTAAAAAGTCAACAGAATGATTTCTTGTAATCGTTGTACTTTTAACACCAAAAACTTTCATTTGTAAGGCATTTCAGGACACTTCAGAAATAGGCACATGCATATGGTCATCAAGTTGGGAAAGGGCAAGTAAATGTTTGTTCAGAGAGATTGTTCAGAGAGATGGACTTTGAGAAATTTTAAAAAGAACATGTTGAGGAGGGAATCCTAATAAGCAGGGCCTGAGTAAATGAGAGCTTTGTTGTCAGTGTTGGATTATAAGGAAGGGAGAAGTGCACAAACCTAATATTGGAAATGTAAAGCTAGGGTGGGGCACTGGTATGGAAGGACATTTTAAGATGATTTCAACCTTAGAAATATTGGGAACTAGGGAACCAATTATGATTAAGATAATAAGCTTGTGGGATTTAGAGTTAAACCTGATACATGTAAAGTTGGAAAGATTGAAAGAGGGAAGATAATCTCAGGGATTGCTCTGACCAGAGAAGGAGGACAGTGATGGAGGAACTCATTTCCCAACCAAGTTTCCACCCTCTTCTCTTTCCTGCACGAGGCCTGAGCAGTTAAATTTGTCCCCACTTGCCTAATCTTTGATTATATGCTGCAGGTCTAAAATAATTGGATACATAAGGACCTTAGAATCAGGGCAGGCAACAGGCCATAAACTTCCGCTAGATCTACTTTTAATTGTTAAGGAAAGAACTTTGGCCGAGGCACTAGCAAAACGACTTTATCTCCTTCAAATACACCCATGGGATCTTCAACATCCACCGCAAAAGGTCAGATGTTAAACTAAGATTTGTCAAATTTCTGACAGGTTGAAGGCTGATTGGTGCTCAAAAAGCCAGACGGAAATTTTATGGTCTGCCCACCTACAAACGTGCCAATAGGGAGCTGTTAAATTCTGCCTGTTCTATTTGGAAGATGATCAGCTCTTGTTTCTGAAATAAATGTTTCTATGTTAAATTCTTTTTTTTGCCTTTTATTCCCAAACTAAGTTCAAAGGCAAAAGATGCTGGTAATTCCTGTTGCCCCATCTGGTCTCCGAAGTTGACTTTGAAATGGCAAACAATATCAGTGAAACAATCCACAAAGATTAAGTGTCCTTTTCTTGTTAATTTGGATGTGGTTCTAAAACAGAGGGAATTTATAGGTGTTCACCAGTGGAAATCTAATAGAACAAGATAAGCAGTCTTATTTTACTTTTTGGTTTGCTGTGTGTTAAAAATACTTTGAAGTATTTTTAACACACAGCAAACAACAAAGTAAAATAAATTGTTTATCCTTCACTTGCAATTACATTTTAAAGTGAATGAAATTAACAATACATAGATTATGGTAGAAGTTGAAATGTATAGCTTTATTTTTAAAGGTTCCTGAGTGAAATGCAAATTCCACAAATAATGAAATTTCATTTCAGGCCTAGGCAAGCTTTAGTAAGAGTACATTTTGAACTCAGTAAAGGTTTAAAAACCCAGTTATATCGTGTTCAGCGAGTTAAAATTTTTATCAAGCGTTTTTACAGTGACCCTAATAATATTAAGGGCAAGTTCTCATCAGTTTATTGATTTCTAATCAGTGATGGTCTTATGTGAGGTGACTTTAACAACACTTTGTATGAAAAAGTGTAGAATCACTGTGTGAGCAACTCTGGATTTCTGAATTTAACAGCATGAGTGGACTGCAGAAGTTGCTATCTCAGAGGAATAATGACAATGGACACAAGCTGTATAGTCATCATTCTTATTGCAGAATCAAGATGATTTATCTTGCTATTCATGTCCTTTTCAACTGTCACCCAGACCAAAAGTAGAAGGCACCAATACAGATCTGCACCTTGTATCAGCCAAGTTCTGAGAATAGAGCAACATTAGAATAATTGAACTTCTGATCTTTTTTGAATATTGACGATCCCATGGCTATCTTTGAAGGAAATCAAGAAATTTTACTGGTGCTTTGGCAAAAATTCTTCCCTTAACTTTTTTAAAAAAGTTATCATTTATTTCATAACTGTGCAAAATTTGAACAACACGTTTGGTTACAAGGCTAGAAGGGTCATTTGTGACCTTATGGATGGGTGTTTCTGTTCTGTTGTGCATGATCTCAGGTCCAGTTAAGGGTCCTATGCTCAGGGTTTTGAACCATAGCCAACAACAGCATCAATGAATTATGAGTGGTGATACCCACAGTAGTTAGAACCTCCAGTGATAATGAGTACTCAACAGGTTATCGTTCCAGAAAGGGATTGTGTTCTCTTCAAGTTCACAAAAGAAAGGCAATGGGCATTATCCCCTTGCAGTTTTTTCCCCTAGTTATATTGTTTATTTAAATTGAAAATAGACTTTTAGCAACAACTGAATATGATAACACAAAACCATATGATGTAGAGAAATGAACAGAGGACTTGTCTTTGGGCATATCACTGCTTATTTGCTTACACAGCAACACTGCAAATTGTTGAATTGTACAGGACCAGTTTTTGGACATTGTAAAATAATTTGCAGGTGCTATATGGATTGGCTAGTAGAATTTGATACCATTTTTGTGACAAGAATATTGCATGCTAACCTGGCTTAGTTTCTAAGTTTCATTTCAAAATTTAGAAGTAGCTGCTTATGGATTTCTTTTATCTCAATGGTTTTCAGAAATCCAGAAAAAAAAGGACTCAGAAGCTAGATGTTACGTTTATGCTCAAATACTCTAGATTTTGTTTTATTTGAGATGCAAATCCCTCATGAAAGTGACCATGAACAGCACAGTAGTTGCATTCAATGAGAAGTTGCTTAGTTTCTTCAGTCAAATTAGACTCACAGTAGCAAAATATGATACAACAGTAGACAAATGATATAACGAATTTAAAAATGATTTGGAATACATTGGCGGATAGCTAAATGCCATTCAGCCTTCTCTGACAGTCAGATTCATTATGGCTTACAATAGCTGTCTCTAGTAATTAGAAATAAGCAACAAATGCTGCCCTTGACAATGATGCTTACATTGCATGAATGGGGGGGGAGGCTGAGTATGAGGCCAAATTAAATATTGATTTGTGAAGGGAAAATACCTACTATGCAGGAATGGGCTGGTAATGAAGATGGTGCTATGTCAGTAGTGCCACAGCACCTTAAAGTGATAACTACCTATTTGTGATTTTCCGTTCTTTTCGATTTACCTCTTCTGGCAGACACTTCAATGAATGAAAAATGTCTATGTTCAAAGAATGATGGAGCCCCATAAGTTACGTGTTTTGTCTTTCCTTTCATGAGTAATGAACTAAATGTTGAACACATTTTCTCCAGGTCTTTTTTTTTGTATTTTGCCAAGATTTAGTTTGAAAAATGAACTACTCTTCATCAGGCATTTTTTAACTATAATGTTTTGGTTTGAATTACTTGAATAAGGTGACTACTTGAATTTTTAATTGCTTTCTGTACAGTCCTTTGACAGCAAATAACTTAAGTTTATTGTATTTTTCTATCCAGGTATTTGACTTGCTTAACAGAAAAGCTAAGCTAAGGGTGCTGGAGGATGGAAAGCAACAAGTTCAAGTGGTTGGGCTTTCTGAGCGTGATGTTAAATGTACAGAAGATGTTTTGAAACTAATTGAAGCTGGCAATAGTTGCAGGTAGGTTTACCTTAGAAATGTAGTGTTTTTATGTTCTGGAAACTTTGAACTTTGTTTTAGAAGAAGGAAGAGTTCACCATGTCATTGTTATCTGACTTAACTTTGATTAAAGATCCAGCTGCTTACCAATGCAATATCAATGAATTTCTATATTATGTTCATAAATTATTAATTTCCTTTTTGATGAAGAAGCATGATATTGAGCTGCGTCTGTGATGGCATTCTGTAAAATCATGGCTGATCTGGTTACTGTGCAATTCCTCTTATCCCTAATAATCTTTCACCCCCTTCTCAAAAATCTATTTACCTCTGACTTAAAAGTTTTCAAAATAATTGCTTTCTTAAAAGACAATGGAAGTAGAGCTCCAAAGATTCACAATTGTCCATAAGAAAAAAAAATCATCATCTTGTCTTAAATGGACGATGCCTTATTTTGAATCACCTTAGTTTTATTTCCTCCCATAAGTGAAATATCCTTTCCATGTGCACCCTAAAAAGACTGTCCTATATGTTTCAGTTAAGTCACTTTCTACTCTTCGAAACTCCAGCGAAAATGAGGCTAGCCTGTCCAACCTTGCCTCATAAGAAATTATGCCCATTCCAGGTATTAGCCTAGGTAAGCCTTTTCTGAGTTCCTTCCAGTGCGTTTACATCCTTCCTTTGATAAGGAGACCAATACTGTATTCTCTGTATTCTGTATCTCGATGTAATCTCACAAATGTCAAATATACTTAAAATAGCCACCCCTACTTTTGTATTCAATTCCCTTTACAATAAACAATAACCTTCTATTAGCTTAAATGATTACTTGTACCTTCAAATTAATCTTTATGCAGGTGCTGAGAGCTCTGGAATCTATCACTTTTTAGATAGTGTGCTTCCTTGCAGTTCTTAGTCCCAAAATGGACACTTTCACATTCTTACACATTCATTCAATTTGCCAGATCTTTGTCTACATTTTTAACCTATGTTATGAAGGTCTAATGGGTACTGTACCTTTAAGAGAGTTGAAGGACTTAGCAAGCACACATTGCTGGAGAATTTACAATGTAACATTTGGTCCAAAAACTAACAGTACTTGGGTTGCTATGAGACAAAAACACATTCAAATTCGGCCAATCAGATTAAGCTATGCCCCAAAATACCAACCTCCAATCAAGCTTGAATTTAGGATATTGACAATATTAAATACAAATGAAACTATCTGATGCTTTGGGGTATAAGATCAGGAAATATTGAACAGTTGGGGGAGAACTGCCAAGCCACCAGCATCTGCAGACTGCCCGGAGAATAGCTCTCTTAAAGGTACCTTTATCGATCAATGACCTGTGAAACAGAAACCTTAAGAAGAAGAAAAGCAGACAGAGGAAGATACAAAGAATATTTGACAGCTGGCTGGTTTTGAAATTTGAATGCTTTGGTAAATCTTAATCGGGAGTTTTATCGGACTAGTATTATAGAGGGAAAGTAAAAGATAGGTTAGAGAAAGGAGTTGTAAATAGTTGTTAGGTAATTAACAGGGAGCCCCTACCCTGTGTCATAACACCTATGTATATCCTTCTATAGCGTTCTTTTATCTTTTTCACAGCTTCCCTGACTAGCTTTCTGTCGGCAGCAAATTTAGCAACCGTACCTTCAGTCTCTTTAACCAAATGATTTATGAGCTGTAAAAGGTTGAGATCCTTGTGGCCGACGGTTGTAGCATCTTTCTACCCAAAAATGCTTATTAATGCCTACTCTTTGCTTCCTGTTAGCAAGCCAGTTTTCTATCTGCGCAAACTGTTACCCCTTACACCATTGTAAGATTTTGGGATTCGTTTTACTTGTAAGACCTGAGTCAATTACATTCATGGACCGAGTTGAGAGCCAACCTAAAAGTATATTAATCCTGATTTGTTATATGACCTGTTCCAGATGCAAATATATTTTCACAAGTTTTATAGAAATTAAGTTGATGATAAATATGAACTAAATAATATTTAATGAAAACAATGCTTTTCGATTGATCCACTTTGGGATGCCAGGTTGTGACTAGTTCCTCCTTCTGTTCTATTGACTGAAGTTCTTTTTCTGTCTCAGTCGTCCTTCCTGTGTATTAAACTCCACAGATTGTTACCTTTTTTAATAATTCCGAGATTATTAGCCCTGTGAGGTTTGGCTTAACTTGGCTGTAGCTCTTTATACTGGCTATGTAGAATCTCTTTTTTTTTCTCTCTTTCCCCCCCCCCCCGCCTTGCATTCCTGCCTTAAGTATCCCCCTAACTGCCTCACTCACATCATATCTGTTTTCTTCCATTCTCCACCCTCCCCACAGTAATAAATACCATTTTATAGTCCTTGGAGAATGCATTAGAAATGATCATGCTCTCCCATTAAGTGTTTATATGTAGCAGTAGTAAGATCTAGGTGCAGACATATTGGAGAGACAAATTAGATTTGACACTGATCTGCATCCTTTCAGTACCTTTTACTACTTTATAAAACAGAATTTTTCTCTATTCATTAGAACGGTGGAACGTGTTTGAGAAATGTGCTCACTTTTGAGAATTTGCTGTCTTTAGAATATATGCAAGTGAATTATCTAATTTTCTTCAATGAGGAATATGAATTCTTAGTTACTGAGTGTCTTCAAAACATGAGTCCCAGATTTTTGGTTCGTGTAAGAAAGAAGGTTTTCTGAGGATATTGTGGAAGGAGTAACTGAGTTAGAAAATTAGCCATCTCACTGAGTGGCAGAGCAGTATTGAAAGACAGAATAACCACCACCTGCTCCTACTTTGCTGAATTGTACAGGAAAATAGGATTTTCTTAAAATTTATTTTTAGTTATTAATTTATAATAAATATTTTCCTTTTAGATTCAGATAAAATTACCAATTTTATAACTGTTGAAGAACCTTACAGTTTGAAAGGCCAATTTATAAACAAGGTTGTGTTTTATTTATGTTCTAGAACATCTGGTCAGACATCTGCAAATGCTCACTCTTCAAGAAGCCATGCAGTGTTCCAGATTATTCTTCGTAGAAAAGGGAAAATGCATGGAAAATTTTCATTAATTGATCTGGCAGGAAATGAGAGAGGGGCAGACACCTCTAGTGCAGATCGTCAGACACGACTTGAAGGTGCTGAGATTAACAAGAGCCTTTTAGCACTCAAGGTAATTCAATGCAACAACTTCTATGTAAGACAAAGTCATGTTTCTGAGTCAGAGCCGAGGACAGTTTTTTTTTAGAAAGAGATCCTTTTAAGATTTTGTGAAGACTCTCAGCAGGACACAAATACCTTTTTTTGTAGTTTGCACTGCTTCAATTGAGGAAAACCTGTTGTCATTAAGCTTTGAAGTTAGTATTCAGTAATGTCTACACTAATGCCAACTGTAAAGGCCAGCAGAAATGACCTTAAGATAATCAAATGGGTTCAGATCAGCATTATTTTTTTGCAGTGTTGCAGGTGGCCAGTTGATTTATTTTTGTGTGCAGCCTATGCATGTGATATTTCATTTGGCAAAGACAATGGAGAGCCTTTCTGGCTGTTGCACAATCGTACCTTCATATATATTTTATTGTAGCCATTGGTATGGAACGTGCTGCATAGCTACTATGAATTTCATTTGTTGCCACTAGTGAATTGGTTTACATTACAGAGGGGATTGAGTATTTGCGTATTACTCAAAAGTTTAGAGTATTTTTCTCATTTTTAAATGAACATGTGTAATTACAGGAATGTATCCGAGCCTTGGGTCGAAACAAACCTCATACCCCATTCAGAGCAAGTAAACTTACCCAAGTGCTAAGAGATTCTTTTATTGGAGAAAATTCCAGAACTTGCATGGTATGTAATTTAGTATTATACATTTTTAAGGATCGTTTCTTAGTATCTATCACTTAGTCAAAATGAAAAAATCTGATTTCTATAATATTGTTGTTCAAGGAATTGTTCTCATTCAGTTTGTGTAAACTAGTTGCTTCTGTGCTGTAATGCACTCCAATCCTCTACTCCCTCTCAGATATGATGATATGATAGAATATGTTTGTAGCTGTTATTCCTCCATTGTTCCACTTAGATGGTTACTCTGCATATAAAATAGTCTGCAGTCCAAATTTCTACGTAAAGAAGATGCAGCAGAATCTGTTCAGAAGTTGTTTGTTCTACCCGTTTTTCAACCTAACTGAACAGGCAATGTTAACTCAGAAGCACAAAAGCTAATTGTACTATCCTACCACTGAATCTGGTTAACAGTAGTTAACTTTACTCTACAAATGCCAATATCCCATCACCAAGTCACCATTTATTTACACATGGAGAATCTATGACCGTGATCCAGCCCTGAGTGAATAGGATGCCTGATACTCCTGTTCTTATTTGTCTGCAACAGCTTCCTGATTGGTGCTGTTACTTTCATCCAAACAGAGCTCATGATCTATGAGCTGCTCCTGGGTGATCTCATTACAATCACTTCCTCCCTTCCCCTCTGATTCCAAGGACATTGGTTGATTTTGATTTTTGTTCCTCCTGGGGACTTTTAGAACTGGGTCAGGTTCCTCTTACTCGGTCTCCGACGGGCAGCGTGTAACGCTTGCCTCTTGCACCTGGTGCATCACAGAAGAAATTCATTCGCTTTTTCAGGCAGCAAGGGTGCCATGGCAGTGACATCCACTGTATCCATTTCACATTCTGACGTATCTTCTGTAACAGTCAGAATGGCAGTCAAGGAGCTGGGTACATTTTGCTCCTGCACCTTTTGCAAGTTTGCAGCTGCACCTTTTACAAGTTTGCAGCTTTCATATGGTCCATGTGCTTATTCAGGACCATCGCACGCACCTGAACTTTATATATCACTGGACCTGGCTTCACATTGACCATGTCTCTTACCCATGCAGAGCCATTCCTGTGGTTCCTACACCAACTTCATCGCCTGAAGTAAACTCTCTCTGTTGTTTAGTGCAGTCTTGTGACTGGTATTGGCATTCTTGAACCCATTTCAACAACCCATCCCCTCCTCCCCCTGGTCTGGGAATCAGAATCAGAATCAGAATCCCTACATTGTGGAAACAGGCCCTTTGGCCCAACAAGTCCACGCTGACTCTCCGAAGAATAGCCCAGCCAGGCCCATTCCCCTACCCTATATTTACCCCTGACTAATGCACCTAACATACATATCCCTGAACACTATGGGCAATTTAGCATATCCAGTTCACCTAACCTGGCACAGATTTAACCTGGTGTAGTGTCTTCTCCCTCTTTTAAAAACTCTGTAGTTGCATGAGGGGTAATCCTGTAATCTTAGGAACTGTCCCAGTTTGGTATCTACTGAAGCTGAAGTCTGTTTCTTTGAGCCTGCCTCCAAAGTTTGGACAGCTCTTTCTGCCGGACCATTGGATGATGAATGGTATGGAGCTGTCCTTATATGTCCAATCCCATTTGACTTTAGGAAATAATCAATTTCCCTCCTCCTAACCAATGGTTCATTATCTGTGACTGACACTTCAGGGAGAAAATTAGAACTGCAGATGCTGGTGATTAGAGTCGAAATGTGTGGCACTGGAAACGCACAGTAGGTCAGGCAGCATCCGAGAAGTAGGGGAATTGACACTTTGGGCAAAAGCCCTTCATCACGAATGTCATTCCAGGAGTCCATATGTTGCAAAAGATGTGCACAATGTTTCTTTTGTCGTCCACATATTTGATGAATGAACTCTGCATCTCCAGTCACTTTGAATGGTCATCCATAATGACAAAGAACATTGAGTATTGAGTCAATGAATAGACATGCATTGTTGTCATGTAACCGAGTCCCAACCATTCCTACGAATGTGGGGAAGCTGCTGATGGTACTTTTTGTCCTTGTTGGCAATCTGAGTATGACCCCATCAGTGTGGTTCTGTCTGCATCCAGTTCAGGTTACCAGATATAATGTCTTGCTAGCAACTTCATTTTGCAAATCCCTGGGTAACCCAGGTGGAGGTCAACCAGTATCTGGCAGCGACTTTTGCTCGGGACAGTGTCTCTTTTGCTCGGGACAGTGTCTCTTGCTCCTCATAATATGTTGTCCTCTACTGGGATTTAGTCTCTCCGGGTCCAAAACGGTTTTAATTATAGTTGTGACCCCATCATCATCAGCTGTCTCAGTTTTGCCAGGACTGGATCTTTCTGCATCCAAAGTCTGATATTGTCAGCTTTGACTGGAAGTGTGTCCAGAAGATTTAAACCATTACGGACTCATCCAGTGGTGGTACACTGGTTGTGTATCTGCCAGCAGGAGGGCAGTTCAATGCAGCTGCATTTGCTGCTTGGTCTCCGGGACGGTGTTCCAATTTGTAATTATTTGCATTTAGAATTAGAGCCCACTATTGAATTTGGCCTGAAGCTATGAGTGGCACTGCCTTATCCTCTAAGTAGACCTAGTAGGGGTTTGTGGTTTGTTATTATTACAAATTTACATCCGTAAAGACATTGGAACTTCCTGGCCCTAAATATGACCGCCAGACCTTGCTTCCCTCTATCTGGGTATACTTAGCTCTGCATTTGCCAAGTCCTGGATGCACATACTATTGGGGTAGTATTACCTATGAGGTAATACTACCCCAATGCCATACCGTGAGGCACTTCACATCAATGCTGAATCTTGCTTGGGATCATAATGTGCCAACACCTTTTGAGGACGATATCTGTTTCTTCAGTTCCCTGAAAGCTCTGGCTTGGCTATGTGACCATTTCCAAGGCTGACCCTTTTTTTAAGAGTTGATGCAAAGGGGGTGGTGGGAATTGTTTTCTGGTCAACATACAAGGTGGCCTTGGCTTCCTAGGCCTTCCTGAAAGACTTCTGGATATTCAGTTAGGACTTCACTTAGGCATCCATTTCCTAATCCAAAGATGTTGAGGCAATATAGATGAATGTTTCTCTACCAATTTTGCCCATCACACTTGGGTCTGAATGTTTTACTACAATCAGTGGTAAGTGAACCAGCTGCTTCTCATATGAGACTGAAACCAAAGTTGCACCCTTAATCTGTCAAGGGTCCCTGGTAAGGGTTCTCAGTCAAGCTCGGTCTTGTGCAAACTTGAGAGTTGGAGTCGACCGCAAATTTTGTTAAAGATTGGTTCTGCGATCACTGAAATAGCCACGCTGGTATTGATCTCTATTAAAGCCCAGTGACCATTTAACCAGATGTTTATTTTGGTTCGGATTTGGATGTTTCTCAGCAATTAAACTGTTCCAGACCAGATTTAGATGGACTTTCCAGGATGTGCACTCTTCTGGATATCTTACTTAATTTAGGTCTTATGGGACTCTTTTGCTGTCTGAACACATACCAGCAGTAACTACAATGGCTGGCCACCCAGGATCCTGAAGAATATTTTAACCATTTGGCAGAGGCTTGGCTGTGTTTTGGGGTTTTGCTGTGGGCTGACCTAGAGTTTCTGGTCATGACTTTTCCTGAGCGAGGCTCTGCAGTTGCCTTCACTCAAGTGGTATTTCCCAAACTCAGTCAGACTGGCGAGGAGTCCACTTCCATCGGAATACCCTGTGACTCATATGTTCCACTTGCCGCATTTTCCAATGATAAAGCCAGTTGTAGTGCTTGTTTGAAGTCCAGTAGGGCTTCTGCTATTCGAGGCTTTTACATGATTATATCATTAGTCCCACATACCAACCAATCTCTCAGCATCCCATTAAGGATTAAACCAAAGTCCCATGTTTCTCCAGTTGTCTTAGATGGAAATGTGTTGCTGGAAAAGCGCAGCAGGTCAGGCAGCATCTAGGGAACAGGAGAATCGACGTTTCGGGCATTAGCCCTTCTTCAGGAATGAGGACAGTTTGTCCAGCAGGCTAAGATAAAAGATAGGGAGTCTTAGCCTAGTTGTCTTAGCCTAGTTGTCTTAGCCTAGTCAAAAATCCTGTTACAGATTCCCCCAGTTCTTGAATTGCCTAGTAAAATGAAAATGTGTCAGAATAAGAGGCGGCTTTGGGTTGTAATATATCGTAACTAAATCTGCCAACTCTTTAAAAAGTTTTAGTATCTGGTGCCTCAGGGAAAGTTAGGTTCCTAATGACTGAGAAAGCTCCGGGTCCACTGCCCTAGTGTCATTTGCCTGGAAAAAATAACGCATTCTTTCCACATACTGGGTCCAGTCTTTGACAGCAGGATCAAATGAGTCAAGCTTGAAATAACTTCACAGAGGCTGGTATACCATTACAAAGTCACCCTTTATTTACATGCGGAGAGTCCTTGATGCTGATCCGGCTCCCTCAGAGCCAGCTCTCTAAATGAACAAGATGTCTGACACTCCTGTTCTTATCTGTCAACCAGGGATCCCTAGTCAGGAAAATTGTATTCTGAGATCTGCTTGGCTGACCTTGTTATAATCACTGCACTTAAGACATGTTTGAGATTAAACGTTTGCCTTCCTAAAAGTCAGCGATCCAACTCTCAATCTCTCACACTGTCTCTTCCTCCATTACCAATACCTCACATTATCTACTCCATCTATAATGCTATCTTCATCCCAAATTCTTGATTCTGCTTTTTCATCCCTCTCTAGTCTCTCACTTTCTGTTAATTTTCTGTCCACTTCCTGTCACGCACTTGTCTATCTCTCCATTTTCAATCCCTCATTGTCCGTCTCCAGTGGCCCGATGTATCCATTTCTCCCCCTCCAATCCCTCACTCATATTTATCTTTCCATCTATAATGCATTATTTTGTGTGTCTCTGTTTCAAATTCCTGATTCTACCTTTCCATCAATCTCTCTACTCTCTCAATCATGCCATCTCGAATCTCACCCTCTATCTTTCCACCTACAATCCTTCTCTGTGTATTTCTTCTCCAATCACTCTATTACACTGTATCCAATCTCTTATTTTGTTCAGAACTCTATTTCAAATCATTCACTCTCAACCACGTCTCCATTTTCTCACTTTGTCTATCCACACCTCCAGTTCTTCACTCTGTCCAATCCATTATTCTCTCTACCTATCTATCTCTGAAACCTCAACCTTTCACACACTCTTCATCTTCAGTTATCCATATGCTGTACCACTACACCTCTAATTATTCACTCTATCATAACACATCCAAAATGTCCATTCTGTCTACCTTACCTGCAAATTTACTATCTGTTACTCTGTGTCTCCATGAGTACATGAATTGGGACCGTTTGGAAGGATATGGGCCAAATGCTGGCAAATGGGAGTAGATTAATTTAGGGTATCTGATCGGCATGGATGAGTTGGACTGAAGGGTTTGTCCCGTACTGTACAACTTGATGACTCTAACTCAAGTTTCTTACTTTAACCATCTCTCAATTGTTGCATCTAATTTCTGACTCTTTCTTTCCCCAATCCCATCATAAAATTATTACTAGGCCTATCTCTTATTACTAGGTCTATCATCTTGGGCGGCACGGTGGCATAGTGGTACAGTGGTTAGCACTGCTGCTTCACAGCGCCAGAGACCCGGATTAAATTCCCGCCTCAGGCGACTGACTGTGTGGAGTTTGCACATTCTCTTCGTGTCTGCATGGGTTTCCTCCAGGTGCTCTGGTTTCCTCCCACAGTCCAAAAATGTGCAGGTTAAGTGAATTGACTGTGCTAAATTACCCGTAGTATTAGGGGCAGGGGTAAATGTCAGGGAATGGGTCTAGGTGGGTTGCGCTTCGGCAGGTCGGTGTGGACTGGTTGGGCGGAAGGTCCTGTTTTCACACTAAGTAATCTAATCTAATCTTTATCTCCAATTCCCCCACTGTATCTAAGCACATTACCATTCCATAAGTCTATCCATATCCTAATCCCCAATCTAATCTCTATTTGGAATGTCTCTGTCTAAATCCAATTTCTTTTTCTGTTAGTGAGTTTTGAGAATATTTACAAGAACTGTAACAAACACTACATTGAACAAACAGACAGAAAACCAGCCACCAGGATACATAAATATCAGCTAGCCACAAAAGGTCATGACCCTCTCTCACTAGTATCCTTACATACAGATGAGGAAGGGCACTACTTTGACTGGGACAGCACATCCATTCTAGGACAAGCCAAACAGAGACATGCATGAGAATTCCTAGAAACATGGCATTCCAACTGGAACTCTACCAACAAACACATTGACTTGGATCCCATTTACCACCCCTGAGACAAAGAACCAGAAATGATGTCACCACAGGAAATGGTGTCACCAACCCAAGGAAACCTAAACACATAAATAGAAAGCAGACCATGCCACCAGTGCTTCATCGGGAGGCTCACTGATGATGTTACCTAGTATGGTGATGAAATGTCTGAAAACGAACCTTCCAGCTCAGCGAGTAAACCTACATCCTTTTTCTGTCTTCAGTGTTTCTCTCTGTTTCTTCATTTCTGATCCTTTGTTCTGTTTTTCCTTAAGTCTCTAATCCTTCACTCTTTCTATCTCTGCGCATCCAGTTCCTCACTGTGCATCTCTCTGTCACTAACTTTTCAGTCTTGGTATCTCTCCATTCTTTGTATTTCTCCATTTTCAATCCTCCCCTCACTTGGTTCCCTCATCATCAACCCCTCCCTCTGTTTGGCTTAACCTTTCAAATTCCTTAGTCAATTTCAACATCTCCAATCCCTCATCATCCTCCATCTCCAATTTTTCACTCTCTCTATCTCATCTCCACACCCTAGTTCTGTTGTTGAAAATCTGTCTCGTTTTCCTCCGTCTTTATACCTCTCCATCTCCAAATCTGCACTCATTCTATTTCTTTACCACCACTTCCTCAACCTTTCTATTTCACCATCTCCAGGACTCTCAGATGCTTCGTATCCTTTTTATAGTGATGAAAGCATGATTGGAAGGAATCAAAGCTCTGGTATGGCCACACTTAGAGTATTGTGTACTGTTCTGGTCACCGCATTATAAGAAGAATATGGAAGCTTTGGAAAGGGTGCAGAGGAGATTTACTAGGATGTTGCCTGGTATGGAAGGAATGTCTTATGAGGAAAGGCTGAGGGCTTTGAGGCTGTACTCGTTAGAGAGAAGAAGGTTGAGAGGTGACTTAATAGAGACATACAAGATAATCAGAGGGTTAGATAGAGTGGACAGGGCGAACCTTTTTCCAAGTATGGGGACGGCAGAAATGAAGGGACACAACTTTAAAGTGAGGGGAGATAGGTATAAGACAGATGTCAGATGTAGTTTCTTTACTCAGAGAGTAGTAAGGGTATGGAATGCTTTGCCTGCATCGGTAGTAGATTTGCCAAGTTTAAATGCATTTAAGTCTTCATTGGACAGGCAAATGGACGTACATGGAATAGTGTAGGTGGGATGGGCTTCAGATTAGTATGACAGGGCAGTGCAACATCGAGGGCTGAAGGGCCTGTACTGCGCTGTAATGTTCAAAACAAAACAAAACAAAACAAAATGGCACAATCACAAATTGACCCTAATGGGGTAGCCAGTGAGACAAGTTGGTTCCTATACTCAATAAACATAAGTTCCTGGCAAACAAATTAAGCATTTCTTCAGAGGCAAGAATTTTAATCCTGCATCTCCAATAACACAAAGGAAGCAGAACTTTTCAAAATGATGCATGATTACTCAGTCACTGTTACTCAGCTAAGGGTATGCAATTCTATTGAAACCAACATTTGCAAATCTTATTATAATAGTGACAAAGTCACGCTTGCAAAAAAAAAAGACAACCCAAAGATCGGAAAGATGTTATGAAACTTGAAAGGGTTCAGAAAGGATTTACTAGGATATTGACAAGGTTGGAGGGTATGAGCTATAGGGAAAGGCTGAATAGACTGGGGCTGTTTTCCATGGAGCATCTGAGGCTGAGGGGTGACCTTATCGAGGTTTACAAAATCATGAGGGGCATGGATAGGGTAAATATACATGGTCATTCCAATGGGATGGGGGTGTCCAGAACTAGAGGTCATAAGTTTTGGCTGAGAGGGGAAGAATTTAAAACGTGTGTGTGTGTGTGTGTAATGAACTGCCAGAGGACGTAGTGGAGGCTGCTACAGCTACAACATTTAAAAGGCAATCTGTATGGGATTATGAATAAGAAGGGTTTGGGGGGGGTATGAGCGAAGTGCTGGCAAATGGGATTACATTTGTTTAGGATATCTGGTTGGCATAGATGAGTCAGACCTAAGCGTCTGTTTCCATGTATGAATCTATAAATCATTGTGCTTTCTATCAGTTATCCTTCCATTTTTAAAACTTTAAAAGATTAATTTATTCATTTCAAGTTCTACTGAGCAACTAAGTCTCTGCTTTTGCTCACTGTTACCAACTTTTGACTGTGGATACAATCTGGCTGTGAACATAAATAATTCTGCATTCGTGGTCTGAAATTGCAGTATTTCAAAGGGGTAGCTTACTGGTGGTTTTTACTTCATCATGAATCTTGAACTGGAGATTGGTGAAAATTGTTGATGCATTTGGATTGATATGCAATCTTCTAAACTTTGTGCATTTATAGATCGCAACTATCTCTCCAGGAATGGGTTCATGTGAGAACACACTAAACACACTTAGATATGCAAACAGGTATGATTTTCAAAATCAAGTAAATGAAACAAAGTTGCCATCCCCATTTTCATGTTATAAAGTAAGAACTTATCTGGAAGTCTTTTAATGTTATTTACCTAACTTAAATATTGAAGCTACAAAATTCTGTTTTGTTCCATTTGTAGCAGTATAAGAATTGTTAACGCATTTTGAATTTAAGCTTCATGTATTTAAATCTTAAATGTCACATGCCTTTCAGTCAAACATTAAGAGCTTAACATTGCATGTTTTGTACATTCTTGATAGTTTAAGAAGTGAGTTTGATATACTGGAATCTGGAACGAAAAGTTACCATGAAGCTGTTGGATTATCATTAAAGCTCTGTTTGCTCATGTTATTTAAGGAAGGAAAGCTGTTGTCCTTCTCATTCTGGCCAACACGTGACTCCAGAATCACAACAACATGGTTAATTCTTAATAATCCTTGAAATGATCTGAGCAAATCATTTGGTTATGACAAACAGCATTGTGGTGCTAATAACACCAGCTAATGATGCACAAATTTTAAAAATTAATCTTTTTCTTCATAGGACTGGGAGGTGTTGTCATGAAGGCCAGGAACCACCAATAAATATTTCGACAGATATTTTTGAAATGTTGTTAATTAAATGGTTGTCTTGCTGCATGTGCAATAAATCTATATGAGTTGGGTTCTGGAATATCACCACTCCTAATCTATTTCAGATTGAAACAGTGAGGATCATTGTCTCCACTCAAGCCTATGAAATCATGATTTCTGTTTTTTCATTCTAAGGATAACAAGGGATATTTCTCCTGAGCCTCAGCAATGTGGGGTGAGGTGACTAGTTTTCCTGCAGACTGGAGAATAGGTCGGAGGGATACCCCTCCCACTAGTTGGGTACACAGACACAACAGAGAAAAAGACAAATGGCAGTCAGTTAGTTAGATCTAAGAAAAAGGCATAGTGCAGTGAATGAGAACTTGCCCATGTCCTGACCATGTTGATTCACAGTGTATACTGTGTGGGATATGACATCATCACTATAACAGAGACATGGTTGAGGGAAGGATAGGACTGGCAGTTCTGTATTCTAGGGAATAGAATCTTTAAGCAAGATATTCAAAACACTGGCTGTCAGAGTATAGAAAATTCAGGGAGATACTTTTTAAAAAAAAATTAGCATAGTCAAGAGATGTCATGTAAAATACAAGGAGATAATGTTAAGGAGAATTCAAAAATTTTTATAAGTAAACTTGGGGCAAGAGAATAACCAGTAAAAGAGTAGGGTGAATTAGGCACCAAATTGGCAATCTTTTTGGAGCCAAAAGACAGCCTTGCTTTCACTTGAATACCTTGACTTTCTCTACAGTGAATACAAATGTAGTTCAAGGAGGGGAGCTGATATACTTGCACAAATTAGCATTGAGAGAGAGGAGGTTTCAGCAGGCTTGAACATGGATAAATCCCCAGACTCAGATAAGATGTATCCCAGGCTGCTGTGGGAGGAAAAGGGGGAGATTGCAGAGGTTCTGACGTTAATTTTCAAATTGTCTGCAGCACAGGAGGGTGACAGAAGTCTGGAGTACAGCTAATATAGTACCATTATCCAGGAAACTACAGGCCAGTAAATCTAACAAGAGTTGTTATCTCTGGTTTGTTACGCGTGCCACATGCTACCGAGACGAGGAATAGGGAGAGAGAGGATTGAACACGAGGCTATTGGGATGATGCAGAAGGGAGGGATTCAGATACCTGGATAATTGGGGTTCATTCTGCGGTAGGTGGGACCTTTACAAACAGGATGGTCTACACCTGAACCAGAAGGGTACCAATATCCTGGGGGGACAATTTGCTAATGTTCTTTGGGAGGATTTAAACTAATTCAGCAGGAGGGATGGAAACCTGAATTGTAGCTCTAGTGTATACAGGAGGTTGAGAGTAGTGTGGTCATAAGCTCGGCAAAAGTGTATCGGCAGGCAGGAAGGTGGTTTAAAGTGTGTCTGTTTCAACACTAGAAGCATCCAGACGAAGCTGGTTGAACTTGCAGCATGGGTTGGTACCTGGGACTTCGATGTTGAGGCCATTTTGGAGAAATGGACAGAGCAGGGACAGGAATAGTTGTTGCAGGTTCTGGGGTTTAGATGTTTCACTAAGAACAGGGAAGGTAGTAAAAGAAGGGGAGGTGTGGCATTGTTAGTCAAGGACACTATTATGGTGGCAGAAAAGACTGATGAGGACTCATCTACTGAGATAGTATTGGCTGAGGTTAGAATCAGGAAAGGAGCGGTCACCCTGTTGAGAGTTTTCTATAGGCCTCCGAAAAGTAACAGAGATGTAGAGGAAAGGATTGCAAAGATGATTCTGGATTGGAGCGAGAGTAACAGTGTAGTTGTTATGGGAGACTTAAACTTTCCAACTATTGACTGGAAACGCTATAGTTCAAGTACTTTAAATAGGTCAATTTTTGTGCAGTGTGTGCAGGAGGGTTTCTTGACACAGTATGTAGATAGGCTAGCAGGAGGCGAGGCCACATTTGGATTTGGTACTGGGTAATGAGCCAGGCCAGGTGTTAGAATTGGAGGTAGCTGAGCACTTTGGTGATAGTGACCACAATTCAGTTATGTTTATTTTAACAGTGGAAAGGGATAGGTATATACTGCAGGGCAAGAGTTATAGCTGGCGGAAAGGCAATTATGATGCGATTAGGCAAGATTTAGGATGCATAGGATGGGGAAGGAAACTGCAGGGGATGGGCGTAATTGAAATGTGGAGCTTATTCAAGGTACAGCTACTGCGGGTCTTTGATAAATATGTACCAGTCAGGCAGGGAAGAAGTTGTCAAGTGCAGGAGCTATGGTTTACTAAAGAAGTTGAATCTTTTGTCAAGAGGAAGAAGAAGGCTTATTAAAGGGTGAGACATGAAGGCTCAGTTAGGGCACTTGTGAATTACAAGCTAGCCAGGAAAGACCGAAAGTGAGAACTAAGAAGAGCTGGGAGGGGACATGAGAAGTCTTTGGCAGGTAGGATCAAGTAAAACCCTAAAGCTATGTCAGGAATAAAAAAATGATGAGAGAAAGATTAGGGTCAATCAAGGATAGTAGCGGGAAGTTGTGTGTATGGAGTCCGAGAATATAGGAGGGCACTAAATGAATATTTTTCGTCAGTATTCACACTGGAAAAAGACAATGTTGCTGAGGAGAATACTGATTTCCAAGCTATTAGATTAGAAGGGATTGAGGTTCACGAGGAGCAGGTGTTAGCAATTCTGGAAAGTGTGAAAATAGATAAGTCCCCTGGGCCAGATTGGATTTATCCTAGGATTTTCTGGGAAGCTAGGGAGGAGGTGGCAGAGCCTTTGGCTTTGATCTTTATGTCGTCATTGTCTGCAAGAATAGTGCCAGAAGACTGGAGGATAGCAAATGTTGTTATTCTCTTGTTCAAGAAGGGGAGTAGAGACAACCCTGATAATTATAGACTAGTGCGCCTTACTTCAGTTGTGGATAAACTGTTGGAAAAGGTTATAAGAGAGAGGATTTATAGTCCTCTAGAGAAGAATAAGTTGAGTAGAGATGGTCAACACGGTTTTGTGAAGGGTAGGTCATGCCTCATAAACCTTATTGAGTTCTTTGAGAATGTCACCAAACTCGTGGATGAGTGTGAAGCGGTTGATGTGATGTATATGGACTTCAGTAAGGCATTTGATAAGGTACCCCACGATAGGCTATTGCACAAAAAATGGAGACATGAGATTGAGGGTAATTTAACGGTTTGGATCAGAAATTGACAAGTTCTAAGAAGGCAGAGGGTGGTAGTTGATGAGAAATGTTCATCCTGGAGTTCAGTTACCAGTGGCATACTGCAAGGATCTCTTTTGGGGCCACTGCTGTTTTTCATTTTTATAAATTATCTGGATGAGGGCGTAGAAGGATGGGTTAGTAAATATGCGGATGACACTAAGGTCGGTGGAGTTGTGCAGAAGGATGTTGCAGGTTACAGAGGGACATAAAGAAGCTGCAGAGCTGGGCTGAGAGTTGGTAAATGTTGTTTAATGCAGAAAAGTGTGTGGTGATTCATTTTGGAAGGAGTAACAGGATTACAAGGTACTGGGCTAATGGTAAGATTCTTGATAGTGTGGATGAGCAGAGAGATCTCTGTGTCCATGTGCATAGATCCCTGAAAGTTGCCACCCAGTTTGACAGGGTTGTTAAGAAGGCGTACGGTGTGTTAGCTTCTGTTAGTGGAGGGATTGAGTTTCGGAGCTATGAGGTCATGTTGCAGCTGTTCAAAACTCTGGTGTGGCTGCACTTGGAGTATTGTGTACAGTTCTGGTCGCCCCATTCTCTGAAGGATGTGGAAGCATTGGAAAGGGTACAGAGGAGATTTACCAGGATATTGCCTGGTATGGAGAGAATGCCGTTTGAGGAAAGGCTGAGAGGCTTGAAGCTGTTTTCGTTAGAAGAAGTTTGAGAGGTGACTTAATTGAGACATATAAGATGATTGGAGGATAAAATAGGGTGGACAGTGAGAGCCTTTTTCCTTGCATGGTGATGATTAGCACTAGGGAACATATCTATCACCCCTCAATTTAAAGCTATAGGACAGATGTCAGAGGTAGGTTCTTTACTCGGAGAGTGGTAAGGACATGGAATGCCCTGCCTCCAAAGAGAGATACAAAGAATAGAACATTACAGCTGTAACGCAATTGATGAATTGAGGATTCTCTTTCTACAGTGTGAACTTTTAAACGTGTTGGCTGTAATGCGATTACATCGCCAGTGCTTTAACTGCTGTTACTAAAGTGTGATTTTTCTATAATGTGGGATTGCACAAGAATGCAACCATCACATTATCGAAGAACTAACTGTAATGGCATTTAATACACAAGCAAGGCCGTTATGGAAGAGTTTATATAACATTAATTATGTCACAGTTGACGTACTGTAAGGAGTTCTGTTCATCATACTGCAGGCAGGGTGTGATTGCACTAGAAGGGGTGCAGAAGACGTTCTCCAGAGTGTTGCCTGTGCTGAAGTGATTCAGGTTTGAAGAGAGACTAGATAAGCTTGGATTATTTTCCTTGGAGAAGAGGCGTCTAAGGAGGGATCTGATTGATGTGTACATAACTCTGAGGGAGATAGACAAAGTAGATAGGAGAAACCTCTTCTCCCTTCGTTGAGGGGTTAATAACTAGGAGCACCATTTTAAAGTAAGGAACAAGAAGTTCACCCAGAGGGTGAAGGGTGTCTGGAACTCTCAAACTAAAAGGGTAGTAGAGGTGGGAAATCTCAAAACATTGAAGAATTACTCAGATAAGCACTTGAAATGCCATAACGTACAAAGCTACGGGTCATGTGGTGGGAAATGAGATAGAATAGATGGATTTTTGATGATCATTGTGGACACCTGGGGTGGCACGGTGGCTCAGTAGTTAGTACGGCTGCCTCATTGCACCAGGGACCAGGGTTCAATTCCACCCTTAGGCTACTGTCTATATGGAGTTTGCAAATTCTCCCCATGCCTGCATGAGTTTTCTTTGGCTGCTCCGGTTTCATCCCACAGTCCAAAGATGTGCAGTTTAGGTGGATTGGCCATGCTAAATTGCCCATAGTTGAGAGTGTGGTGCTAGAAAAGCACAGCAGGTCAGGCAGCATCCGAAGAGCAGGAAAATTGATGTTTCGGAATTGCTGATGCTTATGCCCGGAACATCGATTCACCTGCTCCTCGGATGCTGCCTGACTTGCTGTGCTTTTCCAGCACCATACTGTCGATGCTGCTGTTATTATTCCAAATGTTTTAAACAAAAACCTAAGGTCTCTCAAGCTGTTTACTTTATTGGCTTGGAACAGGCCACTCAGTATCTCTGTCTTAACCTCCCTTCTTAAAATAAAAAAGGACAAAATATACCTCTTACAGCCATAGTGTCATCATAACGACATGTTGTTCTGTGCAATCAGTTTATATCTGCAAAACTTAGCACCTTAATGATTTGTAACTGGTCATCTTTCACCAAGTGTTCTCAGTCCACCTTAAGGAGGATTGAGGAAACACACATTGAGAAAATAATTTCTAATTACGAGACTGTTTAATCTCATAGCCGTGAACATCACTGTACGTAAGAGAATATTTGAGGGAAAGACTCAAACTTGTAATAACTTCTGGATATAATTGTTTAATGGAGTAAATAATTGAATGGTGTAAATAATTTAATTTGACAGTTATTGATGTAGTACACAAAATACAATATCAAATAATTTGTAAAACACAATTTTAGTTGAAATTAAAATTACTTTTAGCCATAGTTCATTAAAATTCTAGTATTGCAAATGAAGCTGTTTAAGATAAAGGTAACAATTTTGCTGGCTTCAGCTTCATATTTGACTGTTAATTTTGACCTTTTGTAAAAAGCAGAACTCTGCTGAAGTATTATTTCTAGAATTACATGTCATATTTTTAATATTCTAGCTTTAAAAATGTGTCTTTTACTGTTCCCTCCTGACTGGGTTTCCCCCTTTGTTCACTCATTTGCTTGATACTGCAGAGTAAAGGAGTTTGGAATAAGTCCCTCGGATATTCCCTTTCAGCAAGGTGGTGGGAGCCGTTCTGACCTCTCTCCTACCTACCTCGAATATGATGACTTCCCTCCTTCACCTACCAGGTCTTCTATGTCTTTCTATCAGTTTCTTTTCCTTCTACTACCTCTCATTCCTTTTATACTGGCCTTTATGATCAATCAATTACTACGAGCTCTACCATTAAAGCAAAATACTGTGGTGTAAATCTGAAAATAAAAACAGCAAACCTGGAAATATTTTGCAAGTTTTTCAGTGTCTGTGAAGACACAGTTAGTTGTTCAGTTCCGATGAAAGATTTTTTTTTTACTCTACACCAATACTGCCAGACTTGCTAAGTAATTTTCAGTATTTTCTGTTTTTACTATAAACTGTACCTTTTGTTTATTTGTCAGAATTTGTATAAAGTTCTGTTGCATGTCTTTCACCCCTTCACCTTTTCCCATTTTTGTTGGAGTGTTTAACAAAACTCTGTTTTTGCACGGTTATATGTATATTTTTAGTTGCAGTGTAATTTTCAGCAGTGGTATTGTATGTTTTCAAATGACATTTGTGCATGGCTCAAAAATTAAAACTGCAGAAACATAAGAATAGATGAGAAGCTAGCAGAAGTCTCTATTCTGCAATTTTACTAAATGGCTCTAAATGTGCAGTGGAAGATGCAAATATATTTGCTGAACATGTTGGGGACAATTTTTTTAAAAAAGCTTGTGAACAGAGAACTTCCTTTCATGTGTTGCATTTCATTGTACGTACTGGTCAATCAGACCAGGAACAGTGTTTCTGCATTGTAGTTTTCTGGATGTTTTAGTCCAGCAGTGCTAAATTCCAGCTCTACTGATAGAGGTTATGCCTTGATCATCTTGTTGATTATTTATATACAGTTTGTTCGCCATTGCAGAAAGTGAAATGGTCAATTTTTTTCATTTACAACATGTAAGTTACCTATTTATTACAGTTAGTAATTGCAATTTCAAGCAGACATTTCAAATTGTATAAAACGTGTTGCTGTTATGGCATTGTGACATCACACTTGTCTTGTGCCACTTCCTCTTTATGGTCTGGCATCCTAAAATGACTTGCCTTGGTAGGTTCAGGTAGCATTTAGTTAGTGAGTTGTTTGAAGTTTTGTCATGAGAGATTGAATTCAGCTGTTTGAGAAGTCAAAAGTCCTATCCTTTCAAACTTTACATCGAAAGACCAGCTCCTTTATTTTATCCTTAAGAATCTGGAGCTTTGCAGAAATCCAATGCCCCTTCCTCATCTCCCTTACATATATAATGGAGTGAAGTCCTTCATTTGTTTTCTCTCATCATCCGCAAGGATATAAAATTCAGCTCCCTGTATTAGTTGAAAACCAAAGAACAGCAGATGTTGGATATCTGAAACAAAAGCAGAAAATACTGGAGAAACTCAGCAGGTCTGCAGCATCTGTGAAGAGGAAACTGAATTAATCTTTCAAGTCCAGTGATTCTGTTCTAATCTTGAGGGTCAGTGGACTCAAAACATTAATATACAGATTTTTGGTCTTTCAAAACACCGTGGGTGGCACGGTGGCACAGTGGTTAGCACTGCTGCCTCACAGTGCCAGAGACCCGGGTTCAATTCCCGCCTCAGGTGACTGACTGTGTGGAGTTTGCACGTTCTCCCCGTGTCTGCGTGGGTTTCCTCCGGGTGCTCCGGTTTCCTCCCACAGTCCAAAGATGTGCAGGTCAGGTGAATTGGCCATGCTAAATTGCCCTTAGTGTTAGGTAAGGGGTAGATGTGTAGGGGTATGGGTGGGTTGCGCTTCGGCAGGGCGGTGTGGACTTGTTGGGCCGAAGGGCCTGTTTCCACACTGTAAGTAATCTAATCTAATCTAATCTAATCTAATCTAATCTAATCACTATGTACAGGATTGATCTAGCTTAGCAAGAGCATAAAAGATGCTTTCCGAATTAGTTGTACTGCTATAGATCTATCATTCCTGCAAATCCTCTTTGACGTTTGGAATGTGAATTACCAAGATCGGTCTCTGTACAAGTTCAGATGAATCAGATCATGACATTGGATGTGTAGTTTTGTTTATTTTGGCCCAATGGACAGGTCTTGTCTTTTGGTTTTACTCTGAACAATGAGGAATTGACTGGCACTTATTGAAATCTGTTGTAGAACATGGTTGCTTTCATTCATCGTGGGACTGGATGCCGAGCTTGAGAATATGGTTACCGCAACACAGGTGGTAGTTTGACCTGGTTTCTTCTCTGTGTGGGAGAAGGGTAAAAGTTTTCAGCAGTGTGTGAAACTGAGAGTGATGAAAATATTGCCTTCTTTCCAGTCAAAGGAAGGCTCTGTGATGGTGTCCAAAATTAGTGGCAGTTAATCAAGATCCAATGATAGGGAGAAACAAAGTAAAGGTCTTTTCTGAAGTAGTGCTCAGATAATTCTCCTTTACTTCCCATGGAATCATAAAGGTTTATATTTGTATGTAAAAGTTAACCTTCATTCAACGTAAGAGGTTCTTAGCTGAGGTATCTTCTAGATAATATTCTGCAGTATTAATTTTTTGCAAAGCATGCACAAGTTCAATAACTGGTTATTGATATTTTGCTAAACCGAAGCTATATGTTTTATTTTTGGTACACTTTTTATTACTTGAATATGCCAATTTTATGTGAATCTTATTATAAATCTACAAGTTTAGTCTATTATGGCAGTAAGATTGAAGTCTAAAATCTAACTGGAGAAATTATCCTTAAAAGTGAGCCTGTCATCATGATATATTTTATTTCTCCTTCCCCAAAAATATGCCAGAGTGAAAGAGTTAATTGTGGATCAAAATGGTCCAGGAGAAGGACGGGCTAATATACTTGTACCAAATCAGCTCGATGCTTTAGAGGCTCAGTGGGGACTTGGTAGCTCTCCCCAACGAGATGACCTGAAACTCCTCTGTGAACAAAATGTGAGTCTTTTTGATTGACTTTAAGTAATGTCTAAGCATATGCTTAATATTGCGAAACGTTTGCTCTCAACTACTCTTTAGTACTCTATCTAAATTGTTCTCATAATTTTAAATGTTTGGTTGAGAACAGATACTCAGTAATAGTGGCTATCTGTAAAATATAATTGCATATATGTGATTTTATATTTTCACACAACTTTTATCCAGTTTTTAAAAAAAAGTCAGTACTATTAGTTTTGATGATCTAAGTCTCACCCTCTGGGAGTAAAGACCATTTATTTAACTTTAAAAATGCAACCTGTTTCAACATCATTTTTAAACAGCTCTTTGTTTAAATGTACTTTATAATCTGTCACCTCTGCTATTCCAAGACGTTAGTAAAAGTATGATTGGAATGTCAGTTACAACTTTCCTTTCATCATAATTGTTTGTTTGTGGAAATATACTTTGCATTTGGAGGAATGTCACCCACTTCAGTATCTTCATTTTCTGGTAGAAATGTCTACATTTTACATGCTTCAAAGCTTTAAAAAGAATTGCTTAGGTTTTCCCATTGTGTGGCCATTTTCGATCATGTGGATTATCATTGTATGGTTGGATGGCATACACCTGAAGCCAGAGCTATGTGTGCATACTTTTAAATTTAAAGGTCACTTGGTAAATGTGGCACAATCTTTGTCCATCCATCTGAGAAAATGTTTTTGTTTTGTCTCCAGTTTTAACATTTAACATTGGATACAGAACTGGCTCAAAGGTAGAAGACAGAGGGTGGTGGTGGAGGGTTGTTTTTGAGATTGGAGGCCTGTGACCAGTGGAGTGCCACAAGGATCGGTGCTGGGTCCTCTACTTTTTGTCATTTACATAAATGATTTGGATGCGAGCATAAGAGGTAGTTAATAAGTTTGCAGATGACACCAAAATTGGAAGTGTAGTGGACAGCGAAGAGGGTTACCTCAGATTACAACAGGATCTGGACCAGATGGGCCAATGGGCTGAGAAGTGTTAGATGGCGTTTAATTCAGATTAATCCGAGGTGCTGAAGTTTGATAAAGCAGATCTTAGCAGGACTTATGCACTTAATGGTAAGATCCTAGGGAGTGTTGCTGAACAAAGAGATCTTGGAGTACAGGTTCACAGCTCCTATAAAATGTGGAGTTGGAGGTAGATAGGATAGTGAAGAAGGCATTTGGTATGCTTTCCTTTATTGCTCAGAATATTGAGTACAGGAGTTGGGAGGTCATGTTGCGGCTGTACAGGACAGTGGTTAGGCCACTGTTGGAATATAGCGTGCAAATCTGGTCTCCTTCCTATCGGAAAGATGTTGTGAAACTTGAAAGGGTTCAGAAAAGATTTACAAGGATATTGCCAGGGTTGGAGGATCTGAGCTACAGGAAGAGGCTGAACAGGCTGGGGCTGTTTTCCCTGGAGCGTCGAAGGCTGAGGGGTGACTTTATAGAGGTTAATAAAATTGAGGGGCATGGATAGAGTAAATAGACAAAGCCTTTTCCCTGGGGTTGGGGAGTCCAGAACTAGAGGTTTAGGGTGAGAGGGCAAAGATATAAAAGAGACCTAAGGGACAACTTTTCCACGCAGAGGGTGGTACATGTATGGAATGAGCTGCCAGAGAATGTGGTGGAAGCTGGTACAATTGCGACATTTAAAAGGCATTTGGATTGGAATATGAATAGGAAGGGTTTGGAGGGATATGGGCCGGGTGCGGGCAGGTGGGACTAGATTGGGTTGGGATATCTGGTCGGCATGGACAAGTTGAACCGAAGGGTCTGCTTCCATGCTGTACATCTCTATGACTCTATGACTCCATTTCATGCAAAGTGTTATGAAAATGTGGATGTACTGTACCTTTTAAGAAAATTAAAATCTAGCAAAAGTACCTGACAGCAGCAAGTAGATATAATGTAACCTTTTAGTCCAGCAGATAGTGTAGCTGGTTGCCTGGAGACAAAAACAAATTTGAATTAGGCCAATCAGTTTAAATTATACCCCCAAAAATACCAAACTCCAATCAAGTTTGAATTGAGTATATTGATTATTAAAAGACAATGACACAATCTGATGCTTTGGCGGTATAAGAACGGGACCCCTAGGTGATCTCCTGTAGGTAGTTCATGTGCTACCCATAACACCTCCTGTCTTTATGCTACCAACAGTTTGGAGCACTTCGGCCCATTTCTCTTCTGCACTAACCTGCTGTGGTCTCCATTTCCGTCTTAGGATTCTAACCTTCAGATAATAACCCTCGGAATATTCTCTGTCTCCTTTTCAGAGTATGCATCCTCATGCGTCTCTGTTATTGTCATGTCTTGCTGTTGCAAGTCTGTCAGCCTTTCAGGACTAAACACTTCTGTCTGACCCTCTCCATTACATCAAACAGGATATCCACTAACTGAACCTCAATTTCTTCATCTTTCTCTTTACTTTTTGCTTTGTGCTGTGAATTATGATCAGGAGCTCTGGTTACTACACAGTCTGGGGAAATACGAGGATATTTCTGTTTTAACTCCCCCATTTCTTGGTCTTCTTTGAGCTTCTCCACTGCCAAATCAATCCCAAGAACAAACTGAATTCCTGGAACTGACACTCTGTCAATCACTCCCACTGTAACTTCCCCATTTTTGAGTTGGCTGTCCAACCTGGTCTTACATAGTGAAACACTAAATTTCTGTCCTTCTATTCCACAAATTACCACACTGTCTGGTAACAGATCAGAAAGAGTGCATATTCGCTCATCCATTACTATCAGCGACCGGTTAGATCCTGTATCTCTCAAAATTGTAACTTTGTGTCCTTCTCCCCCTGTTCTTTCTTTGAGTAAACTTTACCTACAGAGGTTATAGTCCTGTTGGACTATAACCTGGTGTTGTGTGATTTTTAACTTTGTACACCCCAGTCCAACACCGGCATCTCCGAATCATTTCTTTAACGACTAGCACTGTGACTTTACGTGTCCCACCGTCTGGCAGTGAAAACACCTTTTCCCAGTGCCCTTCCAAAACAACCGGCACTGTTATTTTCTGTGTCCCATACCATTTCCATAAAAACACCTGAGGCCTCTTACCTCCTTTTCATCCTCTTGGGCTTCTTTAACAGGTGGTAAATTCTTACCAGTGTTCTATATTCATTCTTTCGTAGTGTCGGATCTCCCCCTTCTCCCAATTTCTATTCCTAACAGGACGAAATTCTGGCTTGAAGCTTGTCATAGAGTTATAGAGATGTACAGCATGGAAACAGACCCTTAGGTCCAACCCATCCATGCCGACCAGATATCCTAACCCAATCTAGTCCCACCTGCCAGCACCCGGCCCATATCCCTCCAAACCCTTCCTATTCATATACCCATCCAAATGACTCTTAAATGTTGCAATTGTACCAGCCTCCACCACATCCTTGGGCAGCTTATTCCATACACGTACCACCCTCTGCATGAAACAGTTACCCCATAGGTCTCTTTTATATCTTTCCCCTCTCACCCTAAACCTATGCCCTCTAGTTCTGGACTCCCCGACCCCAGGGAAAAGACTTTGCCTATTTATCCTATCCATGCCCCTCATAATTTTGTAAACCTCTATAAGGTTACCCCTCAGCCTCCGACGCTCCAGGGAAAACAGCCCCAGCCTGCTCAGCCTCTCCCTGTAGCTCAGATCCTCCAACCCTGGCAACATCCTTGTAAATATTTTCTGAACCCTTTCAAGTTTCACAACATCTTTCCGATAGGAAGGAGACCAGAATTGTACGCAATATTCCAACAGTGGCCTAACCAATGTATCTTATGCACTAACGTGTATTCATCTGCTAATTCTGCTATCCTTCTCACTTCCTGAAATTTCTGTTCCTCCATGTGAATTCTTACTATCTCTAGAAGTGCGTTTTTAACCTCCTCTAGCAGAATAATCTCTTGTAGAGCCTCAAACTTCCTGTCTATCAAAATGGCTATGTTTAATTCTTTTAAACTCAACGTAAGTCTCTCCTGGTTCCTTTTTTGTTTCTGAACTGCTGTCTATATGCTTCTGATAACAATTCATAAGCACTGAAAATAGCCTGTGTAACCTCTACATAATCTCTTGACACCTCATCTGACAGTGTGGCAAATACCTCACTAGCTCTGCCTGCCAGTTTAGTCTGAATCAGCATTACCCATAAATCCTTGGACCACTCCATCTCCTTAGCCAATTTTACAAATGAAATAAAGAAGGCTTCAACATCTTTCTCATCAAACTGTGGCAGAGTTTTGACATATTTGTATATATCAATACCTTCTCTTTTTATCTCCATTCTATTAACTAGATTTTGCTAAGTCGCAACTTCTCAAGTTCAAATTCTCTTTCTTTCTCTCTCCCTTTCTTCTCTCTCTCTCTTTGCTCAGCTAAGAATCTCTCATTGTTTATCTTCTAACTCCATTTTCCTCAATTGTAATTTAAATTTTTCTACTTCTACTGCACTTGTCTGTTTCTTTGATACACCTGAGTGTTTGAGTAACTCTCTTACAATTTGAGCTTTACTTCTGTCCTTGGTTAAACCCAAATCTAACTTCATTTGCTAATTCTATAAGTATGGCCTTTTTCTTTCCTTCACAACTTTCTTAGCAAGTTTGAGAATTATCTTCAAATCCCAGAACCTCGTCAGCAATTTTAAGAGCCATTTTCTCACTTTTAGTCAACCACAAGTCACCGAAATTAAACAAATTGCCTCACCTATATTTTATTTAGAGATCGAGGACACTAACCTGCAAGTGCTTAAATCTGCTAGGATTTTTTGTACCCCTAAATCTATTCAAACCTGTCTAAACCAGTTCAAATCTCGACATGAGCCCCCAAACTGTTACTTCATGGGGTAAACCCTCCTGCTTGATTTAAAGCAGCAAGACAGAAAAGATTTATCCCGTGTAGTAATCTGTGAAAATTCAAGAGGCCAAAGCCATTTAAAGTAAAAATTAACAACTTTATTTCTTAAAGTATAACCAAGAATAATTAACTAGCAACTATTTACCTCTAACCTATCTTTTACTTTCCCTTCAATAATACTAGTCTGATAAAACCTTCGATTAAGAATTACTGAAAAATTCAAATTTCAAAACCAGCCAGCGATCAAATCTTGTCTTTTATATCTTCCTGAGTAGATTTACTCTCCAGGTTGGTGTTGATGTTTTCTCTGTGTAAACTCCTTCTCTGGACAGACACCTCTGAGTTCTAACTAGCAGCCTACATCTATTGGTCTTTTGGCAGTTCTCCCCCAACTGTTCAATTTTTCCTGGTCTTATATCCCCAAAGCATCGGATAAGGTCATTGGCTTTTAATTGTCAATATACTCAATTCAAATTTGATTGGAGTTTGGTTTTTTTTGGTCTATAATTTAAACTGATTGGTCTAATTCAAATTTGTTTTTGTCTCCAGGCAACTAGCTACACCAACTGCTGGACTAAAAGATTACACTATATCTGGTTCAGAACACTTGGTGCTATCAGGTAGTTCTGCTAGCTTTTAACTTAAAAGGTACAGTACACCCACATCTTCATAACAAAAGTCAACATGAGCTTGCAGGCAGTTCTTTGGATCATTATTATAAATAGAAAAGAATGCAGCAGTAGTTCTAAAATAAGCCCCATGGGAGTTCACTAGAAACCTACCTCCACGTAGAATTACTGTGATTACTACCACCTCTGTCAATGAGAATGCAGCCAGTTCTTTAGCGAACCTCAAAGCATAATTTGAGAAATAATTTTCAAAATTAAAATTGCTTTGGGCAAGAGCAAAAATCTGGCATAGTTTCTTGTTAATATCAGTAAAATTCTTCTTCTGTACACATACACTTAGAGAAAGAAAGTATGAGGGCACGTAATTGGACATTCAGGATATAGACTAATATCCATTTTAACAGGATTAGAAGGTACTTGTTCTTTACTTAGTTGGCAGTAGAAATCAGCAACATCTCCGCTCCCCCACCAAAACCCCTGGTGACTGAGATGATGCGTAGTTGAGCTCAAAATGCAGCAGTTTTCAAACATGCAAATGGTTTGTGCACCTCCACATAACCAAATAAACTTATATAGGTAGTTTTCATGTTCTCCGCAAGCTTACTCTTGTACTCTGTGTTTTCCCTTTTTAATCGACCCTTCTTTACTGAATTCTAAACTGCTCCCAATCTGTTTTCTTTCTGGCCAATTTGTGTGCTTTGTACCTAATACTGTCTCTAATATTTCTTGTAAACCATGGTTTGGCCACCTTTCCTAACTTACTTTTGTGCCAGACAAGAATGAACAATTATTGCTATTCACCCTTGTGCTCTTTAAATGTTTGCTTTCACCTTTTCACTGTCACCTCTTCAAATAACATTCTGCAATCCATCATCGCCAACTTGCATTTCATACAATTGAAGATTCCTCTATTTAGATTCCAAGGACCTAGTTTCAATCAACTGCATTACTCTTTATCCTAATGAAGAATTTGTCACTTTATGGTCATTTCCAAGGTGCTCATATAACTAGATTGCCAGTTCTACCTTTCTCATTACACAGTACTCACTCTCAGATGGTTTGTTCGTTAGTTGGTTCTTCAACGTATTGGTCCCTTATTCCTCTTTTATTATGCAAATTAATGTGTACCATAACCACTAGCTGTTCACCTCCCAGGATGTCCCAGAGATGATCAGAGAGATATCCTTGGCCCTGCACCAGGGAGGCAATATACCATCCTGGGATCCTGTTAACAATCACAGAAATGCCTATCTATTTCCATTCCAATTAAATACCCCATAAGTATTACATTTCCATACTTTTATCCTCTCCTGTGCAGGAGACCTAACTGTGATGCAACAAATGTGGCTGTTGCTGCTTTCCCTTGAGATGCCATCCCCCGCCCTAATAGTATCCGAAGTGGTATATGTGTTTTGTAGGGGAATTTCCACAGGAGACTCCTTTACTACCTGCCTGGTCTTCTTGCTGTGCCTCCTGGTTACTCACTCACATCCTGCTTGTGGAGTCTTAGCCTGTTGTGTGATCCCCTCTGTGTACGTGCGAGCCACAATACTTTGTACTTTTGCAGTGTCCCAGCTGTCACTCCATCTCTAAAACCCAAGCTTTCAGGAATTGCAGCTGGAGATGACACTCACATTGTGGCCTTAGGCATTGCAAATGTTCCTGCTTTCCACAGAGCAGGGAGAGTGACTTTGAGCTTTGTTGCTAAACCCTTCAAATAAATTTGGAAGAGGTTTAATATCAAATAATACCAAATGCCCTCTGGGGCCCTTATTGCCTGGTCCTCATTATTACAGAATACAGTCCTTACAAACCATAAATCAAAACTAAAGCAAAAAGCATCTCTTCCCCTTTGTATCAAATTCCCTCTGTGCTCCAAATTCCCTCTGTCTGTATCTCATTCCACATGTGCTCTCTCCTTACTGATTTGGCTTTACTATCACTCATCATTAGAAGAATGCCATTTAGTAAATTATATCGGTGTCGGCTCTTTGAAAACTGTCCACTTAGTTGAATTTCCCATTCTTTCCATTATTAGTCTTTTACGTTATTGCTGTTATCTAACTGATTTGTGAAATTTAGTATTAAGACTGCTTACATCTACTTTCACCATCACTTTATCAATTAAGCAGTATATTCCGATCACGAAGATGTAGAAAGAAGTTTCCAAATATTGCCTTTCATTCTTTGTCAATCTGTTCTCTGGTTGTTATTCCTACCACTGGAAATAGTTTATTTGTATGTATTCTTATCAAAAATATCCACAATTTCAAATATCACTATCAAATCTTTCCTTTAACTTTGCCAGATCTAAAGAGAATGTGTATATTCTTGTGTGTCTATAGATATTTTTGAGCTGCATTTCTATCTTATTGTTGTTTATAATTGATTGCATATGACAAAGCACTGCTTCTAAGTTTTGTTCTCTGTATTAAAGTAAAATATGTTTTTAAAACATTCCTGCTGATTCAGCCTATTGCTTGTGTTTTGAGGAGGAGGAGGTTTCACCTCAGCTATTCACTTTCCATGAAGCAGTGTCTCAAATGGTGGAAATGGAAGAACAGGTTGTAGAAGAGCACAGAGCGATATTCCAGGTATGAAATTATTTGGAGAGAATATAACTCTAAAAGAATTTTCATACAATGATATCAATTTCTGAAGGTTAATTGGTTTTTCACTCTCATTAAACTACATTTTTATGCTTTGTGACCTTAATACTGGGAAATTATTGTCTCCACCGGTTTGTGACCTAGCTTTCCCACTCTACTGCAAGCTGGCTTGACATAGTCTCATTCCAGCATGTCCTTTAATAGATAGCAGTTTGACCAAGCAACCTACCAAATTAATGGTACATTGAGTTGAATGTAAATTGATACATAGCAAACAAGAGCTCATAGTAGTATGGCATAATTGGGATAAACTTTTGTTTTATAGAATACCCAACTGTACAGTACAGGAATGGGCCCTTTGACCTGTGATGTTGTGCCTAACATGATGCTAAATTAAGTTAATCCTTTCTGCCTGCCCTTGGTCCATATCCCTCCATTCCTTGCATATTTATGTGCTTATCTGAAAGTCCTTTATCTGTCTCTACCACCATCCCTGGCAGTGCGTTCCAGATCCTTGCCACTCTGTTTAAAAAAAAAACTTGCGCCTCACATCTCCTTTGAACTTTTCCCCTCTGTCACCTAAAATGCACCCTAGTTTTGGACATTTCAACTCTGGGAAGAAGATTCTGATCATCTCTCCTCTCCAAAGCCTCCAAATCCTTCCTGTAGTGTGGTGACCAGAATTATAGAGTCATAGAGATGTACAGCATGATCCAACCTGTCCATGCCGACCAGATATCCCACCCCAATCTAGTCCCACCTGCTAGCACCCAGCCCATATCCCTCCAAACCTTTCCTATTCATGTACCCATCCAAATGCCTCTTAAATGTTGCAACTGTACCAGCCTCCACCACTTCCTCTGGCAGCTCATTCCATACACTTACCACCCTCTGTTTGAAAAAGTTGACCCTTAGGTCTCTTTTATGTCTTTCTCCTCTCACCCACAATATAATAAGTGTGGCCTAATCTGCAACATGACATTCTGACTAATGTACTCAGTTCCCCAGTCAATCAATAAAAGCAAGCATGCCATACGCCGCCTTATCTACCTGTGTGGCCACTTTCAGGGAACGATGGACTTGAACTCCAAGATCCCTCTATACATTAATGCTGTTCAGGGTCCTGCCATTAGCTGTATACCTTTCCTTTTAACTTTTCATCTCCCAAAGCGCCTCTCACTCAGCTGAATTAAACTCCATTTACCGTTTCTCCGTCTGTGTCTGCAACTGATCTATATGCTGCTTACACCTGCGGAACACCATTAGTCACGGATCTCCAACCTGAAAATCAACCTTCCACCACTAACCGCTGCCTTCTATGGGCAAAAATGAGAAGAGGGTGGGGCTGGGGGGAACATAGCTGGGAATGCGATAGATAGCTGAAGGTGGAGGGTGATGGTGATAGGTCAGAATGGAGGGTAGAGTGGATAGATGAGAAGGAAGATGGACAGGTAGGATAGTTCAAGAGAGCTGTGCCGAGTTGGATCTGGGATAAGGCTGGGACAGGGGAAATGAGGAAACTGGTGAAATCCACATTGATCCCAAGGCAGAAGATGAGGCATTCTTCCTCCAGGCGTTGGGTGGCTAGAAGTTGGCAATGGAGGAGGCCCAGGACTTGCATGTCCTTGGGGGGATGGGAGCGGGAGTTGAACTGTTCAGCCGAAGGTGGTGGAATTGTTTTGTGCGTGTGTCCCAGAAATGTTCTTTGAAACTTTCTGCAAGTTGGCGTCCTGTCTCCCCAATGTAGAGGAGACCACGTTGAGAACAATGGACACAGTAGATTGCATGTGTGGAAGTGCAGGATGGAGTTGAGAGGGGAAGTGTGGGCGCAGGTTTCACACCTCTTGTGGGGAAAGGAAAGGTACCAGGGACGGAAGGTAGGTTGTTGGGGGGCATGGACCTAACAAGGGAGTCGCAGAGGGAGTGGTCTCTGCAAAATGCAGATAGGGATGGGGAGGGAAATATATCTCTGGTGATAGGGTCTGTTTGTAGGTGGCAGAGGATGATGCTTTACATCCAGAGGATGTTGCATTACATCCGGAGGTTGGTGGGATGGAAGGTGAGGACCAGGAGAGTTCTGTCCTTGTTCTGGTTGGAGGAGTGGTGTTCAAAGGCAGAAGTGGAGGAGATGCGCTGGAAGGCATCGATGACCATGTGGGAGGGGAAATTGCAGTCTTTGAAGAAGGAGGCCATCTAGGATGTTCTATGGTGGAAATAGTCCTCCTGGGAGTAAGATGCGGCAGAGGCGGAAGAATTGAGAGGAAGGGATAGTCTTTTTACAGGAGGCAGCATGGGAGGAGGTGTAGTCCAGGTGTGGTCTCCTCTACATTGGGGAGACAGGATGTCAACCCGCGGAATGTTTCAGAGAACATCTCCAGGATACATGCACTAAACAACCCCATCACCCGTGGCCAAACACTTCAACTTCCCCTCCCACTCTGCCAAGGACATGCAATTCCTGGGTCTCTTCCACTGCCAAATCATAGCTACCCGAAGCCTGGAGGAAGAACGCCTCATCTTCTGCCTTGGGACCCTCCATCCACACTGTATCAAACTTCGATTTCACCAATTTCCTCACCTCCCCTCCCCCAAACTTGTCCCAGGTTCAAGCCTCCAACTCGGAACTGCCCTCTTGAACTGTCCGACCTGTCCATCTTCCTTCCCACCTATCTGGTCTGACCTATCACCAACACTGAGCTGAAAATGTGTTGCTGGAAAAGCGCAGCAGGTCAGGCAGCATCCAGGGAACAGGAGAATCGACATTTCGGGCATAAGCCCTTCTTCAGGAATGAGGAAAGTGTGTCCAGCAGGCTAAGATAAAAGGTAGGGAGGAGGGACTTGGGGGAGGGGCGTTGGAAATGCGATAGGTGGAAAGAGGTCAAGGTGAGGGTGATAGGTCAGACTGGGGTGGGGGCGGAGAGATCAGGAAGAAGATTGCAGGTTAGGAAGGCGGTACTGAGTTCGATGGATTTGACTGAGACAAGGTGGGGGGAGGGGAAAGGAGGAAACTGGTGAAATCCGAGTTCATCCCTTGTGGTTGGAGGGTTCCTAGGCGGAAGGTGAGGCGCTCTTCCTCCAACCGTCGTGTTGTTGTGGTCTGGCGATGGAGGAGTCCAAAGACCTGCATATCCTTGGTGGAGTGGGAGGGGGAGTTAAAGTGTTGAGCCACAGGGTGGTTGGGTTGGTTGGTCCGGGTGTCCCAGAGTGATCTCTGAAACGCTCCGCAAGTAGGCGGCCTTTCTCCCCAATATAGAGGAGGCCACATCGGGTGCAGAGGATGCAATAGATGATGTGTGTGGAGGTGCAGGTGAATTTGTGGCGGATATGGAAGTTTCCTTTGGGGCCTTGGAGGGAGGTGAGGGGGGAGGTGTGGGCGCAAGTCTTGCACCTCCTGCGGTTGCAGGGGAAGGTGCCGGGAGTGGAGGTTGGGTTGGTGGGGGGTGTGGATCTGACGAGGGAGTCACGGAGGGAGTGGTCTTTACGGAATGCTGATATGGAAGGGGAGGGAAATATATCCTTGGTGGTGGGGTCCGTTTGGAGGTAGCGGAAATGACGGCGGACGATGCGCTGTATATGGAGATTGGTGGGGTGGTAGGTGAGGACCAGTGGGGTTCTGTCCTGGTGGCGGTTGGAGGGGCGGGGCTCAAGGGCGGAGGAGCGGGAAGTGGAAGAGATGCGGTGGAGGGCATCGTCGACCACGTCGGGGGGGGGATTTGCGGTCCTTGAAGAAGGACGCCATTTGGGTTGTACGTTTTTGGAACTGGTCCTCCTGGGAGCAGATGCGGCGGAGACGAAGGAATTGGGAGAATGGGATGGCGTTTGTACAGGGGGCAGGGTGGGAGGAGGTGTAGTCCAGGTAGCTGTGGGAGTCGGTTGGTTTGTAGTAGATGTCCGTGTTGATTCGGTCGCCTGAGATAGAAATAGAAAGGTCGAGGAAGGGGAGGGAGGAATCTGAGACTGTCCAGGTGAATTTGAGGTCGGGGTGGAAGGTGTTGGTGAAGTGGATGAACTGTTCAACTTCCTCGTGGGAGCACGAGGTGGCGCCGATACAGTCATCGATGTAGCGGAGTAAAAGGTGGGGAGTGGGGCCAGTATAGTTGCGGAAGATGGACTGTTCCACATATCCTACGAAGAGGCAGGCATAGCTGGGGCCCATGCGGGTGCCCATAGCTACTCCTTTCGTTTGGAGGAAGTGGGAGGATTGGAAGGAGAAGTTGTTCAGGGTGAGTACCAGTTCAGTCAGTCGAAGGAGGGTGTCAGTGGAAGGGTACTGGTTGGTACGGCGGGAAAGGAAGAAGCGGAGGGCTTTGAGTCCTTCGTGATGGGGGATGGAGGTGTACAGGGACTGGATGTCCATGGTGAAGATAAGGCATTGGGGACCGGGGAAGCGAAAATCATGGAGGAGGTGGAGGGCATGGGTGGTGTCCCGAACGTAGGTGGGGAGTTCTTGGACTAAGGGGGACAGGACCGTGTCGAGGTATGTGGAGATGAGTTCGGTGGGGCAAGAGCAGGCGGAGACAATAGGTCAGCCGGGGCAGTCAGGTTTGTGGATTTTGGGCAGGAGGTAGAAGCGGGCGGTGCGGGGTTGTGGGACTATGAGGTTGGAGGCGGTGGATGGGAGATCCCCCGAGGTGATGAGGTTATGGATGGTCTGGGAGATGATGGTTTGGTGGTGGGGGGTGGGGTCATGGTCAAGGGGGCAGTAGGAGGAGGTATCTGCGAGCTGGCGTTTGGCCTCAGCGGTGTAAAGGTCGGTGCGCCAAACTACTACCGCGCCTCCCTTGTCTGCTGGTTTGATAGTGAGGTTGGGGTTGCAGCGGAGGGAGTGGAGGGCTGCGCGTTCCGAGGGTGAGAGGTTGGAGTGGGTGAGAGGGGTGGGGGAGTTCAGGTGGCGGTTAATATCGCGGCGGCAGTTGGCTATGAAGAGGTCGAGGGCAGGTAGGAGGCCAGCACGGGGTGTCCAGGTGGATGGGGTGTGTTGGAGGCGTGAGAAGGGGTTGTCAGAGGGTGGGCGAGAGTCTTGGTTGAAGAAGTAGGCGCGGAGGCGAAGGCGGCGGAAGAATTGTTCGTTGTCACGCCGTGTGTTGAACTCGTTAATCCGAGAGCGTAGGGGAATGAAGGTGAGGCCTCTGCTGAGGACTGATCTTTCATCCACAGAGAGGGGTAGGTCTGGAGGGATCACCAACACCTATCACCAACACCCCCACCCTCATCGACCTATTACAATCCCAGCCCCACTCCCCCTCCCATTTATCTCTCAGCCCCCTTGGGCCCAAACACATTCCTGATGAAAAGCTTATGCTCGAAACGTCTATTCTCCTGCTCCTCAGATGCTGCCTGACTGGCTGTGCTTTTCCAGCACCACACTTTCTTCTTCTATCGACAAGTCAATTCTGAATCCGTGTGGATCCCATGCATCTTAATTTTTTGGGTGAACTTACCATGAGGGACCTTGTTGATAGCCTTATTAAAATCCATGTCAACACCATCCGCTGCTTTACCCTCATTGACCTCCTTTGTTACCTCCTCAAAAATTGAATCAAGGTAGTAAGACATGAACTGCCCTGCACAAAGTCATGCTGACTGTCTCTAATTAGGCCATGCTTATCCAAATCTGCGTAAATCCTATCCTTAAGAATTTTCTCCGATAGCTTCTGGTCTGTAGTTCCTTGAATTAACCCTATTTCCCTTCTTGAACAGAGGAATAACATTCGCTACTCACCAGTCCTCTGTGACCTCTCCAGTGGCTAGTAAGGATACAAACATCTTGGTCAAAGCCCCAGCAATCTTTTTTTTTCTCTTTCCTCTCTCAATAACCTGGGGTAGATAGCATCAGGCCCTGGGGACTTATCCACCCTCGTGCTCTTCAAGAGACCCAACGTCTGTAGGTATATCAGAACCAAAAGAATGACTAGAGTAAGATTAGGGCCAATCAAAGACAGTAGTAGGAAGTTGTGTGTGGAATCGGAGGACATAGGAGAAGCGCTTAATGAATACTTTTCATCAGTATTCAGATTGGAAAAAGGCAATGTTAGTGAGAATATGGAGATACAGACTACAAGGTTAAATGGGTTTGCAGATGACTAAGAGGACGTTTTAGCCATTTTGGAATATCTGAAAATCTACCTGTGCCGGATGGGGTTTATTCTCGGATTCTCTGGGAAGCCAGGGTGGAGATTGCAGAGCCTTTGGCTTTGATCTTTGTCATCATTGCCGACAGGAGCAGTGCCAGAAGACTGGAGGATAGCAAGTGGGGTTACTTTGTTTAAGAATGGGAGTTGGGACAAACCTGGTAATTTAGGTCAATGAGCCATACTTTGGTTGTGGGTAAGATGTTGAAAAACCTTATAAGAGGTAGGATTTATAATCAGTTGGAAAGGACTAATTTGATTAGGGAGAGTCAACACGGTTTTGTGAAGGGTAGGTCATGCCTCACTAACCTTATTGAGTTCTTTGAGAAAGTGACAAAACAGGTGGATGAAGGTAAAATGGTTGATGTGGTTAATATGGACTTCAGTAACGCATTTGATAAGGTACCACATGGTAGGCTATTGGAATTTCTGAATTGAAGGTGATTTAGTGGTTTGGATCAGAAATTGGCTAGCTGAAAGAAGACAGTGTGGTGGTTGATGGGAAATGTTCATCCTGGAGTTCAGTTACCAGTGGTGTGCTGCAGGGATCTGTTTTGGGGTCACTGCTGTTTGTCAATTTTATAAATGATCTGGATGTGTGTGTAGAAGGATGGGTTATTAAATTTGCAGATGATACTTAAGGTTGGCAGAGTTGTGGATAGTGCAGAAGGATGTTGCTGGTTACAGAGGGACATAGATAAGATGCAGAGCTGGGCAAAGCAGTGGCAGTTTAATGTGGAAAAGTGTGAGGTAGTTCACTTTGGAAAAAGTAACAGGAATGCAGAGTACTGGGCTAATGGTAAAATTCTTGGCAATGTAGATGCACAGAGAGATCTGTGTCCAGGTGCATAAATCCCTGAAAGTTACCACCCAGATTGATTGAGTGGTTCAGAAGGCATATGGTGTGTTGGTGTTTATTGAACCAAATCATCCGCCGACATTTCCGCCACCTCCAAACAGACCCCACCACCAGGGATATATTTCCCTTCCCACTCCTTTCCGCCTTCCGCAAAGATCGTTCCCTCCGTGACTACCTGGTCAGGTCCACACCCCCCTACAACCCACCCTCCCATCCTGGCACCGTCCCCTGCCACCGCAGGAATTGCAAAACCTGCTCCCACACCTCCTCGCTCACCTCCATCCAAGGCCCTAAAGGAGCCTTTCACATCCAAAGTTTTACCTGCACATCCACCAATATCATTTATTGTATCCGTTGCTCCCGATGCGGTCTCCTCTACATTGGGGAGACTGGGCGCCTCCTAGCAGAGCGCTTTAGGAACATCTCTGGGACACCCGCACCAATCAATCACACCGGCCTGTGGCCCAACATTTCAACTCCCTCCTCCCACTCTGCCGAGGACATGGAGGTTCTGGGCCTCCTTCACTGCTGCTCCCTCACCACCAGATGCCTGGAGGAAGAACGCCTCATCTTCCACCTCAGAACACTTCAACCCCAGGGCAACAATGTGGACTTCAACAGTTTCCTCATTTCCCCTTCCCCCACCTCACCCCAGTTCCAAACTTCCTGCTCAGCACTGTCCCCATGACCTGTCCTACCTGCCTATTTTCTTTTCCACCTATCACCTTTATCCCCTCCCCCACTCACCTATTGTACTCTATGCTACTTTCTCCCCACCCCCACCCTCCTCTCATTTATCTCTCCACCCTTCAGGCTCTCTGCCTGTATTCCTGATGAAGGGCTTTTGCCCGAAACGTCGATTTTACTGCTTCTCGGGTGCTGCCTGAACTGCTGTGCTTTTCCAGAATAGACTCTGGTTTCCAGCATCTGCAGTCATTGTTTTACCTGGTATGGAAGGAAGGCTTTACAAGGAAAGGCTGAGGGAACTGAGACTGTTTGTTGGAGGAAAGAAAGTTGAGAGGTGACCTAATCGAGGCATATAAGATAATCAGAGGTTTAGATAGGGTGGACAGTGCCTGATAACAGCTCCTCCCAATTAACACTCCCTAGCTCTTCCCTAATATTGATTCTAATGTGCTCTTCCCCAATTTACTAACTTCCCATAAGGTCCTGGCTTATCCTTATTCATAGCTATCTTAAAACTTAAGGAGTTTATGTCACCAAAAACAATTCAGGTTAAACAGAAACTCTCGGTAGGGAAAAGAATCTCTGCTCAGTGCTTACATGTCCATTTTTTTAAACTGATTTCAAACACTATTTTAGCCGGTTGAAATTTTTGGCACAAAGAAGAATCCCATTACCAATATGGTGGTTATCATGATGGAAAATACAAGAGCAGTGACAAATTGGTCAGCACAGGCTTTAAATTTTATTGAATGATCGATTTATGAGTTAGGAACAGATTAGCCATAATCTCATTGAATCATGGAACAGGTTCAAGGGACTGAATGGCCTACTCCTGTTTCTGTGTTCCTCTTTTCCTCTGTAACGTTGGAAATAGGAACATGCCACTCATCTCTGCAATCTTGCACTTTCATTAATTAAAATCAAGAGTGTGTTATTTTTAAACTCCACAGCAAAACCCTACTTTACAACTGATAGTGTACTACACCATACAGACTGTGGCAGTTCAAGAGAATTGCTCACTGCCATTTCTTAAAGCAGATTTAATTAAACTTTTTTTTATTGCTGCTTCTTTGTGTCCACTTCACAGCTTACTTTACCACTAATCTTCACCAAGCTCAATGCTTGGGACACCCGGACCAACCAACCCAACCACCCTGTAGCTCAACATTTCAATTCCCCCTCCCACTCCAAGGATATGCAGGTCTTTGGACTCCTCCATCGTCAGACCACAACAAAACGACGGTTGGAGGAAGAACGCCTCATCTTCCGGCTAGGAACCCTCCAACCACAAGGGATGAACTCGGATTTCACCAGTTTCCTCATTTCCCCTCCCCCCACCCTGTCTCAGTCAAATCCATCAAATTCAGCACCGCCTTCCTAACCTGCAATCTTCTTCCCGACCTCTCCACCCCCACCCCAGTCTGACCTATCACCCTCACCTTGACCTCTTTCCACCTATCACATTTCTGACACCCCTCCCCCAAGTCCCTCCTCCCTACCTTTTATCTTAACCTGCTGGACAAACTTTCCTCATTCCTGAAGAAGGGCTTATGCCCGAAACGTCGATTCTCCTGTTCCCTGGATGCTGCCTGACCTGCTGCGCTTTTCCAGCAACACATTTCTAGCTCTGATCTCCAGCATCTGCAGACCTCACTTTCTCCTCAATGCATTGCATTTGACCAGTGAAATACATTATAAGCAGGATTCGTTTATGTAATGAGAGAAGAAGGTTGAGAAGTGATTTGATAGAGACATACTAGATGATCAGAAGGTTAGATAGGGTGGACAGGGAGAGGCTTTTTCCTCTGATGGTGATGGCTAGCAAGATGGGACATAGCTTTAAATTGGAGGGTGATAGATATAGGACAGTGTCAGAGGTAGGTGCTTTACTCAGTAGTAAGGGCTTGGAATGCCCTGCCTGCATCAACAGTGGACCCGCCAACGTTAAGGGCATTTAAATGGCCATTGGATAAACATATGGATGATAATGGAATAGTGTAGGTTAGATGGGCTTCAGATTGGTTTCACAGGTCGGTGCAATATCGAGGGCCGAAGGGCCTCTACTGTGCTGTAATGTTCTATATATGCCATGGAGCTATTACCTAGGCTAGGGGATTGGGTTGTGATGCGTTGGGGGAAGGTGATGTTGGTTTATAATCGGTGAAGTAGTATGCTTAATGTGAAAAGCAGACTCCTTAGGGAGCAACCTTTCTACCTGAGGCCTGATTATGATGACTTGCTGGTCTTCCTGCTCTGTCCTCTTGTCAACCTCAGTTTAGCTGTGTTGATCACCTAAGGGTCTTAATTTAGTGGAGGGCAGGTGAGCCTCCCTACATAAAATTAGGACTAGTTCAGGAGTGCGTGGCAGAAGGCTGCACAGAGATTTGCCTTCTGCACACTTTCCAGTGGGCGCTGTAAAAGTTTGCCCTGTAAATAGCTGCAGCCTAACTATTGATCCTTGTGGCAGCCTGCTAGATATAATATATGCTAATAAGTCACTTCATCCTGTGAACCCAGTTTTGTGTGATAATACTGTGTGTGGCGAGTTGTGACATGTAAAATTACGTTTGGATTGTTTGAATAAATTGAATTATTTTATTTAAGGATTGTGACTATGGCTTGAAGAGGTTTTTTTTCCCCTCATTTCTCTTTATGAAGAGAGGACAGTGGTGGTGAGCAGTCTGTTCAAAGCCAATAAACAGCTTGAGACCTTGAGTTCTTTTTAAACTTGGAGCATTAGAAGCAGCAGGAATGAGTGGGGTCAGGCTCCGACAGAACCAGGCTTTTACTTTAGCTATCAGTTTGAAAGCTACAATACATCTCTCACCTCTACAACAAAATGCTTGAATTTTCTCTCTAAGTTTTGCTCTTGATATTCTTTCCTCCTGGACTGGAGAATTACATGTGAGACTATCTATTTCACTGAATTTATGGGATATTACTTTATTGGAAACGTTGCTGTTTAGTAGCTAAATAATCTAAGTTAAAGTTAAAGTTTTCCAATAGTTAAGTTATTCCAATTCTTCTTTCTTTTGCTAATACTTTACCATTGTGCATGAATAAAGTGTGTTGAGCTTCAAGCCTGATATGTGACCAATCGAATTGCATCCGGAACCCAATGCCTGGCATTTATATTTAAAATAAGAAAAAATTTGTGTCCAGGCTATCCTCTTGACATGTTTTGTGGGGGTTTGGTTTAGTCCATAACAGAATTAACAACATGAACCAACTCAAGCACGTGACTGTTCTGAAATATCTGCTTCAGGGCTTTGAAGATTAGTAAGCATGGACTTGTTGATAAGTATTTGTTGTGTTGTCTCAACATTGATTTGGTTTTGTATCTACAGGAATCTATTCGGTGGCTAGAGGATGAAAAAGCACTTTTGGAAATGACTGAAGAAGTGGATTATGATGTGGATGCGTACTCCACACAGCTAGAGGCTATTTTAGATCAGAAGGTTGAGATTCTAACTGAACTGAGAGGTAGGTTTAAAGAAATGTAATTCACAATCAATCAGTATATAAAGACTATACCTAGGAAGAGTGGTCACCAACTGTTATATTATATTGAAATAAAAGGTATTCTAATATAATTTTTATGTACTTAGCTGACAGTGTGCTGTGTTGCTGGGGGAATACATCACAATCAACAAGCTGCAAAGTGCTGAGCAGAAAGATAAAATTCTGTCTTTTTGAAATTGGTTTTGAAGACACTGGATCACTGTTGAAGGGCAGAGACTGAGAAACAGGCGCCGAGAAACACAGTTAACATTATTTTTATTTGTTAATGACTTGGCCAGCATTTATTGCCTGTGTCTGATTGCCCAAATGTTTAACAGTCAACCATGTTGTTTTAGATTTGGAGTCAGACCAGGTAAAGTTGGCAGATTTTCTTCCCTAAAAGATATTAATGCACCAAATGTTTTTTATGACAGTTGATAGTGGTACATGGTCGCAATTCGACTATGTTGTTGGGCAGCTGGTGTTGGACTGGGATGGATGAAGTTAGAAATCACACAACACCAGGTTGTAGAACATCACAGAGCTGTACAGGCCTTTCGGCTCTCTGTTGCGTTGACCTGTGAAACCAATCTGAAGCCTATCTTTTCTTCACTATTCCATTTTCATCCATTTGTTTATTCAATGACCATCTAAATGTCCTTAAAGTTGGCGAGTCCACAACTGTTGCAGGCAGTGCGTTCCAAGCCCCTACTACTGAGTAAAGAAACTACCTCCGACATCTGTCACCCCTCAATTTAAAGCTCTGCCCTCTCATGCTAGCCATCACTGAGGAAAAAGGCTCTCACTATCCACCCTATCTAACCCTCTGATTATCTTATGTTTCTATTAAGTTATCGCTCACCTTCTGTCTTACGAAAACAGCCTCCAGTCCCTCAGCCTTTCCTCATAAGACCTTCCCTCCATACCAGGCAACGTCCTAGTAAATCTCGGCTGCACCCTTTCCAAAATTTCCACATCCTTCCTAATAATGCAGTGACCGGAACTGTATGCAATAATTCAAGTGCGGACGCACCAGAGTTTTGTATAGCTGCAGCTTGATCTCGTGGCTCCGAAACTCAATTTCTCTAGAAATAAAAGCTGACTCACCATATGCCTTCTTAACAGCCCTATCAACCTGGGTGGCAACTTTCAGGGATCTATGTACACGGACACCAAAATCTCTCTACTCATCTCCACTACCAATAATCTTACCATTAGCCTAGTACTCTGTATTCCTGTTGCTCCTTCCAAAGTGGATCACCTCACACTCATCTGCATTAAATTCCATTTGTCACCTCTCAGCCCAGCTCTGTAGCTTATCTATGTCCCTCTGTAACCGGCAACTTCCTTCCGCACTGTTCACAACTCCACCAACCTTCGTGTCATCCGCAAATTTATGAACTCATCCTTCAATGCCCTAATCGAGGTCATTTATAAAAATTACAAACACAGTGGCCTCAAACACATCCTTGCAGTACACCAGTAGTAACTGAACTCCAAGATGAATATTTCCCTCTGTCTTCTCTCAGCTAGCCAATTTCTGATCCAAACCACTAAATCACCATGCTTCCGTATTTTGTGCAATAGGCTACTGTGGGGATCCTTTTCAAATGCCTTACTGTAATCCATATACACGACATCAACCTCTTTACCCTCATCCACCTGTTTGGTCACCATCTCAAAGAACTCAATAATGTTTGTCAGGCACGACGTATCCTTCACAAAATTGTGTTGACTGTCCCGAATCAACTTATTCCTGTCTAGATGATTATAAATCCTATCTCTTATAATCTTTTTACAACGTTTTACCCACAATCGGAATAAGCTGCACTTTTTTAAAATTACCAGGGTTGTCTCTACTCCCCTTCTTGAACAAGGGAACAACATTTGCTATCCTCCAGTCTTCTGGCATTATTCCTGTAGACAATGGTGACTCAAAGATCAAAGTCAAAGGCTGTGCAATCTCCTCCCTGGCTTCCCAGAGAATCCTAGGATAAATCCCATCCAGCCCAGGGGACTTATCTATTTTCATACTTGCCAGAATTGCTAACACCTCCTCCTTGTGAACCAAGTCTAGCCTAACAGCCTGTAGCTCAGTATTCTCCTCAACAACATTGTCTTTTTCCAGTGTGAGTACTGACAAAAATTATTCATTTAGTGCCTCTCTTATTTCCTCTGACTCCACGCACAACTTCCCACTACTATCCTTGATTGACCTTAATCTTTCTGTAGTCATTATTCCTGACGTAGCTTCAGGGTTATCCTTGATCCTACCTGCCAAGACTTCTCTCGTCTCCTCCTGGCTCTTCTTAGTTCTCTCTTTCGGTCTTTCCAGGCTAGCTTTTAACTCTCAAGTGCCCTAATTGAGCCTTCATGTCTCACTCTTACATATGCCACTTTTTCCTCTTGACAAGAGATTCAACTTCTTTAGTAAACCACAGCTCCCTTGCTCGACCACGTTCTCCCTGCCTGACAGGTCCATGCTTATCAAGGGCATGCAATAGCCTTCCGGATGCTCCTGGTGTTGAAGTAGTCACACTTCAAACCAACTTCTTGCTTGACAGTGAACTCTTGTGATCTTTAAACCTCATTTCTGACTTCACTGCTCTCAAATTCCTGGACACTGGAACTACAATTTAGGTTCCCATCCCCCTGCTGAATTAGTTTAAACCCTTCCGAAGAGCATTAGTAAATTATCCCCATCCAAGGATATTGGTACCCCTCTAGTTCAGGTGTAGACAATCTTGATTGTAGAGGTCCCACCTACCCCAGAATGACCCCCAGTTATCCAGGTATCTGAGTCCCTCCTTCCTGCGCCATCTCTATCGTCACATGTTCAACTTCTCTTTCTCCATGTTCCTCGTCTCGTTAGCACGTGGCACGGGTAACAAACCAGAGATAACAACTCCTGTTCTAGCACTACACTTCCACTGTAGCTCCCTGAACGTCTGCCTTAAATCTCCATCCCTTTTCCTACCCATGTGGACCACAACTTGGGGCTGCAACACACACACACACACACACACACACACACACACACACACACTTACCCCCCCCCCCCCCCCGCCACCTGGGAGGCAACACACCAACTATGAGTCTCTCTCATTCCCACAGAACCTCCTGTCTGTCCCCCTAACTATGGAGTCCCCAATGACTAATGCTCTGCTCCTCTTCCCCTTCCCTTCTGATCAACAGGGACAGACTCTGTGCCAGAGACCTGTGCCCCATGTCTTACCCCTGGTAAGTCGTACCCCCCCAACAGCATTCAAAACGGTATACTTGTTGAGGGGAACAGCCACAAGGGTAACCTCCACTTCTTCCTGGTTCCCTTTCCGTCCCTTGATGGTAACCTATCTTCCTTTTTCTTGCACCTGAGATGTGATTACCTCCCTGTAACACCTTTCAATAACCTCCTCTACCTCCCAAATGATCTGAAGTTCAGCCAGCTCCAGCTCCCTAATGCGGTTTTTGAGGAGGTGGAGTTGGATGCACTTCCTGCAGATGCAGTTAGCAGGGACATTGGTGGTGACCCTTACCTCCACGTTCTGTAGGAGGAACATTCAACTGCCCTAACTGCCATTTCCACTATTCTAAATTCCCGCTCTTCCTGCTGCTGAAACAAGAAGTGCTTCCAAGTAAACATGTTGGACTATAACCTGGTGTTGTGCGATTTTTAGTAATTAGACTAAGCATTTTTAATTCCAGATTTTTTTTATTAAATGCAAATTTCATCTTTTATGGTGGGATTTGAAGCCATGTCTTCAGGACATTAGTCTGGGATTATAAAAACAGGAAGTGCTGAAGGTACTCTTCAGGTTTGGCAGCATCTGTGAGGTTAATATTTTGAGTCCAATATGACTTTTCGTTTGAAGGTGGAAAAGTGAACTGTTCCTCTGTTTACATATGCTGCCAGGCCTATTATTTTGAGTGCTGAGAATCTGAAATCAAAAATCTAGTTTTTTTTCTTAGTTATTAGTCCAGCGATGTTATCACCTTTGTCAATGCCAGAATACAGCAAAACTTGGACAACATTTATATTTGGTCTGAAAAGTGGCAAGTAACATCCACACCACACAAGTGCCTCCAATGATCTACACCTCCACATAATATTCAACATCACTGCCATCTAATTCCCCTGCCATCAACATCCTCGGGGCTACTGTTGACTAGCCATATTAATGAAATACTGCACAATCAGTTAGAAATTGGGAATTCTGGTGAATCTGTGACGTCCTGAAGCTTTCTTTGCATCTACATAGCACAAGTCAGAGAGTGTATTGGATAAGTACAGATCCAACAAAAAACTGTTTAGGACAAACCAACTTGCTTAATTTGCACCTCATCTATCATCAACATCCATTCCCTTTAACTTCAGCATGTCATTATCAATTACAGACCAAACTCACGAAGGTATCTTCAATAAAATCTGAGGGGTACGGATAGGGCAGATAGACAAGGCGGGGGAGTCCAAAACTAGAGGGCAGAGGTTTTGGCTGAGAAGGGAAAAATTTAAAGGAACTTAAGGGGCAACTTGTTCACGCAGAGGGTGGTGCATGTATGGAATGAGCTGCCAGAGGAAGTGGTGGAGACTGGTACAATTGCATCATGTAAGAGGCATCTGGGTGGGTATATGAATAGGAAAGGGTGAGATAGGCCAAGTGCTGGCAAATAGGACTAGATTAGGTTAGGATATATGGTCAGCATGGATGAGTTGGACTGAAGGGTCTGTTTCCATGCCCCGTACATCTCTATGATTCTAATACCACCTTGCAGACTAATAGCCTCTAACTTTTAGAAGGACTAAGGGAGTATCATTTCCAAGTTAAACTCCTATGGTTCTCTGCCCTGATATGAAAGTGTTTTGTCATTTCTTCATTATCATTGGCTAAAAATCTTGCTATCCCTCCCGAATAGCATTGTGGAAGTACCTTCATTACGTGGACTACAGTGATACAAGAAGATTATTTTCCATCATCTTTTTGAGGGCAGTTATGCATAAACAAATGGTAGATTTGCTAGTGATGTTTACATTTTATGAACAAATAGAACCAATGTTCACAAACATGCTTTAGCTGGTTAAAGCAATGAATAATTAAGGTAGAATTTTGGAACACTATAATTTCTAGTCTTCATAGAAATGAACAAAATCGCTTTGCATATTTTTATTTGCATCTGATAAGGGGTTCACTATCTATTATTACTCATTTTAATCATTCAGTATTACAAAGCTACCTTATACAGTGAGCAAAACAAATAATTACTCTAATTCAAGGTTAGTTTCATCATTTAATATAAATTTGGAGAGGTTTCTCCTTTGTATTACTGAACACAAGTTGGGATAATTTTTTACTTTTTAGTTGGTGAAAAAATTAGTTCTTCAGTACAGCATGTTACAAACTTACCTTCTGTTTTTACAGATAAAGTAAAAGCCTTCCGTACAGCTCTTCAAGAGGAAGAACAGGCTAGTAAGCAGATCAATCCCAAACGGCCACGAGCTATTTAAATGACAGACACATGCTAAGGATTAACTGATTCACTAAATCCTTATTACTGAAACTTCCTTACTAATGTCATGCTGTGGTCATCAGAACCCAATCACTGGAATGATGAGAACTTTTGGAACTACATCAATTGAAACTTTCTATTATTTGACTTGAATAAGTTTTCTTCTGAACTCACTCCCATGGTATTACTATTAAGCAAATGCTTCTAATCCAACAGCACAAATTCACAGGGTTAGGACTTTATTAAGTACTTCATTGAAAAGTTTTGGGCTTTGCCGAAAAGCTTTGGAAAGAAAATTCTTGCCAACTTTTTTTTTAAATAACTGTCAAAATAACTATGGAGATTACGCTTTTAGATACTCTGTATTTTTTATTTTATATTTTAATTGATGTGGTTACATTTTGTTATCATAGCTGGCTGTTTAGTTTTGAAGTGTGTTTGTATGCATGCACAACCCACTTGTGGTGTGAAGTAACTCTCATACACCAGACTGATTAATTGATCAACTTGTTTTCTCTATGCCTTCCACAAGGCTGATTTTGCCCAAACCAACAGGTGTCTCAATATTAGGGACTGATGTTACTTAATAAAAATGCATTCCTTGTTTTCTGTGTGAATTAATTTATTGTGCCATGTATTTTTCTGTTTTAGTTGTGTGTTTGAGCCATCCTTTGTCTAATTTGTTCTATTATCTTTAAAAATAAGTGCCATATTATCAATGTATTTAAAATGTCAGTTAGTCTTGAAATGGTACACAAATGGAGCTTGACATTCCACTTACATAATTTATCAATTAAGTCAAGGTATATGCTGATTTTTTTTTAATGAAGTGCTTCCTAGCATCTCAGTTTAACAGCTATACAGAGTATTGAAAATAAAGTTAAATTTACTTTTGGGAGAGGTTGCATTTCAAGCAATGTCAGGACATGCACTAGGTAAATCTTAAAACTGGGACTCAGTTTCCTCCTATTTCAAGATTTTGAACGTTTACTTTTAGTAAAAGGATTAATTACAATGTAGACTTTATTGATGGTTACTAATGTATTAAAACACCTGTTTTAGTGCACTGGTAACTCAGCTTACAAATGAGTGTGGAATAGTTTACAGTGCTGGTGCTTCATGCTGTTCAGCTGAGCAGTGGAGACATCACTGGAAAACAAGGTTTTTTAGGAAAACAGTATGCTTTCCCTGCATCTTTTTTTGAATCTTGTAGAACATTTTTTGTTGAGGACCTCATCAGTTATGTATAACATTTTCCTCAAAGTTCATTTAAATTTGTATTTGAAAAGTAGTATTAAAACGATGTAAACCATTGTATTGGTATGATTTAATTTCAGCTAGGTAACAATGTACAAGTTGATTATTTCTCATTTGTAACTACAAGTTGTTCATATCTCATTTGTACACTGACAATGCAAAGGTTCAGTCCGTTCATCTTGCTGGTTTACCTCCTGCAAACATCAGTAAAATGTCTGAATGTGAAAGTTAAGTTTAATGCAGCATCCTTCCAATTCATGTAAAACGTGTATGAATGTCTTCATTGAACGCAATCAGAATGTCACATAATTCATACATGAGCCACATTGAAATATTGTTTAGAAAAACAAGAAATAATAAATTTGGAGGGCTTTGCTAGAATAACATGCTAATTGTGATAAATTAACTGGAACTAGTAGGCATTCCAAAAAAATGCATTAACATTTTAGTCTTCAAATTGTTTTAACTCAGGAGAGATCGTTACTTAACAACAATTGAAAACATGGATCTTGGCAGCTAGACACCCAATGTAATATTCTGATAATTTGAAGCATTATATTTTACTTTCAATCATTTTATTTAGAGTCATTTGGAATAGTGAAAGGTTGTGTATAAGATTTACTTTTTAAAAGACATTTTGTGATGTTTTGCTCTTGAGTTTCTAAGTAGCCTTTTGTAAAATACCAAAACAATTAAAGGAAGCTAGAAATGGATGCATGGTTTTGAAATAATTTTTTGTTTTTAATATGTTTCTGTAACACTGAGTGCTTCTATTAACTTTCTTCAGAGTAACATTGTAAGTCAATTGTTTTGTTTTTCCTTATTTTAATATTTGTGGAAATTTTAAATCTCATTTAGTCATCTTTGTATTAGTTTTAAATGATATTTGTCACTAATACAGAACTACAAATTGAAAGGGAAATTCAGTAAGCATTTTAATAATTGTTTTACATTCCTGCCTTTTCTATATATGTAGCTGTTACATTTCTTTTGTTGATTTATGCCACCCCCTCCCCCTGGGGTACGACAGTATTTAGGTCTGTGCGCATTGACAGAGCTGGGGGAACTGACTTCCTGGCAGTCCTAACGCAGTGATCTCTTCTATTATATTGCTCTGATCCAGACACTACTTGACAACTCAATACTGATGTTTCACGCAGAAGACTAAAGGTGTCAGCATGACACTGCTATATATAGTTTGTTTTGCTTTCTTATGATGCAGTAGGCTCTCAGTGCAAATGTTCATCCATGGAACTTTGTTACACCATCTGGCATCACTTCATGGTCACAGACAATGTCCTCTGCCTCTATATAGACAGACTAACAAGTAGATGGCTGCAGTAGCAGGGACTGCAAAGCGGAGAAGAATGTGGTACTTTGTGTACCTTTTACCATTTGCTGGCCAATCCATTCCCCCCCTCTGGATTTTTAACTCACCCAAGTGTACTAAACCGAGCAGGCTGGCATGATCTGGTAGGGAAGAGGACTTATTTCTTTTAAAAATGTATTTGTGGGATGTGAACGTCGCTGGCTGGCCTGTGATTATTACCTGTCCCTAGTTGCCCTTGAAGGTGATGGTGAGCTACCTTCTTGAACCATATTAAAAATCACAACGGCAGGTTATAATCCAACAGGTTTATTTGGAAGTCCAAGCTTTGAGTGCTGCACCTTAATCACGTAGCTAGTGAGACAGGATCATAGGACACAACATTTATAGTAATGATCAAAGTGTCATACAACTGATGCAATGTGTTGAACAAAGTTAGATTGCTATTAAGTCTTTTAACCACTTACAATGGGGATGCAGTTTCGATTGATAAAAATGTAAATAGGAAGGGATTGGAGGGATATGGGCTGGGTGCTGGCAGGTGGGACTTGATTGGATTGGGATAGCTGGTCGGCATGGACAGGTTGGACCAAAGGGTCTGTTTCCATTAGTAAAGCAGGGTTTTCCTTTTAGAAACCATGTTGGCTTTGCCAGTTTGCATTGAGATTTTAAATTTAAAATTTTAAACAACCTCACATCTGTAAGTACACTTGTGGAGAACTACAAGTGAAATCCAGAGAACACCCGCAGAAACTAACTTCAGCTAAGTCTGTCTAGACACTCTATTTAACTAATAAAACAGAGCATACCAAAGCAAATAATTGGTGTGCCCTGTTTGTACATCCTGGATTGTTCTTCACTTTGCAGCCTGCAGAAGCAAATGGAGAAATGTACCTAGCTGCATCTCTCAGCAGTAACCTGAACTGCCTGCTCATCTTGACCTCAATTCCAGAAGCAGATTAAGACCTGGTCTCCCAACAACACATTTGATGTGGATGATACATTTTGCCTTATAACATATTACTACCATATTTCCACTACACCATGGTGAGATTCCATATCTTAGTGCAGTGTTTCTCAAACCATTACTAAGCATGAACCATTTTGGTACTTGAAAGTGGCAGAGATTCCTGTGAATGAAAATGAGAATTTCTACTATCACTGCATATCTGTATGAATTGATTATAGTTTGAACTTTCTGCTACTCACATGGATAGAGTAGCACAAGTCATGACAACATTGGAGGATCTTTTGTTTCACACAGAGTGCAGGTTGTGGCTCTTAGTTTGGGTCAGGGAAACAGTTGCAATTTTTTAGAGGTATGTCTCATGATTTTCTCAATTTTCCAGGCAGCTTTAGACATTTTCTAATCAACCTTTTCAAAAATGTTATTACATACTTCTGGAGCAGATAGCACTTGAACACAGCCACCTGGACCAGGCAGCTTTAAAAAAAAATCACTTTAAGAAAATAATTCAATCTGTACAGAGATGTTGTTAAATACCTTTGGAGCAGGTGGGATGAACCCAGGCATCTTGATCCAGGGGTAGGAACATTACCACTGCAGCACAAAAGGGCGCAGAACATTCCCACAGGAATGCTGATAACCAGACAGATTTTTAAAGAAAAATCACAACTGAACAAAATCAATACACATTAATTTGGATGAATTGTATTTACATTTCATTGTGGAACAATATTTCTCATTATTAGGTTGCTCTTCTGTTCAACATTTAAAAATCTTTTAACTCTTCAAATTGAGTGTTCAATAGATGCTCCTAAAAATTTTGCATTACCTAAACAACTTTTGTGACTACCTCTTCAGGTAACATTTTGATCATTTCCTTTTAGTAGCAGATGAATCTAGAAGAGAGTTATCTGGTTTTAGGTGCTCATTTTGTGAAATATTGTAAAGAAAGCTCAACTAGTTTATAAAATGCAGAACTATTAATTTGAGACAATAGATAACAATGAAAGGAAATAAGATCTCTGATCCATATCAGAGTAGAAAGGAGAATAACTTAATATCGCAGCAGAGAGAACTCTGCTAAATCATTAATTATATAAAATGCATCTGGATGGGTACATGAATTGGAAGGGTTGAGGACTATTGGCCAAGTGCTGGCAATAGATTAATTTGGGATATCTGGTCAGCACTGATGAGTTAGACTGAATGGTCTGGTTCCATGCTGTACATCCCTATGACTCAATATTAGAATTGATTATTCATGACAGAACTTGGACAATAACTTACATCTAGAGTAACTGTTAATTTCAAGGCATTCTACATATTTGATCATGGTACGTTCTGCCACTTTCTTGTTGATTGAGCATAGACTGATGAGGATTAAGCAGTTGGATTGGGTTTGTCGTGCTTAGTTTTTCACAATGTTTGTAGATGCAGTATTATACTACTGGAACATCTAGACAAGTATAGATACTTTTTGAGCTCCTGCCTTCAAGTATTGTAGACAATATTTTCAGGTCCATAGTCTTTACAGTATCCAGTGTTTTCACATCAAGTTAATCAATTTAGCTGACAGCTGGCTTTTCTGATGCTTGATTTAATCAAAGATTTCAAGGTATTAATGATGGAATCTCTAGTTTCAAAGTTTGTATTTTTTTTGAGGATTCTTAAATTGAAGAGGAAAATTTATCCATCGAATTACTAAGGAAACCAAAACATCTGAAGAGGTAGATACCCGGGTTCAATTCCCGCCTCAGGCGACTGACTGTGTGGAGTTTGCACATTCTCCCCGTGTCTGCGTGGGTTTCCTCTGGGTGCTCCGGTTTCCTCCCACAGTCCAAAGATGTGCAGGTCAAGTGAATTGGCCATGCTAAATTGCCCGTAGTGTTAGGTAAGGGGTATATGTAGGGGTATGGGTGGGTTACGCTTCGGCGAGTCAGTGTGGGCTTGTTGGGCCGAAGGGCCTGTTTCCACACTGTAATGTAATCTAATCTAATGTAATCTAATCTAATCTAATCATAAAAGCAAATTACTGCAGATGCTGGAATCTGAAACCAAAAGAGAAAATGCTGGAAAATCTCAACAGGTCTGGCTGCATCTGTAAGGAGAGAAAAGAGCTGACGTTACGAGTCTAACTGACCCTTTGTGAAGAGGTTGAATTCATTAAAAAAAAGGACAGAGCCAGAGTCTAGCTGTTCGGTACAGACAGCCTAAAGTATAACAAGATCCAAAAGCTGAGAATAGGCAAATGTACTGTTGCTGCAGCCATTCTGTTTATTGAACAAAATTGATGGATCTACATCATCAAGACTGTTGTAAGCAGAATTGAAGAGGTTTTGCACACTTTTTTGGTCAAGACCATGCCTACAACTCTTAAGTTGGTTGTACTCTGCTGCCATCTGGGATAATGTGACAGAGACTGATTATGTAAAATGCTGAGTCTATTGTGAGCGAATGCATACATTTGATCTTAGTTGTTGCTGCCATTTACGATGCATTTTATTGTTCCTAAACAACTGAAGCTATAAATGCTGCCAAATATTTATTGCATATGCAAATTAACTTGGAAAGACATTGGAAAATACAAAATGCTGTCGGACCTGTATACCAAAGATTGATCCATGCTTTTGGGAGAAGAATCGGAAGAGAGCCAAAACCTTGTTCATTTCCAATATTTGACATTTCCTAGAAATGTTTAATTCCCACTTTATATTCTGTTCCTATTCACCGGTTCAATAAGTATACTGAAAGTTCTGCTAAAAATCAACCTAAACAAATTCAGAATTCATAATAAATTGTTTATCATGGAAGTAACTCGTTAAAGTTTTATTCAAGAGTTATATTTTTTCTGCTGTTTTGAGCAGTACATTTTCAGAAATATCATATGCTCATTTGGGAACCAATCACGTGAACTTACAATATCATAAGTGAGCAGAACCACAATGTAATGTATCTGTTTCAACTCTAATCCAGACTAAACTTATTCCAAATGATTGTAAAATCATTCTCAATATCACAAAATCATTCCAATAGGATTTGTAACAAGTCTGTCCTCTTATTTACATTAGACCTTATCTACAACCAATTTGCTGAAGCAATTCTCTCATGAGAAGTGGATTCCTTGTGAATTAAAACCATGAAGTAATCTGTGGGAGAAACATAGGAACATTACTTGAACAGAATGCAATGTATTTTTAAATTGCTTTCCCCTAGATTTTATTTTTTACTAAAAAGTAATTTAATTTCAAAACCGTTAATTCTTCATAGGCCAGCATAAACAATTTTTTTGACAAATACGAGAGGTACAAAGAAGTCTCTAATATCAGGTGGAAGTAGTAGATGTTATAATGTGATCAAAACTTTGCACAATACTGATACTATGGCATTGCTAAATATTTTGCCTAAAAAATTACATCAAAGCTAATTTGCAAACATTCACACCATTCTTTAAAGTAATTTGAATAGTCAAATACCTTAATTTTTGTGGACATACTGTATTATGAAACTATGACAGCACAACCTTTTTTTTAAAATCAAAACATTGAAAACTTAAACTTAAGTAAAATTCTGAAGTGGAACATTTGATTCCAGTGTTGCAGATCTCCCAATATCAAACATCGTATCATTGAGTTGTAGAACTGATCAAACAGTTTTAATCATAGTGAGTTAATTTCATAACCACCTCACTGGTCAGTGAGATCTGTGACTTGCACACCATGTGGTTGAATGTTTACAATGAGAGTTAAGAGATAGAAGAGAAAATACATGCATGTATTTAAGCAAATTGAAATTTTAGGGACTCGTGTCCCTTTACCTCATGAAATCATCTATGTCCATTGTGCGAGCTCGTTTTTCATTAAAATCTGTTTCTTTCAGGATTTTCTGGATCTTTTCTGTAATGCTGAAGTTTTCTGGTAATTGCTATTAATAAACATGAATTGGTATCTGAATAATAGTTGAAACTTTACAGTTCTTAAAATGTTAGTACTGTTTAGTTTAAAATTGTTTAAGAATATTTAGACATTTATTATTGAAAAAATTCTGGTTAATGTTTATTAAATAGTAAAAATTACAGTAAATCAGTCATAAGAATTGTGGAAATGGTGTGATGAATCAAAAAATACAACTTCTACACTTACAATATTATGCAAAGAACAGTGTATTCTGTAATTTTTTTCCAGCAATCGTTCAACTGCATTGGATCTATGGGAAAAAATCCACAAACTTTAAGGTAACAGGTATGTTATTCTAAACATTCAAATTAGTTTGAAGCACAATATTAGATACAAATCACCCCATATCAACCAAACAAAAAGAAAACTCAGATGATGCATTAGTATGTACAGGAAAGATCCGACAGAACTGAAAAAGAAAAGATCTGCTGGATTAAAAATAAAACAAACAGGTGAAATGTGTGTAAGCATTGAAGTATTCACAAAAATACTTTTCCCCCTTGAAACAGATTTAAAAACAAAGTTTGAGAGAGATTTTTAGATTGATTGATGCATTGATCTGTTATTCACCTGTATAATGATACTTTGTTGATTAGAGTTTTTAAACTTTTCTCACATTCCAGTACTGACCGTAGAGTCTAATAATTTTTAATTGCATCTGATACAAGACTGCAGTAAGGTTCTCTACTTGAATTAGAAGAACCATTTCTGTTTCTGTCATGCCAATTGCTTCAGGGAAGCTATTGCTAACTGCAATTGTTAAAATTCTTCTCCATAGTTTGTGGAATGCTGCTATGTACAAGATAATTGCCACTTCATCCTTACCAATTACACAACAAATAATTAATTCATAGTGTTTTTGGACATTTTGAAAGACATTGAAAGTGTTGAATAGATGCGCTTTTTGTCTTTGGAGATAGCAACAATACTAACAAAGGATTATTGGACTTTTCTTATGTCTTCTCTCATGTAGCTTATGAACAAGGCACTGACTGTTCAGACAAGGGCAGAGCTGTGGTATTACTTGAGTAATGGTTAAATTGACGGGTGAAAAATGTTTTGATGAAGTGGTGACTAATTGCAACTTTTAAACTGAAATATTTTTAAATTCAGCTTCATTAATTAGATTTGATTATACTTTGAGGAGTGCTTGTCATTCATTTGGGGTGCATTCAACTTTTGGTTTCAATTTAAGCCCAATATTTTTGAACATTTATGCAGCTTTTCTAGCAATAGGTGTTTGATTCTATTCAAATCTTGGGTGAAAGAATAATTCGAAATCTTGCATCTAAATAAATCATTTTTCAACAGAGATACTACTCTGACTTCAAAAATTTTGCCAGTCTCTTGCTGAGACATGTATGGTGCATGGTGAACAGAAGCATGTGGCATATTTGTGGCTGGCAATAGTGAAGGCAGCAGCACCAGCACCAAATACAGTGGAAGGTACTGAATTTTTAATCTATAATTATACAGCTCTTGTCTAGCTATTTGGTTGTTATGTGAATTTGGTGGATGGAGCCTGACACATTCACATGCAAAGGACCGCAGTATTTAGACACATATGCAGCTATCAACAATTGATAGCAGTGCCAAATGGTAAAGTAGTTGATGGGACAAAAATCAGTAGAAAGTTAAGGACAGTCCAACAAAGTTCACTGGCTGAAGGAATTGGAGTAAGAGTTTAGGGGGGCATGAATGGAGAGGAGGGAATGAAATGGCAGATATGGAATGGGGATAACAGAGGAGTGGAATAGTGTAGGGATAACACAAGTATTAAAAAAGGATGGGGATTTTTTTAAAGTACTGTTACAGTGAAAGATACAAAGGTTTAATAGATATGCTAGTACATACTTAAAAGCTGAAGCTAGAGTCTTGTTTTTTCTCACAAATGCTATTCGGACCAGACCATCCCATTCCTGATAGAAAAAAAAGCAACAAAACTTATGGTTAGAACCAAAGTGAAATAATGTAGGTTGCATTTCCTTGATCTCATTGAATGGTCAAGATGATGGGGTGAATAACCAACTTAAACTTTGAAGTTTTTATCCTGGGCCCCACAAGAGATTTGGCTGAAGAGTTGCTTCCCGTGCCTGTATTAATAATCCAGTTGATAGTAGACCTGATTTTCTCTAATCTTGCATGACACTTACTCAGTATACTTATGACACTCAGTATACTTTCATGATGCTCACAAACTCACTGTCAAAAATTTGCCATAAACCTTTACTTTACTATACTAGGACATTAAATGCTGTTGCACCTATGATTGGAACATGTTAATTTGCTCTTATTTTACATATCATATAAATTCTGTTTCAGCCAGAACTTTGATTTTTTTTGTTCTATGAAAATCTGAAACAAAAAAAAATGTTAATTGCTACAAACACTCATCTGTTAGCATTTCTGGAGATAACAGCAATATTTCAAATTAAATACCTATAATGCAAAACTTTTGGGAATATTCAACTCAAAGTAACCCCCCCACCCCATCAGATACTGCCAAATTTGAAGATTTACATGCAGGATTGCTAATATAACTTACTATTTGTATACAGAGTGTATATACTTTTAGTATTAAATTCAAAAATGTTAAATGACTCAATTTTCAATGAGATAGAGGCTGATCTGGTAATCCTCAACTCCATTTTCTTGTCTTTTCCCCATATCCTTGATTCCCTTACGGATTAAAAACCTGTCTTCATCAGCCAGGAATTCCATAGATTCAGTAACCTTACAGAAGTAATTTTTCTCCCCTGTTTTAAGTGGGTGCTGTTTTACTGACATTATGCTCTGTGGACCTAGTAAGTCTTCTCTGGACTGTCCCTAGTGCTAGTATGCTCCTGAGATAAGGGGACTAAAACAGTTTACCTTATTGCAGGTATGGTTTGGTCAGTGTCTTGCATAGTTTTAGCAATATTATCCTATTTTAAAATCATTAATTCCCTTTAAAAGGCCAATATAAAATTTGTCTTCCTTATTACCCAGTGAATTTGCACTGATTTATGCACGGAGACTCCCAAAATATCTCTGTGCTGCAGTTTTCTGCAGTCTTTCCAAGTGAAACAACATTCAACTCCTCTATTCTTTGTTCCAAAGTGCATGATGTCATTTCCCCACATGGTATTCAATCTGCAAAGTTTTTGCCTTCTCACTTAACCAGTCTATAGCCATATGTAGACTTTAAGTGCTGTTCTCACCACTTGCCTTCTAAACTATTTTTCTGTCATCCACAAATGTAGCAATAACACTCTAGTTTCCTCAAAGTCTTTAATATATTGTAAAAAATTGAAGTCCCAGCACTGATCCTGAAGGCACTCTGTTAATTATGGTTGCCATCCTGAAATTGTCTGCTTTTTCCAACTCTTCTCTATTAATTAGTCAATCCTCTATCCATGATATATACTACACTTCCAACACCACATGCTCTTAATTTATGTGTTGTACCTTATCAAGCACCTTTTGGAAATCCAAATATTAGATTTACTGGTTCCCCTTTATCTAATCTGTTTGCTAACTCCTGAAAGAATTCTAATAAATGTGTTAAATTCAATAACTAGTTTGTCTGCAAACATTTTAAATGTTCCATATTGAATGCATTGCTTTCAAGTTACTTCCTGTAACACTAATGTCATACTTTGGCTCCAAGTAATTCAACTGCGAATCAGAACTGAAAAGGCAGACAACAAATGAATCAAAAACAAAAGGAAACCAGCCGTGAGGAAACCTTAAGGACTCTCAAGAACCATAAATCCTGGAACAATGGATTACAAAATAAATGACTAATTCTTTGATTCAAAAGTCAAAGTCAGTACAAGTGTCTTAGATTACTTAGTGTGGAAGCAGGCCCTACGGCCCAAGAAGTCCACACTGACCCTCCGAAGTGCAACCCACCCAGACCCATTTCCCTACATTTACCCCTTCACCTAACACTACGGGCAATTTAGCATGGCCAATTCAACCTAACCTGCATATTTTTGGACTGTGGGAGGAAACCAGAGCACCTGGAGGAAACCCATGCAGACACAGGGAGAATGTGCAAACTCCACACAGACAGTTGCCTGAGACGGGAATTGAACCCGGCTCTCTGGCGCTGTGAAGCAACAGTGCTAACCACTGTGCCACCGTGCCACTTCTTAAAACAGTGTTGTGATTGGAACGAGGTTGGCCATGTGAATCTCATTGAGTTTGAGCTCCCTGATTGGGGCTGTTAATGTGGGCCAGTCAGGGAACACTGGCTGATAGATGATTAGATTAGATTCCCTAATGTGGAAACAGGCCCTTCGGCCCAACCAGTCCACACCGACCCTCCGAAATGCAACCCACCCAAACCCATTTCCCTCTGACTAATGCACCTAGCACTATGGGCAATTTACAATGGCCTATTCACCTGACCTGCACATTCTTGGACTGTAGGAGGAAACCGGAGCACCCGGAGGAAACCCACGCAGACACAGAGAGAATATCTGTGTGGAGTTTGCACAGTCACCTGAGGCTGGAATCAAACCTGGGACCCTGGTGCTGTGAAGCAGCAGTGCTAACCACTGTGCCAACCAACAGTCCTTTAGTCTGCATTTTTTCCTGCACTATTTTGCCTCAATTTTTGACAGTCAATGTTAACAGTGTTTGACAGTAAGGAGGATCATATCAGAATCCAATCATAGAGCTAAATGGTTAGCTGCTGTATTTCCACCCAAGTGGTTTTCCTTTTGAAAAGCATTAATTCTAACTAGTATAGGGGAGGTGAGAATTTGAGAGCATGTGAGAAAGGTGAGAAGTTTCTATTTTCTAGTAGTTTACAATTTGGAGTAAGTAGTGCAAGAAACTTAATTTACTTATTTTAATTGACTTTAATTAACAAAATCAGAAGTAGTGAGGCAGTCAGGAAATCACCAGTTTCAAAACCACAAAAAAATTTTCACGTTGGAAAACAGTGCGTGAGACATACAGAAGAAAAATCAGTGTGGAAGGTAAAGCATTTATCATCAAGTTATGACATAGCTGAGCATAGCAAGGCTGGACAGCATTTATTTTAATAAAAGGAGACTTGCAAGAAAAGCAGGTGAGCTGAGGGTGCTGATTCACACAAGGGGATGTTTAAATTGTTATCACAGAGACATGATTGATGGAAGGGCAAGACTGGCAGCTCAATATTACAGGTTTATAGAATCTTCAGGCAAGAGAGTGGAAGTGGCAGTGTTCCAATATCAAATCAAGAAATCAATTACTGTAATGACTAGGGATGATTTTAGAATGTTCTAAAATTTAGGCCATAAAAGCAACAATCACATTACAAGGAGGACAATAAACTCCCAGCCAGTGATATAGAAGGGATATGTAGGCAAATCACAGAAGTGTAAAAACAATAGGATAATAATGACAGATTTCAACTTCCCTATTAACTGGGATAGAGAAAATGCTGAGGGAGGGCAGAACTGAAATGTGTACAGCAAAGGTTTTTAAGCCAATACATAGAAAGTTCTAAGAAGGGGCAATGCTAGACCTAATTGTCAGGGACATAGCTGCACAAGTGTCAATGGGGGAACATTAAGGTGATTGTGACCAGAACTTTTTGATACTTAAGTTAGTTGTGGAAATAGACAATATTGGATCAGAAATAAAAAATAGAGTTGGGGCGTGTGGGGGCAGTTTTGATATAAGACAGGACTTGGCTAAAGTGGACAGGGCGCAGCTACTTGTATGAGAATCAACATGATAGCAATCTGAAAAAGGAAATACAGGTATTGAGTGCGTGGGGCCAACATGTTCCCATGTAGGTAAATGAAGGAGGAGGAGGAGGAAAAGTCCAGGCAACATGGGTGTTAAGAAATGTGCAGGGTGGGAGAAGGAAGAAAAGGGACGCTTATGGCAGATAGTGGACTAAAAACAGTACAAACCCAACAGCAGTATACAAAGTACAAGTGTTTACTTTGAAAATGAATTAGGAGAGTGACTAGGGGGCATGAAAGTAAAACTGGTGGGCAAAATATAGGATAATCAAAAGATGTCTAAGTATAATACTAGCAAGAAGATAACCAGGGAAGAGAGTAGGGCTTTTTAGGGACCAAGGTGATGTGTGTGTGTGGATAAAATCAGAAGTTAATGGTGAGGTTTTAAATGATTACTTTGTTCTTGATTATACTGAATACAGATACAATGTAGGTATAGAAATCAATAGGGTGACTGTGATGAACTTGAACAAATTAGCATTGAGGGGGAGATGGTCTTAGTGGGTGGCAAAAGAGGAGATTGCAAGAGCTTTAAACTTAATTTTTAAAATATTCTCTGGGCACAAGAGAGGTGTCAGAGGATTGGAAGATAGCTAATTTGGCACCATTATTCAAGAACGATAGTAGGTATAAACCAAGGAATTAAAGGCTACACAGACTAACATTAGTCGTAGGAATTTTTTTGTAGAACAGTTCTGAATGACAGAATTTCTCTCTACCTGGAGAAAGAAAGCTTAATCAAGGATAGTCAGTCTGGCTTCAATATGAGATCATATCTGACAGGTTGGTATGAATTTCTTGAAGAGATTACTAGGTGTATGTATAAGGGTAGTGCAAATGATGTTGTCTACATAGACCTCAGTAAGGGTTTTTAAAGCAGGGTATCACATGGGAGACTGATCAGGGCAACAAGAGGGATTCAGGGAGATTTGGCAAATGAATCCAAAGTTGGCTTTGGAGGGTGGTGGTTGAAAGTGGTTTTTGAGACTGGAAGCCTGTGCCTATTAGTGTACCAGTTCAGTTGTGAGTGCCTTACTGTTTGATGTGTGAATTATTAATAATGTATTTGTGTCTAAAATAAAGTTTTCAGGTAACAAAAGTTGAGTGGTGTGGTAAATAGCAAGGAGGAAAGTTTTAGACTACAGGACAATATAGACAGGTTGGTCAGATAAGCAGAACAATAGAAAATATAACTTATATTCCAAATAGTGAGGTGATGCATCTTGACAGGAGTAACAAAGGACTGCATGGTAGTATGTTGTGGTGACCCTTCTCTCACTCTGGCAAACCTAGCACGTACCGACGATTAGCAGAAGATTGATGTGCATGTACATAGATTCTTAAAAGCAACAGGACAGACGAATAGGGTGGCTTAGGCATATGAATATTTTATTAGCTGAGGCATTAATTGCAAGGGCAGGGAGATTATAATGGAGCTTTATAGGAATACGACTAAGCCACAGCTGGAGTACTGCATGCAGTTCTGGTCATTACAGCATAAGAAGGATGTGATCGCACTAGAAAGGGTGTAGAGGAGATTCACCAGGATGTTGTATGGACTGAAGTATTTCAGCTATGAAAAGAGACTACACAGGCTAGGTTGATTTTCTTGGATAGGCAAAGCTGAGGGGCATAGATTTAAGATAAGTAGCAGGTGGTTCAGAGAGGATTTAAGGAGAATATTTTCATCTGGGGGCCAAATGATAAGAAATGGGATTGAATAGGTACTTGATGAACAGCATGATTATGATGGACCAAAGTGCGTCCTTCCAAGCTGTAATACTCTGATTCTATAGTCATATGTTTACTAGGTATGTAGTTAACATTTAAGTGATTGGATTGGGAACCCTACTAATTTTGCCTACATGAGTCCAAGAAGATCAGTGTAAATTGTGGTGCACCTTCCCTCACTCTGACAAAACCTAGCACAGACTGGGGACTGAACCTTTCTGTCTGTATTGCTTTCTATGCACCATTATACCTGCTTAATCAACCTGTATCAAGCATTAATAAAATCGATTTGCACCTGAAAGTTCACTGGAGGTGGTGGATTCTTTGGTTCTATCCTAACCACACTTGATTCAACTTTTGGAGGTGGTCTGAAGTTGTTTCTTCCAACCTAGATAAAGATGAAGGTGAATTCAGATTATAAGTAGCATTTTAGAAGCTTTCCAAACAGGTATTTTCTTAAGATTGATCCGCAAGCAATACTAATACAAACTTTACTGTTGAGAAGACAATCAGATTTCTTACAAAATTACATATTTTGTCAAGCAGTTTGAACATTTCATACTTTTTTTGAAGACTTGAATTCTGATGTATAGTGGAAAATTTGATTATTTTGAGTTCAGAGATTAGCTTGAATGTTTGATTTTTTAAAAAGTCAAAAAAAGATGTTTCTGGAGAAAGAGAGGACATTACCTAATTGCTTTGACTTGCTTTTTAAAAATTACCAGCCTGTATTTTAGGCTGTTTAGTTTGGATAGTATTTTGGATGTCAAATGTGGAATAGGGTGCTCAGTTTCTCTTCCTGCCTTTCCGATACACCCTTTTTGAGAGTGTAGTATGAAACCTTCTTGTCCCCTTGTCGGGCTCCTGGAAGACTTCTGTATACTCTGCTTCTTTAGCAAGCTGAGTCTTCCAATATCAGAGGTGCAGAATGCCAGACCTGACAACAACCTGAACATTTACACCTTTTCCTTTCTCATTGTTAAGAAATTACTACAACAGGACATTAGATTAGATTAGATTACAGTGTGGAAATAGGCCTTTCAGCCCAACAAGTCCACACCGACCTGCCGAAGCGAAACCCACCCATACCCCTACATTTACCCCTTACCTAACACTACAGGCAATTTAGTATGGCCAATTCACCTGACCCTGCACATCTTTGGACTGTGGGAGGAAACCGGAGCACCCGGAGGAAACCCACGCAGACACGGGGAGAACGTGCAAACTCCACACAGTCAGTCGCCTAAGGCGGGAATTGAACCCGGGTCTCTGGCGCTGTGAGGCAGCAGTGCTAACCACTGCGCCACCGTGCCGCCCACTTTTTTTCTGAAGCCATGCTTTGAATTATTTATTATGAGCACAGTTGTGCTACATCTGAACCTGTAATACCAATATAACAAAGTTTTTTTAAGAAGTACAGAATTGGATTCTTCCTTATGGTTTTGTCATTCATCACAACCTTAAAAAAAGGAATTTAATGTTAGCGCCAATATTTATTAGATGGTTATTTAAATTATAATGTAAACATGGTAATGGTTCGGCACACACCCCCTTGGTGATTAACAGAGCAGACAACAGTGGGTGAACATGATAAATTCAATGGTTCCACTCATACAAAACAGCAGAATAAGTTCAAATGAAGTCAAACCACCAGGATCAAGAACTCATTTTCACTTAGTGACATTTTCAGCTTCATCGATACCAGGCTGTTCAGTTTGTGCACTTTAATCTTTCCAGCATTATTTCAAAACAGTTCCACCTTGTTATTCTGCCTGGATAACATGCTTTTTTTTAAATGAACACTTTATCACAGGGGTAGTTGCTTTTTTTTGGTCGTGTGTGCTGCATTTTTCCTTGTGGGGATTGATTAAGGCAAACATGACGTTCCACCAGACAGATGTGATGCCAAGTAGGAGGGCAGGATTATTTCTTGGTGGTTCATGGTTACTCACAAAACTCCCAGTATGCTCTGAATATTTTACAGCACTGACTGATTTGTATTTATACAGAAATATCTTACAATAATTGAATATAACTTTTGATGTTCACATTCAATGACCAAACAGTCCAATGTCAGAAGGAACACATAGAACATGTATTTTTCTTTTCCCAAAATGAATTCATAAACAGAGAACAGTTTTATTCATTTTAGTAGTGAGTGCATGCATCTTTGCGGATTAAAGTTTTAATAATAAAAACTTGTGTTTACTAAAATCACCTGGTTGATGGAATATTTTTATTCTAATGTCTAATACAGAGGAAGCACATGTTTAGCCACATCAGAAACTGCGTGAAACAAATTCAATTTAAGGTGTGTCCAACGGAATAGCCAGACTAGAAAGAATCAGTGTACTCTTCCCCCGCTGAGTTTTAACAGTAAGGTAGAGGAAGAAAGATTGCAGCTATTTCTGGCTGGTAGGCCATTGGGCTCTTTCAGCGACAACCCTGGAAACTTTTGCACCATTTCCCTCATCATCTACTATCCACTTTCATGTACCCTTGCCAATTTTTTTTTAAAAATATGCCAACCTGAACTGTGTAGTGTTTCCTATTTGATACAGGTTTCATATAACTTTTCTACTCTAAATTCTATCCTTGTAGAAATAAATCCTTGCCAAACTACAGCACAACTTTTACTGCCTGGTGTGTTTGTATTTGGAGATACATTTACTCCACCTAGACTTGTATTGTCCAAGTAGCAAGTGACCTCCCTATTGTTCCCACTAAAACGTGTTCTTACCTTCATCCGAATTTAACTTGATTTGCATTTTACTTACCCAATCTGCAAGTTTATTAAGTTCATCCTGTAATTTGTTGTTGTCCTTTTCAATATTGACAGTCTTCACCAATTTGGTTCATCCGCAAAAAGTTATTATAATAAATTGTGGACAATGACCTTAAAAATTCCATAAGACATAGGAACAAACAAGGCATTCAGCCCATTGAGTCTGTTCTATCACTAAGATCATGGCTGATTTCGTAATCAGCAATTCTGCTTTCCTGCCTTTCCCCATAACCCTGGATTCTACTACTGATTTAAAAAATCTGTCTATCTCAGCCTTTAAGATATATATTGTCCCAGCTCTGCGGCTGTCTTTGGTAAAGATTGCCATAGATTCACCACCCTCAGAAGAAATTACTCATCTTGGTCTTAAATGGATGATCCGTTACTGAGATTATGTAGTCTTCCATTAGATTAGATTAGATTACTTACAATGTGGAAACAGGCCCTTCGGCCCAACAAGTCCACACCGCCCTGCTGAAGCAGCAACCCACCCATACATTTACCCCTTACCTAACACTACGGACAATTTAGCATGGCCAATTCACCTGACCTGCACATCTTTGGACTGTGGGAGGAAACCGGAGCACCCGGAGGAAACCCACGCAGACACGGGGAGAATGTGCAAACTCCACACAGTCAGTCACCTGAGACGGGAACTGAACCCGGGTCTCTGACGCTGTGAGGCAGCAGTGCTAACCACTGTGCCACCGTGCCGCCCATAGTCTTGTTGCAGACTGTCTCACAAGGGACAAACAGCCTTTGAGCATTCATTCTGTCAAGTCCCTAAGAATCTTGTATGTTTCAACAAGATTGCCTCTCATTCTTCTGAACAAGTACAAGTCCAACTTAATCTCTCATAAAACAGTTCTTTCACTTCCTGAATCAATCTACTGGACCATCTCCAAATGACAGTATATCCTTCCCTAGATAAGGGGATCAATATTATTCACAGTATTCCAGGTGGGATTTAACTATAAACAAAAACAGAAATTACTGGAAAAACTCAGCTGGTCTGGCACCATTTGTGGAGAGAAAGCAAAGCTAGCACTGTGTGTCCACATACTCTTCTTCAGAAGAGAATTTTTCCAGCAATTTGTTTTTATGATTTCCATCAACTGCAGTTCTTTTGCTTTTTTTTTGAGGTTTAACTGGCGCCTTGTATAGCTTTAAATTAGATCTCCATACTTTTATACTCCACTCCCTTGGAAATAAAGGCCAACATTCCTTTTGCCTTCTCAGGTAATAACCTATTAAAACACAGAATATTTCAATCACAGAATCCCTACAATTGACCAATTTAATTTTTGGATGCTTTTTTTTGGAGATTTATGCATGAGGACTCCCAAATTCCTGTGTTGTAGCTTTCTCCCAACTTACTCCATCTAACTAATATTCAACTCTTTCACTCTTCCTGCCAAAGTGCATACGCTCATACTTTGCCACATTATATTCCATCTGCCCAGTTGCTTAACCTATGTTCCTTTGAAAATTGTGTCATCTGCACCACAAGCTTTGCTACCTACTTGGGTTGTACGCAAACTTAGTACAGTACATTCACTTCTGCCATTCTGAACAATTATCTTTACCCAAATTCTTCACTTTGTCTCAAAGTTAACTTAGAATTCTCACTGATCTCTATTGAATTATGAAATAGAATGGATTCTATCAGATTTTAACCTCTCACTAGTTCAGGGATTCAGAAATTCAATTGTAGGACTGTCACTCTGGAATCAAAACTTAAGTGCTTCCTGGTCTTTGGGCTCTATACATGGTCCATGCTCCTATTCAAAAGCCTATAACACATTTTATTAAGAAAATTCTGAATTCTACCTTCATCAGGTGATCTACACGTGCCAATAACTGCGTATTGATTGAGAGCCTGCAGTATAGTTTATCCCCTGGCTTTGCAACAAGCCGAAGAGCAAATTCTTGTTGGAACATCAACACTGCACATCTGTGAGGAAAAATGCAATAGTAGAGGCTGAAGTACAGAACACAGAATAAAGCTAGTATTCTTTTCAATGCTCTCTTTTTCAATTAAAGATGTGCTAACTCCCTCCCACCCCTCTCAGACCTTGGATACTAACAATAATGGTACATTTGAAACTCATTCACTACACTGATGAAGAATGTATAACAGCAATGCATGTCAAATCTTAATTTGAATAGCTGACAGCAGAAATCCTTAGCTTAGGATAGGTTGGGAGAAAAAACATTGATTAAGTTCATACACTAATCTTCTCAACTTGCCATAGTTCTCCTTTTATACTGCCTGCCTTCTTAGCTTCTCTTCATAACTTATTTCATGACCATTATCTTTACAGTGAAAAAGTTTTGCCCAACTTTGCTCCATATTTCCCTATTATTTACAAATAAAATATATATTTCAACAACATAGCATCAGAGAAGTAGACAGATTTTTCATTTTGCAAAATAGCTGGTTGTTCAACTTTCAGGCAAGCTTACCTGAAGAATGGTCTGTGCAGCAGGAGTTTAAAAACAAATGGAGATGAGATCTGCAATAACATTACAAGAATTCAAATTACATCTTTTCACATACAATAGCATGAATAAAAACTGCCCTGCAAGGAATAGTGCATTACATGTATAAGTCAGTCAGTCAGTCAGTCAGTCAGTCAATCTAAAAACAAATCCCCTACTTCACTGAAAAACATTCAGATTGGTATAGTTCCACATCTGCACAAGTATGTCTCCAGGAACGCTTGGGTTTCTGTTACTTCATTTTTGAATTTGCAAATACATTAGTTTTCAGCTACGTGCTAAGATTTCACCTAAATATGGTATTCTGTCCTTTGTAGAAAGTCTAGCTAGAAGCTATCCCAGCTGCTCATATAAATTACAAAACAGAATGGTGAGGGGATGGCCTAGTGATATTATCAGTAGACTATTAATCTAGGAACTCAGTTAATGGTCTGGGGATCTGGGTTTGAAATCCACCATGGCAGATGGTGGGACTTGAGTTCAATAAAAATACTGGGAATTAAGAATATTGGCAAAAACCCATCTGGTTCACTCATGTCCTTCAACACCATCCTCACCTGGTCTGGCCTCCATGTGACTCCAGAATCATAATAATATGGTTGACTGTCAATTGCCCTCAACTAGCTTAGCAAGCTGCTCAGTTGTAATAACCACTATGAAATTGCAACAAAGAAATGACATTGGGTGGACCACCTGGCACTGAACCAAACACTTGAAACGACAAAGGCAAAAACAGCCCTGCTAACTTTACTAGCACCTGGGAGCTGGTACCAAAATTGAGAGAGCTGTCTCACAGACTAGTCAAGCAACAGCTTGACCGCCAGTATCATGGAATCATACTCTACAGAAAATGTCCCAGACACTACCAACCCACCAGCAGGACAGACCCAGCCAAGGTAGTGGCACAGTGGTATACAGTCAGGAAGGGGTTGCTCTGAGAGTCCTCAACATTGATTGTGGATTTCATAGGAGTCTCCTGGCATCAGGTTAAACATGGGCAAGGAAACCTCCTGCTCATTATCACATACCAGGTTCTTCTCCATATTGAACAGTACTTGGAGGAAGCACTGAGGGAGGCAGAAAATGTACACTGTGCAGGTGATTTCAGTGTTCTCCAAGAGTGGCTTGGCAGTAGCACTAATGATTCAGCTGCTCAGGTCCTAAAGCACATAGCTGCTAGACTGGGTCTGCAGCAGTTGCTGAGGGAACCAGCAAGAGAGAAAAACGTACTTGACCTCAACCATATCAATCTGCATCTATCCCTGACAATCGCAGTAAGTTGCCAATGCACAGTACTTATAGAGACAAAGTCCCGCCTCGCAGAGAGAATAATCTCCGTCACACTGTGTGACACTATCACCATGCTAAGTAGGACAGTCCAAATAGAAGAAGAAAATCAAGACGGGGGGGGGGGTGGGCATCACAAGGTGCCGTGGGCCAACTGCACAAGCAGAATGTACTCCAACATAATCGTAACCTGATGGCCTGGAATATCCCCCACTCAACCATTATTATAAAGCATGGTTAACCCTGGTTCAGTGAAGATTGCTAGACGGTATTCTAGAAGCAGCACAAGGTTTACCTAAAACAGTGAGGTGTCAATCTGGTGACACTACCAAACAGGACTTCTTGCATGTCAAATAGCAACAAGTGACAGAGCTAAGCGATCCCATAACTAATAGATTATATCTAAGCTCTACAGTCCTGTCACATCCAGGGGTGAATGGTGGTGAACAACTCACTAGAAGAGAAAGCTCCACAAATTTCCCCATCCTCAATGGTGGAGGAGCCCAACACATCATAGCTGAAACACGTGCAGTAATGTTTAGATAGAATTGCCGAGGGGATGATCCACCACGCAACAAACTAGGGGAGGGTTTGAGAAGGAGAATCCTTTGTGGCAACCTCAGCAGGCATAGGAATTGAACCCACACTACTGGTATCACTGCACTGTAAACCAGCTGTTCAGCCAACTGAGCAAAGTAATCCCAAATTCAAGTCTAGTACACACAGTCTCCACAATATATTGTTCTAAGTATTCCAAAAACAAGGAACAAGGTGAAATAAAGCCAATTATGGAGTATGCTTTGAAAGCTGAGTGATGTCAAAATGATAATGTTAACTCAAACTGAAATGTATATAGCATTCCGACAAGGTAGATGATCTAAAGAGATACATGAGAATAATCTAATTGGTATAAAAAGGGATGGAATCAATATATTAGCAATGGGGAACCTTAGATTAGTGGAAAAGTGGTCACAGGCCAGCTTTCACTGAGTAGCACAAGCTGGCCAACAGCTTCCCATCATTGAATAGCAAAACATGGCTGCCCTCAACTATAGCTAACAATGTTTTTCCTTGGTCAACTAAAATCATAATTTAACAACAATAACATTTTCAAGATAAAAATATTTGAACAATAGAACAGTTGTAGCTGGTACATGTATTTGAAGAACATTCTATAAGCCATAAATAAAACAACAGCAACTGGAGATCAGAATTAACCATACTGGACATTTGATTCAACTCTGTAAACATTTAATAATGATTTCTAGAATAATCAATAATTATGAAATAAATTTGTTTATAAAAGTATTCAAAGCAGACACAAATGGTTAATGCCAGCCTTCATGGCCATGTGCCTTTTTTGTGCTGTATGCAGTATCAGTATTATACAAATAAAGGGCACATTTTTTAGTCTATAGCCATAACTCAGACTCTCATTGAAAGATGTGAGATCTAATAATTGCTTTGAAGAAAGAAACAGCAAGGACAGCAGACACTGGGTGAACTTATTTGTAGGCTACCAAATATTATAATAGCTTAGGTCATGGTACACATCTGGGGAGGAGAGAAATATTTGGCAGGGTAAGTTATCATTAGTGATTTCAGTTTCCCCATGCAGAAGCAATTGAGCTGTGGAGGATGACTTTCTGCAGTTTCACATGGATGGTTCTTTCACAGCAGTATGTTGAGGAGCCAACTAGAGGGCATATTATTTTAGATCTAGTGTTATGAATTGAAAAGGGCTAATTAATAATCTTGTTGGAAAAGAACATTAGGGATGAGTGACCACAATGATAGAATTTTACATTATGTTTAAAAGTGAGGTATTTAATTAGGAAGTAGTGCTAAATTTTAATAAAGGGAAATTATGAAAGCATCATGCACAAGTTAGTTAAGATGGATTTAGAAATACATTAAAATGCATCTCTGTACATAAGTTCTTCAAGGATTCTCCGTTGCCTATAACAATAACATACAACAATACAATCCTTCAAGAAGTAAAACCTCAAAGATCAGTCAACCATGGAGACCATTCCAACAATGCATATCTCATTTTCCTGACTGGAACCCATTTCTTCCATACTAGTCTTTGAACCACCATTCATTTTGCTCATCTGATTTGCCCTAAGCCAATTTGAACATGGCTGAAATAATAAGACAAGGATCACAATGTCTGAAGTTCTGCTTCTTAATTTGGCACCTAGCACATACTAAGTAGAATCTCCTTTGTGCTGTCTATGTCAATGGTACCTACATGACCACTTATTCCTTCTCTCCCACTACAACTTCGTCTCTAGCCCCGAAAAAGAAATCCCAAACCTTGACAAGGAGGCGATAGATCCACCTGGACTGTCAGTTTTCATTGCAAAGAGTGGTGTCAATTCCTCTATTCTCACCACGACTACCACTACCATCCCTTTTGCTCCCCTCCACGAGAGTGGCTTCCTGTATCATTTTGCTATGGTTGCTAGTTCAAGTACCTTGCAGTCCCTAATCTAACTCAAACAAGCTGAAAGAACCTGAAACCTATTGGACAATTGCAAAGGCGGAGGCTCTTGCACTCCTGATCTCTGGGTTCCTTTAACTGACCCACTTGTAGCCACACCTCTTAGCAAATGATTTGATCAGAGTCTGATGTGACTACCTTCAAGTACATGGAATCCAGGTAGTTCAGAAAACAGTTCAAACTCAAAAAGCTGCTCAAACTTTAAACACTTACCATAGATGTAGTTGCCCTGAATAAAACTGGCATTCAGGACCTCCCACATGCTGCATCTGTGACACATAACCTGCCCTGCCACTCAATGTGTTCTAATTAGCTACGTAATTATTTTATTCAATTATATTTACTTTTTGTTTTCTTCACATTTTACAGATGATGTTACCTAGCTTTAGGTGCTCCTTTTGCCCGCCTCTCTAGATGTTGCTGACTGTCTCTGGGTGTTCCTTTAACCTGCACTTTTCAGTAATGCACATTGTCTTCATGTGCTCCTTTTCCCTGCATTTCTAGATGATGCTGACTGCCACTGGTTTCTCCTTTTGCCACATAGTGGTACTACTTTCAGAATTCTTCTTTTGAGGAGCCTGACCACTCCTCCTTGCTGGATGCCATTGCCTCTGTGGTTTACGTGGTGGGGCTGTGCTTCCTGACTGGCTGAGAGTCTTCAGCCTTTATCCCTCTGCCTGACATACATAGTGCCAGTCGTGACTGGGCTTGCTGGCTTTCTTTCCCATCTTTCTCTTTGGTGGTGGTTAGGGTAATAGGGTTGCTAAGGTAATCATGGCTTGCAGCTAGCAGAGATATGTGAAGAAGTTGAGGATGGAGGGTAGGGTTTGGTAGCTATTCTGAAATGTTTAGCTGGCTATGAGCCACACAGTCTGCTATGGGGCCCTGCTGTGTCATGGAGGGAGAGGTCTTCCACTGAGCTGCAGTAATGGTTGGCACCCCGCAGGATGGCTCCGTCATATTCAGGTGGGTCCCAGGAATAGTGTTAGAATCTCAGAGACTGTTGTTGGGTGGCAGCTGCAGTGGACAATCTGGACCCCGGTCGGTGACAGCTCCTTTATAAAAATCTTGGATAGAGGTGTCAGATGGAAAAGGTAACAAATTGAAAATCTGGGAGCAGTTTCACATCTGAGGGGGAAAAGTTTCAAAAAAATGGCATCAATTGGGTAAGAGCTGAAAATGTGTTCCTGGAAAAGCGCAGCAGGTCAGGCAGCATCCAAGGAACGGGAGAATCGACGTTTCGGGCATAAGCCCTTCTTCAGCCCTTCCTCATCAATTGGGTAAGGCAAGGTACTGCAGTAGATAACATTAAAACAAATCTTGCAATGCTCACTGGGATCTCCAACCTAATAACTTAATGTTAAAGATAAACAATGATAAAAAGGGGTGACATTAAGCATGCACTTCCTAAAATCAAATTAGGTAAATATAGTGAACAGAAGTGATTCCAGAACAGGATCCAATGGAACGTGACTAACCATTTCCAACAACTTTAAAATGCTCTTGATCTGTAGCAAATGGTCTTCCCTCCTCTAACTGATCTTTAATCCATTTATTACTCCCCCAGTTCCATTTATATTTGTATTTACTAAATGACAAATTGAGAGATAGCTTAGCACAATTTTGTGAAAGATTGTTCCTTCATCCATTGCAGTTCTGCCATCCATCGCATTTGTCATCTCAAAAAGACAACCCTCTTGACTGACATATTGGCTATTTGTGATTATTTTTGTTTTAATAGGAATTTCATACTTTAATTTTTGGTTAAAAAATATTTCCTGCAATGGATCGTAAATTAAGTGGCCTCTAAAGTACTCACGAATCATTCCTGATGAAGGGCTTATGCCCGAAACATTGATTCTCCTGCTCCTTGGATGTTGCCCAAGTGGCTATGCTTTTCGAGCGCCACACTCTTCAACTCTAATTACTCAGGTTAATGCTGTTCCCTTTTTTTTTGTGAATGGTTATTACATTGGCCAATTTCTAGTTCATCTTGTGTCTCAAGAAATTGATATGTACTTTTCAGAGTACTTTCCACACATCATTAGGATCCTTGGCCCAAAGAAGAATGTTAAGTTGAAGATTTGAACTTGGGGTTCATTCAGGAATCCAATATCTAGATAGCTTTTTTGCTGGAAATTGTTGCAACTCAAAAGGAAAAAAAAACTACTGCAGAACTAATATTAAGACCGTAGGCAATCAGGTTAATGGAAAGTGAAATATTTGTGAAATTAACAACTGAATATCAGAAACAAAACCAGAACTTTTTGGATAGAGTCAGCAGGCTGGGCAGCACCTGTGGAGAGAAACGAGTGTTAAACACTGAGTCTAGTGACCTTTCTTCAGAACTTTGGGTTTTTTTGTTAAGTGAATATTTATCTTTTCTACATAAATCTAAAGTCTAGTCGGCAAGTTAATAGACCAAGACTTCCACTAAACCTCTGTGCTAAAATGTGGCTGGGATGGAGTAGCAGGAAAAAGAATCAAAACTATAAACCAATTCTCATCTTTACAATGAAATTAGAATTCCCATGCTACTCAAATTGTGAACGGATAGCTTTTTGTACATAGTTCCAGGAGGAAACCTCCTCATGTTTACCCTAACTGCAGTGAAATGTATGCCTATCCCAACAGTCTCCCTGAACTTTAACACAAGCACCTTGCATGTAGGAAATTAAAGTGATTATAAAATTACCTGATATGGCAAGTTTGCTACGCATGCATCAAAAAAGGGCAAGTCTGTCTTCAGCACATCTCCAACCATAATTTGAAGTTTATTTGCTGTAGGTCTGAAGAAAACGCATAGAAAAAACAAAGACTAAAGTTTTCCAACAGCAGAAAAGTAATAATTACAGAATTTCAGACCATTTGGCTTAAACTGGAGTAAGTCTCCAACCTACAGTTAAATGTTACTTACGTTCCCTGAACTCTCTTCTGTAATTCAGCAACGAGTCTGGTATCAAGTTCACAAGCAATTACCTGTTGACAATATAGAAAGCAATCCTATATTACTGTCTGTGGTACTCTGAAAACTACAAAATATCACCCCTGCACACCTAGAGAAGTTTAATAAGCATGTAAGATTGGTGTGCGCAGGAGAACAGGAGAAGCAGACCAGGAGTGTAGGCAATTTGGCCCTTCAAATTGTCACAGGAGATGGGCATCGACTATCATTTGTTGCTCATTCTTAATTGCCATTTTAGGTGACTGGCCTGCCAGGATCATTTCAGAAAGCAGTTAAGAGTCAACAATATTGTTGTGGGGCTGAAGTCACACGTAGGTCAGACTTAGCAAGGATGGCAGATTTCCTCACCTAAAAGGACATCAGTGAACACGTGGAGTCTTTACAACTATCTTGGTAATGTACATAAAATTTCACTATTTGCCACAGTGGGATTCAAATCTATGTACCATAGGATTACCAGTTCATTGGTAAGATCATTATGCCACCACCTCCTTATTAGATTTCAGTGATCTAGCCTCTGCAGCTGAGGTATAGAATTCCAGATGTTCATTGCCCATTGGTGGAAAAAAAATTCTCCCACCTCGGCTTTAAATGAGCAGTTCCTTATTCTATAAGGATATCCTCGAGTTTGAGACTCATCCACTAGTGGAAAATATCTTCTCAACACCTACCCTGTCATGCCCTCTCAGAATCTCAGCAGCACAAAGACTGAAGTTCAATTATCTCTTAGTAGTATAGAATTTGGATCGGGCTGACAAAAGAGACCAAAAGCTTTTCATTTTTCACTCATCAGGACAAATGAAAGAATCAAGCAATCACAACAATTTACACTGTAGGAGAAAAAGATGCCTGTTGTCTGGCAAGCTGACTCGTTAAAACTAACAAAAAACATGCAACTGAAAAGTAGCCAAATTTAAAAAAGAACTTCCTTTAGACATCAACATTTAGTGTTCCCACCTCGAACAGCGAATATTGCAGCAAGCAGTATAATATGCAAATTGTAGCTTTTCAGCACAATAGTCCATTTGACTCAAGAGAAGTAGGCCAGAGGAATTTATACTCTTTCAATTTAGGGCCATTAAGTATAAATAACACATGCAAAGATACTAACTGCTTAACCTCATGAAATCAGTTACGAGGCAGATTGTAATGCCAAATTGTGGGGGCTATCATGATGTGCAGTGGTAGTGTCCCTACCCCTGAACCAAGAAACCCGGGTTCGAGTCCCACCTGCTCCAGAAGTGTGTAACAACATCTCTGAATAGGTTCATTAGAAAGATGCTAAATAAAAACAATTTAAAAAAAAAACCTAATTGTAAAAGGTCCTTGTGATATTGCCCCTACAGGTCATTCTGCTATAATGCGCGTTTCGTCACCCCGAATTGGCTATAACGTGACTGATGAATTGTGGACATTGGTTGGATAATGCAAACTTTCTACTGAACAGGTACAGCAATTTTCTACAGTGCCATTTTCTATAGCAGCTTTGTACACACAAGGTTGCAGAGGAACACAACTGTCACATTATAGCGGAACAGCCTGTACTGTGAGCCAGGAGGCCCCGGTTCAAGTCCTACCTGCCTCGGGGTGTATCCTAACATTTCTGAACACATTGGTTAAAAATGAATTGTAAGGCTCTAGTTGTGCTGCATTAGTTTCCCTTCCACTGGATCAGAAGATCTGGATTGAGTCCCAGCAATGTATCACAACATATCTGAACAATCAGAGTAATGAGAAATGCCTAATTGTTGGAAAAACTTTAAAAATGGCCTTCTTGATGTTTGAGGTTTCTGAGTCGGCCCAATAATTCTCAATGATAAAAACTTTTACTCATCTTAAATATTGTTTCATTAAACTTTGGTTTTAAAATATCTATAAAAATGTGATTATTTGTTAATTTGCTTACAAGATCATTTGTTTGTAATTTAAAGTGGCAAGTACCTTTTTAGCCTTTTCCAGAAGTTTCACAGTCATGTTTCCAGTACCAGGTCCAACTTCCAATATGACATCTGTTGGTCTAATAGCAGCCTTGAGGTAAAAATTAGAAATATTCCTTACTTCTGTGTTTAAATATAAAACTGATACATATTTTGTGCAACTTGACTTTGTGCTTTCATATTCAATTTTAAAATATCAGACTGTCCATATATTCTAGAGAATTTCAGCTTCCCAGGACTGACCAAATGAATACTTTAACTGTCAACTTTAGAAGGAAAATATTACCACAAAAATACTCAAATGTCAGGAGATTGGAAAGTCTGGACGCTGTTAAATTTGCCAGTCTCAGATGTTATAAGAATAGTGTATGAGAAGTAAAAAAAAATACTTTATTGCATAAGAGTGTACTTCTGACATTCATGGAACATTTGCTGTTTCTTCATAAATTTATAGCTGATCCAGCAATGTTTAGCACTAGTAATATGGTATTCAAAATGAAAAACTGCCCCATTTCAAATTAGAAGAAAAATACAGCAATACATTGCATTATAAATACACCTATGCATTAATGAGGTTTGAGTTAATTTGTAGCTCCAGTTGAGGTTCTGGATGTAGGTTTGCTCGCTGAGCTGGAAGGTTAGTTTTCAGACATTTCATAACCCGTGGGCCATACCACCAGTGCTTCATCCGGAGGCTCAATGATGATGTTACCTAGTATGGTGACGAAACGTTTGAAAACAAGCCTTCCAGCTCAGTGAGCAAACCTACATCCACACCTATGTTTATTACTAATAAGATAGATAAGGTATTGAAATATCCTTGTCACAGTTGAATTGGATTTTCATATTCAAAATTTGAATACACCCAATTTATAGAGTCATAGAGGTGTACAGCATGGAAACAGACTTTTCGGTCCAACCTGTCTATGCCATTTGTAGCATCCTTTCCCTTTTTAAATATAGCTAGTTCAAAATTATAGAAATTATAGCTAAATTATGAATGATAGCACTGGTTGACAACAACATAATGCATTCTACTGTACCTTTTCAATGATGCTATTCACAATCAAAGGATTCTTCAGAACGTGCTGACCAATTCCAGTGTTGAACATTATACCTAGACCAAAACAAAACAGTGCTAAAACAGAACTTAAAATACAGAAAATTTAAAATACTTTTAAGATCATGTTTCTAGCACATGGGAGTGTAAGGTAACGCTACAGATTGGCAACAATTCTGTTGTGAAGTATTTTCAACTTGATCCTTCTCATTGATTTGCTCTCTCCCAACTAAAATCTGATTATATCAAATCTTTTGGAAAAATCATTGAGGCAATGTTACTTTAGTTTGCCTCCTAGACATAATTCACAAGGTACTGGCAATGTAACTGTTAGTCTTTTGGGTACTGAGAAAATCAGATTGGTTATAGCACAGGAGGGACCCATTTGTCACCAACCACAGAGCAATTCAGCCAGCTCACTCTCTGCTCTTTCCCCAATATAAAATTTCTAATCAACCTCTTTGGAGATGTTATTGCACACCGCTGGAGTAGGTAGGACTGGAAGCTAGGTATTCTGGCCTATGAGGAGGGATACTGCCAATGTGCCATAAAAGCACCTCAGCCCATTCAAAGAAGTCATTTTACACCAGTGGAGCAGGTGGGACTTGAATCTGGGCATCCGAGCTCAAAAGTAGACACTACCACTGTACCACAAGAGCTCCTCAGGTTTTTCTCCCCAAAACCCTGCAAGTCAGCAAACGTTTTGTTGATTGGCACCTATGGAATCAGGAGTGTAATCGGTTGATCAAATAACAGTTCCATGTAACCACTATAAAAACACACTAAGTAGTAGAAATAAAATTCAGGGGTATACACATCACTATTATATACTTTATTTACAACATAAATCACTTGAATAATACTTATTAGCAGACAACCTTCTTAATTGCACTCTCAACCGACTATTCAGACATTGCGACAATACATTAAGCTTCTAGTATTTCAGGTTTTTTTTGCTGGTTTATTGAGTGCCGATTAAAACAAAATTTGCTGTACAAAGTTTAGGTGTACATAATTCCCTTTTGAAAGTCACAATGGAATCTGCCTCTACTACACTTAAGTGATAAATTCCAGATCCTAAACATTTTAAGCATAAAATGTTGTTTTCTCGTGTTGCTTTTACTTTTTTTTTACACACCATTAACCTCAAATCTGGTTTTTGATCATTCCACCAAAGGGAAGATTCTCTTCATCTGTTCTCTCTACATTCCTCACAATTTTGGTTATTTGAGTGTTACGTCTTCAATCTTTCGAAGGAGAACAACTCCAGTTTCTCCAAACTATCCTCATTATTGAAGACCCTCAAACTTGGAACCTTAAATATTTTCTGCACTCTTCGTAAAACCTTCAGATCCTTCTTAAAGTGCAGTGCCCACACATGGATACAATAACCCGTTTAAATCAAAGATTAGTAATGAAGTTCTTGTTTTTTAAATTCCGTGTGTCAGATTAATAAAAGTCCAGCATTCTTAATACTTTTATATTGCCTTTCATTTTAAAAAACGTCCTCAGTACAATTATTTCTGGGTCATTAACGTATCAAGAATGTTGACAGTGGTGCTGATTTCAGATTGAGCATTTACAGTATTTTGCTTTTGTTATAGGCCTCGTACTGCCACCTGGAAAATCTCATTGCATTCAATCCACCATTCCAAGAAACAACTCTATGTTGCCATTTAGTTCCATGGGCCTCAACTTTGTTGGCAAACCTACATTATTAAAATGCTTCTTTAAAAACAGGTGACACTGTTTAAGTCTCAACATGACAAAGTAAGAGATAAAACCAGCGTTATTCTCCGTTTTCTTGTACATGAAATGCAAACATTTTCTGAATCAAGTTAGATATACATTTTCCCAGACTTTCTACAAATCTCATGTCGAGGATATTGGGACCTTTTGCTCAACTCCTGCCCCCACAGCTCTCAGAGATACTTGTGCTTCTCTAATTTTGGCTTCTTCTGAATTTTCAATTATAACTGTTTCAGCAATGGTGGCAATATCTTCTGTTTCCTAGGCTCAAGGTTTGGACCCCACTTTCTTACTTTACAATACTCAAAGAAAGAAAGCCAATCTGGAGGCAGAGTAATTTGTATGCCTATATAAGGGATAAAGATGCTATTGAAATCATAGCAAAATAGGAAATAGTCACAGAACTGGATGGTTAAAATTGATAAAGAGAAGATATTAAAAGAAAACAGCTGTACTTAAAAAGTTGATAAGTTGCCTGACTCAGACCAATCACCTGAGGGTACTCAGAAATGCAAGAGGGGAAAATCGAAGAGGTTTAAATATTGGGCTACTAACAACAGTACTCGTGATTTCTAAATGTCCCTTCCACTCTTGTTCAAAAAAAGGACACAAGCACAAGCCAGTAACTACAGATTAGTCAGTTTAACTCCTATGGTGATGGGGGCAGTTTTCAGAAATGCTAACTCAGAACAAAATTAAGTGACTTGGACAATTATGATTCAAGGAAAGCCACCACAGGTCTGTTGTGGGGAAAACTGTGTTCAGATAACTGATTTTTTTAAAATAAAAAGATAACGCAAAGATAGAAAAATAATATGTTTATTGCAATGTACATGGTCTTCCCGAAAGACATTTGATAAATAGGCTCGTCAGCAAAATGGAAGCTTATGGAATAAACTAAGCAGACGTAGCATGGATACATAGTTAGATGAATAACAGGAAAGAGTGTAGTGAAAGAGTCATTTTTTGTTCTGGAGGAAAGTATATTGAGGTGTTTCCTTGTTGTACATTAATGAACTACATTTGGTTGTTCAGTACACAATTAAAAAAGTTGCAGGCAACACAAAATTTGAAAAACTACAAGAAGAGTCATAGACATCAAGATTTTTGGCTGGATTTTCAATAACAAAGCGGGTAATGTGAATCACGAAATGCCCAGCCAGCAAATCAAAAATGGGATTGGTCAGAAACAAGGGTACAATTTGAACGTCCAGCAGCTGCTCATTTTTAAGATTCCCAGGCCTGATCCACAAAAAAGCAGTGACACATGAAATTCATTGTAGAGAACTGCTTTATTTTGATATGAAGGAGATGGGGAACAGTTGAAAATAAAGGGTCAAACTTTAAATAGATTGCAGGGATACAGGGACCTGGGTGCATATCACCATACACCATTGAAGGTAGTGTGACAGATGACAAGATAGCCAACGTACCAAATACTTGGAGAATGTACTGCAAGAAATGCTGCAAGTACCAGCCACATAAGGTTACCCAAAACAAGGAAAGGAAAGGAATCCTTGTATGCACAGGGTAAGAGGCATTATGACGGGAAGCAGAGTGATTCAGGTGACAGACAAAGATTATATTTTGAAAAAAGGTGAAGACCATAAAGAAGAGTTTGCCAAGACTGGAATGTGCGGAGCCTAACTGTCAACTGAGAATGCTGGCCATCAAGAAATGCAAGCTGGCAGGAGACAAGAGGAAGGGACAAGTCAGCCAGTTCCAAGGTGTAGTCTGTGTGTTCTTTGAAATATAAATTTGCAATAAAAACATTGATATTGGACTTTATAACTAAGGTCAGAGGAAAACAGAGGAAAAGAATATCAAAAAATATCAAATCTTTATAAAACGTTAGTTTTTGCTCAGCATCTAACTCTGAACTCCACTGTTTAGGAATAGTATACTGTAAAGACAGAGGGGAGTTTAGAAAAATTCATAGGACTAGCTCCAGGTTCCAGTATGTGGATAAAATTGAGAAATTCCTAATGTTTGACCAGAAAAGTTGAGATATTCAATAAAGAAAGTCAATAGACAATAGACAATGGGTGCAGGAGTAGGCCATTCTGCCCTGCAAGCCAGCACCACCATTCATTATGATCATGGCCAATCATCCTCAATCAGTATCCTGTTCCTGCCTTATCCCCATAACCCTTGATTCCACTATCCTTAAAGAGCTCTATCCAACTCTTTCTTGAAAATATCCAGAGACTTGGCCTCCACAGCCTTCTGAGGCAGAGCATTCCATACACCCACCACTCTCTGGGTGAAGAAGTTTCTTCTCAACCCTGTTCTAAAGTGGCCTACCCCTTATTTTTAAATTGTGTCCTCTGGTTCGGGACTTACCCGTCAGCGGAAATATGCTTCCTGCCTCCAGAGTGTCCAATCCTTTAATAACCTTATACGTCTCAATCAGATCCCCTCTCAGCCTTCTAAACTCAAGGTATACAAGCCCAGTCGCTCCAATCTTTCAGCGTAAGATAGTCCCGCCATTCCAGGAATTGACCTTGTGAACCTACGCTGCACTCCCTCAATTGCCAGAATGTCTTTCCTCAAATTTGGAGACCAAAACTGCACACAATATTCCAGGTGCGATCTCACCAGGGCACTGTACAGCTGCAGAAGGACCTCTGCTTCTATATTCAATTCCTCTTGTTATGATGGCCAGCATGCTGTTAGCCTTCTTCACTACCTGCTGTCCCTGCATGCTTACCTTCATTGACTGGTGTACAAGAACACCCAGATCTCTTTGTACTACCCCTTTACTGAACTGGACTCCATTTAGGTAGTAATCTGCCTTCCTGTTCTTACCACCAAAATAGATAACCATACATTTATCCACATTAAACTGCATCTGCCATGCATCTGACCACTCGCCTAGCCTGTCCAGGTCACCCTGTATTCTCCTAACATCCTCCTCACATTTCACCCTGCCACCCAGCTTTGTGTCATCAGTAAATTTGCTAATATTACTTTTAGTACCTTCATCTATATCATTAATGTACATTGTAAAAAGCTGCAGTCCCAGCACTGATACCTGCGGTAGCCCACTAGCCTGCCATTCCGAAAGGGAGCCGTTTATCACTACTTCTTGTTTCCTGTCAGCCAACCAATTTTCAATCCATGTCAGTATTTTGCCCTTAATACCATGTGCCCTAATTTTGCTCACTAACCTCCTATGTGGGACTTTATCAAAGGCTTTCTGAAAGTCCAGGTATACTGAGAGGGTCTCAAGAGAAAGTGTTACTCCTGGCAGGCAAATAGATCGTTAACGAGAGCAGATTTAAGGCAATAATAGAGACATAAGGAAATTATTTTTTTAAAATACAGCGGGTAATTAGAACCTGGAATTTCATTTCCTGGGAGTGTAGCGGAAACGTTAAGAAAAAAAATCTGAACAGTTATCTGGAAAGGAAGAATAAAGATAATCTCAATGTAAAACAGAGTGAGTCGTGTTATCCTTCGTCCGTGCTATCATAATTCTGTGATGTTAACACTTCCCCACTGTGTTCCAGCCGCTTGATCCAACCCATCAGCAGAATCTAACATTAACACTGAGTGAGAGAGAGAACCAGACCTCACCTTGACTGTGCCCTGGGGTCTCTCGGCATCTCCCATGTTTCCTCCCGAGTTTAACTTTGGGCATTCTCCGCACAGATGAGACGCTCTCCAACTTTAAACTTTTTTAAAAAAAACCCAACGGCCGCTCTCAGCACGTGCCCCTTCAACCCGTCCACAACGCAACAGCGCCTGGGGCTGGGAGCTTCACAGCTCAGAACTGTACGGTCTCAATTCAAACACCAATGGTAGAGTATCCTACCATCAGTCATCACTAACTGCAATTACTGTGAGAAAATCTGCTACGCGCAACTTGGTAATGAATTTGCAGGCAGCTCCCGAAGTTCGCTGCCAGAACGATTTGGTCGCATAGTATGACGACTATTGAATAAAGAGGAAAGACAAGAGCAGACCCATCTGTTGAGACTGCTCGCTCTACCACCATCTGTAGGAGAGATAGAGACATAGTCTCAAAAGCTTCTGAAGCAAATTCTTTCACATATTTTCTTATCAACTTGTTCAGAGGTGGGACTTGAACCCGGGCTTTCTAGTTGAGACGTTATCGCTGCACCACAAAAGATCTCCTAAAATAGATTCTTAGACATTAACCATATTGGTCATAGCTGATTCTGATGCACGTGTGATGTACACTTTGCTAATATTCTTGGCCTTCCGCACTTTAATTCTGCAGTCTGAAACAAAAAGAGAAGTGCTGGAGAAACTCGGAAAGTCTGACAGCATCTGTAGAGAGAAAGCAGAGTTAACACTTTAAGTCCAATGTCCATTCTTCACAACTAATATCATCTGTGGAGCATCCTCCTTCAGTGACTTGTTTAATTGTCCATGATGACTGGGTGTGGCAGCACTGCAGAGCTTAGACCAGATTGGTTAGCTGTAGCATTGCTTGGCTATATCTATAACTTTGGTTCTCGGATGCTGCCTGAACTGCTGTGTTCTTCCAGCACCACTAATCCAGAATCTGGTTTCGAGCATCTGCAGTCATTGTTTTTACCTATGTCTATAACTTGCTGCTTTTGCTCTTTGACACAAATAGTCCTAGGTTGTACCTTCACCAGACTGAGGCATCACTTTTGGGTATTCCTGGTGCTGCTCCGAGCATGCCCTCTTGCACTGTCCATTGAACCAGGTTTTATCTCCTAACTTTATAGTCATGGTAAGGTATATGTCAGGCCACAAGGTTGCAGATTATGTTTGAGTACAGTTGTACTGCTGCTGATGACTCAAAGTCCCTCATGGATGCCCAGTCTTGAGTTGCTAGATATTTCAAAGTCTATTCTATTCAGATGACAGTACAACACAACACAATGGAGGGTACACTCATTATGAAGGTGGGACTTCATCTCCACAAGGATACTGTCACAGTCTGATGCATCTGCAGCAGCCAGTTTAGTGAAGATGAGGTCAACTATATTTTTCCATCTTATTGGTTTGCTCACCTCCTACCACAGTCTAGCAGCTTTAGCACTTAACCAACTCTGTCAGTAATAGTGTTGCCAAGCCAAACTTGGTGATGGACATTGAAGTTCCCACAGCAGAGTACATTCTGCACCCTTGCTACCCTCAGTATTTTCTCTAGGTTGATGATAACATGGAGGGGACAATATGTGATAATCAGTCGGAAATTTGCATATCCATGTTTGCTGATGCCTTGAAATTTCATTGGGTTCTGAGTCAATGTTGAGGACTTCTAGGGCAACTTCCTCACAACTGAATGTCACTATCCTGCCCACTGTACTGGGTTTGTCCTGCTGGTGGGGCAGGAGAAGGTGGTGATAATATTGTCTGGAAGATTGCCTATGCAAGGTTTGTTCACAGGATTTGGAGTCATATTGCCCATTCCTAATTGCCCAGAGGGCAGTTAAGAGTCAACTATATTGCTGAGGATCTGGAGCCAAGTTAAGGATGGCAGTTTCCTTTCCAAAAGGATATGGTGAACAAGATAGGTTTTTTCCGACAATCAACAATGGTTTCATTAAACGCTTAATTACAAATTTTTATTGAATTTAAATTTAAATCTGGGTTCCCAGAACATTATCTCGGTCTCTGGATTATGTCCAGCGATAATACCAATAGGCTTCATTGATGGCATGACCACGTCTCTCTTCCACTTTTGGCACTATCCTTTTGCAAGAGCAGCTAGGGGCGAAATTAAAAGGAACCTCATAGATACGAATTTCTGGATCATTACATGAGCCACAAGCAAATAGGTATAGGCTACATAAAGTTTAAAAAAAGGCTCAAAAATTGGTATTGGAGAGATAGATTTTGATTCTGTGAGCACTGGCACCAACACTGGGGAAAGTGGAAGCTGTCAGGTGTGATGCCTATCATTTGAACTATGTTGGGTTCACTGATCTAACAAGTCATAGCTAATGTGGAAAAGAGAACTTTAAACTAGATTGTGAGAATGATGGATCAAGTTTGGGAAGATTCCATAAATTAAATAGAGAAGGTAAGGCAAAAGCAATGTGGAAAATTGTAATCACAAAGCGTTTGGTATGCTTTCCTTTATTGGTCAGAGTATTGAGTACAGGGGTTGGGAGGTCATGTTGCGGCTGTACAGGACATTGGTTAGGCCACTGTTGGAATATTGCGTGCAATTCTGGTCTCCCTCCTATTGGAAAGATGTTGTGCAATATGAAAGTGTTCAGAAAAGATTTACAAGGATGTTGCCAGGGTTGGAGGATTTGAGTTATAGGAAGAGACAGAACAGGCTGGGGCTGTTTTCCGTGAAGCTAAGGAGGCTGAGGGGTGACCTTATAGAGGTTTACAAAATTATGAAGGGCAAGGATAGGATAAATAGACAAAGTCTTTTCCCTGAGGTCGGGGAGTCCAGAACTATAGGGCGTAGGTTTAGGGTGAGAGGGGAAAGATATAAAAGAGACGTAAGGGGCAATTTTTTCACACAGAGGGTGGTACGTGTATGGAATGAGCTGCCAGAAGAAGTGCTGGAGGCTGGTACAATTGCAACATTTGAAAGGCATTTGGATGGGTATATGAATAGGAAGGGTTTGGAGGGATATGGGCCGGTTGCTGGCAGGTGGGACTAGGTTGGGTTGGGATATCTGGTTGGCATGGACGGATTGGACCGAAGGGTCTGTTTCCATGCTGTACATCTCTATGACTCTATGACTGTATGACACATAGGGACAGAGTTTATTAATCTAAAAGTACAATAGGAAATAGAGCTAGAGATTTTAAAAGTAGTAAACAAAAAACACATGAAAGCTCTGTATTTGAATGTGCATGGCAATTGCAATAAAACAGATGAATTGACAATACAAATAGTATGATCTGATAACCATTATAGAGACATGACTACAAAATGTAGCCATGTGGACCATGACATTTGGCCGATTTCCCTCCTCGAGAAGGATGACCTGTGTCCATTCTGTAACATCATTAGCCCTGATCCCAGAGAAGCAACACACCATGTTGAATCATGTTTAATGCTACAGAAATGTATATCTGATCCTCTGACTATGGAGTCTCGTATCACTATTGTCCTTCCATTCTTCTTCTTTTTCCATCATGCAACATGCAATACCCCCAATCGACCATCCCCTAGTAGAGCTGAGGTGCTCACGATGTCATCAATTTGGCTTTGGCTATACTTCCCGATGTAATAATTGACCTCACTAGCTTCAAAAAGAATCGTGATTAGCAAGCAGGAAAGACTCAGAGGATCCCTGAACACCTACCTTGTTGTCTGAGACTGTGTGTTGGTCACCTATTCACTCTGCTTGTAAGTTTCTAACCTGCAGTCTAACCTACTCCCTCCACATGGCTATCTGCATGGATGTCTGCCTTGAGGATATACAACTGAGACTCCATTCACTGCTCAAATTCTGAAACCTGGAGTTCAAACTTGTGCAGCCGGTGATACTTCCTGCAGATGTGTTTGGCGGGGATATACGTATCTCCACAACTTTGCACATTCTGCAGGACATACACTCATCTTCGCTCAGCTGACCTGGTGTTCAATAACTCTAAAACAATTTGTTACTCTTAGAATAAGTATAAAATTACTATAAAAATTTATAAAGTTAACACAAGTGGATGAAATTCGAGTTACTAATTTTTCTTCATTTTAGTTTATTATTTTACTTGACTTTCCTTTTGGTAGTATTCCTTACTTAAATTCCAGCAGCTACTTCTTCATTACAAATATTTTCTAATTTTTTCCTACTTCAACTCCCAAATTGGTAGCTTCTCACTAAAGGTCAAAATACACTCTTGAAGCCATTGTATTGTCACAATTCAAAAATAAAACAAGATTATTTGAGAATGATGAACCATCCTTAGTTAACTTAAAAAGTTAAAATGGCCTGGTAATTAAGAGTTGTTTTCAGTTCAGAATGCCTGTTTTTAATGCAGGTTGCTAGATCCACCTACATATGAAGTTTCATGCGCCTGAGCAAATCGTATACAAATTGATGAATATTAACTTCTATAACATTTGCTAAAATACAAACCTGTCTGTAACTGACGAGTTGACATTCTTCCAGGTGAGCCCACTGCACAGGAGAAACAAATTCAACAGTTACAACATCAAACCTGGTAGAAGCAAATTTTAACTTGTCATGCAGAAATTGGAAATTTGTGCAGTTGATCCATTGGTTTCTACTGATCCCAATTGAGCTTGTGTAATTTTTATAGGTATTGCAACCCTATACATGTAAAGCATTGGTGAACTGTGTTCCTTGTCTAAATATTTAAAGTCATCATACATCAATGATTGTAACTGTTCTTTTACATCATTCAACTCAAATTGTCATGTTAATCTGGTATGACATGCTGACTTGACTTCAGAATGTACATCAAAAAAGGGTAGGACTTCTACAATTAATGGGGCTATGGGTAGTGTTGTATAACAGAGGGTGCGGGTACATAATTCTTCGAAGTTTGTATCCCATACAGACAGGATTGTTAAAAAGGTGTTTGGCACACTTGCCTTCGTTGCTCAGTCCTTTGAGTATAGGAATTGGGAAGTCATGTTGAGGTTGTACAGGTCATTGGCGAGGCCTCTTCTGGAAAACTGTGTCCAGTTCTAGTCACCCAGTTATAGGAAGGGTATTATTAAGCTGGAGAGGTTTCAGAAGAGATTTACCAGGATGTTGCCAGGTATGGAAGGTTTAAGTTATAAAGACAGGCTGGCTAGGCTGGGACCTTTTTCACTGGAGTGTAGGAGAATGAGAGGCGACCTTACAGAAATTTATAAAATAATAAGGAGTATAGACACGGTTAATGGTAGTTGTATTTTCCCCAGAATGGGGAATTTCAAGGCTAGGAGGTACATTTTTAAGGTGAGAGGAGACAGATTTAAAAAAAACATGAGAGACAAATTTTTACCCAGAGGGTGATTTGCATGTGGAATGATCTTCCTGAGGAAGTGGGTACAATTGCAGTGTTTAAAACACATTTGGATAAGCACACAAATAGGAAGGGTTTGGAAGAATATGGACCAAAGAGCAGAAGGGTCTGTTTCCGTGCTGAATGATTCTGAGTCTATGACTGTATAGAGCAGTTTTCAATTGGTATTTATGATGAATGCAACTGATTGTTGAGCTGTTCATTCAAGATTGTGATCCGTTTTACTGATGTGCTCACAATCGTTGTGATTTTGCGGAAGTGCCAATGGTACTCCACCAAATACAGGTATTGGTCACAGACATAGCCTTTTTATGTCCAATTAGTTGTAGCAAAGTGGAATCACTGTGCGAGTGAATATGTGGGGCCTCCAATGATGGCAGCATGGGGCGAGGAAGTTGTGTGCAAAACGTCATGGGAACTTCCAGGAATCCCTATTGGCAAGGCCCAAAGCGTTATGTTCTGTTCTTGCTGCAACTCCATTCACTAGCCGCTCCCTTAGAGGATAAACCAGTTTGTAACATTGGCATTATTTGACCCTGAGTTGATCACAACGGCATCGATACTATCCTGTACTAACTTCTTATTCCGCCCATTTACTGGTGCAATTTCCACGTTTCCTAAAAATAAGAATGGAAAAAAAATCAGCAAAAATGGTCTTTCAAATATAGATGTACTGCAAGAACAAAATCAAAATATTAAAATATCACGACTGAGTAAATTTATGGAAAATATATACACACTACAGTTGTAGATATTTTTCATATTTCTCCAACTATTGCCATAAGTGCGTGTTTTAATTGCTAGGTGGTGCTATTCCGGGAGTCCGACATTCACCAACGCAGTTGTGATGTAATTGTGCGCCATGCCGAGTTGTGCGCATGTGTACTGCTGCTTGATGGCGCGGTCCTGGTTGAGGCGTGGAAACGCTGATCTTAAAGTGGAGTGACGAGCGGTGGGCGAGATCAGGTAGAGTTTCACATGGCCTACTTGACCTGTTGGCTAACGTACGCATCGAACCGGTTTTCCATCTCGGTGAAGATTTGGTAAAACTGATGCTGTGGGTTCAGGTGTGAATACCTGCCGCAGATTTAAGCTGAAACGGTAAAGAACAGGCGTGGGACCGAAAAGCTGCCGCAGTGGGCGGCTTGTGGCCAGTCTTGGTGTTAACGTGATTGACTTTTATCCGATTCCAATCAGCTGCTGTTGTCCTATTTCTAAATACATGTAGACTTTCCCTGAAGAATGCATCTTACCTTCTCAGCATTATAAAAATAAGTACCCTGAAATGTATTGCAGGAAGTAGACTGCGTATTTTGCGTCTAGAAATGTATTAGCGGGGTACGAAGCAAATACTTGGAATATAAAGGAAACTCAGGCGAGAGTGTAATACTCATAATTATAACACGCCAGAATTTTCTCCCTGCCTTATTCCTCCCTGTCGCTCCCAGTGCCTCGAAAAAAATCTTGACGTCCTTGAGGCATTGAAATACATTCAAACATGCTTTGCAAAATACAATCGATAGTTTGAAACTTTATTAAAATATTTCAACACTGTATCCAGGCCTTAATTTTTTTACATTAATTTATGCTTGTTCATGTCCCTTTCTTTGCTTAACTATATTGGGAAAGTTGGGTATGACTGCAGGTAAAATCGCCATAGTCTTAACAGAAAATAGGGCTGCTCTGATATTAGATAGAGACAACAGTGGTTTAATGTGAGGTTACCATGCTTCAGAGGAGGGGGAGCAATGAGGTTGAGGAGGAATGCATTTTACCTTATCAACATTATGAAAGTAAATACCGTGAAACATATTGCAGGAAGTGTATTTTACATCTAAATAACAATTATTTAGAATATGAAGGAAACTCAGGCAATAGAGTAATACTCATAATTATAATATGCCAGAATTTTCTCCCTCCTTTATTCCTCCCTATCACTCCCTGTGCCTCAAAAAAAAAGGCTTGATTCATAATAAAGGCATCCTTGAGGCATTTATATGCAGCCAGTGTGGGGGTTAAATCCATGTTAGCATTACTCTGCATTGCAAATTCGCTATCCAGCTAACTAACCCTTATTCCCCCATGTCTAGATGCTGACAAAATACTATAATTTGCAGGGGCACCCCATAACATTAATGCTTTCATACAGTATCTATATGTTACACTTGAGTTTTGCTGTATGAGAATTGTGGAAATTGATAGGATTAAAAAGAGATGTATGTCCTATTTTCATTTGTCTGTGTTGGCTGTTTGGAAATTCAAAATATTTCTTCCCATCACCCAAATGAGGGTGCTAAGGGAGCAGTGATATTTTCCTCAATTTGGGCAGCATGGTGGCTCAGTGGTTAGCAATGCAGCTTTACAGCACCAAGTTCCAGAGTTTAATTCCAGCCTTGGGCAATTGTCTGTGTAGAGTTTGAGCATTCTCCCGTGTCTGCGTGGGTTTTCTCAGGATGTTCCAGTTTCCTCTCTCAATCACAAAGATGTGCAGGTTAAGTGAATTGGTTATGCTAAGTTGCCCAAAGTGTTCAGGGATATGTAGGTTAGCTGCATTAATCAGGTGTAAATGTAGAGTAATAGTGTAGGGGAATTGGTCTGGGTGGGTTGCCCTTCAGAGAGTTGTTGTGGATTTGGGCTAAATGGCCTGTTTCCATACTGTGGGGATTCTGTGATTCTCATCCTTTGGAAAACAGTTCTTTTTAACAAATCTTCACACTTTATGCTTATGTTGAACTGCTTTTTTCACACACTTTGAAAGAAAGATCTGTGTTGACATAATGACTTTTGTGACAACTGAGTGTTTCAAAGCAGTTTTGTAACTGATTCATTACCTGACAGGTAAGAAATGAAGCCACAGGATCCTTTAATTATTAAGAGTCAACCACATTATTGTGGGTCTGGGTTCAGATGTAGGCCAGACTAGGTAAGAATGGCAGTTTCCATCCCTTAAAACATATTAGTGAAGCAACCTGATGAAGGAGTGGTGCTCCGAAAGCTAGTGCTTCCAATTAAATCTGTTGGACTGTAATCTGGTGTTGTGTGACTTTTAACTTTGTACACCCCAGTCCAACACCGGCATCTCCAAATCCTTAGTGGAGCCAGTAGTTTTTCTGATTACCGTCACCAGTTTCAAAGTCATCATTAAACTCTTAATTCAGATATTTATTGAATTCACATTCCATCATCAGACAGGCCATGATGAGATTCAAACCCATGTCCGTGGTCTAGTAACATTCTCATTACACCATTGGCTCCCTCTTACATAGAAACATAGAATCCCCCACAATGTAGAAACAGGCCATTTGGCCCAACAAGCCATAACCAACCCTCCGAAGAGTAACCCACCCAGGCCCATTCCTATTGCGCGTCATTTACCCCGACTAATGCACCTAACCTACACATCCCTGTATGCTATGGACAATTTAGCATGGCCAATTCATCTACCCTGCGCATCTTTAAATTGTGGGAGGAAACCGGAGCACTGGGAGAAAACCCACGCAGACACGGGGAGAATGCGCAAACTTCACACAGACAGTTGTCCAAGGCTAGTATTGAATCCGGCTGTCTGGTGCTGTGAGGCAGTAGTGCTAACCACTGAGTCACCCCTGTAAGTACGGGGATTGAATCCATGACTTTGGCGTTATTTGCGCCACGCTGTAACCATCTGAGCTAACCGAAGAGTGATAAATTACCAGATAACCAATTTAAATGTTCGTTTAGGGACCAGGATCCTGAAAATAACTTTCCTGCTCTTCAGAATTGTGCCATGCAATATTTTATGTACATTGGAGAGCACAGATAGGGTGTTTGTTGAACATCACATTCAAATTGTGGAACTCTGTCAGTGCAGTTCTCCTTCACTACTGTGCTAGAATGTTAGCCTGGATGTGCTTAGAACTCTGGGATTTGAACCCAAAATTTTCTGAGTATGCTTTTTACTAAGGTATGGCTGGCTTTGTTTCAAATTAATAATCACCCCCACCCAAAACATAATCATTGAGCACACAGTTTCTCTATTCAACATATTAAATTCCCCCATAATTTTAAAAGCATCTTAAATTTCTTCATAGTTTTTGCTTCTTTAGCTGTCACAGTAGCTTTTTATTTGTTCATGGCATCAAAACATCACTGGGTTCTGGATTAGAGTGATGCTGGAAAAGCACAGCAGTTCAGGCAGCATCCGAGGAGCAGGAAAATCGAAGTTTCGGGCAAAAGCCCTTTGGCTTTTGCCCAAAACGTCGATTTTCCTGCTCCTTGATTCGATTGCTTTACAGTGTGGAAACAGGCCCTTCGGCCCAACAAGTCACACAGCCCCGAAGCGCAAACCACCCATACCCCTACTTTTACCCCTTACCTAACACTATGGGCAATTTAGCATGGCCAGTTCACCTGACCTGCACATCTTTGGACTGTGGTAGAAAACCGGAGCACTCAGAGGAAACCCACGCAGACACGGGGAGAATGTGCAAACTCCACACAGTCAGTCGCCTGAGGTGGGAATTGAACCCGGGTCTCTGGCGCTGTGAGGCAGAAGTGCTAACCACCGTGCCGCCCACAAACATAACATTATGCATTTTGGCAGGAAGAATAAAGGAGCTAAACATTATTTAGATGGAGAAGGACTGCAGAAAGCTATAAAACAGGGGGATTTGGTAGTCCTTCCCCATGACTCACAAAAAGCTACAACTCCAAGTTTAGTGGGCAAGAGGGAATGGAGATGGAATGTTGGCCTTTATTTCAAATGTAATTGAACATAAAAATAGTGCGGGGAGATCTTGCTAAAACTATACAAGGCATGCCGCCTAAACTTGGATGCTGCTGCCTAAACTGCTGTGCTTTCCAGCACCATTCTAATCCAGAATCTGGTTTCCAGCATCTGCAGTCATTGTTTTTGCCTCGATGAAAACATCACTGGAAAGGCCTATGTTTATTGCCAATCCTAAATTGCCCTTAAGGTGTTGGCGGGTTGCCTTCTGAGTTAGTTCAGCAGTGCCTGTGTTGTAGTGCTGACAGTGGTATTAAAAAGAAAGTTCCAGGTTTGTGGCTCAGTGATAGTGAAGGAATGACAATATAGTTCCAAATCAAGAGAAAAGAGACAGTCTGTTAATCTGTACCCATATATATATATATAGTACTGAGAGTCTTGTGAGTGGTTGTTTTCTATTGTGCCCTCTTCCTTTGGGAGGTGATGTTGAAGAAACAAAAGCAGGTTGCTATACTACTACTTGTGGTACACACTATTTATACAATGTGACAGTGCTGGAGGTAGTAAATGCAATACTGATCAAGTAGATTGTTTTATCATGGATGGTGTCAAATATCTGGAGTGTTTTTGTTGTTACTCCAAGAAATTGGAGAGTATTCTATTGTACATCAGACTGATGCATTGAAGAAATTAGATTGGCTATGGGGAGTCAGAACATTAGCTGCTTGCCGAATTCCCAACCTCTGACCTGCTCTTGTGGCTGGTTCGGTTAAGTTTCTGGTTAATCATAATACCAGGGTGCTGATGGTGGGATTTTCACTAATGGTAATACTGTGAATGTGAAGCTGAAGTGATTTGGGTGTCTCTTGGAGATGATCATTGGCTATGTATCAACCCATGCTGAATGTTGTCAATATCTACTTGTATGTTGGCCTGGACTGCTTTGGTATCTGAGGCTTTATGAAAAGGACTGATTGAAACAATCATTCATAAACACCCCTAATTCTGATCCTCCACTGGAGGGGACGCCATTAATAAAATAATAGGAGATATCTCTGCTGAGTTTACTAAGCTGAGGAACTCTCACAGTGATGTCATGGGACTGAGATGATCGGGTACAACTACTCTCCTTTGTGCTAGTTGTGACTCTGGTGGAGAATTTTTTTTCTTGATTCCAATTGATCTCTGTTCGCTAGGTCGTTTACCACATTCAATCTAATGCTGCACTGTTAATGTGGACAGTGACGCTCGCTTTCCACACGGGATTTTGCTCCCTTGTTCATGGATTAATGATCTAATGAGCTTGGGAGTCAGGTGCCCCTTGTGGAAAGCAGATTTTGTATTTTTGATCAGTTTATTGATGAGTAAGTTCCACTTGACTGAGTGGTTGACTTTATTAGTTTGTCTTGCTTTTTGTCAGCCATTTTCCTTGTTGCCAGTGTTGTTGAAGGATTGCACAGTTTGTTCGGGAGCGTAAATTTTCACTCCAACAGTTGAATGTTGTCAGAGCCCATAACATGAGCTGAGTCGAGACCTCCAGTTATTTCTTGATTAAATGATGCTTTGAACCTCAGGAGGATGTCCAGGAAGATCATCCGCTTGGCCTTTCTGGCTGAGGGTGGTTGTGATCGTTTTAGTCACCATCATTGAGGATTGAGATGTTTATGGAGCTGCCTCTTCTGGTTCGTTGAGGCCAATTATTCACCACCATTCATACTACCTGAGGTGTGATTGCAGAACTTTGATTTAAAAGTTGGATTTGGGATTGTTTGACTGCCTATTCTTATATTGTTTGGAATGCATGTAGTCTTTGTTGTAGTTTTACTAGTTTGACACCTCATTTTATAGATATGCCTGATGATACTCCAAACATGGTTTTGTAGCTGCAAGCATGTGCAAGTGCACCACACTACCATAGAACATAGAAAAATACAGCGCAGTACAGGCCCTTTGGCCCTCGATGTTGCACCGATCCAAGCCCACCTAACCTACACTAGCCCACTATCCTCCATATGCCTATCCAATGCCTGTTTAAATGCCCATAAAGAGGGAGAGTCCACCACTGCTACTGGCAGGGCATTCCATGAACTCACGACTCGCTGAGTAAAGAATCTACCCCTAACATCTGTCCTATACCTACCACCCCTTAATTTAAAGCTATGCTCCCTTGTAATACCAGCTCAACTAAGTATCTTAAATTGGATCTTGGCACACTCTGAATTATCTAGAGCTAATGTTGTCCAATCATGCAAACCTATCTGACATTCGTCTCTGTATTTTGAGTTCTGCAAGTACATATTAATGTTCTTAGGAAGGGAGATCTGCCATTCTTACACGGTCTGGCCCACAAAGACTCCAGACTTTCCACAAAGTGGTTTACACTTAACTGTTCTCTGGGTATACTGGGATGGACAGTAAGTGGGCTAGTTAGCAATGCCCACATCCCGTGAATGAATAAAAAAAAGCTGGTTGGGTATGGTTCATATATTAGATTAGATTAGATTATTACAGTGTGAAAACAGGCCCTTCGGCCCAACAAGTCCACATCGACCCGCCGAAGTGCGACCCACCCAGACCCATTCCCTTACATTTACCCCTTCACCCAACACTACGGGCAATTTAGCATGGCCAATTCACCTAACCTGCACATCTTTGGATTGTGGGAGGAAACCGGAGCACCTGGAGGAAACTCACACAGACACAGGGAGAATGTGCAAACTCCACACAGTCAGTCACCTGAGGTGGGAACTGAACCCTGAGAAATGCCCAGTCTATCTTAATACCAAAGAACGTTGAGATATGTTGAAAATTTCAGCAAGAGGTGAAGCAAACAAAGGTACTAGCTCAGGAGGTGAGGAAGGCAAAACTATGTTGGTCTTCATAGTGAGAAGATTCAGGTGGAGGAGCATGGACATCTTTCTGTCATTGTACAGGGCTTTGTTGAGAACCTATATGGAGTATTGTGTGCTGTTTGGTCTCCTTATTTGAGGAAGAATGTTCTAGCTATGAAGGGAGTGCAACAAAGGTTTACCATGAGAATGTCTATAGGGTGTAAGCAGGCAGGGAAAGAATTAAGTTCTGAGTTTTGTGAAACAAGAGGTTCAGCTGAGCGTGACTCAGATCAGATAAGAACTTGGTTAACAATGGGCTGCTGGAGGCAAGGGTGATGAGTTAACAAGACGGAAAAGCATTCATTATGTCGAGCCACTTAACAATATTGGAACCATTCAGTATGCAAGGTCAGCTAACAAGGGGGAAAGTATCCATTATATGAATCCACTTAACAAGGTTAAGAACATTCATTGTGTAATAGCACATGGCTTAATCTTTACTGTTGATACTTGTTGATTATAATGGTCACCCAATTAATATGTTTGTTGCCTTACCTGGATGCTCCTGTCTATAAAATGTCCACATAGTTCATTGAGAAACTGCCGTTCCAGAGAAGATAGGGATGATAATAACCAGACAGAATCCTCAACTAGCAGGACTGCAATCTGAAGAGAAATTGAAAGTGCTAGGACTATATTCACTGGAGTTTAGAAGAATGAAGGGGAATCTCCTAGTATCGTATGAAATTATAACTCTACAGGGTAAATGTAGGAAAGGCTGGGGAGTTCAGATCCAGGGTTTACAGTTTATGGATATGGGGATAGGCCATTTAGGACTGAAATGGGAAATCTTTTCACCAGAGTGTCATGAGTCTGAGGAACTCTCTGCCACTGGTTTAGGTTAAAAATTAAATGTTTTTAAGGAGGAGTTAGATATGTAGATTTAGATTTTATTTTCATGTGCACTCATGTACGGAAATACAGTGGAAAGTGTCTAATGTTGTCACACAAACTGCAGTCTTGGGTACCAAGGTACCTAGATACAAAAACCCTGTGTATAAAATACTTGTTTGAGATGGGAATAGCCACAGGATACTTCTGCATGACATGATTTCCTCTTCTACCTTTCCTGGTGGTAACCCATTTACCTGACTGTATCTTCGGGTTTATCTTCCTTCCTGCATGTGCCATCTATCACACTCCCTCGCTCCTGTAAATTCCTCCTTGCCTCTAACTACTGCTCCAATAGCAATCCATACAATCCAATAGCATTGGCAACCAAACACACTTCCTGCAGACATAATCATCAGTAACATGGAAACTGTTCCTAATCTCCCACATCTGTCAGGAAGAACATATCACTCTACTAAAGCCCATCTTTGCATCTTAATAATCTATAGACCCAGAAAATAACATAGTTTTACTGCTTGAAAAAGAAACACTACTCCAGGCCGACTTAATACCTATGTTTTGTATTTTTAAACTTTAATCAAGAGACAAATCTCAAGCAAACATAATTCAAAAGGAACCCACTGTACTCACTATTATAGATTTACGAAAAAAAACAGTGAGGTTACACTTTAAAAATCCACTTAGCTGCTCCCCTGCCGTAAGCTCTCCCACACAGGTTTCTCCAAGGTCAGGTGTGAATCTTGCTGTTGGTTAATTTTTTCTTAGATGAACTCAGATGTCCAGGGATCAGCCAGTTGTGCAGATTCACTGCTGGGTTAGACAGCAGTGCAGGTTTATTTCACTACCCATGTGATCACTGACTTTGTCTGTCTTCCTCCTTTTAAAGTGCTGTTGTTTTGATTTTTTTCTCCAAAGTTCCAATACAGTGCTGCAGCTTATAAAACCATAATTACTGCTCCCAGAATTTGAGGAAATCAGCTCCAACACTGAAAATACTTCAAAAAAGGAGCAGCTTTTACAGCCACATCTTTTTCCCATTCTCCAAATTGGACTACCCAGATTCCTCGCTCCTACCTGTGTGGACAGGTAGATACGACTGTGAAGGAGGCATTTGGTATGTTTGCCTATATTGGTCAGTGCATTGAGTATAGGTGTTGGGAGGTCATGTTGCAGCTGTACGGGACATTAGTTAGGCCACTTTTGGAATACTGTGTGCAGTTCTGGTCTTCCTGCTGTAGGAAGGGTGTTGTGAAACTTGAAATAGTTCAGAAAAGATTTACAATGATATTGCCAGGGTTGGAGGGTTTGAGCTTTAAGGAGAAGCTGAACAGGCTGGGGCTATTTTTCCTGGAGCATTGGAGGCTGAGGGGTTACTGTATAGAGGTTTATAAAATCATGAGGGGGCTTAGGGTAAATAGACAAGGTCTTTTCCCTAGGATGGGCGAGTCCAGAGCTAAAGGGCAAACGTTTAAGACAAGAGGGTAAAAATTTAAAAGGGACCTAAGGGGAACTTTTTCATGCAGAAGGTAGTGTGTGTATGAAATGAGCTGCCAGAGGAAGTAGTGGAGGCTGCTATGAATACAACATTTTAAAAGGCATCTAGATGGGTATATGAATAGGAAGGGCTTACAGGGATATGGGCCAAATGCTGGCAAATGGGACTTGATTTATTTAGGATATCTGGTCGACATGGATGAAACCAAAACAAGGCTCTCCCTCTCTCAAATATAAATGTAGTATATGAATTTCAATTCCAAAACGATGATAGGTCAGTAGGTCCATATGTCCCAAACAATGGCAGATTGTTGATGACCCTTTGTTTGCAATAAGTAAACTTCCAGACTTCCATGGACTTCCAGACCATGGTTGCATAACTCAACATTAAATGTGATTTTGTGATTAGACATAATTTGCTAAATAATCCTGAAAGTGCTAAGAATTAGATTGGCAAACAATTCTGTTGGCTTCTAGTGTGGAAGCTGTAGATATTAATTCATAGGACCTTGTTTTTTGCAGGTAGAAATAACATAGACAACTTCAGAGCAACAAAATAAATAATAGCCATTCTCTGATCATTTTGTAAGGCATTGCCATCATCCTTCAGTCCACCTGTTGGATTTAAACATTGAATAAAGATTGCTTGTCACAGTCATCATATGACTGATGTATTCTCTACATCGAAGTTTCTGCCAACCAGCGTCCACATGCCAAATAAATAGTCAGCTCTTCACATAGATTATGAAAATGTTGTTTTCCCTTCATGCAGATAGTTTTGCAAATGTACATGAGGACAAGATGAAAACCTTTGACAAGATGCACTTTCTCAGCAAAGTCTAAATTCTGTACTACGAAGCAATTACTTACTATTGCATAGTTACAACTAATGAAAAATATCAAACAAAATAACCATACCAGAGTAGATGAGAGTCTGTATTTAAGTGCGGTTAACCTTTTAATTTCCATGCTTTTGGCCAGTCGATTTTGAATTTTGAGACCCATGAAGAGTATTCTGCAGATTCTGTGACTTTACCATTTGTTCTTCATCTTGTGTAATTACTTGAATGCTCCTGAAGTAAATGATGGAAGGGAATTTGTGATAAATCTGTCAAGAATAAGGACTGAAAATCCAGAATAAAATTTGAAAATGCTGTGGATCTGATCTCCTTTGTGATTAAAAAGGACTGGAGTCGTAGGGTAATACAGAAGCAGTCCAACTCATCCATGGCGACCAGGTCTCTCAAACTAAACTAGTCTCATTTGCCTATATTTGGCCCATATTCCTTGAAACCTTTCCCATCCAGGTACCTGGCCGATTGTCTTTTAAATGTTATAACTGTACCTGCATCTATCACATCCTCTGATAGTTCATTCCATATTTGCACCACCTCTTTTGAAAAAGTAACTACTCAGATCCCTTTTAAATTTTTCTCCTCTTTCCTTAAACCTATGCCTTCTAGTATTGAATTCCCCTACGCTGGGGAAAAGACCTTAGCTATTTGCATTATCTATGCTCCTCATGACTTTATAAACCTCTATAAGGTCCTCAACCTCCAAAATTCCAGGGAAAAAAGTCCTAGCCTGTCCAGCCTCTCATTATAGCTTTAACCCTCCAGTCCTAGTAATATCCTTGTAAATCTTTTGTGTACCCTTTCCAATTTAATAATATTCTTCCTATAGTAGGGCAACCAGAACTGTACGAAATACTTCAAAATTGGCTTGACCAATATCCCATACAGCACAACATGATGTCCCAACGCCTGTACTCAATGCTATGACCATCGGAGGCAAGCACCCCAAATGCCGCCTTCCCCATCCTGTATGCCTGTGAAGCCAATTTCAAGGAACTGTGTTCCTGAACCCCTAGGTGTCTCTGTTCAATAATACTCCCCACTGGGGAGAAAAAGTAAAAAGTATGGGATCGCAGAATGGATTCACAAAGAAACGTTTCTATCCATTTGAGTCACTTTTGGATCTTTGCAATGCAGTTTGGCTGGTCCCACTCCCATCATTTTCCCTTACCCATGCAAATCTTTTCCTTTTCAGTACTTATCCAATTTCCTTTCAAAAACTGTGATTGAATCTACCTCCACCACACTATTGGGCAGGATACCCAAACTAGACTCAGTGCAAAACACCTTCAACTCTGGTTTTTATGCCAATCTTGATTTATTGTGCCTCCAGTCCTCATTGTTTTGGCTAGTGAAAGTGTTAAGTGTTCATTTTACAGAGGAGGTGGTGCTGGGCATCTTAAAATGCTTAAAGGTAGGTAAGCTCCCTGGACCTGATTAGGTGTACCTAAGAACTTTGTTGGAAGCTAGGGAAGTGACTGCTGGACTCCTTGCTAAGGTATTTGTTTCATCTATGACCACGGGTAAGGTGCTGAAAGACTGGAAGATGGCTAACGTGTCATTATTTAAGAAAGGTGGTAAAGAAAAGCCATGGAACTATAGACTGGTGAGCCTGACATCAGTGGTGGATAAGTTGTTGGAGGGATTCTGAGGGACAGCATTTACATGTATTTGGAAAGGTAAAGACTGATTCAGGATAGCCAAAATGACATTGTGTAAAGGGAATTATTTCTCATTAACTTGATAGAGTTTTTGAAGAAATGACAAAGTTGATAAAGGCAGAGCGGTGGATGTTGTCTGGAAGGACTTCAGTAAGGCATTCGGCAAGGTTCTGCGTGATAGACTGGTTAACAAGGTTAGATCACATAGAACTCAGGGACAACAATCTATTTGGATACAATTTTGCTTGAAGCTAGGAGACAGTGTGTTGGTGGAGGATTGCTATTTGGACTGGAGGCCTGTGACCAGTGGTTTGCCGCAAGGATCAGTGCTGAGTCCACTGCATTTTCTTTGTAGAAAATGAATATCGGTAGTGTGGTAAGTATGTTTGCAGATGGCACCTGAAATTGGTGGTGTAGTGGACAGTGAAGAAGTTTACCTCAGAGTACAATGGGACGATGATCAGATAAGTCAGTAGGCTGAGGAGTGGCAATTAATTTAGATAAATGGGAGGTGCTACATTTTGGTCGAGTAAATCAAGGCGGGATTTAATGGTAAGGTCCTTGGAGTATTGCTGAACAAAGAGATCTTGGAGTGTAGGTAGACTGGATAAGTGAAAAAGGCACAAAAACAGAAATTACTGGAAAAGCTCAGCAGGTCTGGCAGCATTTGTGCAGAGAAATCAGAATTAACATTTTGAGTCCGCTGACTCTTCATCAGAACTGATGGTAGCTAGGAAATTGTCGGGGATTTTGCAGAAGATAGGTTGAGGTGAAGGGATAGGGAGTAAACGAGAGGTGGAGATAGAGCCCAAAGAGAGAAAAGAACAGTTGGATAGGCAAACGAGTGTGAAATGATCTGGCTAGGAGGGGGAATAGCTGTTATTGGAGACTGCTAGTGGCTAACAATGATTGTGTTAAAGCAGAGCATGTGAGTATGGGGCCTGGTGTGTGTGTGTGTATGTTTTTTGGGGGGGGGGGCATTGGTGCTAGAACATAAGGGAGTTCAAGCCGTAAAGTCATTGAACTTGATATTGAGTCCGGAAGGCTGCAGAGTCCACAAGCAAAAATTGGTCTGCCAATTTTAACCTGAGCTTTGCTGGAGCACTGCAGCGAGCCTGAGACAGAGATATTGGCCAAGGAAGAGGCAGGCAACTGGAAGCTTGGAGCCATTTTTGCAAGCAAAACATAGATATTCTGCGAAGCGGTCACCCAGTCTATGCTTCATTTCCCCAATGTAGCGGAAATGACTTTGTGAGCCATGAATGCAGTAGACTAGATTGTGTGAAGTGCAGATAAAGCAGTGCTTCATTTGGAAGTTTTGTTTGGGCTCTTGGATACTGAGGAGCTAGGAAATAAACGTGCAAGTGTTTCATCTGCTATTGCAGGGGAAGGGGCGGTGGGGAGACGTTGGGAGTGAAGGAGGAATGGGGCCAGTGTGTCCAGGACAGAACTGTTCCTGTGGAACGTTGACAACGGAGGGGAGGGGAGTATGTGTCTTGTAATGGCATCTTGTTGAAGGTGGCGGAAATGATGGTTAATGATTTTCTGAATGTGGATGCTGGTGTGATGGTAGGTAAGAACAAGGGTCGCCCTTTCGCTGTTGCAGGAGGGAAGAGAGGGAGCTTCTCAGCCCTTTGGAACTGTTTCTTTTCTCCTATCTCCTTTGCCTAGATTTTGCACAGATCTATCAAGTCTCCTTGCCAACATTCTAATCCGTCCATATAAGCAGAAGTTGCACATCCATGTAAATTATTCTTTTTATTTTTTTTCTGCACCCTCTGAAAAACCTTCATGTGCTTCCCAAAGACCGGTGCTTAGGCTAGTACAGTTGAGAATGCTGGTAATGACAACACCATATTAGCAATGTGAGTGCTTATGTTGCAAGATTGTGCTAACACACCGTATAAACCTGATTACTAATCAGGATGAGGAAAAGTAATGCTGTTCGGTGTCTTTTGCACAGTTTCATAGAGTAAAACATTCTCGAGCCAATTGGGACGCAGACTATTTTAGATTTGAAAATGTGTCATCAGACAGGATTGATTAATGACCTTTAATAGTAAAGGTGCCTTCAAATGAAGTGATCATAACATAATTTGGAGCTGCCGATGTTGGACTGGGATGTACAAAGTTAAAAATCACACAATACCAGGTTATAGTCCAACAGATTTATTTGGAAGCACTCGCTTTTGGAGTGCTGCTCCTTCATTGGGTGGTTGTGGAGTATAAGATTGTAAGACACAGAATTTATTGTAAATCTTTACAGTGTGATGTAACTGAAATTATACATTGAAAAAGACCTGGATTGTTTGTTAAGTCTCACATCTTTTAAAATGATCATATTGGTTTCAGTTCTTTCATATGTAAATCCCAGAACTTTTTTTAACATTACATTCGCAAATGAACTTTAATAATAGGTGCCGTGTCAGCTCAGATAATGCATTAAGGGTGTGAGATGCCCTGTGTGAGGCTGTCTATGCCCCAATGTTTAGACTGATTCTATTTCTTAAAAAAAGGGATTTACAGAATCTTACATGGATTCATGCAGTTTTTGAGCAAAGTAAAATGCAATTCTGCAAGTACAAGTATACTCCACAAACTTAAGTGTGTGTGTTTGGGGGGTGGCTGTGAGTGTAAAGGGATATAAGTCTGTGAGAGGGTGCATATGTGCAAGCGTATGGGAGAGAGTCTACATGAGCAAATGGGTCTATAGGTGTGTTTGTGTGAGTGTGTATGTGTAGTGCAATGGGGTCACCTTTAGTGTGACATGAACCCAAGGCCCCAGTTGAGGCCATCCCCATGGGTACCCAACTTGGCTATCAGCATTGTTACCTGTCCCAAAGTCTGCCTTGGAGGACAGTCACCCAAAGGTCCAAGATTGAATATCCTGGAACGCTAATGTGTTCTCCGACTGGGAGGGAACACTCCTGGCTGGTGATTATTGTGTGGTTTGCATTCATCTGTTGTCACAGCCTCTGTTCGGTCTTGCCAATGTATGGCATCCTTGCCTGCACGGTATAAGATAGACAACGTTGACCAAATGACATGAGTACCTGCCGCGTACATGGTGCGTGGTGTCCCCTTGTGTAACGGTGGCATCTGTGTTGACACTCTGACATGTCTTGCAGCGTCTGCTGTGACAGTTTTGTACGATGTTGTCGTGAAAGCCGGGCAATTTGCTGGGAACAATGATCTGTGAGATATTTGGTGGTTGTTTAAAGGTGAGAAGTGGAGGCATGGGGAAGGTGTTGGCGAGGTGCCCATCCTCATTGATAATGTGTTGCAGGCTGCAAAGAACGTGACGTAGTTTTTCGGCTCCTGGGATGTACTGGACAACAATTGGCATAGGGATAAGAAAATTAGGTAAGTAAGCATGTGGCTAAGAGATTGATGTGGGAAAGAGGGATTCCATTTCATGGGACATTGGCATCAGTTTTGGAACCGTGGCGATCTGTACCGATGAGACGGTCTCCACCTGAATCGATCTGGAACTAGTGTTCTGGTGAAAAGGATAAATAGAGTGGTCACTAGGAGTTTAAACTTGTGAGCTGGGGGGTAAGGAAAAAGGAAAGCAACAGGGAGTATGGAGTCAAGTAGAAAGATAAGCATCAGGTTAGCATGTGTGCAGGGTTTAAGTTGGAGGCAGACTAGGAATGAAGCAAAAAGGAATGATAACTTAGGACATACTACTAGAGGTGATGGAAATCATGAGGTTAAGAAAATTAGTATTAAGGTGCTTTACTTGTATGCTTGTAGTATTCGTAACAAAGTAGATGAATTAACAGCAGAAATCATTGTGAATGATCATGATGTAGTAGGCATCACAGAGACATAGTTGCAGGGGGTTCAGGACTGGCAGTTAAACATCCAAGGATTTACAACTTATCGAAAAGTCAGGAAGGTAGGCAGAGGGGGCGGGGTTGCCTTGTTAGTTAAGAATGAAATTAAATCTATGGCACTGAATAGCATAGGGTCAGGTGATGTGGAGTCTGTGCGGGTGGAGTTGAGGAACCACAGAGGCAAAAAAACCATAATGGGAGTCATGTACAGACCTCCCAGCAGAGGTCAGGACCAGGGGCACAAGATGTACCAGGAAATAGATAGGGCATGTGAGCAAGACAAGGTCACGGTGATCATGGGGGACTTCGTAATACAAATGGACTGGGTGAATAATGTTGTCGGTGGATCCAAAGAAAGGGATTCATGGAATGCTTGCAGGATCGCTTTTTGGAACAGCTTGTGATGGAGCCCACAAGGGAGCAGGCTATTCTGGACTTAGTACTTTGTAATGAGTCAGACTTTATAAAAGATCTTAAAGTAAGGCAACGCTTAGGAGGCAGCGATCATAATATAGTGGAGTTCAGTCTGCATTTTGAAAGAGAGAATGCAAAATCGGATGTAATGGTGTTACAAATAAATTAAGGTAATTACAAGGGCATGAAAGAGGAACTGACGACCATCGACTGGAAGCAGAGCCTAGCGGGGAAGACAGTAGAGCAACAATGGCAGGACTTTCTGGGTGAAATTGAGGACACAGTACAGAGGTTCGTCCCAAAGAAAAGAAAGATTATCCCGTGGGGGGGAAGTTGGAAATTCGACAGCCATTGCTGACAAAGGAAGTCAGGAAATGTATCATAGAGAAAGAGAGACCCCATAAAGTGGTTAAGAGCACTGAGAAATCGGACGATTGGGAAGACTACAAAACCAAACAGAGGATAACAAAGAGACAAATAAGGAAGGAGAGGAACAAATATCAAGGTAAGCTAACCAGTAATATTAGAAGTGATAGTAAAAGTTTCTTTCAATACATAAGAAACAAACAAGAAGCATAAGTAGAAATTGGGCCGCTCCACATTGATACAGAAAGGCTAGTGATGGGAGATGAGGAAATAGCTGAAGAACTTAATAAGTACTTTGTGTCAGTTTTCACAGTGGAAGACATGGGTAATACCCCAACAGTTGAGAGTCAAGGGGCAGAGTTGAGTATGGTTGCCATTACAAAAGAGAAAGTGCTAGAAAAGCTAAAAGGTCTAAATATTGATAAATCTCCTGGCCTCGATGGGCTACATCCCAGAGTTCTGAGGGAGGTGGCTGAAGAAATAGGGGGGGCGCTGGTTGTAATCTTTCAAAAATCACTTGAATCAGGGAAAGTCCCAGATGATTGGAAAATCACTGTTGGAACCCCCTTGTTCAAGAAAGGATGAAGACAAAAGATGGAAAATTATAGGCCGATTAGCCTAACCTCGGTTGTAGGTAAAATTCTAGAATCTATCATTAAGGATGAGATTTCTAAATTTTTGGAAGTGCAGGGTCAGATTAGAACAAGTCAGCATGAATCTAGTAAGGGGAGGTCATGCCTGACAAATCTGTTAGAATTCTTTGAAGAGCTAACAAGTAGGTTAGACCAGATAAAGCCAGTGGATGTTGTCTACCTAGACTTCCAAAAGGCCTTAGATAAAATGCCTCACGGGAGGCTGCTGAATAAGGTGAGGACCCATGGTGTTTGAGGTGAGCTACTGGCATGGATTGAGGATTGGCTGTCTGACAGAAGGCAGAGAGTTGGGATAAAAAATTCTTTTTTGTAATGGCAACTAGTGACGAGTGGTGTCCTGCAGGGATCAGTGTTGGGGCTGCAGCTGTTCACATTAATGATCAGGATGAGGGGACTGGAGACATTCTGGTGAAGTTGGCTGATGATATGAAAGTGGACAGGCAGGTAGTTCTGAGGAGGTGAGGAGGCTGCAGAAAGATTTAGACAGTTTAGGAGAGCAGTTCAAGAAATGGCTGATGAAATTCAACCTGAGCAAATGCGAGGTCTTGCCCTTTGAAAGAAAGAATACAGGGGCGGACTATTTTCAAAACGGTGAGAAAGTTCATAGAGCCAAAGTACAAAGGAATCTGGGAATGGTAGTTGAGGACTTGCAGGTTGAGTCCATGGTTAAGAAAGCAAATGTAATGTTGTCATTTACCTCAAGAGATATAAATTGGAATATAAAAGCAGCCATGTGCTACTGCGACTTTATAAAGCTCTGGTTAGGCCCCATTTAATACTGTGTCCAGTTTTGGGTCCCCTACCTCAGGAAAGACATACTGGCACTGGAGCATGTCCAAAGGAGATTCACACGGATGATCCCTGGAATGGTAGGCCTAGCATGATGAAAGGCTGACGATCCCGGGATTGTATTCATTAGAGTTTGGAAGATTGAGGGGAGATCTAATAGAATCTTCCAAGATAATGCATGGCTTAGAAAGGGTGGATACTGGGAATTTGTTTCCGTTAGGTAGGGATACTAGGATCTGTGGGCACAGCCTTAGAATTTAGAAGGAAATGAGGAGACATTTCTTTGGCCAGAAAGTGGTGGGCCTGTGGAATTCATTGCCACAGAGCACAGTGGAGGCCAGGATAAATTCTTAATCTCGCAAGGAATTAAGGGATATGAGGAGAGTGCGGGTAAGTGGTGCTGAAATGCCCATCAGCCATGATTGAATGGTGGAGAGGACTCGGTGGACCAAATGGCCTTACTTCCACTCCTATGTCTTATGGTCTAACAAAGGGTACCTTGTCAGGTTGCAGCTATGTCTGTCTTCTGAGGAGGTCATTATGGTTTCTCGTTGTGGTACGTCGGAACTGGCGGTCGATGAGTTGAGCATCATACCCTGTTCTTATGAGGGCATCCTTGACTACTTCCAAGTGCCCGTCATGTTCCTTCTCATCGGAACAGATCCTGTGCATGCGTAGGGCTTGTTCGTTGGGGATGGCTGTTTTAATGTGTTTCGGGTGGAAGTTGGAGAAGTGCAGCATTATGAGGTTATCCGTGGATTTGTAGTAGAGTGTGGTGCTGAGGTGCCCATCCTTGATGGAGATGCAGGTGTCTAAGAATCAGTCAGATACTAAAGGGTTAGATGGTGGGTTGAAACTCCTTGATATCATTGTGTAGTTGTTTCAGTGACTTCTCGCCATGTGTCCACAGGAAGAAAATGTCATCAATATACCTGGTCTGTAGTGTTGATTGGAGGTCCTGCATAGAGGAGAAGTCTTGTTTGAATCTATGCATGAAAATGTTGTACACTGGAGTGTAGATTTGGTCTCCATGGCTGTTCCGTGTGTCTGGATGAAGAACTGGTTGTCAAAGGTGAAAACATGGTCGAGGATAAGGCGGATGAGTTGTAGGACAGTGCTCTGAGATTGGCAGTTGTTGGTGTTGAACACTGAGACTGTTGCCGTGACACTATCATTGTGGGGGATGCTGGTGTAGAGTGCTGAAATGTCCATTGTGATGAGGAATGTTCTGGTTTGACTGCTCTGTGGGTGTTCAGTTTCTGTAAGAAATCCGAAGTGCTGTGACAGAAGCTGGGGGTGTCCTGAACAATGGGACAAATGCCTTCAACATAGCCATGGAGTCATGGAGGGAATGGCCTCTCCGAAATGCAAATAGGGGTGGGGAAGGACTTTATAATGCTCTGGTTCGGCCTCATTTAGAATACTGTGTCCAGTTTTGGGCCCCACAACTCAGGAAGGACATACTGGCACTGGAGCGTGTCCAGCGGAGATTCACACGGATGATCCCTGGAGTGGTAGGCCTCACATACGATGAACAGCTGAGGATCCTGAAATTGTATTATTAGAGCTTAGAAGGTTGAGGGGAGATCCAATAGAAACTTACAAGATAATGCATGGCATAGAAAATGTTGATGCTAGGAATTTGTTTCCGTCAGGCGGACACAGCCTTCGAATTAGAGGGGGTAAATTTAGAATGGAAATGAGGAGACATTTCTTCAGCCAGAGAGTGATGGGCCTGTGGAATTCATTGCCCATGAGAGCAGTGGAGGCTGTGACGTTAAATGTTTTCAAACCAGAGATTGATAAATTTTTCATCTTGCAAGGAATTAAGGGATATGGGGAGAGTACTGGTTTGCGGCGTTGAAATCCCCATCAGCCATGATTGAATGGCAGAGTGGACTTGATGGGCCAAATGGCCTTACTTCCACTACTCTATCAGGTGGCTGTGGAGTATAACTTCATAAGACACAGAATTTATAGCATACATTTACAGTGTGATGTAACTAAAATTATATATTGAGAAAACCCTGGATTGTTTGTTAAGTCTCTCATCTTTTAGAATGACCATGTTGGTTTCAGTTCCTTCATATGTAAATCCTAGAACATTTTTTAAAGTTACATTCTCAAATGAATTTTAACAATAGGTACCATGTCAGCTCAGATAATGCATTGAAGGTGTGAGATGCCTTGTGTGGGGCTGTCTGTGCCCCATTGTTCAGACTGAATCTATTTCTAAAAAAGGGATCTAGAGAATCTTAAGTGGATTCATGCAGTTTTTGAGCAAAATAAAATGTAATTCTGCCAGTATAAATTCACCCCACAAACTTATATGTGCTTGTATGCATGTGGATATGTGTGTGTGTTGGTGGGGGGAAGATGTGTGACTGCCTGTGAGAAAGTGTGTGTGTGTCTGAGTAGGAGTGTAAAGGGACTGACAGTGTGGTGGTGGAAAGGCAGCATCCGAGGAGCAGAAGAATCGATGCTTTGGGCATAAGCCCTTCATCAGGAATGAGGCTTGTGGGCCAGAGGATATAGAAATAAATGGGAGGGGGGGGGAAGCTGAGAATGCAATAAATAGATGAAGGTCGGGAAGAAGGTGATAGGTCGGAGAGGAGGGTGGAGCGGATAGACGGGAAAGACGATCGACAGGTCAAGAGGGCAGTGCCGAGTTGGAGGCTTGGGACTGCAATAAGGTGGGGGGAGAGGAAATGAGGAGACTGGTGAAATCCATGTTAATCCCATGTGGTGGCAGGGTCCCAAGGCGGAAGATGAGGCTTTCTTCCTCCAGGCATCGGGTGGTCAGGGTTTGGTGATGGAGGTGGCTCAGATCCTGCATGTCCTTGGTGGAGTGGGAGGGGGAGTCGAAGTCTTCAGCCACAAGGTCGTTTTGTCTTTTACCTTTCTTGAACAGAGGTGTTAACATTTTTGGTTTCCCAACCTGCTGGCAACTCTTTACAATCCAAGGGAATTTGGAACATTATAAAAAGTCCGTTCACATCTCTGCAGCACAACCTTGAAGATGCCAGGATACAGGCATGCCGGTCTAATGGTGGCAAAGCTGCAAACTTGTCGGCAAGTGGGCCCAACATCTGACATCAGGAAAATGCTTGAATCAGCCACTAAGGAAGTAATAGCAGAATATTTAGAAAGTCTTAACACCAACAAACTAAGTCAACATGGATTTGTGCAAAGGAAATTGACTAATTCATGAGATCCTTTGAGGAAGTAACAAGCAGGATGGACAGTAAGAAAACTTTAGGTGTGCTATATTTAGATTTCCCCAGAGTATTAGTGTCATTGCGTCATATAGAAATACAGCATGGAAACGGACTCTTGGGTCCAACTCATCAGACATCCTAAATTAATCTAATCCCATTTGCCAGCACTTTACCCAATCCCTCTAAATCTTTCCTTTTCATATACCCATCCAGGTGCCTTTTAAATGTTGTAATTGTATCAGCCTCCATCACTTGCTGTGGCAGCTCATTCCATACCTGCACCACGCTCTGCGTGAAAATGGTGCCCCTTAGGTCCCTTTTAAATATTTCCCCTCTCATCTTCAATCTATGCTCTCTAGTTTTGGACTTACCAACCACTGGGAAAAGACCTTGCCTTTTACCCTATCCATGCTCATGATTTTATAAACCTCTATAAGGTCATCCCTCAGCCTCTGATACACCAGGGAAAATAGCCCCAGTTTGTTCAGCCTCTCCTAATAGCTCAAACCTTCCAACCCGGGCAATATCCTTGTAAATCTTTTCTGAAACCTTTCAAGTTTCACAAGATCCTTCCTATAGCAGGGGGACCACAATTGCGAACAATACTCCAAAAGTGGCCGAGCCAATGTCCTGTACAGCCGCAACATGAGCTCTCAACTTCTATACTCAATGCACTGACCAATAAAAGAAAGCATACCAAATGCCTTCTTTACTATCCTGCCTACTGTGATTCCACTTTTAAGGAACAATGAACCTGCACTCCAAGATCTCTTTATTCAGCAACACTCCCCACTCCCCTGACCGTTAAGAGTATTAGTCCTAGGTAAAAACAATGATTGCAGATGCTGGAAACCAGAGTCTGGATTAGAATGGTGCTGGAAAAGCACAGCAGTTCAGGCAGCATCCGAGGAGCAGTAAAATCGATGTTTCGGGCAAAAGCCCTTCATCAGGAATACAGGCAGAGAGCCTGAAGGGTGGAGAGATAAATGAGAGGAGGGTGGGGGTGGGGAGAAAGTAGCATAGAGTACAATAGGTGAGTGGGGGAGGGGGTGAAGGTGATAGGTCGGGGGGGGGAGGGTGGAGTGGATAGGTGGAAAAGAAGATAGGCAGGTAGGACAAGCCAGGCATCTGGTGGTGAGGGAGCAGCGGTGAAGGAGGCCCAGGACCTCCATGTCCTCGGCAGAGTGGGAGGGGGAGTTGAAATGTTGGGCCATTGGGCGGTGTGGTTGATTGGTGCGGGTGTCCCAGAGATGTTCCCTAATGCGCTCTGCTAGGAGGCATCCAGTCAGATAAAGGGGGCGCAGTGGTAGTCTGGCGCACTGACCTCGACACCGCTGAAGCCAAACGCCAACTCGAGGACTCCTCTTCCTATTGCCCCCTTGACCATGACCCCACACCCCATTACCAAACCATCATCTCCCAGACCATACAGAACCGCATCACTTCAGGAGATCTCCCACCCACAGCTTCCAACCTCATAGTCTGGGAGCCCCGCACTGCCCGGTTCTACCTCCTTCCCAAGATCCATAAGCCTGACCACCCTGGCCGACCCATTGTCTCAGCATGCTCCTGGCCCACTGAACTCATTTCTACCTACCTCGACACTGTCCTATCCCCCCTAGTCCAGGAACTCCCCACATAAATTCGAGACACCACCCACGCCCTCCACCTCCTCCAAGACTTCTGTTTCCCTGGCTCAACGCCTCATCTTCACCATGGATATCCAATCCCTCTACACCTCCATCCGCCATGACCGGGCCACCAAGTCCTCCATTTCTTCCTCTCCAGACGTCCCCAACAGTATCCTTCCACCGATACACTCGTTCGTTTGGCCGAACTGGTCCTCACCCATAACAATTTCTCCTTCGAATCCTCCCACTTCCTCCAGACCAAAGAGGTAGCCATGGGCACCCGTATGGGTCCCAGCTATGCCTGTCTCTTTGTTGGCTACGTAGAACAGTCGATCTTCCGTAATAATACCAGCACCACTCCCCACCTCTTTCTCCGCTACATTGATGACTGCATTGGCACCACCTCGTGCTCCTGTGAGGAGGTTAAGCAATTCATCAACTTCACCAACACATTCCACCCTGACCTTGCATTCACCTGGACCATCTCTGACACCTCCCTCCCCTTCCTGGACCCCTCCATCTCCATTAATGATGACCGACTTCACATCAACATTTTTTACAAACCCACCGACTCCCACAGCTACCTGGATTACACCTCTTCCCACCCTATCTCCTGCAAAAATGCCATCCCGTAATCCCAATTCCTCTGCCTCCGCCGTATCTGCTCCCAGGAGGACCAGTTCCACCACAGAACACACCAGACGGCCTCCTTCTTTAGAGACCTCAATTTCACTTCCCATGTGGTTAAAGATGCCCTCCAACGCATTTCGCCCACATCCCGCACCTCTGCCCTCAGACCCCACCCCTCCAACCATAACAAGGACAGAATGCCCCTGGTGCTTACCTTCCACCCTACCAACCTTCGCATAAATCAAATCATCCACCGACATTTCCGCCACCTCCAAACGGACACCACCACCAGGGATATATTTCCCTCCCCACCCCTTTCCGCCTTCCGCAAAGCCCGTTCCCTCCGTGACTACCTGGTCAGGTCCACGCCCCCCTACAACCCACCCTCCCATCCTGGCACCTTCCCCTGCCACCGCAGGAATTGCAAAACCTGCTCCCAAACCACCTCCCTCACCTCCATCCAAGGCCCAAAAGGAGCCTTCCACATTCATCAAAGTTTTACCTGCACATCCACCAATATCATTTATTGTATCCGTTGCTCCTGATGCGGTCTCCTCTACATTGGGGAGACTGGACACCTCCTAGCAGAGCGCTTTAGGGAACATTTCTGGGACACCCGCACCAATCAACCACACCGCCCTGTGGCCCAACATTTCAACTCCCCTTCCCACTCTGCCGAGGGACATGGAGGTCCTGGGCCTCCTTCACCACTGCTCCCCCACCACCAGACACCTGGAGGACGAACGCCTCATCTTCCGCCTCGGAACACCTCAACCCCAGAGCATCAACGTGAACTGCAACAGTTTCCTCATTTCCCCTTCCCCCCACCTCACCCCAGTTCCAAACTTCCTGCTCAGCATTGTCCCCATGACTTGTCCTACCTGCCTATCTTCTTTTCCACCTATTCACTCCAACCCCCCCGACCTATCACCTTCATCCCTCCCCCACTCACCTATTGTCCTCTATGCTACTCTCTCCCCACCCCCACCCTCCTCTCATTTATCTCTCCACCCTTCAGGCTCTCTGCCTGTATTCCTGATGAAGGGCTTTTGCCTGAAACGTCGATTTTACTGCTCCTCGGATGCTGCCTGAACTGCTATGCTTTTCCAGCACCATTCTAATCTAGAGTATCAGTCCTGCCCTGACCTGCCTTTCCGAAATGCAGCATCTCACATTTATCGAAATTAAACTCCACCTCCCAATCCTCAGCCCATTGGCCCATTTGATCAAGATCACGTTGTTCTCTGAGGCTATCTCATTGTGCACTGCACCTCCAATTTTAGTGTCATCCGCAAACTTACCTACCGTACCTCCTTTGTTCACATCCAAATCATATATATATAAATGACAAAAAGCAGTAAGGTGGTAGGTAAAAGATTATTACACAAGAGCTCATGGCGTTGGTGGAGAAATATTATTGTGGGTAGACATTTGGTTATCAAACAGCAGAGTGTGTGGATGAATAGGTTGCTTTTGTTTAGCAAACTGTAATAAAGGAAGGCCACAAGGGCCTGTGCTAGTGCCTGTACTATTTAAAATCTGTGGTAATGACATGTGAAGGAACTTGTTCTTTCATGGGTGTAGCACTGAACAAAGAGCCCTCCATGCAGTGCTGACACATTTTGCCCTTCCATACTAAATTTACTGGATTCGTATCCTGTTGTTCTCTTCCTAATCATGTTTTTGTCCTGGTGCTTCTTGAATGCTGCTATTGTGTCTCCTACCGCTGCCTCTGGCATTCACCACCCTTATTAGGAAAAATGTGTTGCACATCTCTTTTAAACTTGCCACCTGCACCTTGAGCCTGTGTCCTGTAGTAATTGAGCCCTCCACTCTGGGGGAAAAGTCTCATATTTACACTCTATTCATGCCATTCACAACCTTATAAACTGCTATCAGGTCGCCCCTCAACTTCCTGCATTCTAATGAAAACAAATCCAGTGTGTCGAACCTTTCTTCATAGCTAAAGTCCCCCATGCCATGTAAATTTTTTCTGTACCCTCTCCAAAGCATTCACATCCTTCTGATAGTGCTGCAACCATTAGTGTATGCAGCACTTCAAGTGTGGCCTAACTGAAGTTCTATAAAGCTGTTGCATAGATTGTCTATCCTTATACTCAGTGCCCATTCCAGCGATGCAGGCCTTATGCCTGAAATGTCGACTCTCCTGCTCCTGGGATGCTGCCTGACCTGCTGTGCTTTTCAGCACACACTTTTTGGCCCCTTTCAATGAAGGCAAGCATGCCACAGGCCTTTTTTACTACCTCGTCTACATGTGTTGCCATCTTCAGTGATCTGTGGACCTGCACATCCAAATCCCTCTGCATATCAAAATTCCAAAGGGTTCTGCCATTCGCTATATAATTTTCATCTGCCAATTTTTTTGGCAATGTCTCAAACTGGTCTATATCCTCTGATGATCCTCCTCACTATAGGCAACTTCACCAATCTTTATATTAAATTGGACCAGCTACGTTTTCTTCCAATTCATTTATGTAAACCACAAACAGCATAGGTGCCAGCGCTAATCCCTGTGAAACACCTCTAGTCATAGCCCTCCATTCCGAAAAGCATCACTGCTACCCTCTCTTCTGTGACTAAGCCAGTTCTGTATCCCTCTTGCTGGCTCACCCCTGATACCATGTGGCTTCACTCCTGTTTTATACCAGTCTACCATGAGGCACCTTGTCAAAGGCTTTACTGAAGTTGGCTTTACTGCTGGCAAGCTGATCTACCTTAATTGTATTCTGATGCTTTCATAGCGTGATGGAGGAATAATAGCAGCCTTTGGCTAATTTCTGCATCAGAAGGGACGTACCTATCTCCTTTATTGCGATGCGACTGGGCTATATTGGTTTGAGATTGTTTTCCAACTTCTTTCTAATTGGTGGGCGGCACGGTGGCACAGTGGTTAGCACTGTTGCCTCACAGCGCCAGAGATCCGGGTTCAATTCCCGCCTCAGGCGACTGACTGTGTGGAGTTTGCACGTTATCCCCGTGTCTGCGTGGGTTTCCTCCGGGTGCTCCGGTTTCCTCCCACAGTCCAAAGATGTGCAGGTCAGGTGAATTGGCCATGCTAAATTGCCCATAGTGTTAGGTAAGGGGTAAATGTAGGGAGAGAGAGGGATATGAGTGGGTTGCGCTTCGGCGGGTCGGTGTGGACTTGTTGGGCCGAAGGGCCTGTTTCCACACTGTAATGTAATGTAATGTAATCTAATCTAATCTAATCTAATTGTGACAACCTTGAGATTTCTGCCAATCTCTGTCCAGAGACTTTACAAACTATACAACTGCCTTTCTGCTTGGATAACTTCTTATGGTCCCTGACCGTCTGTTTCTGTATCATTAAAAGCTCAACTTTATAAACATTCAGTAGTTAACACCCCACAGTTAAATGTTCGAGCCGTTTAACTTAAGTTATGTGCTTTCTTGGAAATGTTGTCTTTCGTTCACTGCTGAAATTGACTTTTGGACAATCTTAAAATAAACAAGTCACAATCAAAAAAAGTAAAGTTGAAATTTTTTTTTCTCCACATTTGAATTCAAGTTTCTTAATAACAGTAACATACTACAAATATACTTCTCAATATCCTTGTAAGCAATTGGAAAGGACAAAGGCATTCTCTGCATAAATGGATTACCTCAAAGTACTGTTTAAAAAAAGGAATTGCTAGGTGTGAAGGCTGAGCCAGTACACACCAACAGAGGGAAAGACTGGAAAGGCATTTCAAAGGTCCCTGATCACAGGGTTTACTGAGGTATTCCTATCCGCTGGTTTGCACTTGCTGCTCCTCAATCTTCTTTCTCCAGGCACTTTCACTTGCTTGCAAGAAGCACAGTGTGACTGGTTCACATAAATAATGTTTTGGCTAAAAGCCATAGTTTACAACAACTGACAACTGAAACCTGAAGAAAGCCAGTTTTTGGTTCACTGCAGAGAATAAGACAGCTATATTCTTATGAGGTCTGATGGCTTTCGACCAATCACTCATTGGTCAACTCCCCAACCGTTCAGCTACCTGAATGCTTATCACATAGATGTTGTCAGGCAGAAGGTTGACAGCTGGTTGCCATTCTATAGCTGCTTGTTGACAGCTGACCTCTCATTGTGCGCATCCCCTGGGTCATGAGAAGCCCATGAGAAATAGGAACAGGAGTAGACCGTTTGGCCTTTAGAGCCTGCACTACCATCCAGTAGGCTTGTGGCTGATCTGTTATTCCTCAAATCCGCTTCCCTGCATTTTCCTTCATATACCTTGATTCTCCTCCTGATGAAGAATCTATCTCAGCGTTAAATATTCACAAGGGCTCTGCCCTCAAGCCTCTATGTCAGGGAGCTTGAAAGACTCTCGACCCTTTGATAGAAGAAATTATCCGTCATCTCAGTCTTAACTTATTTTGAGACAATGCGGTCTGGTCTTAGAATCCAGCTCCAAATTTTCTCACTGAACAACTAGCAGTTTAAACAGCACTTCCCTTTAAAAGCTGCAGTAGTTGTTTCTACAGTTCATGGTTTTTAAAACTCTGTCCCATTTCAGTCCAGTATATATTAAGAATTAACAAAACAGACCTCCAAAGAATGAAACATGAAGGATCCAACACGCCTTGTTTTGACAGATTACCAAAGGGGCACAAACCAAGGGCCCCCTCTCCTGACACTCTGACAAACAGACTAGCAAAGGAACTGCAGCTCAAACTGAAATACCTAGTAGAATACTCATGCCACTCCATCCACTCCACCCAGGAATTTCTGAACATCATTAAAGACACCAAGGAAGAGGACGACGAGATCATGATTTCCTTCAATATGACAGCCCTATTCACATTAAAAAACACCACTCTGGCCAAAGAAATACTGGCCGCACTACTAGACCAACCAAGGATGCAAACACCAGACAACACCAACTCTATCAGCAAGGACAGCATCCTCAAACTAGCAGACCTATGCATCACAACCCACTTCACCTTCAACGACAAGACCTGCAAACAAACCAACGGGACACCCATGGGATCACCAATATCAGAATTCTTGGCAAAAGCAGTTATGCAGGGGTTGGAATGAGCAGTGCTCCCCGCGATCCAGCCCAAGCTTTAGATTCGCAATGTGGATGACACCTTTAGATTAGGTTAGATTCCCTACAGTGTGGAAAAAGGCTATTTGGCCCAACAAGTCCACATCGACCCTCCAAAGAGTAACTCAATCAGACCCATTCTGCTACATTTACCCCGACCTAATGTACCTAACACTATGGACAATTTAGCATGGCCAATTCACCTGACCTGCAATCTTTGGAATGTGGGAGGAAACCGGAACACCTGGAGGTAACCCACGTGTACACATGGAGAATGTGCAAACTCCGCACAGACAGTTACCTGAGGTGGGAATCAAACCCGAATCCCTGGTGCTGTGAGGCAGCTGTGCTAACCACTGAGCCACCATGCCACCCTCATTGTGATGACCCCTTTGTCATCCCGAAATGGAGTAAATTAGAAGAAACCCACAAGCACAAACAACATCCTTACTGCCATAAAGTTCAGCAAAGAGGAAGAGAACAACAACAGGCTCCCTTTCCTAGTTGTCACAGTAGAATGAAAAGCCAATGGAGAGCTGCAGACCAGTGCATACAGGAGAGTGATGCACACAGATCAGCTGCTCAACTACAGGAGCAATCACCCCAACACCCATAAACGGAGCTGCATCAGGGCATTATTTAAGTGAGCCACAACATACTGCAGCATCCAGGGGTTACAAGATGCCAAAGAAAAATGCCAATACAATGTATACAAGAACAATAGGTACCTGATAAGCACAGTCCACCGATTCTTACAGAACAAACCTAAATAAGAAGACATCACACACCCAGAGACTGTACCCACTCTACCATACATTGAAGACATCTCTCAGATGATGACTAGACTACCCGGCCCCTTGGCATCATGGTAGCCCACTAACCTACCAACACACTGAAACAACTCTTAATGAATCTAAAGGACCCTGTACCAACAGCCAACAGAACAAACGTCATTTACAAAATACCCTGCAAGGGCTGCAACAAACATTACATCGGACAGACAGGCAGAAAACTAGCCACCAGGGTACATGAGCACCAGTTAGCCACCAAAAGACATGATGTACTCTCACAGATATCCATCAACATAGACAATGAGGGACACCAGTCTGACTGAGACAATAAATCCATCCTTAGACAGGCTAAACAAAGATATGCATAGGAAATCCTAGAGGCCTTGCATTCAAACCAGAACTCCATCAACAAACACATCGATTTGGATCCCATTTACCAACCTCTCAGAAAAAGAACAGGAAGTGATATCACCCACCACAACAGACCAAGACACAAATAGAAAGTGGGACTGTATGCCAGTGCTTCAACGGAGGCTCACTGATGATGTTACCTAGCATAGTGACAAAATGTCTGAGAACAAACCTTCCAGCTCAGTGAGCAAAGTTAACTCTTTCTCTGCCTGCTCATAGCCTATACACATTCTCAGTTCAGGTTTTAAGTTCTGAGTTTTGTGAAACAAGAGGTTCAACTGAGCATGACTCACTTCAGATAACAACTTAGTTAACAATGGGGTGCTGGAGGCAAGGGTAATGGGTTAACAGGTTGGAAAAGTAGTCATTTTGTAGAGCCATTTAACAACATGAGGTAGCATTCAGTATGTAATGTTAGTTAACAAGGTGAAAAGTATCCATTGTATGAATCTAATTAACAAGGTTAAGAATGTTTGTTGTGTAACAGTAAAGGGCTTGGTCTCTGCTAGTTATACTCATTGATAGTAACGATCACCCAATTAAAATGTATGTTGCCTTATCTGGATGCTCCTCCCTGTCAAATGACAACATAGTTCATTTGAGAAACTGCTGTTCCAGAGAGGACCGAGAACTCATTGTCTCTGTGCACATGGGCGATTGTTCTCTCTCCCTCCAGGGCCGAGAATAAAGATGAAGGACGTAAAGCCCATACTGTGTCTCTGAGCGTTTTACTTCAACTGAGGAGAGGGGAAAGGATAGTGTAATGGTGGCTGAGAGAACTTTTGATGAGGACTCTTCTACTGAGGTAGTGTGGGCTGAGGTTAGAAACAGGAGAGGAGAGGTCACACTGCTTGGAGTTTTTTTTATAGACCTCCGCAGAGTTCCAGGGAGGTGGAAGAAGGATTGGCAAAATTATTCTGGGCAGAAGTGAAAGGAACAGGGTGGTTATTATAGGGGCTTTAACTTCCCCAACATTGACTGGAAATGCTATAACTCGAATACGTCGGATGGATCAGTTTTTGTCCAATGTGTACAGGAGGGTTTCTTGACACAGTATGTTGAAGGGCCGATAAGGGGAGGCCACACTGGATCTGGTGCTCGGTAATGCCAAGTGTTTGATTTAGTTGTAGGTGAACACTTTGGAAAGAGTGACCATAATTCAATTACGTTTAGTTTAGCGATGGAAAGGGATAGACACATGCCACAGGTCAAGAGTTATCGAAAGGGCAAGGGCAATTATAATGCGATTAGGCAAGAATTAGGATGCACAGAATGGGGTAGCAAAATGCAGGGGATGCAGACAATGGAAATGTGGAGCTGGTTTAAGGAACAGATATTGTATGTCCTTGATAGGTATGTCCCTGTCAGGCAGGGAGGAAGTGATAAGATAAGGGAACCGTGGTTTACTACAGAAATTGCATCTCTTGTTACGAAGAAGGAGGAGGCTTATGTGTTGATGAGGCAAGATGGTTCAGATGCGGCAATGGAGAGTTACAGATCAGCTAGGAAGGATTTAAAGAGAGAGGTAAGAAGAGCGAAGAGAGAACACGAGCGGTCTTTAGCAAATAGAATAAAGGAGAATCCTAAAGCTTTTTATAGGTATGTGAGGAATAAATGGATGACTAGGGTAGGAATAGGGCCAATTAAAGACGAAAGTGGGAAGTTGAGTGTGGACCCTGTGGAGATCGGAGAGGTGCTGAACGAACATTTCTCATTGGTTTTCTCTCAGGAAAAGGAGAATACTGTAGAGGAGAATAATGAGGTACGCGAAGTAGACTAGAAAGGATCGAGATTAGTTACAAACAGGTGTTGTTCATTCTAGAAGGAGTGAAAGTAGACAAGTCCCCTGGGCCGGCTGAGAAGCTAGAGAGGAGATAGCAGAGCCTTTGGCTTTGATATTTGAGTCGTCATTGTCTACAGGTATGGTACCTGAGGAACGGAGGATTGCAAATGTTGTGCTCTTGTTCAAGAAGGGCAGTAGAGATGACCCAGGTAATTATAGATCAGTAAGCATTACTTCTGTTGTAGGAAGGGTTTTGGAAAGGATTATAAGAGATAGGATTTATAATCATCTAGCAAGCAACAATTTGATTTCAGATAGTCAACACCGGTTTCGTCAAGGGCAGGTCATGTCTCACAAAACTCAGAGATTTTTGAGAAGGTGACCAAGCATGTAGATGAAGGTAGGGCAGTTGACATGGTATACATGGACTTCAGTAAAGCCTTTGATAAGGTTCCACATGGTCGGCTGTTGGAGAAAATCAACGAGGTAAAAACAATGACTGCAGATGCTGGAAACCAGATTCTGGATCAGTGGTGCTGGAAGAGCACAGCAATTCAGGCAGCATCCGATGAAATGTAGAGGCATGGGTTTGAGGGTGATTAGCAGTTTGGATTAGAAGCTGTCTTTCTGAGAGAAGGCAGCGAGTGGTGATTGATGAAAAATATTCAGCCTGGAGTCCGGTTACTAGCGGTGTGCCACAAGGATCTGTTTTTGGGACCACTGCTGTTTGTCATTTTTGTAAATGACTTAGATGCAGGCATAGGTGGATGGATTAGTAAATTTGCAGATGACACTAAAGTCGGTGGAGTAGTGGATAGTATGGAAGAATGTTACAGGTTGCAGGGTGACTTGGATAAACTGCAGAATTAGGCTGAGAGGTGGCAATGAAGTTCAATGCAGCTAAATGTTAGGTGATTCACTTTGGGAAGAATAACAGGAAGGCAAAGTACTGTGTTAATGGAAAGATTCTTGGTAGTGTGGATATGCCGAGGGATCTTGGAGTCCATGTACGTAGATCCCTGAAAGTTGCCACCCAGGTGGATAGTGCTGTTAAGGAGGCATACGGTGTGTTAGGTTTCATTCGTAGAGGGATTGAGTTCCGGAGCCGCAATATCATGCTGCAACTATACAAAACGCTGGTGCAGCCACACTTGGAATATTGTGTACAGTTCTGGTCCCCATATTTCCGGAAGGATGTGGAAGCATTGGAAAAGGTGCAGAGGAGATTTACCAGGATGTTGCCTGGTCTGGAGAGAAGGTCTTATGAGGAAAGACTGAGAGACTTGAATCTGTTCTCATTAGCAAGAAGAAGGCAAAGACGGGATTTGATAGAGACATACAAGATGATCAGAGGATGAGATAGTGTAGACAGTGAAAGTCTTTTTCCTAGGATGATGACGTCAGCGTGTACGAGGGGACATAACTACAAATTGAGGGGTGATAGATTTAAGACAGATGTCAGGTGCAGGTTCTTTACGCAGACAGTGGTAAGGGCGTGGAATGCTCTACCTGCTAATGCAGTCAACTCAGACATATTAGGGAGATTTAAACAATCCTTAGATAAGCATATGGATGATTTTGGGATAGCGTAGGGGGACGAGCTGAGAATAGTTCACAGGTTGGCGCAACACAGAGGGCTGAAGGGCCTATTCTGTGCTGAAATGGGATGACAGAACCACAACCTGAGCTACAAATCTTCACAAAAATCGCAAGTTTAAAAACATTTCTTTTCTGTGTCAACTGTAAGCCAGGATACTGAATGAGATTAAAAATAAAGAAAGAGAAAGTGCTATAATATTTGCGATTTGGCCTAAATCTTCAGGCAACCTAAGCAACGAATGACTTAATTGATGTGTTGGGTCCTGGGGAAGCCTTGAGATGTGCATGTAAAGTACTTATGCAGGCAGTGCAAACTTCCAGTTGCTGGTTTTGCCCTGTTTAGACTGCTGTCTGATGCTGTATTTGAAGATATGACCAGAACCCTGGAGGCTTGAATTGAAGGTGCATCACCTATCCTTTTTTTTTCCCACCACTCTATTTATAACTTTTCTGAGCAGATATAAAACCAGTTGAGGAGCACAGCTGGAAGAAAATCTTCATGTAAAAGCATTCTAGCATCGACAACACGTTAACGGTATTTAACCTGACCTCCCACGAGGCAATGTTCGGTTTTTAGCATTGTTGGCATTGTGAAGAAATAGGGACTGAGCATTGTTTGGGTGAAGCTGGTGAGAAAAGGCAGAGGGATGTCATTACTTTTGGTGAGTGAGGCAGATTCTGAACATTACTGGAAATGTGGATTAAGCAAATGAACATTGTGGGCATGGGCTGGTGATCATTGTCAGAGATGAGAGTGAAGGAGGGATGTGAACACTTATGTGTGTGAGAGAATGGAGGTGAAGATTCTCATGGTGTGATGGGATTCTGAACATCGCTGGCTGGCAGAAAATGGTATAAAAGTGGGCCTTTGGCAGGATGAAGGGCTTTTTCCTGAAATTTTTGCCGTCAATTTTCCTGCTCCTCGGATGCTGCCTGACTTGCTGTGTTTTTCCAGCACCACTCTAATCTTGACTCTAATCTCCAGCATCTGTAGTATCCACTTTTGCTTTTGGCAGGATGTGACAAGTGAGGTTCTCAGAGATGTCTGCTAGGCAGTCAATTTGTTTTTGCATAATTTGCATTAATTATTTTCCAAAAATTATTTGGATGAGAGTATTGGTGACTAAATTGCAGATGACACGAAGGTAGATAGAAAAGTGAAACAAAGATGTAGACCTACATAGGTTAAATGAAAATGGAAGAAACCTGGCACATAGAGTATAATGTGGAAAAATGTGACATTGTTCATTTTGGCAGTGAGATTAGGGAATATGATGCTTTTTTTAAAATGGTGAACGAATGAAGAATTCCAGGGTGCAGAGGGATCTAGCTTTTCTTGTGCATGAACCACGAAAGGTAATTATGCAGGTACAACATGTAATTAAAAACCTGCTAGCCTTTGTTATAAGAGGGATTGAAGCAAAGGTGTTATTTTCAGTTAACAAAGGTGAGACACCTATAAAATACTGAATATAATTCTTATCTCCTTGTTATAAGAAAAGATGTACATGTGTTGGGCATGAGTCAGAGGGGGCTTAGTTGATTACCTCTATTGATTGGGTTGTTCTGATGAGGAAAGATTGCAAAAGCACAAACTTGACTTGTCTTCAAAAGATAGCTGGTGTTGTCAACCTTGTTGAGGGGTTAATAGGCTTTGTCAACATTGCTAAGAGGAGATAGTGGTAGATAGGGGTCATAAATGCTTCTGGAGGCTGAGGGAGGGATGAGAACATTGTTGAAGAGGGAGGGGATGAATGTGTGATCATAAGGGGGTTGGAGCTGTGAACATGGGAGGGATGATGAGGTAGTGAACATTGTGAGCGGGGGTTTTAGAGATGGTACTGCTTAGAGATGGTTAGATTCTTCTTGCCGAGGCTTTGCCTGTTTCAAAGATTTTGTGCTGTTTATTATTCCATCCTATAGTTCTCCTGCAGTGAATACCTGCTCTAAAGTGATTGTTCTCCAACAAAGTTAAAAGAGAAAAAGTATAACATAGCAAAGATAAGTGGGAAAACGGAGGACAGGGAAGCTTTCAAAGAACAACAGAGGATTACTAAGAAGGAAATACGCAGAGAAAAAATGAGGTACGAAGATAAACTGGCCAATAATATAAAGGAGGATAGTAAAAGTTTTTTTAGGTATGTGAAAGGCAAAAAAATGGTTAAGACTAAACTTGGGCCCTTGAAGACAGAAACGGGAATATATTACGGGGAACAAAGAAATGGCAGAAGAATTGAATTGGTACTTCAGATCTGTGTACACTGGGGAAGACACAAGCAATCTCCCTGAGGTAACAGTGGCTGAAGGACCTGAACTTAAGGGAATTTATATTTGCCAGGAATTGGTGTTGGAGAGACGGTTAGGTCTGAAGGTTGATAAGCCCCCGGGGCCTGATGGTCTATATCCCAGGGTACTGAAAGAGGTGGCTTGAGAAATCGTGGATACGTTGGTGATTATTTTCCAGAGTTCGAAAGATTCGGGATCAGTTCCTGCGGATTGGAGGGTGGCTAATGTTTACCCCTTTTTAAGAAAGGTGGGAGAGAGAAAGCAGGAAATTATAGACCAGTTAGTCTGACCTCAGTGGTGGGAAAGATGCTGGAGTCAATTATAAAGGATGAAATTACGACCCATCTGGAAAGTAGTAACAGGATAGGTCAGAGTCAGCATGGATTTATGAAGGGGAAATCATGCTTGACTAATCTTCTGGAATGTTTTGAGGATGTAACTCTGAAGATGGATGAGGGAGATCCAATAGATGTAGTGTACCTGGACTTTCAGAAAGCTTTTGATAAAGTCCCACATAGGAGGTTAGTGAGCAAACTTAGGGCGCATGGTATTGGGGCAAAGTACTAACTTGAATTGAAAGTTGGTTGGCTGATAAGAAACAAAGAGTAGTGATAAACGGCTCCATTTCGGAATGGCAGGCAGTGACCGGTGGGGTACTGCAGGGATCAGTGCTGGGACCGCAGCTTTTTACAATATATGTTAATGATATAGAAGATGGTATTAGCAATAACATTAGCAAATTTGCTGATGATACTAAGCTGGGTGGCAGGGTGAAATGTGATGAGGATGTTAGGAGATTACAGGGTGACCTGGACAAGTTAGGTGAGTGGTCAGATGCAGTTTAATGTGGATAAATGTATGGTTATCCACTTTGGTGGCAAGAACAGGAAGGCAGATGACTACCTAAATGGAATCAATTTAGGTAAAGAGGCAGTACAAAGAGATCTGAGTGTTCTTGTACACCAGTCAATGAAGGTAAGCATGCAGGTACAGCAGGTAGTGAAGAAGGCTAATAGCATGCTGGCCTTCATAACAAGAGGGATTGAGTATAGAAGCGAAGAGGTTCTTCTGAAGCTGTACAGGGCCCTGGTGAGACCACGCCTGGAGTACTGTGTGCAGTTCTGGTCTCCAAATTAGAGGAAAGACATTCTGGCTATTGAGGGAGTGCAGCGTAGGTTCACAAGGTCAATTCCTGGAATGGCGGGATTACCTTACGTTGAAAGACTGGAGTGACTGGGCTTGTATACCCTTGAGTTTAGAAGACTGAGAGGGGATCTGATTGAGACATATAAGATTATTAAAGGATTGGACACTCTGGAGGCAGGAAACATGTTTCCGCTGATGGGTGAGTGCCGAACCAGAGTACACAGCTTCAAAATACGGGGTAGACCACTTAGGACAGAGATGAGGAGAAACTTCTTCACCCAGAGAGTGGTGGCTGTGTGGAATGCTGTGCCCCAGAGGGCAGTGGAGGCCCAGTCTCTGGATTCATTTAAGAAAGAATTGGATAGTGCTCTCAAGGATTGTGGAATCAAGGGTTATGGAGATAAGGCAGGAACAGGATACTGATTAAGGTTGATCAGCCATGATCATATTGACTGGTGGTGCAGGCTCGAAGGGCAGAATGGCCTACTCCTGCATCTATTGTCTATTGTCTATTAACTACAACAGTATACCTTTCTGCCAGGTATGGCTCCAACTAATGGATACTTTTCCTTTTGATTGCTGCTGACTTCAGTTTTTCTACTGCCCCTTCGTGTCCTGCATGATCAACTGCTGGCTCTTGTCTCTGTTTTTTCCATATTTTGTGATGTATGAGACCAAGTAAGTTATGTAAGAACTGTATAAAGCACTAGCAAGACTGCAGTCACAGTGCTCCATGAAGTTCTGATCCCTCAACACAGAAACAATGGTGACAAGGAAAGAGAATTGTTGTAATGAGGGAAGATTGTACAGACTCATTGGTTTCTTGACAGCTTAAGAGCTTGAGGGGAGATTTAATCAAGTCGAATAAAACATTTATGTATGGCCAATGTGGAGTGGATAAGAAGGACCTTTTTCCATCCGCAAAGAGGTCTATAACCATTGAGTGTAGAATTTAAGTAATTCGAAGGATTAGAGGAGATTCAAGGGGAAATTGGTGGTGTGTGTTCTGGAATTGATTATCTGAAAATCTAATAGAGGGTAGGAACTGTCATCAGAATTAAGGAAAAATAACTTGGTGTATCTCGAGAATAGAAACCTGCAGGACTAAAGACTGAAAAGCTGGAAAGTGCAATTTACTGGATATGTTTTTGCAGCCAGCATGATATGCTGGGCAATATCTATTCCAAGTTTATTTGTAATTTAAATAGTAATTTATATGATCATGCCTGTTTTGATAATTGTTGCAATCTGAAGGTAGACCACATTAGAAAATCCAAGTCTCTGCTATTGTTGTATACAATAATAATAATAGCCCTCTTTCTCCAATGTTGTTCTTGGAGTTAATATAAAGACTACCCTTTACAGTAAATGATGTTTATTTTACATTTGACTAAGACAATGCCATGCCCTATATTTAAGAAAATGGCAATGAGGAATTTAAAAAACAAAAATCCCCTGTTAAAAATCCCACAATGGCTTGGAATAGTTTATTGTGCTTTGATCACTGAAACCAGATTTGTAGACAGACAGCTTGTGTAGTATTCTGTTTTGTACAGATACTGGTGTGTATATGTAGACTCTCAAAAAAAATTAATCCAGCCTGAATGACATTGACAAAATTTAGCAAGTGAGTAGTATCTCAACGCAACTTGTTTAGAAAAGGAGTCGTGGGTGGGGAGGGGAAAGGAGTGTGAGGCAGTGTAATGTGATTGGGCACATCTCAGAAATTCTTGGAAATTAAGAGGGAAAAGGGAGGCAGGAATTTAAAACAATCTGTCTCTTGGGAAAGTATACTGGGAAAGCTGTTAGAACAATAGACTGACAAGTCCTTTGGATCTGATGATCTGCATCCAAGAATCTTAAAAGACGCGGCTGCAGAAAAGTCGCCGGTCTCTGTAGTGCAATTATCAATGTGTTCGGATGTTAACCAAAAGGTTAACCCAGGGACGGAACCTCCGCTGTTTTGATTCCATAAGTTTTTCTATTAGGGAGGCGATGATCTAGTGGTATTATCGCTGGACTGTTAATCCAGAGACACAGGTAATGTTCTGGTGACCCAAGTTCAAATCCTGCTGTGGCCGATGTTGGAATTTGAATTAAGAAAAAAAAACTGGAAACAAGTGTTAAGACTGTTGTCGATTATCAGAAAACCCCATCTGGTTCACTAAAGCCCTTGAGGGAAGGGTACTGCCATCCTTATGTGGTCTGGCCTACATGTGACTCCAGACCCAGAGCAATGTGGTTGATTCTTAGGGATAAGCAATAAATGATGCGTAGCCAGTGATGCCCTCATCCCGTGAATGAATAACCAAAAAGAAACTAGTTGCTTTGGATTTGTAATGATCCAAACTTCCCTAGATTCTGGAAAAGCCCTATAAAATGTTTAAAAAAAAAGATGGCAACTCTTAAGGAAAGGAAGAAGACAGAGAGCAGAAAATCATGGGCCAGTTAGACAAAAATGTTATCATGAAAATGCAAGAAATCATTATTTGCAGAGGTCTTGTAGAAAATCATAATAAAAGTAGTTTCAACATTGTTCTGTGACAGAGGAAATAGTGTTTGACTAATTTATTCAAGTTCTTTAGAATAACAAGCAGGGTTGATGAAGGGAAACTTGTTGGTGTCTCCTTAAATTTCCAAAAGTTGTTCAAAAAGGTCAGTATGTAAACAGAGTGCATCATGTAGTGAAATAATGTATAAGCATAGGATTAGTGAGCTAACAGGAAGGAGAATAGAAATAATTAGGTCATTTTGAGGTTGGAAAGCTGCAACTAGTGGACTGCCAAAAAGAACAGTATTAAGGTCTCCATATTTTCAGTCTGTACTGATGATTTGGATGAAGAGATGGAATAAATGGTAGCTAACTTTGTTGTTGACAAGAGGGACAAAAGTTTGTTACCATGAGGAAAATACAGGAAAATTTGAACTTGGCTCCTTTGGAAGGAAGAAAAAGAAGTTTGCTGCTAGTAGATTGAAGTAAGGTACTGCAGAGTGAAAAGAGACTTGGTATTTCCCAGCCTAATGTATTTAGTATTTATCCTGCTTGCATCTTGAACCACTAGATGGCACTGTGTTATCAAGTATTCATCCATTAACTCTGGTATTTACAGTCAGACTCTTTGGTCCAACTTGTCCATACCGATCAGATATCCTAAATTAATCTAGTCCCATTTGCCAACATTTGACCCATATCTCTCCAAACCCTTCCTATTCAAATACCCATGCAGATGCCTATGCAATTGTACCAGCCTCCACTTCCTCTGGCAGCTCATTCCATACACGCACCACCCGCTGTGTGTAAAGATTACCCCTTAGGTCCCTTTTAAATCTTCCCCCTTTCACTTTAAACCTATGCACTCTAGTTCTTGACACCCCCACCCCAGGGAAAAGACATTATCTATTTATCCTATCCATTCCCCTCATGATTTTATAAACCTCTATAAGGTCACCCCTCAGCCTCCGACACTCCAGGGAAAACAGCCCCAACTAATTCAGCCTTTCCCTATAGCTCAAACCCACCAACCCTGGCAACGTCCTTGTATAGCTTTTAAATATTGTATTAAATTTTATATTTTAAAGATCATTTTGTATATATCAGGAAGCAACATTCAATTTGGTCTTGTGTCCTGCTTCAGTTACTGATCTGTTTCTGATTTGGTACTGCAATTTGCTTCATCAATGTCTCTTGATAACTTTGTTTTCATTAATCTCAAATTTCATTTGCTAAGCCACAATAAATACCTTTGGGTTCTTTCCAATATTTATGCACTTTGAACCAAAGAAAACTAGACCAGAGTGTTTTCTAGATATTGAACCGCTAGGAACTGTGAAAGAACAGACTCAGTGGGCCGAAGTGCCTTTTCCTGTGTTGTGGATCTCTATTACTCTAAGCAGAGACTTAAGGGTCCATGTATAAAATTCATTAAAAGCCAAAGCACAGATACAATAAAAAGTTGTCTCATGGAATGTTGGGCTGTCCTGACCAGCTATCCATAATCCCCTCATTTACCCACTCCTTTCATATATCTCTTTTTTTCTGGACTCCATCTCCACTTATCTGCTTATCTCTCCATGCCCCCCACCCCTTGTCTTCAGCATAAATACAAGCTCTTCATAGCTGCAGTCAGTTCTGATGAAGAATCATCGGACTCAAAACTTTAACTGTGGTTGCTGCCAGCAATTTCTGTTTTGTGTCACATCTCCAGCATCCACAGTTCTTTATTTATTTTGTTTGAATCTGATGGATTGTGTTTTAACTTTCCAAATGTCCTGTTACTACAGGCACTTCCTGAATGGATGCTAACAATTTCTCAGTGTCAGACATTACTGATTTATAGTTTTGTACATTTTGCTTCTCTCCCATTTGAATAAGGGCTTTATGTTAGCATTTTTCCAATTCCCTAGAACCCTTTCCAGACTTCAGGGAATTTTGGAATATTTAGTAAAAGGACTTTGTAGCTTTTACCCAAGACAATAACTTCCTATAATTTTCATCCTGTTTCACTGTGGGATGAGGATCGCTTCCATTTTTCATTCAAAATGAATTTAACAACTCAACTGGCTCCTCAACTTTTTCTCACTTCTGTCTTAGCTTACAGTGAAAAAGCTTTTAAAAACAGTGTGTGTCACCGTATCAGAGCTTCCAGCTTGGCTTTGTATTTTATTTTTGTTTACAACATGATGTCTTTCACCTAAACTTCCCAGATTTCAACAATAAACTCATTGTGTTCTTCGATAATGTTTATAAATTTGCCTCTGGTGCATTGTGTAAAAGCAGTGATGACCTAAAAAATGCAACATTTTATGTTAGTTAAATTTTGTTTCTTTCATCAAGCATTTTTGCATTTAGTTTTTAATGTGCAGACAGACTGAACTAATAGATGTCCTTTTTTATTCCTGATGAAGGGCTTTTGCCCGAAACGTCGATTTTACTGCTCGGATGCTGCCTGAACTGCTGTGCTCTTCCAGCACCACTAATCCAGAATCTGGTTTCCAGCATCTGCAGTCATTGTTTTTACCCTGAGCAAGTAATGAGCATTCTTCATTACGTTGAATCAGAGCTTCGTTCATGAAAAGTGCATCTGCTTAAATGAGTTGCAAATAGTGAGCAGCTGATCTGGAATACTTTGAATATTTATAGTGAGAGACAAATATTTGTGATTTGCTATGCCAATATAAATGTGCTGTGTTTCAATTTCTTCATACTTTTTCTACAAGGTTATTTTGTTGTTGCAATTAATTGCAGACAATTGAAGGAGTAGTCAACACTATTGTCCTAGTAGCTGTGCCAGATCAGTCCTGAGCAATGGAAAAGTTAATTCTGTTACCATAAGTAAGATTGAATTTTTGTGAGAACGAATAGGACACCATGCAATACAGTGCAGACCTTTTATAAAATCATTTGAAAGCTTTTTTTTAATTCAGAAGTGTCAGAAATGGGGTATAAAGAAAAATTTTTATTTACAAAATGCCTTTCGCAATAACTGGCTGTAAAACATTTGGGTCATCCACACCTTAGGAGTCCATTTAGGAAAAAATACGATAAAACTGCCAATACTGAAGATCTGAAAATAAATCAGAAATTGCTGGATAAACTCAGCATGTATGGCATCATCTGTGGAGAGACAGCAGAGTTAATATTTTGTGTCCAGTAACTCCTCTTCAGAATGGTAGTTCTAGAATCCCCAACTAGTGGAAATAGTTTACCTACCTTGTCTTTTCCTGTTAATAGCTTGAAGACTTCGGTCAGATCACCCTCAACCTTGTACATTCTCGAGAAAACAGGCCTGATTTGAATAATCTCTCCTCATTAGCCCTGAAGTACACACATCATTCTTGTAAAGTTATATTGTTCCCCTGTCAAGGCCAATTTATCCTTCCTAAGGTGTGGTGCCCAGACCTCCTCTCTATTCTCCAAGTGAGGTCTAAGCAGGTTTTTGTATAGCTGCAGCATAACCTCTGCATCCTTATACTTCAGTCCTACTAAGCTGCTCTAATTATTTTCTGTATGTGTTTCTGTCATTTTAATCTCTGTGTACCTGAAATCCCAAGTCTCTTTGGATATCCAGCTTTCCCTATGTATTCAGCTACCCTTAATGACTCATGTACAGATAGATACATCCATGTCTTCCTGCTTCTTATGTGTGCTTTTGAGTCATTCTGATTAATTAGTAATACTTGCATCTTTTGATAAATTTGTCTATGTTCTTGTAAAGATGTTGGCATTGATTTTTTTTATGGCATTAATATTATTTTTGTGCAGTGCAATTAATATGTTGTAAAGGTAGAGTCACCATAGTCTTACCAGATCATAGGGCTGCCTGTGTATTTGAGAGAGATGATTGGTACTGGTTTGACCTGAGGGTCAACACACTTCAAACAAGGGACTAGGTTGAGAAAGTGGGTCCTTCATGGTATCCTGTCCTGGTATGGGATTTGAACCCGTGCTGTTGCTTTTGCTATGCCTTTCAAACTAGCCTTCTACCTAACTGAGCTAACCAATTTACTGAACTAAGCTGTTTTAAACAGTAGAAAAATTACTACCTTTGCTCATTTTCCAGGCTTCACTTGCTATTTTGTATGTTGATAATACTTCTTATTTCCTTGCCAGGTTCTCTATGGATATTAGTTGTGCTAGCGTTGTTGTCCTGCAGACTTTGACTCAGGCTTCTAGTCAAGACACAGCTGTGCTGAAGCCAGCTGAGGAGCAGTTGAAGCAATGGGAGACACAACCTGGTTTCTATTCAACTTTGTTGGTGAGTTATACTTAAAAGCATGAAGCCACTTCCCAGTGTAGCTTGTTGGATAAACAAACACAACAGCTTGATATGCAACTAGTGGTTACACAAGTAATTAGTCTAAATTTCTAATAATATTACATGGCATGGTGAGTCGACAACTTGTTTTTTAAATTCATTTTAAAAATTGTTATTTTGTAGCATTTTAAATATATCCATATTTAAGATTGCTTAGACATTGAATAAAAATTTAAGACATTAATTTTTATCTCTTTCTTAAAGATAAATGTTTCGGGGTTACTGTGCTTAGGTATGACCAGATTTCATGCTAATTTGCTGAATGCAATTGGACCATATTTTTCAGAAAATTCACAAACAAAAATATATTTGACATCTTTCTTGGAACTCTGAGAAACATGGTTGAGATATTTGCGACAAATGTTAGCCAGTTTTAATGTTGATCTGGAGTCTTGGAAGATACTCCCAGTTCTTTTTTTTTTGTTTGTGGAATGCTAACATCAATTATTACCCTTCCCTAATTGCTGTTGTGAAGGTGTTGGTGATGTGTTTTTTTTAACCAATGTTGTCTGTGAAGTGTAGGCATGCTTTCAGTTCTGCTCGGAAGGGAGTTTCAGGATTTTGATCCAGATGCCTGAAAGGGAATGATAATTTAGTAGGAGATAGTGAGGTCTGCGGATGCTGGAGATCAGAATTGAGAGTGTGTTGCTGGAAAAGCACAGCAGGTCAGGCAGCATCTGAGGAGCAGGAAAATCGACGTTTCGGGCCAGAGCCATGAAGGGCTCCAGCCCGAAACGTTGATTTGCCTGCTCCGATGATAATTTAGTTCCTACTCAGAATAGCGAGTGGTTTGGATGGCGCTGTCAAAGGAATCTTAATGAGTTGCTGCTGTGCATCCGGTGTATGTCACAGGGTAAAAACAATGACTGCAGATGCTGGAAACCAGATTCTAGATTAGTGGTGCTGGAAGAGTGCAGCAGTTCAGGCAAAAGCCCTTCATCAGGAATAAACGCAGAGAGCCTGAAGGGTGGAGAGATAAGCTAGAGGAGGGTGGGGGTGGGGAGAAAGTAGCATAGAGTACAATAGGTGAGTGGGTGGGGGGATGAAGCTGATAGGTCAGGGAGGAGGGTGGAGTGGATAGGTGGGAAAGAAGATAGGCAGGTAGGACACGTCATAGGGACGGTGCTGAGCTAGAAGGTTGGAACTAGGGTGAGGTGGGGGAAGGGGAAATGAGGAAACTGTTGAAGTCCACATTGATGCCCTGGGGTTGAAGTGTTCTGAGGCGTAAGATGAGGCATTCTTCCTCCAGGGGTCTGGTGGTGAGGGAATGGCGGTGAAGGAGGCCCAGAACCTCCATGTCCCTCGGCAGAGTGGGAAGGGGAGTTGAAATGTTGGGCCACGGGGCGGTGTGGTTGATTGGTGCGGGTGTCTCGGAGATGTTCCCTAAAACACTCTGCTAGGAAGCGTCCAGTCTCCCCAATGTTGCATCGGGAGCAACGGATACAATAAATGATATTGGTGGATGTGCAGGTAAAACTTTGATGGATGTGGAAGGCTCCTTTCGGGCCTTGGATGGAGGTGAGGGAGGAAGTGTGGACGCAGGTTTTGCAATTCCTGGGGTGGCAGGGTAAGGTGCCAGGTTGGGGGGTGTGGGTTGTAGGGGGGGGGCGTGAACCTGACCAGATAGTCACAGAGGGAACGGTCTTTGCAGAAGGCGGAAAGGGGTGGGGAGGGAAATATATCCCTGGTGGTGGGGTCTTTTTGGAGGTGGCGACATTTCCGCCATACCTGGATTACACCTCTTCCCACCCTACCTCTTGCAAAAATGCCATCCCACATTCCCAATTCCTCCGCCTCTGCCGTATCTGCTCCCAGGAGGACCGGTTCCACCACAGAACACACCAGATGGCCTCCTTCTTTAGAGACCGCAATTTCCCTTCCCACGTGGTTAAAGATGCCTCCAACACATCTCGCCCACATCCCGCACCTCCGCCCTCAGACCCCACCCCTCCAACCGTAACAAGGCAGAACGCCCTGGTGCTCACCTTCCACCCTACCAACCTTTGCATAAACCAAATCATCCACTGACATTTCCGCCACCTCCAAAAAGACCCCACCACCAGGGATATATTTCCCTCCGCACCCCTTTCTGCCTTCCGCAAAGACCGTTCCCTCCGTGACTACCTGATCAGGTCCACGCCCCCCTACAATCCACCCTCCCATCCTGGCACCTTCCCCTGCCACACCAGGAATTGCAAAACCTGTGCCCACACCTCCTCCCTCACCTCCATCCAAGGCCCTAAAGGAGCCTTCCACATCCATCAAAGTTTTACCTGCACATCCACCAATATCATTTATTGTATCCATTGCTCCCGATGCGGTCTCCTCTACATTGGGAAGACTGGACGCCTCCTAGCAGAGCGCTTTAGGGAACATCTCCGAGACCCCGCACTAATCAACCACACCGCCCCGTGGCCCAACATTTCAACTCTGCCGAGGACATGGAGGTGCTGGGCCTCCTTCACCGCCGCTCCCTCACCACCAGACCCCTGGAGGAAGAACGCCTCATCTTCCGCCACGGAACACTTCAACCCCAGGGCATCAATGTGGACTTCAACAGCTTCCACATTTCCCCTTCCCCCACCTCACCCGAGTTCCAAACTTCCAGCTCAGCACTGTCCCTATGATGCGTCCTACCTGCCTATCTTCTTTTCCACCTATCCACTCCACCCTCCTTCCTGACCTATCAGCTTCATCCCCCCCACCCACTCACCTATTGTACTCTATGCTACTTTCTCCCCACCCCCACCCTCCTCTAGCTTATTTCTCCACCCTCCAGGCTCTCTGCCTTTATTCCTGATGAAGGGCTTTTGCCCGAAACGTCGACTTTACTGCACCTCGGATGCTGCCTGATCTGCTGTGCTCTTCGAGCACCACTAATCCAGAATCTGGTGTATGTCACAGTTTGTTGTTGGTAAAGAGAGTGATGTTAAAGTGATGAATGGACTGCTGATCAGGTGGTGCTTTGTTCTGAATGGTGTTGACCATCTTGAGTGTCACCTGAAGGACTGCGCCAATTCAGTCACATTTTTGACTTGTGAATAGGCTGAAAGGAGCCAAGAATGAGTTACTGATCAAATAATTCCCAATTTCTGACCTACTCTAAGCATGTATATAGAAAAGGGCTAGTACAGGTAGATGTCTAGAAAATGGCATGCCCCCTCTGTAATACTGCTTTTCCCCAGGCTAATCCACCTAGCCTGCACATGTCTGGACACTATAGACAATTTAGCATGGCCAATCCACCTGCATATCTTTGGATTTGAAGGATTACTGCACTTTTTAAAAGCTGTTGTGTACACTCATTGTAAATGCTGTTTACACAATGATTGCTTCAAACTGTGAGAAAAGCTTTGTTACAGGCTGCATACAAACAGAGATTGGGCCAGCAACATTTATTTGGAAACTATAACACCGGCACCTCCAAATCATAATATTTAATTACTTGATCTGTGAAATTATCAATGACAAAGGCCTCCTACCTGCCAATAGTTATGTGATTGAATATCGCCTAGCTGAACAGCTTGGGAGTATAAGTGTTTGGATCAAAAGCTATTCGAGCTCTGAATGGGAAGGAGCTGTTTCCTTCTGCAATACAAAAAGCATCTTAAGCCTGAAGATAGGCAGTTTAATTCTTCTTATGTTTCTGGAAGCTGTGACTTTTAATTACTAAGTCAGAAACCTTTACAAATGTGAACGAATACCCTGTGCAAAAAAGTGAAAGTGTCTGGAAAGAAGGAAAGGGAGCAGCAATCTGATCAGCAAAAGGTTCATCTTTGCAAACTCTACGGACAAGAACTATTGAACTGCATTCCCAATCTTTCTCTCCCTTCAATCTACCCATTTTATTTTGACGAGAGTGTGATGCTGGAAAAGTATAGCAAGTCAGGCAGCATCCGAGGAGCAGGAGAACTGATTTTTCAGGCATAAGCCTCTCAGAGGTGAAGCCTGATGAAGTTCGGCTTATGCCCGAAACGTCGATTCTCCCGCTTCTCAGATGCTGCCTGACCACCTGTTCTTTTCCAGCACTACACTCTTGACTCTAATCTCAGCATCTGCAGTCCTCATTTTCTCCAATTTTATTTTGTGTCAGAATTTAAATTTGTATATCAATGGATCATAATTGTTGTCTGCAGTTAGAATCTAGTTGTGAAAAAAGCTTGTTATGTACAGAAAACTGGTCCAAGTGGTCTATCAACTTGGGTCTAAAAGATAGGTAAATTGTGGAACTGTGCGTATTTTTTAAAGAAGTGTTAATGTTTGTGATGACTTGCAATAGTGGGACCTGACTTCCAACGTAATATCCAGTGGGGCATAACAAGAAAAATTGATTTGCTTTTGTCACCTCCAAATTTAATTATTCCAATTTCTACCTTTTGACCTCCTTAATTTCAATCATTCATAAACAACCACAACCACTGTCCTTTTCCCCAATCTCACATCACCCCATTTTCATGACAACGGATCAGAACCCCAACGTACCACGGACATTTATTAACTTTTTAACTCCAAAGAGTCATCAACCTGAAATATAACAGCCAAAATGTAATTGCAGATGTAAACCCAGTCTGGTAAAATTCATTGTGTGACCCAGAGGATGTCAGACCTATAGCTTGTTAAGGAAAACACTACAAAGAGAAACAGAAGCAGAAAAGAATTTTTAAAGAGAAAGCAAATGTAACAGGAATAGATAATAATGGATTGACTCTTCCTCATCTATCCACCCAACCCTACCGGAAAGCTTCTTATTGCATCATAGATGTTTGGCCTTCTAATGTATGAGGAACATGCAAAAAAAGGTTCAAAAAAGAACCACAGCACTGCATTAGTGGCCTGACATCCCAGTGTGTGGGCTAGTGTCAGTCGCAGCTCTAAGAACAGCCGTAAGTATTTCTAACCTTCTGCTTAAAAATGCAAACAAAACTCAATTACTGCTTACAGTTGGCGGGTGTCGAAAGAAATCAAGACCAAAAAAGTTCAGTCAAAGCGAGGAATCTTGAACTCAATTGTACATCAACCGACTTTTAAGTCTACTGGTAATCTCCAGTGCAAGTACTGCAATGTTCAATGATCAATTTTTGTGAATAAGTCAGAGTGATGATAATTGAGATACTTAAAGGAGTTGATGAATTTGATTGGGTGGATAGAGATAAACTACTTTGGGTCGTCCAGTTGAAGGAGCATAACTTCAGAATTCTGGTTAGCTGCTCAAGGGTGACCTCAGTAAGAACAATTAGTCAAAAGATGTAAGGCACTTAGGAATTCTTGCCCCCAAAAGGTGGATGAAGCTAGGTCAATTGAGAAAACTTTAAAACTGTAATTGATTTTTGTCAGATACAGGTAATATAAGGGCACATCCAAATCAGGTAGATGAATATAATATGCAGATCAGCGATGATGTAATTGAGCCTGCTTTGCTATTCATTGAGCTTATGGCCTACTTTTTATTCCATGAGTTAACATTGCAATTAAACAGCCATAATCAAATACAATACTATTGAGAATAAATGTGACGGCAACTTCCATTCTGAAAGAAAGCACCATATTAAAAGATAATCAATGCCTGTTGAGAATTAGACTAAGACTTGCAATCACTTTTGAAACTGATGAGATGAAAATACAGTTCTATCAAATCCCTCACAAAATAATATACATAGGTCACTAGCATACTAAGAATTATTCCACTTTGTTTTCAAATTCCAAATGTTTTGAAGGATTTTTGAAAAGTGTTGATCTTGATTTCATGCCTTCTGCAAACTATGGGAGTTTACAGGTAACAATTTCAAGATTATTAACATTTTTCATGGAGAATTCTTTCAATTGAAAGCTTAGCTGACAGAGCACAACAGTTAGAAGTCTGCACTGTGCACATTGAAAGGCATTCTTCAAAGCACTTCAAAACTTTTCTGCCACGTGGCATATAACAATTAAGAGGCCACTACTTATGATTTTACATCAATTTATATATAATAAATTCACATTTCAACATTGGCAGTAAATGAACCTGCCACAAAAATTGGCTGTGGAGAACATTACATTTTGCTACTTCAGTCGTCCATTTGATGTTACTTGTACTCAACTTCTATAGTCCCACAACAGAATTAACATTTTACAGTTGTAAAACACTAATTCCTGTCAAATTAAAGGAATCTCACACTGTAATGTTATGAACTTGAAAGCATGTACTGTGCCTTTAAGAGAGAGTGAATGCTATTCTAAACTGAGGGCTTACAAGTAGATGTGTTCTATGACTAACAGTCTGAGTGTATTGGAAAATTGAAAATATGTTAACATTTGGCTGTGAAATCGATATCTGAGTTGGTTACTGTTTTGACAACAATTCAAATTTAACCAGTTAGTTTAAATTATGCCCCAGGATACTAAAACCCAATCGAGTTTGAATTTATTGTTTTGCCAACATTGAACCAATTAGATGATCCAATGATCGGGATATAAAAAAGGCAGTCATTTTGAAAGTCAGACTGAGCAACTGTCAAGAGCCAATAAATTAGGAACACACTCTATTAGGAAACATCTTCATAGTAAAAAGAAAGTAGACGACCCAGGGAGATCTTTAACTGGAAGAAGACAGATATCGAAGACGACAGCTGCTGTATGGTTTGGAAATTAAGTTGATGTAATTTTAATAAGAGTTTTTTTGGAACAGTATAGTGTTATAGAGTTGGAGGCAGGTAATAAGCAGTTAAGAGAAAGGGAGGTTTAGAGTTGTGAATAGTTGTTGTTTAATGTTCATTTTTAGAGTTAAAGAATAAATTGATATTACTTTCTTTAAATATTGGAATTTGGGAATTCTCTGTCATTCATATTTAACAGATTACAAGGCGAGGTGAGCTTTTCTGGGTATTTGGTTTAATTAAGAGCGAGGTTCACCGCCATGTCATAACAATAACCATTGATGCATTCAGACTGTCTCCTCCAAGTGACAATGATGTCATCAGAACATGCTACAAGCATATTTACCGGTATCACAGCCTGTACAAGTGGTGGCATCATCATGCATCCACAGTCAAGGGTGGAGTAAGAAGATTTCAAATTGTAAAAATCACAGGACTTTTCATAAAATACAGTGATATCTGCAAAAGATTCTATTGGTCTGATGTTGCATGCTGCTTTGCTATGAATCTGAATTCATATTCATTCATTGCACCTTTCCCGAATGAACTGCCGAAGCTTATGTCCCTCCGTTGCAAAAATGTGCATTGTGGACAAACTTCATATTTGATATCTTTACCAAACATCTCTAGATATGAGTCACCACTGCCCCATTCATTGACCCTGGATGCTTAATTTATTTTCCGCATCGCTTCTGGTTCTGAGTTAACAATGATCGCCAAATTCTGTACCATGATATGATTTCTGCATTCATTCTTGATCCTAACATTGGCAAAAGTGGTGCTTTCAAAAGCTGAACCTAGAGTAATGGTTCATTGCATCAGTACTACCTTACTTGATTAACTCGTGCAAACAGCCCTATAAGATCTAGTGTCAATGTGAATTAGGGCGGAAAAACTTTACACTGGTTGAGTCATATTTGTCACATAGAAAGAGTCCACCATCTTCGCCCAGGACAACTCTGCAGAAATTCATTTCCTAAGGCTAAGCACTGTGGGTGGCATAGTAGCTCAGTGGTTAACACTGCTGCCTCACAGCTCCAGGGATTCTAGTTTGATTCCACCCTGGGGTGGTTATCTGTGTGGAGTTTGCACATTCTCTTCATGTCTCAATCAGTTTCCTCCAGGTGCTCTGGTTTCCATCCCCAGTCCAAAGATGTGCAGCTTAGGTGGATTGGCATGCTAAATTGCTGATAGTGTCCAGAGATGAGTAGATTGGGTGGTTTAGCCACAGGAAATGCAGAATTACAGGGATAGAGTGCGTCTGGACAGGGTGTTCTTCAGAGAGTTGGTGTGAATTCGATGGGTAGGGATTTTATAATTCTAATTCTTGGATTTTAAAACTTTTTTTTCTAATTTCAGTCCATAATCAAAAATGCAGTAAAATACAAAGATGCTATCTTTACAGTTATTGTATCATGAATCATTCCTGGCAAAGACCATATTAGTTGCCCATCCTCTAATGCCTTTGGGGAGCTGCTAGTGTATGGTCTCCTTGATCCACTGCAGACCATTAGATGTATTTTCTCCTGGATAGTCCCCTGAGGTTGAAGATAACTTGCTTCCTCTCTGGTTTGTTGAGTTCTGAGATGTCTAATAAGTTTAATGCACAATTTGCTGACATTGTCACATACTAAGCAGATGGTATTTGGGTTAGGTGTGTAAGTTATTGGAAGTCGCTGACTCTGAAGCCTCGCCTTTGCCTCTGCATGTTCCCAGATGAGCCTTCTCCACCAACTTCGTTGGTCACAAGCCAAGGATTCCTATAAACTGGAAGATATTTTGATGTAGTCAGAAACACTTTGTGAACACTTGTGAAGTACTCCACTGTTGTCTTCAATGTCATTAGCATATAAAATAATATTTTTTAAAAGCATGAAAAAGAAATTTCTATGGTTTGCTATTCTATGATCATCTACAATATGTGAATACTAGTCATTATATTCCAAATGTCATTATTCTTTGTTGCTGTTTTGCTTTTGTTAATAAGAAGCTGATAAGAGCCAGAGGTTAGAAAAATAGTTAAAAGACAGAACAAGAGGCTCTATTTGAATGCACATGACATTCATAACCATTTGGATGAATTAATAGCACAAATTTACTCAGAGTGCATGATCAGATAGCCAAACTAGAGACATGGCTACAGCATAAAAAGATGGTGACTTGAATATTCAAGTATATGTCACATTTAGGAAGGAAATGTTGGAGGTATAGCTCTTTTAATTAAAGATGGCATCAGTATAATAGATTACCTTTGTTCTTGATGAGGATTGTGAATCATTTAGGGTAGAGATAAGAAATACTAAAGGTAAGAAGTTACCTTAGGGAGTGGTTTATTGGCCTCATAACCACACTGCAGATTCGGGAAATATAAGATGAAATGTTGGGGACACGTGAGAAAGGCAAGACGATGATTGTTAATGAGTTTAATTTATATTAGATTGAAAAATTCAGGTTGGTAAAGGTAACCTGGTGAATTCATACAGTGTTTTCAGCACAGTTTGTTGGAGGAAAATGTTTTTGATCCAAACATGGAGCAGGCAACGCTGCTTTGGTGGTGTACAATTAATTGATGATCTCATTGTAAAAGTACATGTAATTGGCAATCGTCCTCATTGAATTTTAAACTTAAATGAGCAATAATAAGGGCATGAAACCAAGATCGCTCAAGGAACTGGGAAACTAAGGATGTGTAAGTAGAGATACAATGATAGATAATTAAGGAAGCAATTCAGAAGCATCATCTCCTGCAACCACAATGGTACCATATCGTTGACATAGTTGATATGCTTGGAACTGGAAATCGGTATTCATTCTGCCTGTAGGAACATGAATTGTCCTGCTGATGTAATTTTTGTGCCAAAAACTTTGGTCCTCAGGCTCCAACTGTTTACAGTCTATACTAATGACTTGAATGCAGGATAGAATGTACAATAATCAAGAGTGTGGTTCTGGAAAAGCACAGCAGGTCAGGCAGCATCCAAGGAGCAGGATAATCATCGTTTCAGCATAAGCCCTTCATCAGGAATCGAGCTTATGCCAGAAATGTCAATTCTCCTGCTCCTTGGATGCTGCCTGCTGGGCTTTTCCAGCACCACACTCTTGACTCTGATCTCCAGCATCTGCAGTCCTCACTTTCTCTGAGAATGTACAATAGGCAAATTTGCAGGTGACATTAAAATAACTGGGAAAGGAAGTTTGAATGAAGAAAAAAGAAGTTTACAAGTAGACATGGATAGTTGTGTGAATGGCCAAAGTTTGACAGATGGAAGCATAATGTGGGTAAGTGTGAGGTTATTGATTTTAGTTGGAAGAATAAATAGGCAGTTTTGGTCATCTCTTTTTAATCTCTCTCTCACGCACAAACTCACATGCAAGCAAAAACACACTCGCACTCACATAGGCAGGGTGAAAGAGATTATGGACAGAGGGGAGAAACTGTCCGCACAATTCAGTCATCTTTGTTGCCAGGCATGAGATGATCCTTATGTCTTTTCCGTTGACCAGCACTTTTCTTGTGTTGTTTTTTCTCTGGTTGCATCGACTGGTTGTTGAGAGATCAGTGTGGCTGGTACAGTTATAAAATGTCTCTGACTTAGCAGTTAAATGTCACAGCTTACAAATTGGTGGGCGGCACGGTGGCACAGTGGTTAGCACTGCTGCCTCACAGCGCCAGAGACCCGGGTTCAATTCCCGCCTCAGGCGACTCTCTGTGTGGAGTTTGCACGTTCTCCCCGTGTCTGCGTGGGTTTCCTCCGGGTGCTCCGGTTTCCTCCCACATTCCAAAAATGTGCAGGTTTGGCCAAGTTAAATTGCCTGTAGTGTTAGGTGAAGGGATAAATGTAGGGAAATGGGTCTGGGTGGGTTGCGCTTCGGCGGGTTGGTGTGGACTTGTTGGGCCGAAGGGCCTGTTTCCATGCTGTAGGTAATCTAAAAATTGTGCAGAAAAGATAAGCTGGTTTCTTCAACTTTACAGTGAATTTTGACAACAGAGAGAAGAGAGATTACTCCTGAGCTGGGGAAGAACTGAACAGCACCTCTTCTTGCTGTCCAGCTCCTTCTGCTGCTTAAGTGCTCTTAGTAATTGTTCGCAGGTCCAAGCTGTTCAGTTACCTGAAAATTTCTAAACAACTTGTTGCCAACAAAAAAAAAGAGTCTGTGAGCCCCTTTTGGACTCAAATTGTCTGCAACTCTCACTACAATTGATGCTTGTTTTTTAGATTAGATTCCCTACAGTGTGGGAACAGGCCCTTTGGCCCAACAAGTCCACACCGACCCTCCGAAGAGTAACCCACCCAGAACCATTTCCCTCTGACTAAAGTACCTAACACTATGGGGCAATTTATAGCATGGCCAATTCACCTGACCTGCACATCTTTGGACTGTGGGAGGAAAGTGGAGCACCCGGAGGAAACCCACTCTCACACGGGGAGAATTTGCAAACTCCACACAGACAGTCACCCGAGGCTGGAATTGAACCTGGGACGCTGGTTCTGTGAGGCAGCAGTGCTAACCATTGAGCCATCGTGCTGCCCTATAATAGTTGAATATACTGCAAGGTTACTTGCTTTCAAAACTACAGACTCTCTTTCAAACACTGGTTTTTAAACAGCTCTTCCTCATTTCTGTCCACACTTTATAAAGAGACAAACAAAAAGGCATTGACTTTATACTGAAAATGTACAATGTATCTGAAATTACTAATTTAATGTTTTTATACTTAGACATTGATTGTCAGTATGAGAAAGACAGGCTCAATTTAAGTTTATAGATGAATGATGTAATTCATCTGAAAGCCAACTCAGCAAGTAATGGCAAGCTGTTGGTTCTTGAACCCAGTGTGATGATTTTGAAAACTGTGAAAAACTAAGAATAGAGGAAGGATACATTTTTGATGTAAAACTTGCACGTAATTCTAATTTGTACAGTTTAAACCACTGGCTCTGTCCTTCAGACAAATTAATTCATTTATTTTATACCTTTCAGAATATCTTCACTAATCACGCATTAGATGTAAATGTACGGTGGCTTGCTGTGTTATACTTCAAAAATGGAATTGATCGTTACTGGCGACGTATTGCTCCACAGTAAGTACTCCTTATTCTTCCTAGCCTAATGAGTTGTGTATAAGTGTAGGAAGTTGGAACAGAAGTAGATCATTAGGCAGAGGCTCCTTGTCATTCCTGTTCCCATTCCTAGCTACCCATGATATCCTTTTGTTCTCCTGCCTAACAAGAACCTTTGCCTTAAAAGTGTGTAAGGACTTTGCTACCACTACTTTCTGAGGCAGAGTTGTAAAATTACATAATTACTTTAAGAGAAAAATGAATTCTCATCTCTGTCCTAAAATGGCAAATACTAATTTTTAAACAGTGCCCTGACTTAAAGTGTAAGGGTAAAATTGCCATAGTCTCAGAGACCATATGGCTACTGTCCTCCTCTCAGATGAGGGGAGAGGGAGAGAATGAGAGTCCTTCATGGTCACCTCAGCTGGTGCAGGAAACTGCATTCCAAACCAGCTGTTCAGCCAATTGAGCTAACTGACCCCTGTCTAGAATAATATATTAATACACAAGCTCTGTTCTTTGCAGATGGAAAGATTATGTACATACAACATACCTGTTACAGTGCAACAAAATAAGTGCCAACCATTCACTGGTTAATTTCCTGAAAATGCCCTAATCAATCAGATCTAACCTACCTGCTTTAAAATTTAAGCAAAGCCTGGGAGTTAACTGTCAGTTAGCAGTAATAGATGCATTTTCCATGACAAAGCCTCAACCAATCAGCGTTCTCCCATATGCAATAAAAGTGTTTCCTCTTGAAATAATTTCCCCTTGAACTGGTATTCTTGCAAATTGTTCTGATGATTCCAAAATGTAAAGCTATAACAAAATGTACTGCCCAGTTCTACCTCCTATCCAAAATTCACAAACCTGACTGCCCCGGTCTCATCATGGTCAAACGTAGTAACCTCTGCAGAAAGGCTAAGATGGAAGAGTAGAGAGAATTCTTCACTCAGTCACAGTGAATTTCAGCAAAAGTCATTTTGCTGCTTTGAAAAGGACAAAAATCATGCACAAGAGGTTGAGCACAGATTTGTGGAAATAGTGTACCTATGGTAGGGCACATTCATTTGAGGACCTTGGAAAGATTAAAAAAAAGAAATTCTATATTGGTGACGGTGGAAGAATTAAGCATGGTATTCTTAATTGCAGTAATCGTGATCTTAAAGTGGAGGAATGAGAGACAATTCTGTTAAACTTTCCATCCCAGCCCCCTCATATGCCTCCCCTCATATTTTCTTCTGCAGCATGGAAGTATTGCTGTCATTTGTCTACTGTAATATTTTATCTTATTGATTTTACTGTGTGTTAAAGCATTAGAGTCCCTTAAAATGCATTTGTCGAGATTTGATTTTCGAATAGCCTTGGAATCTTTCATGTTAGTAAATGATATTGCCAATTTAAGACTGAAGCCTAGAGGACAGAAGAATTGGTGGATAAGGATTTGCTTTTGAAATGATAAGTTAAAGTGGTGGTCTTGTTTATCAAGAAAAAGTTTTAATTTTTTTGCTGTGATTTTTCTGAAAGGTTTGCAGATTGTCAAAAAAATCACCAGACGACTGTTGCACATGTAAAACGTGTATCATTATCAGCATTTTAGTACTATGTTCAGAGTGTTGTATAGGTAAAAACAATGACTGCAGATGCTGGAAACCAGATTCTGGATTAGTGGTGCTGGAAGAGCACAGCAGTTCAGGCAGCATCCGAGGAGCAGTAAAATCGACATTTCGGGCGAAAGCCCTTCATCAGGAATACAGTTGAAGGGCTTTTACCCGAAATGTCGATTTTACTGCTCCTCGGATGCTGCCTGAACTGCTGTGCTCTTCCAGCACCACTAATCCAGAATCAAAATGTTGTATATAGTACAAATAATTTCAAGAATAATATGGGTATTTCGTCAGCATTTATTGCATCGTTATTTGAGTTATTTACAGCTATCTGTCAAAACAATTTGTTTTTACTTTTTACAGTGCTATATCAGAAGAAGAAAAATCCTCATTGCGAGCAGGGCTTATTGCAAATTTTAACGAACCAGTGAATCAGGTTGGTGATGTGATTTCACACTGATTTCTAAGGATTATTTATTTGGGACAGTTCTTTCTTTTACATGGAAGAAATTGCATTGCCATTTTGTCAGCATTTAAGCGAGGAAGAAAATTGTGATAAATGGCTATCTCACAGTTGTGCCAGTAAAGACTGCCTCATTCGGCCAAATGAGAAATAATACAAAATTACAAGTATGCTGCAATCATCTTAAATGGTGACATTTCTATGATTCGTAATGTGTTTGCGTATATCTACACATACAGAAGCGCTTAAGTCAAAATACCTGGTGTAGAAAGAGAACTAGGCGAATATGAATAGTTGAACATTGTTATTTTTCTGATTCCTTGGTAACTACAATCACCATGCCTGCTTATGTGTGTGTGAATACATATAAGATTGTAAAAGTCATATTCTTCAATAACTAGTTTCACATTATAGCTTCTAATATGTTGGGTGAACATTTAATTCACTATAGCTTTGTGCTGGCTACTGATGGTTTAAAAATCAGTGGCAGTCTCTGGGCCCTGCATTGTCGCCTTTTGGCTGTATGTGGCAGTCTGTCGGCTTGGCATGGCCTCGCCTTGGACTTCCAGTCTCAAGGTGGTTCTCTGAAGTACAGTCCCACTGTAGCTAAGCATTTAAGAAAGACTGCAATGTTTGACCTTTTAGCTTTATTTCTTTGTTTTCCACTTAAAACTAAGAAGATCTGCAGTGTGTAACTTTTAACCTTATTTCGTATGTTTTGCACTCTGATTATGTTTAACTTTCAACTTTGTTCTTTCTTTCTTCCTTGTTTTATGAGATTCTGTACCTAGGTTCTTGTACCTAATATGGTGCCTTGTATGGCAATACTATATATTTTTCACTGTACTGCAGTATTTTTGTATTGAGTACACGTCACACTAAAATTACATCAATCAAAATGATTGCCTAGTTACTCTGTTTGTTACCATTGTTATCCCTTGATGCTGCCACTTCAAATATATTGTACATTGACATTACCAAAACCTTCTTGCCAGCAATGTTAATAAATGACCAGGTAATTATTTAATTGAGAAGAATTACATTTTTATTGCTGTTTTGTTATGACCTAGATGTGAGGACTGTGCTGTCTTTTTCTAGTTAACATCAATTTAATGATTTTACCTGGCTCTTAATATGGTCAATAGAATTATTTTTTATGAAACTTAAAATATAAAGATCTATCAGCCAGCTTTCTTTAATGAGCACTAATATATTGATTTATTTTCAAACAAAACTTATTCCATGAAATACCAAACTGGTTAATGCACTTTGTAATATGAAAATGTCAATGTTTATCCCTATAGATAACGTGTGTGTGTGTGTGTGTGCACAAACAGAGGTAAAAGTGAAAAAGTAATTCACTTTGGGAAATAAGCATTTTTAACCAGTAAGTCTTCGTTCTTGAAGGGGAAAGGGTTCAGATGTTTTCAGGTGTACAGATGACTGTCTGATGTTCTTGCATATGGAGGCAGAGAGGCATCATCAAACATGGGCAGCTACTTCTGTGATCTTGGCAGATGCAACTTGTTTAGGAAATGCAGAATTGAAAAGTCTTTCAGTCAGGTCATAAAGGACAATCAGGTCTGCGAGGCGGCCAGGTCTGTCAATCAAAAGTTGGCGTGGAGGCAGGGCGGAAGAGTCGGACGTCGCACAGAGCCGTGGTAGTAGGGGACTCCATTGTGAGAGGAACTGACCGGGGTTTTTGTGGCAGTAGGCAGGACTTAAGGATGGTGTGTTGCCTTCCTGGTGCCAGGGTTAAAGACATCACAGACAGAGTGCAGGACATCCTCAAGGACGAAGGTGAAGAGTCAGAGGTGGTACATGTCGGCACAAATGATGTCGGGAAGAAGAGGAAGAACATTTTACAGCGGGACTTCGGAGAACTAGGAAGAAGGCTGAAAAGCAGGACGTCCAAAGTGGTTATTTCTGGTTTGCTTCCAGTTCCTCGGGCTGGTGAAGCCAGAAACCGGGAGATAATGAACTTGAACATGTGGCTGGGGAACTGATGCAGGAAGCAAGGATTTAAATTCTTGGATCACTGGGGTATGTTTTGTGGTAAGCATAAATTATATAAGAGAGACGGTTTGCGCCTTAATAGGTTAGGGACCAGCATTCTGGCAGGCAGGTTTGCTACTGCAACACAGCTACGTTTAAACTAAGTAGCTGGGGGGAGGGGACAAACTGGATGTTTAAGAAGGAAATTGAAGGGAAAGTTAGAACAAGGGAAGTCAAGAAAGACAACTGTATCAATGAGGCAGAAAACTCAGAAAGGGATCATGCTGTAAGGTTGAGTGAAATAGGAGTCGATGGGAAGGGTGAGGGCAGTAACAAATTAAAAATACTATATATGAATGCACGAAGCATTAGAAATAAGATGGATGAGCTTGAGGCTCTTTTGGTAATTGGCAGATACGATGTTGTGGGGATAACTGAGACGTGGCTTCAAGTGGACAGGGCCTGGGAAATGAATATTCAAGGCTACACGTGCTTTCGTAAGGACAGACTGACGGGCAGAGGGGTGGCCATGTTGGTAAGGGATGATATTCAGTCCCTTGCGCGGGGGGACCTAGAATCAGGGGATGTAGAGTCAGTGTGGATAGAGCTAAGAAATACTAAGAGTAAAAAGACCCTGTTGGGAGTTATCTACAGGCCCCGAGGGATGACAGTGGAGGAACAATGGCGGATATTTCAGTGTATAAAGCAGAAGTTGCAGGATCAGTTCATTCCAAAAAGGAAGAAAGATCCTAGGAGGAGGCATGGGATGCCATGGCTGACGAGGAAAGAAAAATATCAAGTTAAAAGAGAAAAAGTAAAACATAGCAAAGATAAGTGGGAAAACGGAGGACTGGGAAGCTTTTAAAGAACAACAGAGGATTACTAAGAAGGAAATACGCAGAGAAAAAATGAGGTATGAAGGTAAACTGGCCAAAAATATAAAGGAGGATAGTAAAAGCTTTTTTAGGTATGTGAAAGGCAAAAAAATGGTTAAGACTAAAATTGGGCCCTTGAAGACAGAAACAGAGGAATATATTACGGGGAACAAAGAAATGGCAGAAGAATTGAATTGTTACTTCAGATCTGTGTTCACTGGGGAAGACACAAGCAATCTCCCTGAGGTAACAGTGGCTAAAGGACCTCAACTGAAGGGAATTTATATTTGCCAGGAATTGGTGTTGGAGAGACTGTTAGGTCTGAAGATTGATAAGTCCCAAGGGCCTAATGGTCTACATCCCAGGGTACTGAAGGAGGTGGCTCGAGAAATCGTGGATATGTTGGTGATTATTTTCCAGAGCTCGATAGATTCGGGATCAGTTCCTGCGGATTGGAGGGTGGCTAATGTTTACCACTTTTTAAGAAAGGTGGGAGAGAGAAAGCAGGAAATTATAGACCAGTTAGTCTGACCTCAGTGATGGGAAAGATGCTGGAGTCTATTATAAAGGATGAAATTACGACACATCTGGATAGTAGTAACAGGATAGGTCAGAGTCAGCATGGATTTATGAAGGGGAAATCATGCTTGACTAATCTTCTGGAATGTTTTGAGGATGTAACTCTGAAGATGGACGAGGGAGATCCAGTAGATGTAGTGTATCTGGACTTTCAGAAAGCTTTTGATAAAGTCCCACATAGGTGTTAGTGAGCAAAATTAGGGTGCATGGTATTGGGGGCAAAGTACTAACTTGGATTGAAAGTTAGTTGGTTGAAAGGAAACGAAGAGTAGTGATAAACTGCTCCATTTTGGAATGGCAGGCAGTGACCAGTGGGGTACCGCAGGGATCAGTGCTGGGACCGCAGCTTTTTACAATATATGTTAATGATATAGAAGATGGTATTAGTAATAACATTAGCAAATTTGCTGATGATACTAAGCTGGGTGGCAGGGTGAAATGTGATGAGGATGTTAGGAGATTACAGGGTGACCTGGACAGGTTAGGTGAGTGGTCAGATGCATGGCAGATGCAGTTTAATGTGGATAAATGTATGGTTATCCACTTTGGTGGCAAGAACAGGAAGGCAGATGACTACCTAAATGGAATCAATTTAGGTAAAGAGGCAGTACAAAGAGATCTGAGTGTTCTTGTACACCAGTCAATGCAGGTAAGCATGCAGGTACAGCAGGTAGTGAAGGCGGCTAATAGCATGCTGGCCTTCATAACAAGAGGGATTGAGTATAGAAGTGAAGAGGTTCTTCTGCAGCTGTACAGGGCCCTGGTGAGACCGCACCTGGAATATTGTATGCAGTTCTGGTCTCCAAATTAGAGGAAAGACATTCTGGCTATTGAGAGAGTGCAGCGTAAGTTCACGAGGTCAATTCCTGGAATGGGGGGACTACCTTATGCTGAAAGACTGAAGCGACTGGGCTTGTATACCCTTGAGTTTAGAAGACTGAGAGGGGATCTGATTGAGACATATAAGATTATTAAAGGATTGGACACTCTGGAGGCAGGAAACATGTTTCCGCTGATGGGTGAGTGCCGAACCAGAGTACACAGCTTCAAAATACGGGATAGACCACTTAGGACAGAGATGAGGAGAAACTTCTTCACCCAGAGAGTGGTGGTTGTGTGGAATGCTGTGCCCCAGAGGGCATTGGAGGCCCAGTCTCTGGATTCATTTAAGAAAGAGTTGGATAGAGCTCTCAAGGATAGTGGAATCAAGGGTTATGAAGATAAGGCAGGAACAGGATACTGATTAAGGATGATCAGCCATGGTCATATTGAATGGTGGTGCAGGCTCGAAGGGCAGAATGGCCTACTCCTGCACCTATTGTCTATTGTCATAAGAGAATTGAGTCGTACAACTCCTTCCTTTTAGCAAGCTTCCCCAAATGATAATCCAAAAAAAATCTCCATGCATGCAAAGCACCATTCTCACAGAACACCCCTAAAATCAATCATAAAACCAGTGAAGTGTTTTCCCTGATGTGAATTCAAGCAGTTATTTGGAATCCATGGGATTTTCATTTAAGGATTCAAGATTCGTTGTTTAAAAAAAGTTTCACTGTCCTTTCTTTGATGTCCTTAAAAAAATTATTCCAGGTGTCCATAATCCTTCAACCAAAGTCAACAAAACTTATTAACTATGAAACTGTCATAAATTTGAATCTTAACATGGGGTCTTTTCACACATCCATTTGTGGAGATGTGATATTGATGTCCCAACCCATCTGGAACAATTCCGACCCTGCGTTGAAGCTTTAACTTCGTAGCCAGGTTGTAACTTTAGTGCTTTTCTGAGCTTTTAAGCATTAGTGAAGTGCAATGCAATTTGAACAATCATCTTTTTCCGTCAGTTGAATCAGCATTGATTAAAAATGAGTACCGAAATTTTCACAATCTCCTCTTGTCTGTGCATTTCTGACTTGACAATTTTTTTTTGGCGAATAACCTATTACAAACAACATCAAATTTATCCATTGACTGAAATTAGTTGAACAAAGATTTTCTCTTAAATCTGAAAGCTAATGATTTCTGTGTACCTGTGCTCATTTGACAGCATAAATATTTTTTCCAGTAGTTCTGCATTTTTCTTTCCATGGACTGCTTCTGAGTTTAATCATTTAACCTGTTTGTGGTTTATATCTTTACAGATTGCAACGCAAATTGGAGTACTGATTGCTAAGGTTGCCAGGTTAGATTGCCCTCGACACTGGCCAGAATTAATTCCCACACTGTTGGAATCTGTTAAGGTTCAGGATGATCTGCGTCAGCATAGGGCACTGCTTGCCTTTTATCATGTTACTAAGACACTGTCATCTAAAAAACTGATAGCAGACAAGAAGTTGTTTCAAGATGTAAGTATTTTTAAACATACTTTGATAAAGTTTATATTTATATAAAGTGATAGAGTTTATATTTAAATATCATTGTACATGTAAAAGAACAGCTTTTGAACTTGGAGGGTGGAAGGAGTATATGGTTATTTTAAGCAAAAGGATGGTTTAAGTGTGGATTTGTAGGAGACAGTTGAAAGGACGAAGGGAGCACACAACAATTATTTTAGGAGAAAGTTTGAAAATACGACAAAATGGAGAAGAATTTGATTATAAAGACTGGTGAATTGGCAGCCCATGAACAGTAGTTTTCTCCACGTGTTATGCCGCAGCAGATACATGTTGTTATGACCAAGACAGAGGAGTGCATTGTTGTTCTGATCTTACTACTTCACTGGTAGCAACATAAAATATTATATCCAAGTGTTGATATGTCAGTTGTCTTCTGTATTAGACCCGGAATAAAAAAATCCATTAAGTTTCTTTAATAAACACAATTATCGATTTATTACAAAACACATTATGGAAAGGTGCAAGTTTAGTTATTATGCAAAATTTGTAAGATGAAAATATAAATACTTATCCTTCTAAATATCTGAATAAACACACATATTATCTTACTCATCAGGTAAAGAGAAAAAAAATACTGATTTCTCTTTGCAAAGATTGAATTTTGAAAAGTGAACCACTTCATCCATGGCGGTTTTTCTTGAAGGCAAAAGGACAAGAGGCAAAATGTTCCAAAGTGTCTCAATCAGGTGTTCTCGCATATTTGACCAAGTCACTAATCATGCTGGGTTCTCCCTCAGGTTTTAGCAGAAATAAGTTGCTAAGGGAAAAAAAATTAAAAAGTTTTTTTTCATTCAAGCTTCCAGAGGAACAACTTGGTTTTAAACTTAATTCACCACAAAGGTGCTTCATAAGTAGGAGGCACAAGCTGTAGCAAAATTTCCTCAACTAAAACTACACACCAGCTCCCAGCTGGAAAAACTAATATGAGAACAATATAGAACAATATGGAGCTGGACAATATAGTCGGATTCTAGATGAATTATTGTCTTTGTGTTTGCTGGTGGTTGTAGAAAACAGGGATAAAAACTGTGTTATAATTAAATTTAAGTTTTAGATGAAATGTATGAATGAGGCAAGGGAGGAAATAGCAGGGGCACTAGCAATTTTCAATTCCTCCCTGGCCACAGAAGAGGTGCTAGAGACCTGGAGAACAGCCATTGGGATACCGTCCCTCAAGAAGGGAGGAAGAGATGAACTAGGAAACTAGAGGCAGTCTGTCTAACCTCAGTGGTAGGGAGACTATTGGAAACAATTCTGAGGGACATAATTAATCTGTACTTGGATAGGCAGGGATTAATCAAGAACAGTCAATATGGTTTTGTTATGGTAAGTCATGTCTAACCAACTTGATTAAATTGTTTGAAGAGGTGACCCTGTTTGTAGATGAGGACGATGTTTTTGATGTAGTCTACTTGGGCTTCAGGGCTTTTGACAAGGTCCTGCAGAGGAGATTGATACTGAAAGTAAGATTCCATGAAATTCAAGGAAATCTGGCTAATTGTATCCAGAATTAGCTGAGTGTCAGGAAGCCAAGGTTGATACTCAAAGGGTGCTGTTGTGACTGAAAGCCTGTGTCCAGTTAGGTTCTTCGAGGAGAAAGTGAGGACTGCAGATGCTGGAGATCAGAGCTGAAAATGTGTTGCTGGAAAAGCGCAGCAGGTCAGGCAGCATCAAAGGAGCAGGAGAATCGACGTTTCGGGCATGAGCCCTTCTTCAGGAATGAGGAAAGTGTGTCCAGCAGGCTAAGATAAAAGGTAGGGAGGAGGGACTTGGGGAAGAAGTGTTGGAAATGCGATAGGTGGAAGGAGGTCAAGGTGAGGGTGATAGGCCGGGGTAGAAGGAGGTCAGGAAGAAGATTGCAGGTTAGGAAGGCGGTGCTGAGTTCGAGGGATTTGACTGAGACAAGGTGGGGGGAGGGGAAATGAGGAAACTGGAGAAATCTGAGTTCATCCCTTGTGGTTGGAGGGTTCCTAGGCGGAAGATGAGGCGTTCTTCCTCCAACCGTCGTGTTGCTATGGTCTGGCAATGGAGGAGTCCAAGGACCTGCATGTCCTTGGTGGAGTGGGAGGGGGAGTTGAAGTGTTGAGCCACGGGGTGGTTGGGTTGGTTGGTGCGGGTGTCCCAGAGGTGTTCTCTGAAACGTTCCGCAACTAGGCGGCCTGTCTCCCCAATATAGAGGAGGCCACATCGGGTGCAGCGGATGCAATAAATGATGTGTGTGGAGGTGCAGGTGAATTTGTGGAGGATATGGAAGGATCCCTTGGGGCCTTGGAGGGAAGTAAGGGGGGAGGTGTGGGCGCAAATTTCCCCTGTGGTTGCAGGGGAAGGTGCCGGGAGTGGAGATTGGGTTGGTGGGGGGTGTGGATCTGACGAGGGAGTCACGGAGGGAGTGGTCTTTTCGGAACGCTGATAGGGGAGGGGAGGGAAATATATCCCTGTTGGTGGGGTCCGTTTGGAGGTGGCGGAAATGACAGCGGATGATACGCTGTATATGGAGGTTGGTATACAGCGTATCATCCGCCGTCATTTCCGCCACCTCCAAACGGACCCCACCACCAGGGATATATTTCCCTCCCCTATCAGCGTTCCGAAAAGACCACTCCCTCCGTGACTCCCTACTTGCGGAACGTTTCAGAGAACACCTCTGGGACACCCGGACCAACCAACCCAACCACCCCGTGGCTCAACACTTCAACTCCCCCTCCCACTCCACCAAGGACATGCAGGTCTTTGGACTCCTCCATCGTCAGACCATAGCAACACGACGGTTGGAGGAAGAGCGCCTCATCTTCCGCCTAGGAACCCTCCAACCACAAGGGATGAACTCAGATTTCTCCAGTTTCCTCATTTCCCCTGACCCCACCTTGTCTCAGTCTCAGTCAAATCCCTCGAACTCAGCACCGCCTTCCTAACCTGCAATCTTCTTCCTGTCCTCTCCGCCACCACCCCCACTCCGGCCTATCACCCTCACCTTGACCTCCTTCCACCTATCGCATTTCCAACACCCCTCCCCCAAGTCCCTCCTCCCTACCTTTTATCTTAGCCTGCTGGACACACTTTCCTCATTCCTGAAGAAGGGCTGATGCCCGAAACATCGATTCTCCTGCTCTTTGGATGCTGCCTGACCTGCTGCGCTTTTCCAGCAACACACTTTCAGCTCCAGTTAGGTTCACATTGATCATTATTGAGGCCCTTGCTGTTTAAATAATTTAGCCTTGAATGTATGACGGTTGATCAATAAGTTCCTGGATGATATGAAAATTGGTAAATACTGAGAGGAAAGCCTATGTACATGCACCCCTTAGGTTCTCTGTTCAACAACATTCTCGTTGGCCCTACTATTAAATGTGTAAGTCCTGCCCTTGGTTTGTATTACCAAAATGCAACAGCTTGCATTTTTTCTAGATTAAACACCATCTGCCATTCCTTGGCCCGTTGGCCCAGTTGATCAAGATCCCGTTGTACTCTTAGATAACATTCTTCACTGTTCATTATATTATCAATTTTGATGTAATTTGCAAACTTATGAACCATGGCTCCTGTCTTCTCATCCAAGACGTTAATATAAATGATGAACAATAGTGGACCCGGTGGACCAATGCTTGCTGCATACTGCTGGTCACAGGCTTTTAGTCTGTACAATGACCCTCTGCCGCCACTCTGTCTTCTACCGTCCAGCCAATTTTGTATCCAGTTAGCTAGCTGTCCTTGAATGCCATGTTATCTAACCCTACTAACCAGTTTACCATGCAGAACCTTTTCAAAGGCCATGCTAAAGACCATGTGGACAACATCGACCACTCTACATTCATCGATTGTCTTGGTCACCTTTTCAAAAAATGGTAGTACCCCTTGGAAGCATTGAGAATCAGTGGGACCTTGGTGTGCATAACCCCTGCTCCCTTAAGCTAGCGGAATAGGTTAAGAACGCAAATGGGAATACTTGCCTTTATTAGCTGAGGCATAGAGTTTAAGAGCAGGGAAGATCTGCTGGAACTGCATAAAACATTGGTTAGGCAACAATTAGAGTACTGTGTGCAATTCTGAACCTTCACCATATTTCCAGGCAGAGCATTCCATACCTTAACATCTCACTGTATGAAGATTTTTTTTCTTGCATCACCCTTGCTTTGCTTGCACGTCATTTTACATCTATGCCGTCTTGTTCTTATTTCACTTACAAGAGGAAACAGCTTCACCCAATCTGCTCTGTCCAGCCCGCTCATGACTTTGAAAACCTCAATCAGATCTCCTCTCGATCGTCTTCTCTGCAAGGACAAGAGTGCCAACTTCTTCAATCTATCCTCATTGCTGAAGCTTTTCTATAATGTGGCACCCAACTGTACACAATACTCCTATTGAAATTTAAGAAGTGTCTTGTACAGGTTGAACCTTCAATGATTGTGCACATGTACACCCAGGTCCCTCTGCTCTTGTACTCCTTGTAGAATTGTTCCTCTCTTTTATATTGTCTTTCAATGTTCTCCATACCAAAGTGTATCACCTCTCACTTCTCTGCATTAAACCTCATTCCCCACCTATCTGCCCACTCTGCCAATTTATCACAGTTCTTTTGGAGTTCCACACTATTGCTCACACAGTTTGCAGTTCTTCCAAATTTATTATCATCTGCACACTTGGAAATTGTTGCTTGCACACCAAGTTCAGGTCATGAATAAATATCTGGAAAAGCAAGGATGCCGTACTGACCGTGCTCCAGTATGGAAAAAATAATACTCTCTGTTTTCTATCATTTCGCTAATTTTGAATCTACATTGTCAACTTTACAAATTTTGATCCCTCTTGTGACAGGTTATATTCCTGTGTCACCATGGCCTGAAAAGTATCCTCATCTTTTGTAAAGACAGTTGCAAAGTATTTATTACCTGAGCCATTCCCTCTGCCTCTACCTGTAAATCCACTTTTCGTTTTTGATTGTTCCCTTTTATACCATGACCAGAAACTTTTTTCACAGGTCTATTGTAAAGCACGATAGGAAATGTCTCCTGGAAATCCTTATATGCCATTACATAAATATTATCTTCAGTAGCTCTTTCCATTATCTTTCCATTAGAAATCCATTTTTCTAATCAAACCCAACTTTTTTTGCGTATCTCCTGATTCCATCCCAAATAATTGTTTGCAAAGGTTTCCCCAGCCACTGCTTTAATGCAAGCAGCATAACAGGCAAAGTAGATGAGCTTACAGCATGGACTGGTACATGAAACTACAATGTTTGAGCCATTATAGAGACTTGGCTGAGAGAAGGGCAGAACTGGGACCTCAACATTGCAGAGTCTAAATGCTTCAGGCATGATAGAGAGGGATGTAAAAGTGCTCCATGACTGATTAAGGAGAATTAGGAGAAAGTGAGGACTGCAGATGCTAGAGATCAGAGTCAAGAGTGTGTTGCTGGAAAAGCACAGCAGGTCAGGCAGCATCTGAGGAGCAGAAGAATCGATGTTTTGGGCATAAGTCTTTCATCAGGAAGGAGGCATGTTAGTTGGGACTGAGAGATAAATGGGACGGGGTGGGGTTGGGGGGGGAAGGTAGCTGGGAAAGTGATAGGTGGATGAAGGTGAGGGACAAGGTGATAGGTAAGGGGGGGGGGAGTAATAGGTCAGGAGGGTGGTGCTGAGTTGGAGGCTTGGGACTGGGTTAATGTGGGGGGGTAGGGGAGAGGAAATGAGGAAGCTGTTGAAATCAACATTTATCCCATGTGGTTGCAGGGTCCCAAGGCAGAATATGAGGTGTTCTTCCTCCAGGCGTCAGGTGGTAATGGTTTGGTGGTGGTGGAGGCCCAGAACCTGCATGTCATTGGTGGAGTGGGAAGGGGAGTAGAAGCGTTCAGCCACAGGGCAGTGGGGTTGGTAGGTGCAGGTGTCCCAGAGATGTTCTCTGAAATGATCCACAAGAAGGTGTCCTGTCTCCCCGATGTATAGCATACTACACCGGGTGTAACAGATGCAGTAGATGACATTGGTAGAGGCACAGGTAAATTTCTGACTGATGTGGAAGGATCCCTTAGGGCCTTGGATGGAGATGAGGGGGGTGGTGTGGGCGCAGGTTTTGCATTTCCTGCGGTCACAGGGAAAGGTGTGGGGTGTGGATCTGACGAGGGAGTCGCAGAGGGAATGGTCTTTCTGGAACACTGATGGGGATGGGGAGGAAATATATCTTTGGTGGGGTCTGTTTGGATATACATTGCATCATCCTCCACCACTTTCAAACGGACCCCACTACCAAAGACCTCATCAGGTCCACACCCCCTCTACCAGCCCACACCCTACTCCTGGCACCTTTCCCTGCCACAGCATGAAGTGCAGTACCTGAGCCCACACCATTCCCCTCACCTCCGTCCAAGGCCCCAAGGGATCCTTCCACAGAAATTTACCTGTACCTCTACCAATATCATCCACTGCATCCGTTGCACCTGGTGTGGTCTCCTCTACTTCAGGGAGACAGGATGCCACCTTGTGGATTGTTTCAGAGAACTTCTTTAGGACACCCGCACCCACCAACCCCAGCGCCCCGTGGCTAAAGACTTCAACTCCCCCTCCCACTCCTTCAAGGACATGAAAGTCCTGAACTCCCCCGCCACCGAACCGCTACCACCCGATGCCTGGAGGAAGAACGCCTTATATTCTGCCTTGGAACCCTGCAACTACACTCGATAAATGTTGATTTCACCAGCTTCCTCATTCCCCCCCCCAGCATTATCCAAGTCCCAAGCCTACAACTCAGCACCGCCCTCCTGACCTGTCGAATACTCCCCCCTCTGATCTATCACCTTGTCCCTCACCTTCATTCACCTATTGCTTTCCCAGCTACCATCTCTCCAGTCCCACCCTCCTCCCTTTTATCTCTCAGCCCTAACCCACAAGCCTCATTCCTGACGAAGGGCTTATGCCTGAAATGTCAATTCTTCTGTTCGTGTGATGCTGCCTGACCTGCTGCCTGACCTGCTTCTCCAGCAGCACACTCTTGACTCTGATTAAGGAGAATGCGACAGCTGCATTGAGAGAGGACACATTGGAGGGGACCTCCAGCAAGGCCATATGGGTAGAACTCAGGAATAAGACAGTAGAAATCACAAGGATGGAGTAATGCTATAGTTCTCCCAATAACCAGCAGGAAACAGAGGACAGATACATAAGTGGATCATGGAAAGATGTTTGTAAGTAGATAGGGGAGGAAGTCAAATACAGAGGAATCTCGATTATCCGAAGGACACGGGCAGGGAGTATTTCGTTCAGTTAATCGAATGCCGGATAACATAGTTTAGCTAAGCAATGGGACCTTGCGATCTTGCTGGATAATCCGATAACACAGAAATGTAGGACAGGAATAGACAGGACTGGCAGCTTAATGTTCCACAGTATAGATGCTATAGAAAGGGAAGCAAGACAGGAGGAGGAGTGGGTATTTGCTTTGGGATAACATTGCGGCTGTACTTTAGGAGACATCATCCAGTCAAATTATAATGGGTGGAACTTAAGAAAGGTGTAATTACTTTGTGGGATTGTATTAAAGGCCCTCTAATAGTTAATGAGAAATTGAGAAGCAACTATGTAAGGAAATTGCACCTATTGATAAGGAAAATAGGAACGTAATGGTACAGATTTTAACTTTCCAAACAGACTAGGACCATTATAGTGTTAAGGGCTTAGATGGGGTGGAATTTAAGTGTGTACACAAAAACTTTCTTATTCAGTATGTGGATATACCCCCTGGAAAATGAGCAACATTTAAACTTCTGTTGGAAAATAAGGCAGGGCAAGTAACTAAGGTATCAGTGGAGGAGGACTTTGGGGAAAGTGATCCATAATTCTACTAGTTCTAAAATAGTTATGGGAAAACATAGAACTGATCAAAAAGTTAAAATTCTAAATTGGAGTTAGGCCAATTTTGACAGTATTGGACAGGAACTTTTAAAATTGCTTGAGGGAGGATATTCACAGGTGAAGGGACAGTTGAAAAGTGGAAGGTCTTTAAGAATGAGATGACAACAGTCTAGAGACTGTATGTTCCTGTTAGTGCGAAGTGCAGATAGGTAAATGTAGGGAATGCTGGATGACCAAAGAAGTTGAGGTAAAAACAATGACTGCAGATGCTGGAAACCAGATTCTGGATCAATGGTGCTGGAAGAGCACAGCAGTTCAGGCAGCATCGAGGAGCTTCAGCAAAATCCTCGATGCTGCCTGAATTGCTGTGCTCTTCCAGCACCATTGATCCAAAGAAGTTGAGGTTCCAGTCAAGAAAAAGCAGGCATATATCAGACAGCTGAATGAATAACATACTCTCGGGGGAAATCAGGAGGTCAAAAAGAGAACAAGAGATGATTTTGGAAATAAAGTTAAAGAGAATCCAAAGATATTCATGAAGTACATTAAGAGCAAAAGAATAACTAGGGAGAGAATAGGGCCCCTTAAAAATTAATGTGGCCATCTATGTGTGGAAGCACAAGAAAATGGTAAAATACTAAACAAATATTTTTTGTTCGTATTTACTGTGGAGAAGAGCATGGAAGCTAGGGAACTTGGGGAAATAAATAGTGATGTCTTGAAAAGAGTTCATACTACAGAAGAGGAGGTGCTAGAGATCTTAAAAGCATAAAAGTAAACAAATCCCCGGAACCTGATCAGGTGTTTCTCAAAACTTAGTGTGAAACTGGGCAAGTAATTGCTGAGCTCCTTGTTGTGATATTTGTGTCATCGATAGCCATGGGTGAGGTGCCGGAAGACTGGAGGATGGCTAATGTCCCATTATTTAAGGCAAGTTTAAGGAAAGGCCAAGGAGCTAGAAATCCGTGAGCCTTACGTCATTGGTGGGTAAGTTTTTGGAGGGAATTCTGAAGGACAGGATCTACGTGCATTTGGAAAGGCAAGGACTGATTAGGGCTAATCAATATGGCTTTGTGCCTTTGGAATCGTATCTCACTATCTTGATTGAGTTTTTGAAGAGATAACAAAAGAGATTGATGAATGTAGAGCAGTAGACGTTCTCCTGATGGACTTCACCAAGGTGTTCTACAAGGTTTTGTATGGAGACTGGTTAGTAAGATTAGATCACACAGAATCTAGGGGTAGCTAGCCAGTTGGGTACAAAATTGGCTTGAAGGTAGGAGACAGAGGGTGATAGTAGAAGGTTGCTTTTTGGACTGGAGGCTTGTGATCAGCAGTGTGTCACAAGAATCAGTGTGGGTCCACTACTTTTTGTCATTTATGTGAATGATTTGGATATGAATATAGGAGATCTGGTTAGTAAGGTGATGTAGTGAACACTGAAGAAGATTATGTCAGAATACAATGGGACTGTGATCATATGGGCCATTGGGCTGAGGAGTGGCAGACAAAATTTAATTTATAATTGTGAGTTGTTGCATCTTGATAAGGCAAAACAGTGCAAGATTTATACAGTTAATAGTAGGGCCCTGGAGAGTGTTGCCAAACAAGAAGTCCTATGTGTGTGGGTGTATAGTTCCTTGAACGTGGAGTCGTGGGTGAATAAGGTAGTGAAGAAGGCATTTGGCATGCTTGCCTTCATCAGTTGAAGCATTGAGTATAGGAGTTGGAATGTAATGGTGCAGATATACAGCATATTGGTGAGTACACTTTTGAAACACTGTGTATAATTCTGGTCGCCATTCTATAGCAAGGATGTTGTTAAGCTTGAGTGGGTGTAGAAAAGATTTATAAGGATGTTGCCAAGATTGGAGGGTTTAAGCTATAGGGCGAGGCTGAATAGACTGGGGCTTTTTGCCCTGGAGTGTCAGAGACTGCAGTCACCTTTATAAAGGTTTATAAAATCATGAGGGGCATGAATAGGATGAATAGCCAAGGAATGTTTCCTAGGGTAGGGGAGACTAGAGAGCATAGGTTTGTGCTGAGAAGGGAAAAATTGAGAAAGGACTTAAGGGGTAACTTTTTCATGCAGAGGATAGTGCATGAGCTGCTAGAGGAAGTGGTGGAGGCAGACGCAAGTAAAAAATAATTCAAAAGACATCAGGATGGGTGTATGAATGGGTAGAGTTTAGAGTTTCATGGGCCAAATGCTGGCAAATGGAACTAGATCAGATTGGGATGTTTGGCTGGTGCAGGCGAGTTTAACTGAAAGGTCTGTTTCCGTGCTATATGACTTTATGACTATGTAAAAACAACAGTGTTGTTATGGGTGATTTTTAACTTTTCAATATTGACTGGGACTTGCTTTGTGCCTGGGAATTACATAGGGCAGAGGTTGTTAGCTGCCTTCAGGAGGATTTCTTGAAACAGTCTTGAAGGGACTGTGCTAGACTTTATATTGGTGATTGAAGTTTCAGTGGGCAATCACTTTGGGAACTGTGATCACAATTCCATAAGTAGCTATGGATAAGGATAAGACTGGTCCTTAGGTGAAAGCACTAATTTGGGGTATGGGTAATTCGAACAATATTAGGCAGGAACTAGAGAAATTATATTGAAGGTCGTTGTTTGAGGTCACATCTCACATTTGACGAGTAGGAGTCTTTTACATGTGAGTTGATCAGAGTTCAGGATGTTCCTTTGAGGATGAAAGATTAGGGTGGCAAGATTTGAGAACCCTGGATGATGAGCGATATTGAAAGGTTAGTCAAAAATGAAAAGGAAGCATATATAAGGTTTAGGATACTGAAGTCAGACCAGGCCTTTGAGGAATATAAAGGAAGCGGGAAAGAACTTGACAAATTAAGAGGACTAGAAGAAATGTTCTTGGAAAGGATTTAGAAGAATCCCAAGGCATTTTATATTTATATTAGAGGGCAATAAGGCAAGGATAGGTCCACTCAAGAACAAAGGAGGGAATTTATGTAAGGAACCAGAGGAAGTGGATGAGGTATTTAATAAGTAATGAGTAATCACCAAGGAGAAGGGCATAGATGATGGTAAGATTAGAGAAGGGTACGTTGATATTCTGGAGCATGTCGATATTAAAGAGATGGTATTGGGTTATTTGAAAAACATTAAGGTAGATAACGGGTCTCATCCTTGGATACTGAGGAAGACAAGGGAGGAGATTGCTGGGGCTTTGTCAGAGATTTTTGTATCCTCTTTAGCCACAGGCAGGGACCAAGAAGGCTGAAGAATAGGCAATATTGTTAGTTTGATTAAAAAGGATAATCCAGGAAATTATAGGATGGTATTCTTATATCAATGATAGGCAAATTATTGGAGAAAATTCCTAGGGAATGGATTAACTCGCATTTGGAAAATAATGGACTTAGGGATAGTCAGCATGGCTTTCTGCAGAGGTGATCTTCTATTACAAATTTGATTGAGTTTTTTGCGCAAGTGACAAAATTGTTTGATGAGGGAAAGGCGGTGTATGCTGTCTAAATGAACTTTACTAAAGAATTTGAAAAGGTTCTTCAGGTCCAGAAGATTAAGTAACATGGGATTCATGTGATTTGGCAAATTGGATACAAAATTGGCCTGGCCTTAGAAGACAAGAGGATAGTTGTTAAGGACTGCTTTTCTGCCTGGAGCTCTGTGACCAGTGATGTTCCGTAAGGATCCGTGCTGGGATCTGTGTTTGTGATATACATAAATGACTTGGATGAAGAAGTGAGTGGTTTGATTAGTAAAGGTGCATTCAATATGAAAATTAATGGAAACAAAAAATGCTGGAAATCATGGCAGGTCAGGCAGAATCCATGGAGCAAGCTAATGTTTTGAATCTAGATGACTCTTCATAAGAGCTCGTTAAATATTAAGTGTAAGGTGAGAGAGGGAAACGTTCAAGAAAATGTGTGAGTGGTAGAAGTCTGGAAGGGGAGGGGAGCGAGGGGAGGTTATAGAAGCAGAAATGATCGCAATGTTTAAGAGGCATTTAGACTCAAAATATTAGCTTGTTGTCTCTCCATGGATACTGGCTGACTTGCTGTTATTTACGACATTTTTTTATATTCAGATTTCCAGCATTTGCAGTAATTTGCTCCATTAAAATTAATGGACTTGTGTATAGTGAGGAAGGTTGTTAAATGATATGGATCAGTTGGAAAGTGGAGAGAGAAATGGCAGGTAGAGTTTAATCCAGACAAGTGTGAGGTGATGCATTTTTGGAGGTCAAATGTAAGAGGAAAATGTATTGTAAATGGCAGGATGCTTAGGAACGTGGATATACAGAATTGATGATCCATCTCTGTCTCCTCCAAAGGACACACACATGACAGATGCCAATCAAATCAATTAATTGCACATGATGTCTAGAAATGTCTGAAGGCACTGGAGATTGTAAAGGCTCTGTGGACTGATAATATTTCAACAATTGTAGTGAAAGCTGTACTCCAAAATTTGCTGCACCCCAGCCATGCAATTTCAGAGCAGCTGCAACACTGGCATCTACCTGACAATGTGAAAAATTGTTGAGGTATATCCTTTACGCCTGGCCTATGTCTTCTGTCAATCTGGATAGAAATACCAAGTAAATTGGGGAATTCTACATACTTTATAAAATCGTTAACATTAGTGCTGACTCTGAGAAGTGTGGGACTTGATTTCCAGCATGCTATTCCAGTGAAGCGATTTCAACATCAGCATTTTTGGGAATATAGAGGTCACTATTGACCAGAGCTGAACTAGACTAATCACATCAATAGCTGTAAGAAAGCGCATATCTGAGGCTGCATCTGACACCTCTTGGCGTCTCTACCATTTATATAAGGTGTATGGTGGAATTGTATCACTCATTGGAATGGTGGCAGTAGTGTTGAAAGAATTCAATCCTCTCCACGACTTAGAAGTTTGCTTCATTGAACACTCGTCCACCACTAGCTGACTGAATTTATGATATGTTAAGCTTGTACTGTCTACCTCAGGTATACTGCAGTAATCTAGAAACTTTCTTTAATACTCAATAATTCAAAAAGGATAAGATCATAAGGTATTACAGCAGTAATAACCAAGTATATTTCCTTAAACTACGTTCTCTGCAACTTAGACATGTCTTTCCCAAAAAAGGTGAAGGAAATCAATAGTTGAAAACATTATTTGCCATTCCATAATATTTGTGTAATGTTTACTTTGTAAATTGTGGTATGTGTCCTGTTTGGTAACCACTAAGTAAAGTTTAATTTAAAAAAAATTCACCAAGTGTCTTTCAAGGTGATGCATTTCTTTTTCCAGTTATTCCTTTTTCTACAGTCTAATATGATGGGTGCACTTCATAACTTGCTATCAGAAAAGACATGAATTTGATATTTTTAATATCCTTTTGTTTGAAGTGTCATGACAACAGATGAATGGTCTTCCCTCTGTTGAAAACTTAATGAAACTGCAATAGTATGCAATAAATTGCATGCTCCCAGAGAATAAAGAATATCATTATGTTCTGAAAGAGTAATAGAGAGATTGATGTTACAAGTGACGGATACAATATAAGTTAAAAAATCAGCGTTTCAGAGCCTTCGAATTCCCAAGCATTTGTTTCATAGTTACCTATAGGTATGTGCAGCAAACAATTTATTTATTGAAAGATGCCAGAAGCAGCAGTGGAATAATTGACCAATTAATTTGTTTTTTTTCTGGATGATATTTGCAGAGTACATGTTGACAAGGACAGCAGGAAGAACCCTGCTCCAATTTAAAGAATGTTCTGAGCTATTTTACATTTGCCTGAATTAGTGGCTAAGTTCATTTAAAATTTCAGGAAGTGCAGTACTTCACTTTTGACTTGACTGTCAGCTGCTAGTCTTAACTTTAATTGTCAAACATCATAACTTGTGCATTCTTCATAGCAGCACTTCTACCATTCAAAGTGCTCAATCAGTATTCACCCCTCTCCTACTATAAAAATGTTAGTTTTCCCTTAATTCGGTATTCTTGCACGTTGCCCAGACAAGTATAAGTCAAAAAGCTTCAACAAAATGTACCTTTCTTTCAGCACTACTCTGATCTTCCATTTTTCATGTTAATTCCTTTTCAGCCAATCTGCCCTCATGTTGGTTGGAAAGATATGTATTAGCTGTTGAAAGAACAGAAAGTTTGAATAATGTTCAGATGTCAGTAAACCTGGAATCTTTTGTAAAGTTAGGACTAATTTCACACTTCGCATTTAGTAGATGTTAAAAAATAAAAAGACTGCAGATGCTATAAATTTGGTAGTTGTTGACCTGTGTACGTTAATGGCCTGTTAACCTGTACAAAACCTGGTGCCGAACTTGTCTGAAGAGAGCATATATGAAAATTCGGTGAAACTTTTGACTGGTCACCTTGTCTAAATGTTAGTATTGATTTTCCTACATCTTAGCTAGACTTAATTATAATTTTTTTTAGGAAGAAGTAATATGCAATTTACTTTTCTTCAAAGATTAAATAATTTAACTACAGCCTACCTTGACACTGTCCTATCCGCCCTAGTCCAGGAACTTCCCACATACGTTCGAGACACCACACACGCCCTCCACCACCTCCAAGACTTCCATTTCCCCAGCCCTCAATGCCTCATCTTCACCATGGATATCCAATCCCTCTACACCTCTGTCCGCCATAACCAGGGCCTCCAAGCTCTCCGTTTCCTCCTCTCCCGACGTCCCCAACAGTATCCTTCCACCGACACACTCATTCGTTTGGCTGAACTGGTCCTCACCTGTAACAATTTCTCCTTCTAATCCTCCCACTTCCTCCAGCATGGGCACCCATATGGGTCTCTTTGTCGGCTACATAGAACAGTTCATCTTCCGTAGTTACATCGGCACCACTCCCCTTCTCTTGCTCTGCTACATCGATGACTGCATCGGCGCCACTTCGTGCTCCCGTGAGGAGGTTGAGCAATTCATCAACTTTACCAACACATTCCACCCGACCTTAAATTCATCTGGACCCTTCCCCTCCCCTTCCTGGACCTCTCCATCTCCATTAATGACGACCGACTTGACACCGACATTTTTTACAAGCCCACCGACTCCCACAGCTACCTGGATTACACCTCTTCCCATCCTACATCCTGCAAAAATGCCATCCCACATTCCCAATTCCTCCGCCTCCGCCGTATCTGCTCCTAGGAGGACCAGTTCCACCCCAGAACACACCAGATGGCCTCCTTCTTTAGAGACCGCAATTTCCCTTCCCACGTGGTTAAAGATGCCCTCCAACGCATGTCGTCCATATCCCGCCCCTCCAACCATAACAAGGACAGAAAGCCCCCTGGTGCACACCTTCCACCCTAGCAACCTTCGCATAAACCACATCATCCGACGACATTTCCGCCACCTCCAAAAAGACCCCACCACCAGGGATATATTTCCCTCCCCACTCATTTCCGCTTTCCGCAAAGACTGTTCCGTCCGTGACTACCTGGTCAGGTCCACGCCCACCCCAACAACCCACCTGCCCATCCTGGCACCTTCCCCTGTCATTGCAGGAATTGCAAAACCTGCGTCCACACCACCTCCCTCACTTCCATCCAAGGCTCCAAAGGAGCCTTCCATATCCATCAAAGTTTTACCTGCACATCCATCAATGTCATTTATTGTATCCGTTGCTCCCGATGCGGTCTCCTCTACATTGAGGAGACTGGACGTCTCCTCACAGAGCGCTTCAGGGAACATGCAGGTCCTGGGCCTCCTTCACCGCCGCTCTCTCACCACTCGACGCCTGGAGGAAGAACGCCTCATCTTCTGCCTCGGAACACTTCAACCCCATGGCATCAATGTGGATTTTATCAGTTTCCTCATTTCCCCTTCCCCCACCTCATCCCAGCTCCAACCTTGCAGCTCAGCACTGTCCCCATGACCTGTCCTACCTGCCTATCTTCCTTTCCACCTATCCACTCCACCCTCCTCTCTGACCTATCACCTCCATCCGCACCCCCATTCACCTATTGTACTCAATGCTACTTTCTCCCCACCCCCACCCCCCTCTCATTTATCTCTCCACACTGCAGGCACTCTGTCTCTATTCCTGATGAAGGGCTTTTGCCCGAAGCGTCGATTTTCCTGCTCCTCGGATGCTGCCTGACCTGCTGTGCTTTTCCAGTACCACTCTAATCTAGGCTCTGGTTTCCAGCAACTGCAGTCCTTGTTTTTACCTAGCAACTAATGTTGTTCCAAGAAGGGAAATAGATATGATCCAGGAAAGTATAGACTGGTGAGTCTCATGTCAGTGTTTGGGCAGCTATTGGAGAGAATTTGGAAAAGCATGGCCTGATTAGGGACAGTCTGCGTTGCTCTCTGCAGGGCAGATCATATCTTAATAACTTAGTCATAGAATTGTTCAGCACGGACACAGACCCTTCAGTCCAACTTGTTTATGCCAGCCCTATTTATCATGAACAAATGAGCAGCATGGTGGCACAGTGGTTAGCACTGCTGCCTCACAGCGCCAGACACCCGGGTTCAATTCCCGCCTCAGGCGACTGACTGTGTGGAGTTTGCACGTTCTCCCCGTGTCTGCGTGGGTTTCCTCCGGGTGCTCCGGTTTCCTCCCACAGTCCAAAGATGTGCAGGTCAGGTGAATTGGCCATGCTAAATTGCCCGTAGTGTTAGGTAAGGGGTAAATGTAGGGGTATGGGTGGGTTGCGCTTCGGCGGGGCGGTGTGGGCTTATTGGGCCGAAGGGCCTGTTTCCACACTAAGTAATCTAATCTAATCGTGGGCGGCACGGTGGCACAGTGGTTAGCACTGCTGCCTCACAGCACCAGAGACCCGGGTTCAATTCCCGCCTCAGGCGACTGACTGTGTGGAGTTTGCACGTTCTCCCTGTGTCTGCGTGGGTTTCCTCCGGGTGATCTGGTTTCCTCCCACAGTCCAAAGATGTGCCGGTCAGGTGAATTGGCCATGCTAAATTGCCCATAGTATTAGGTAAGGGGTAAATGTAGGGGTATGGGTGGGTGCGCTTCGGTGGGTCGGTGTGGACTTGTTGGGCTGAAGGGCCTGTTTCCACACTGTAATGTAATCTGTAAATCTGTAAAACAAATCTAGTCCCATTTGTCAGCATTTGGCCCATATTCCTCTCAACCCTTCCAATTCATATACCATCCAGATACCTTTTAAATGTTGCAATTGTACCAGCCTCTGCAGCTCATTCCATGCACACTCTACTCCCTGTATGAAAAAGTTGCCCCTTAGTTCTCTTTTAAATCTTCCCCTCTCATCTTAAACCTATGCCCTCTAGTTCTGGACCCCCTCATCCCCCCTTCAGGGAAAATACCTTGTCTATTTACCCTATCCATGCCCCTCATGATTTTATAAACCTCTATGTGGTCACCTCTCAGTCTCTGACGCTCCAGGGAAAATAGCTCCAGCCTATTCAGCCTCTCCCTATACCTCAAACCTACCAACCCTGGCAGTACCCTTTTAAATCTTTTTTGAACCTTTCAAGTTTCACAACATTCTTCTTGTAGTAGGGAGACCAGAATTGCACACAGTATTCCAAAAGTAGCCAAACGAATGTCCTGTACAGCCACAACGTAACATTCGAACCCCAAGCTCAATGCACTGACCAATAAAAACAAGGATACCAAACACCACCTTCATTATCCGATATATCTGTGATCTACTTCAAATAACTATGAACCTGCACTCCAAGGGCTGTTTGTTCAGTAAAATTCCCTTACCATTAAGTGTATAAGTCGTGCCCTGATTTGCCTTTTCAAAATACAGCACCTCACATTTATCTATATTAAACTCCATCTGCCACTCCTCAGCCCATTGGTCCATCTGATCAAGATCATGTTGTACGCTGAGGTAACTTTCTTTGCTTCGACTATGCCTCTAATTTTGGTGTCATCTGCAAACTTACTAACCATACCTCCTTTTTCACATCCAGATCATTTATATCAAAGCAGTGAACCCAGCACTGGTCTTTTTCGTTGATTTTTTTGTTGTGATGAAGGGGCTGATCGATGAGGGTTGAGCAGTGGATGTTGTTTGCATGGATTTTAGTAAGGCTTTTGACAAGGTTCCTTCTAAGCTGATCGAGAAGGTTAAGTTGCATAGGATCCTTGGTGACTTGGCTATTTGAATTCAGACTTGTCTTACCCATAGAAGACAAAGGCTAGTGGTGGAAGGGTGTTTTTCTCGCTGGAGATCCATGAATAGTGGTATTCTGCAGGAATCTGTTCTGGAATCTCTGCTGCTTATGATTTTTGTAAATGACTTGGATGAGAATGTAGATGGATGGTTAGTAAGTTTGCAGACAATACAAAGATCGTGAGAGTTGTGGATAGTGTAGAAGATTGTCAAAGGATACAGCAGGATATCGATCGGTTGACGATATGGGCAGAGAAATGGCAGATGGAGTTTAATCCAGGTAAGTGTGAGCTGCTGCGCTTTGGGAGATCAATTGTTAAGGAAAAGTATGCAGTTAATGGCAGGAACCTGAACAGCATTGATGTACAGATTGATCTTGGGGGTCCTAGTTCATAGCTCCCTGAAAGTGGCTATGCAAGTAGATAGGGTTGTAAAGAAGGCATATGGCATGCTTGCCTTTATTGTTCAGGGCATTGAGTACAAGGGTCAGGATGGCATGTTTTAGTCTTGGTTTGGTTAGGCATCACTTAGAGTATTATGTTCAATTCTGGTTGCCACACTATAGGAAGGACGTGGAGGCTTTGGAGAGGTTTCAGAGAGGTTTACCAGGATGCTACCTGGATTGGAGGCTTGAGGTATAAAGGCAGAGTGGATGGACTACTATTGTTTTCTCTGGAGCGACAGAGGCTGAGGGGAGGTTGACTGAATTCTATAAAATTAGGGGATGCATAGAGTGGAAAAAAGATCTGACTGGGAGAAAGTGAGGACTGCAGGCGCTGGAGATCAGAGTCAAAAAGTGTGGTGCTGGAAAAGCACAGCCAGTCAGGCAGCATCCAGTGAGCAGGAGAATCAATGTTTTGAGCATGAGCTCTTCATCAAGAATCTGATGAAGATCTCATGCTTGAAATGTTGACTGTCCTGCTCCTCGGATGCTGCCTGCCTGGCTATGCTTTTTCAGCACCACACTTTTCAAAAAAGATTCTGACTGTCAACCCTGGGTTGAAATGTCTAATAGTAGAGGGCATGCATTCAAGATAAGAGGGGGAGAGTTCAAAGGAGATGTGTTATGATATGGGGCAAACCCTCCTGCTTAATTTAAACCAGCAACACAGAAAAGATTTATCCCATGCAGTAATCTCTGAAAATTCAAGAGGCCAGGAACTGTTTAAAGTAAAAATTAACAACTTTATTTCTTATAGTATAACAAAGAATAATTAACAAAACTATTTACAACTCATTCCTCTAACCTATGTTTTACCTTCCCCTTCTACAATACTAGTCCGATAAAACCCCCGATGAAAATTTGACTTTAGGTAAATCTTAAAAACCAGCCAGATGTCGAAACTTCTCTTGATATCTTCCGGAATCATCTTTTCTTCTTCTTAGGGATTTGTGTTTCAGAGCTTACTGATCGATAAAGGTATTTTTTGGGCAGTCGGCACATGATGGTGGCTTGGCAGTTCTCCTCTCAAGTGTTCAATTTTTTCTCAGTCTTATACTCCTAAAGCATCGGATTATGTCATTAGCTTTTAAGATTGTCATTACACTAACTTCAAACTTGATTGGAGTTTGGTATTTTCAGGGTATAATTTAAACTAATTGGCCTAATTCAAATTTGTTTTTCGTTTTCAGCCAATCAAGTTGTTTGACCATCTGTTATTTGCAGTCACCTTGATGCTAAAACCAAATCTAATACTTCACTTTGCAGATGACCAACAAATGAGATGGGTACAAAGTAAAAGAATTGTGTTGGTGAAATTGCATAGACACTTACGTAATTTTCCTCTAACATAAACTAAGAAGTGATGATGTCTGCTCAGATCAGGATTTTCGGTACTTGTTTGCAAATTGTCAGATGCAAGAGATCATCCATGCAGCAAGATTTTGGGCAACATTTGGGCTAGGGCTAACATGTGGCAAGTATTGTTCTTGACAAAATGTAAGAATGTAATCATATCCATAAAGTGAGAATCTCCTGATGAAATTTCATTATTTTTTAAAAATCACTTGTGGTTTGGACTGTGGGCTGACAGGTGAATGTAAACTTTGCACTCTGAGCAGCTAATAAAAAAAGAGAATAAGCAAATTGTTTTTTGTTCATTAGGCCAGTCCTGAAAATTAATTACATGTTGTTTCTAGCTAAAATGTGCTCTAATTACGCTTTAATTCGAAAGAGACCTGATGTTCACACTGTCAACAGATATTGAATGTTAACTGGCACCTCATGAGGAAATGGCCAGACTAACAAAGGCCACAGTTTGAACTATTTTGTTTTTTGTTAGAAGGATTGTGGCAGCAAAAGCTGCAGGACATGGATTTTATTGCTTCCTAATTGTCTCCTCATTATCAGCTTGTTGAAAGCTTGGAGAACAAAACATCAGTTTTAAGAATTAAGTGAATATTCGTCAGCATACTGGAAGATATTTGCATGCATCGGTGTCATCAGAAACCAAACAAGCTATATTCTGACAAAGTTGGGGATTGTGCTTAAGTGAACCGGCCAGTTCCATCTCATTTACTTTTCCCCTTTGATTTATCCCTTAACTGTGTCTATTTGTCTGTGTTTGTGAGTGAGTGGGGGCAAGAAGTAAAGAGGATTGGGTTTAAATCACAGATATTAATTAGATTATCTTTGAGTATAACTTTGTTCTGCTAAAGCGACCTGTATTATTAATGATTTGTTAAATCTTTTGCTAGAAACCTGGTGTCTTTTGTCAGTTATTCTTATTATCTGATTTTGGTTATTAAAAAAGTTTGGCACCGAACCATTGGGGTCAATTTTGAAGGCAATTAAGTACTCTAATTTTACTGTGTTGCAAATAGAGGTAAGGAGGCTGATTTGATTCAGCTGTCTGTCTTTGTGTCAGAACATAACTGGGGGCTCATCTGGGATCTTTATTAAAGATTTTTTTGGAAGTATGAGAAATTTCCCTGGTATGGTTTCAAGCTATGACTAAAGCTAAGCTAGGAGAGTTAGCCAGTAGGCTGGAGACAAAGTTGCCAGACCAAGATAAGAAGGCAGCTGAAAAATGTGTTGCTGGAAAAGCGCAGCAGGTCAGGCAGAATCCAAGGAGCAGGAGAATCGACGTTTCGGGCATAAGCCCTTCTTCAGGAATCCCAAAACGCCTGAAACGTCTAATCTCCTGCTCCTTGGATGCTGCCTGACCTGCTGCGCTTTTCCAGCAACACATTTTTCAGCTCTGATCTCCAGCATCTGCAGTCCTCACTTTCTCCTACAAGATAAGAAGGCAGACATGACGGATTTCATATTAAACAATTAGGTTTAATGAAGTTGAGAGACCAGGTTGTACATCAGTGAACCTTGAGTTGCAGTTTAGGCAAATGGGAATGATAAAATTGGAGGTGCAATTCAAAGCAGCAGAAAAAGAGAGAAAAAGAACATTAAAACTTAAAACAATAGACTAGAGAGTCAAAAGAAAGAAAATGAATATAAATTACAAATAATGCCATTTAGGCAAACTAAACCAGACATTTTGGTAGGCTTGGAAGAGGAATGTTCTAGTCATAATCAATAAGTTAGAAGATATTTAAGTACAGACTCTTCTGCTATAACATGTGTTTCGTTAACATAAGTTCACTATAATGCGATTGACAAATTAGGGACACTGTTTCTAAAGCGCAAACTTTTAAAATGTGTGTTGGCTATAATGCGATTACATTGCCAACACTTTGAGCGCTGTTTCTAAAGTGCAATTTTTCTTTTTTGCGGGGTTGCACGAGAATGTAACCATCACATTAGAGCAACCTGTAGTTCAGGCTTTGCCAAATTTTGAAGAGAAGGCGTTGGAAACATTTCTCAAGTTGTTTGAGAAGATAGCAACCTAAATGAGATGACCAAGAGCAGATTGGGGCCTTCCCTATACAAAACAAATTAACTGGTAAAGCTCAAGGGGTTTATGCGTCCCTGTCAGAGTAATGTTTGTGATGAGGTAAAAAGAGCGATTCCAAGCACATGCAAGTTAGCCCTGGAACTTTACAGATAGAGATTTCAGAATTTAAGGAACAAGCCTGAACAAACTTAGATTGAGTTTGAGAGAGTTAAACAGAATTATTTTCAGAGGTGGGCAAGTGTTATAAAGGCTAAGAAAATTTACAATGCTCTGAGAAGTTATTCTTTTAGAATTAAAAGCTTTCTTGCCTTCTGTAATCAGACATCCTACAGAGACTGGAGGGTAGCAACTGCATGACAGCAGCTATATTGGCTGACAATTATGAACTGATCCATAAACCTTTTTTTCTGACACTCCTAGAAGTTTGAGAAGAATAAAAAGTGGGAGAGTGCAAAAAGGGCAAATAGCCAGGGTAGAGAATGGACAGAAGGGATGTGCCAAGACCACCTCTTCAGATTAAGAAGGAAATTGCAGAAGGTGGAGATGAAGTTCGGAAGCTTAAGTGGTTCTATTGCAATAAGTTGGGTCATGTGTGTTTGGAATGTTGGACGTTGCATGGGACTTAGAGAAGTTTCTAAAAATGAGTTGGAGAAGGGAGCTCAAAAAGAAAAATCCATGTACCAGATTGTAGCTCTAATTCTGAGAAAAAAGTTAAGGTGAATTCTATCATAAGCAAAGCGCATTGGTAGGTGGGAAGTATGTATCATTTTTGTTGAAAGGAAAAATGACTCCTTTTCAGGTGATGTAGCTAAATTCATAACCATAATAAGAAATAAAGGGATCACACGATCACTTTTATTGAATAAAATATTGATTTGCCCTCCAGAGAATTTGGTGGGAACTAAGGTGTAAATAAATAGGATTAGTGAAGAATATATTCCTGTTCCATATAAAGTTCAACTAGAATGTGATTTGTTATCAAGAGAAATAATTGTTGGAGTAGATTTATCTCTAGGTAATAATTTGGCAGGACTAAAGAGGATAAGACCATAAGAAATAGGAATGGAAATAAGGCCATTCGGCCTATCGAGTCCACTCCCCCATTCAATCATGGCTGATCGGCATTTCAACACCACTTACCCGCCCTCTCCCCGTATCCCTTATAGAGATAGCCTCACTTGTAATTACAGAATACCAAAAGGATGTTTTAAGAGGCAGAACAGTTACAGAAACAGATTCTCGGTAGTTTTCCTTCGTTAGTAGTAGCCAGAATGATGGTTAATCAAAATCCGCCAATAAAGACTGATGTGACACCACAAACAAAATGAAAGAGTAGCTGAAACTCTACCGGTAGGTGAGATGATCCAGGTGGAGTGTTTGACGTGACATCATTAATTGAAGCACAAAAAACAGATCTTGAATTGAATAAATTAGCACTGTTGGCTTGTGCTGAGGTGAAGGCCGAAGGAGTTCTGCTAGCTGTCATCTCAAGAACAGAAGGCTGATGTGGAAGTGGAGACTCCTCAACCCCCACAAAAAAGAACTGCAGATGAAGAATGAACAGTTGCACATTAGGTGGTGGTACTGCATACCTATTATAGGGTGATATTGCAATTGTATGTGAATTATCCATGGCTGGATATATGAGGATTCAAAAATTTGAGCCGTCCATAAATAAGTATTTTATCTTTATTGCATAAAGATGTGTAGTTTTGTAAAACAGCTATATGTAGGTTTTTATTATTCAATCAAAAGGCTCCAGTACCTGTCCAGTTTGACATCCTGGACAATCAACCCACTTGACGGCAACCCAACCTATCACCTAAACATTCACCTCCACACAATTAATGATGTCATTCACAAGCGCACAGTGATAATCATGGAGTTACGTAGCATGGAAGTAGAGTCTTTGGTTCCAACTTCTACCCGCCACCCGATATCCTAAATTTACCTAGTCCCATTTACCAGCATTTATTTGGCCCAGATTTCTGTAAACCCTTCCTATTTGTGTGACCATCCAGATGCCTTTTAAATGTTGTAATTTAACCCACCTACGCCACCACCTTTGGCAGCTCCTTCCATGTACACGTTGCCCTCTGCATGAAAAGTTGTCCCTTAGATCCCTTTTAAATATTTTCCCTCTCACTTTAAACCTATGCCCTCTGGTTTTGGACTCCCCTACCCTGAGAAAAAGACCTTGGCTATTCACCCTGTCCATGCCCCCCCATGATTTTATAAACATCTATAAGGTCACTTCTCAGCCTTCAATGCTCAAGGGAAAAAAAGCCTCAACCTATTCAGCTTCTGCTATATCTCAAACCCTCCAAACCCAACAGCATCCTTGTAGATCTTTTCTGAACCCTTTCAAGTTTCACAGCATCTTTCCTATAGCAGGGAGACTAGAATTGAACACAGGCTTTTAAAAGTGGTTTCATTAGTGTTCTGTGCAGCCGCAGCATGATGTCCCAATAGAATTACAACTACGTTTATGAACACCTTTAACATTGGCAAACATCCCTTGGTGAGGCCAAAGGTGAGTCAAACAAAAGATAGACCTTTAGAATTGTGGCATTGCCAAATCTGATACTGTTGGAGGTGAATAAACTCATGGATGGTAATTGAAAGGTACTATCTATAAGCAGCAACTTGTCAAATGTCTTTTGGCAGTCCCTTCCAAATCTGTGACCTTTACCAGTTAGAAAAACAAGCGCACCAGACATGTGTAAATACTACCGTGACAATTCCTCTCCAAGTCCCCAATTATTCTGACTTGGAATTGTATCACTGTTTCTTCATTACTGTCAAGCCAAAAAGAAAAACTGGCACTTATTCCCAAGCAGTACTGTTGGTGCATTGCACCATATTGCTGTTGTTGGCTGCCTTTTGATCTAAGGGCAGCCAACAGTATTGTGATTTTCTTGATGTAACTGAACAGGCGGATTCTCAACCAGCAGGCCTTTCACCACATGCTATAGGACATCCCGCACGCATTCATTGGCTAAGGGTATATGATAAACTTAACTAGGATTTGGTATATTAAATAATCTTTTCAAAGTAGTACCAAAATCTGTATATGAACTGGGAGCTGTGTCTTGTCATGTAAGCTGTAATAAAATGTATTATGATGTGTATACACTAACTACTACTGTTCATCTTCCTTGTGCAATTACATTATTCTACAACTATGGCAATAAACTGTAACACAAAATTTTATTATTTATTGCAGTTGGCATCAGGGATCTACAACTTTGCCTGCTCTCTATGGAATCATCATACTGATACTTTTTTACAGCAAATCTATACAGGGGATGCGGCTGCTATAAATTCACTGGAAAGAACTTCGCTTTCATTGAAAGGTATTATTCGTTATAAACAATCCTAAAATAATCATCTTGACTGGATTGTGTATTGGGTTTAACCGAATTGCATCAATTTGTTTAATTTTAGGTTGATTTTGCCAAATCTTTCAAGTTACAGTACGACACAGGTCATTGTGAATTTTTGACTGGCTGTTTGTTATTTTACAATGTTTTCAATCTTTTATTGGATTCAGATACTTTGCCACGTCTGAGAAAATTCATTTTAAAAGAATTCATCAGCATGACAGTGTTTATCTGAATGAAAGTCTCTACAGAATTTATGGAATCCAGAATAGGCTATTCACTACTTGAGCTTACCAACTGATAAAACCAGCTGTCTTCAATTTCCAAGATTATATATGAAAATTTTATTTTTATTTAAGCTCTTGTCATTTTGGTTCTGCAAGAAAGCAGCAAACATTTGCTAATATGAGATTCATTTGGTTTGGAATTTTAGTTTCGGAAAAGAAAATGCTGACAGTTCTCAACAGCATTCATGGAGAAGGAATCAGAGTCAATGCATTCTAGAGTCTTGAGAACATAAACTAGGCTGCCACTTGAATTTGGAACTGTGGATAATAAGATCCTCTGAGAGGCTTATGGCAGCCAGTTGTGGTAAGCCAAAGGAAGTAACCACTTCCTGGCAAGTTAATTGTCTAACAATAAGCAAAATTTCTGCTTTGGGCTCCTGAAAGAATGTGTTTTGAATTTTTCAAGAATCCATCTTGCCATACTCCCTTTTAAGGCCTTCATATATCCTTTCTGTGATTACATTAGCCAACATGTGTTTGACTTACATTGTTGTATTTGGCAGAGGAAAACATTACCCCCAGTGAAATACTAGAACAAAGCTGTCATTTTTGTTCATGTTGAAAGCTTTGACTGCTTTAGTTGAGTAAAATTGCATGCAACATTAGCAATTTGCTTGATTCAGTGGCTCGATATTAATTACTATTTTAGGATATTGTTTTTGTGCTGCTACTTTCGAACAAGTAATATCCAGAATGTATTACAATGATTATATTTTCATTTATCAGTTATAAGGCAGCAAATACTAAAGAAAAAAAGTCAAATAAATGTAGCTAAAATCACAGAACAAATTTTCAATGAAAGTATATGAATAAGTGAGTTCTGAGAAAATTTGTAGTTCAGGTTAAGGTTCTGGATATAAGTTTGCTCGCTGACCTGGAAGGTTCATTTTCAGACATTTCGTCACCCTACTAGATAACATCATCAGTGAGCCTCCGTTGAAGCACTGGTGTTAGTGACCCGCTTTCTATTTATGTGTTTAGGTTTCCTTGGGTTGGTAATGACATTTCCTGTTCTTTTTCTCAGAGGGTGGTAAATGGCATCCAAGTTGATGTGTTTGTTGATAGAATCGGGTACCCAATGAAAACAGTCTGCCGATTTCTTAGCAACAAACCCAAACAAGCAGACACAACACGCCCAGAAACCCTAGCCACTCTCCCCTACATCAAAGACATCTTGGAAATGACTGCCAGACTACTCAAGCGTCTTGACATCATGGTAGCCCACAAACGCACCAACACACTAAAACTGCAGCTAATGAACTTGAAATACCCCATACAGACAACAAGCAAAACTAATGTTATTTACAAAATACCTTGCAAGAACTGTAACAAACACTACATTGGACAAACAGGCAGAAAACTAGCCACCAGGATACATGAACATAAACTAGCCACAAAAAGACATGACAGACTCTCACTGGTATCCTTACTTACAGATGAGGAAGGAAACCACTTCGGCTGGGACAACACATCCTAGGGCAAGCCATCCTAGGACACGTACAAGAGTTCTTAGAAGCATGGCATTCCAACTGGAACTCTATCAACAAACACATTGACTTGAACCCCATTTTCCACCCTCTGAGAAAAAGAACAGGAAATGACATCACCACAGGAAATGGCATCACTAACCGAAGGAAACCTAATCACATAAATAAAAAGTGGGTCACTAACACCAGTACTTCACCAGAGACTCACTTATGATGTGGTGATGAATTGTCTGAAAATGAACCTTCCATTTCAGCAAGCATACCTACATCCAGTGTATAAATAAGTTTCATTTCTCCTTCGACACATGGGGAAGAGGAAGTACGCGATGTTTTACTGGACAGAGAGGTTTATTTGATACTGACCATGGACTTTGTCACTTTGGCTCACTGAAAAATAGAGGATGGCAGCACTGAATGATAGATTGGTAATTGAAGCGGCCATTAAAGCGGTCTGCCTGCATGAACGTGTTTACATGGTAGTACTGATTTTAACGTGAATATTTAGAATTTTTTAATTAATTAAGCTACAGATTTAAGTCTTAGAACAGATTCTGAGAAGAAATGGATAAGTTTTTTTTTCAAAAGAGCTGATTTCTCTACCAATTCGGTTAATGACATATTTGAACCCAAAGAGGGAAAAAAAGTAGCAACTGTTCAGAGACCTTGCAACGAGAGCTATCTGACCTTTAGCTTTTCATGGACAAGCAATTCTATTTGCCCCTTGTCTCAATCTCTCAGTTGCAGAGAGAAGTTGCCAAACTCTGTAATGGTACAAAATAATAATAGGGCACTTTACAGAAAAGCATCTATCTCTTGCAAGCAAACATATGACTCTGACATTCAGTAATTCAAGAGCTTCAGAGAATAGAACATCAAGCAGACCCAACATTTGATTGATTCTATGCTGACATTGGATGGAACTCACGATGTTGATTACCTGGTGGTTGAGCTTGAAGTAAAATAAAAGAAAGCCCATACCATGCTTGCATGTAAAAAAAAAAACTGTGTGGTCGGGAGGTGATGTTGCCAAAGAACTTGACAAAATTCCACTCTACTAGTAGCTAAACAGTAAATTTACAACATGTCATTTGATATGGAGGAAGTGCTGCAAGAGAAGTTAGTTACTACGAGGAAATTTGCTTTGCAGATTGATGAGTCCATTGATGTAAGAGGATACTGCCAGCTGCTGGCCAGTATGTTGATGGGAATTCCAGTGAGGAGATTGTTTTCTTTTGTAAGGAGCTACCAAATCTTGCAACTGGAAAAGAAATATTTCTAGTAACAGATTTCTTTTTGAGGGAAAATAAACTTAGCTGGATCATGTGTTGGAAAATTTGACTGGAAATCTGTGTGACAGCGAACGGTCAAAGAATATGTCAGTAAGGTGAAAGAGAAAAATCCTGACATTCAGATCACCCATTGCATCCTTCACCATGAAGCTCTTGTAGACAAAAGCATGCCGGCTGAGTTAGCTGCAATCTTAGAGCAAGCCGTGAAAATCGCGAATTACATAAAGTCATGGGTGTTGAAATTACACCCTTCGATACGATGGTTATCTCTTATATTCATGAGGTCCTGAGAGAACTGAGAATTTTCAAGTTTATGACCGCCTTATGAAGAGTTACTATCTGATGATTACTGGTGGGCTAAACTGATAAAGCTGCAGACATTTTCAGCTGTCTGAATGGACTGAATACCAAAATGCAGGGAAAGAAGGAAATGATCCTGACCATTACAGATAAACTTCAAGGTTTCAGGGTAAACCTGGACCTTTGATAAGAGATACTGGCAGGGGGTTCACTTGAGGTGTTTCCACAAACATCATCAGCAGACACAGCAATCAAGATGCACAGCCTAATTCAAACATGGGGAGAAAGTGAGGTCTGCAGATGCTGGAGATCAGAGCTGAAAATGTGTTGCTGGAAAAGCGCAGCAGGTCAGGCAGCATCCAGGGAACAGGAGAATCGACGTTTCGGGCATAAGCCGAACGTCGATTCTCCTGTTCCCTGGATGCTGCCTGACCTGCGCTTTTCCAGCAACACATTTTCAGCTCTAATTCAAACATGTCAAAGCATTATAAAAGAAGTTGAGTTCTACTTATGGAACACTATAACTGGATGCATGATATGTTTAGTTTACTGTCTTCTGATACATCGCAAAAGTTGACGTTAAATGAAATGTAGGGTTGGAGGGTCCAGTGGCGGAAGATAAGGCATTCTTCCTCCAGGTGTCGGGTGGTCAGGGAGTGTTGATGGCAGAGTCCCAGGACCTGCATGTCCTTGGCGGAGTGGGAAGGGGAGTTGAAGTGTTTGGTCATAGGGCGGAGGGGTTGTTTGGTGCAGATGTCCCGGAGATGCCCTCTTAAGCGCTCTGCAAGTAGGCATCCTGTTTACCCAATGTAGAGGAGACCGCATCAGGAGCAACGGATACAATTTACAGTTTGTGGGGGGGAAATAAATCTTTCTCTGATATATTGTCAGTGGGTATATGAATAGGAAGGGTTTGGAGGGATATGGGCTGAGTGCTGGCAGTTGGGACTAGATTGCGTTGGGATATCTGGTCGGCATGGGCAAGTTGGACTGAAGGGTCTGTTTCTGTGCTGTACATCTCTATGACTCTATAAATAGAGGAATTCGCAGTGCTATGGATGGACCACACAATGAAGCTGAAAGTGAGAGAGGTGTTTATATGTGTTTTGGCTGACAATCTCTGAGCATACTATTAGTGGACTCTTGCCATTTCCAACTACTTACTTATGCGAACAGTATTTTCAGCACTGGCGTACATTAAAAGTAAAGGAGAGAGAGCTTGTTAATAGAGCAAGATTAGTGGGTGGCCCTGTCATCAATTCCTTCCTGGATTAAAAGGCCGTGAACACACCAGCAGGCCCACATTTCCCACTCACCCAATATATTACAGTTTACTCTACTTTGCATTTTGCTCTGGTGCATTATTCATGAATAGTTAGACATTCTTGAGTTGAGCAGATTTTGAAAAGATGGTCAAAGATGGCATATTTTACCATTGGATTTGAAACACGAATACTTTTGGTCTTCCTTACAAGCCTCTCTAGAAAGACAGTAAATAGATGTGACATTCATGAGCAGTCAATTCAGCTGAACAAATGTGTGTCCCTGTGGAATTGTTTGTTTCATTGATGCTGAAAAAATTGGGAACTGCTGATGTACAGGAAGGTGAGAGGCAGACATTCCTAGATTGTATTGTAAAGGCTGTCTCTTATTATTATTCTGAGAGATTTTTGTTGTGTATTGAAATTTGAAAGTAACTATTTTAGAAGTGAAGGATTGCTGAAGGATTCCTTCATGGTTTTGAAAGCAAATAGCCTGACACTTAAGAAACATTCTTTATTCAGCTGATGACTCAAACTAAGTAGGAGCTGAGCTGGAGCTAACGGTGTGTAGAAATGGAGATTCAGCCAGCAATAGTATCTGATTCGTCTGTGGATCAGTTATCAGTGTCAAAGGTGCGTTACCTACCAATAACTATGATTCTAAAGTAGCTGAACATCTTGGGGCTGTAAACAAAATTAGAAGAAGCTATGTATCTTCACCAGTTCAGGGTATGTTCTGTGTAACACAACCCACTATGAAGGAAGTTCATTCTTCAGTTCCTGTAAACTTTGACTTTCATTAGTAAATCAGAGACCATTTATAAGTTTGAAAGAGCAACTAGTGCCTCCTTCAAATCAATAAAAGCATCTGAAGAATCAATATTCTGATCAGGAATAATAAATAGTAATTCTTGTTAAGTACGTTAACCTGGTCCGTGCTTTCTGTCAATCTGGATCTGAAAATCAGGTGAATTGCGGAGTATGCGTGCTTCTATAAAATTTTTAACTTTTTAAATGACTCCAGGATTATTGAGGCTGGACTTCCAGTGTACTAGCCCAGTGAGGTGTAACAGTATTCAGGAGAATTTTCTACAGCAGTACGTGTCCAGTCTAACAAACAAGAAGGCTTTGCTAGACTTCCTGTTAACGAAGTGGGCCAAGTAGATCAAGTGTCAGTGGGATTATTTAAGAGACAGTTATCATTGTGTTATAATGGTTTAGGATCACAATGGAAAGTACAATGGACATTCCATAGGAAGAATAATTAACTGGGGGAGAGATGACTTCAGTTGGGCACGAGTGGAACAGGACTGGATATACTGGAACTGAAGGTTGCTGGAAAACCTGTACCTGAATGATAGGCCACTTCAAAGAAAAATGGTTTGGAACACAGTTGAGATGCAATCCCTCAAAGGGGAAACATAGGACAAATGAATCCTGAGCACTCTGGATGAAAACAAAGAGATAGTGGCTTAAAAAAAAGGAAAAATGTGCTTATATCAGATACAAAAATCTATTTGAGATTCAAGCTGATTGCAGGAAGTTACAAAGGGAAATGAAAAGACGAATAAAAATAGCGAAGAGATATAGCGAGGGGGAAAAAAAAACTATCAGCAACCATAAAAGGAATGCCAAAATCTTCCTTAGATTTGGAAACAATGAAAGGGTAGGAAAAGGAAGAGTAAGGCCAATTCAGCTCCAAGAATGCAACCTAAACATTGAGGTAGGAGCATGACAGATGAATGTTGTATTAATGCTTTGCATTTTATTTTACTAAGGAAGGAGATATCACCCAAGTCGAGGTGACAGTGGAAGATACTCAGTCACCAGAAGGATTTAAAACTGACAGAGTGGTCTTGTGCAGATTGTTGATATTTAGTATTGAAAGACATTGGACTAGATGAGATTCATCCAGGGATATTGAAGAATGACTGATGCTCAACGGGGGTACGAGAAAATTGGAGAAGAGTAAAAGAAATGCACTTGCTCAAAAAAATAGGTTGTAGGGATAAGGCTAGCAAATGCAGACTTGTCAGTTTATCTTCATAGTGGGAAAGCTTTTAATGTAATTTGGGTTGGGATTTATAGTCACAAATGCAGGTTAATTAGGAACAACAGACTTGTGACAAATGTTAAAGCTTATGGAATAAATGAGACAGGAGCAACCTGGATAGAAAATTTGTGGAAGGTTTGGACACTAAGAGTAATAGTTAGTGAAATTGTTTCGAGCTGGAGGAAAATTTGTAATGGAGTTCCTCAGGGGTCAGTTTTAGGATTCTTGAGTTTCTTGATAATATTATCCAGATCTTATAGAGTTATAGAGATCTACAGCACAGAGAAAAGACCATCCAATTTACGCTAGTCAAAAACAATCACCTAAATATTCTCATCTGTTTTCCAGCACTTGATTGTGTTGTGTAAGGGGTAATTTCCAAGTTTGTGGCTGATACAAAACTTGGAAAGATTGCAAACTGTGAAGAGATCATTGTAAGTGTCAGAAGTTCATGGTGGAATGGTCAGAGATTGTTAAGTTCAAGATACAGTAAAACAAGAAGGGCAGAACCAGAGAAACATGGGTCTCTGTGCGTTAGTCACTAAATGTGATTAAAGATGTTTAAAAAAGCATACAGTAGCTAGGTTTTAATAGTGACTAAGAGCACAAGAACAATATTTCATATAAGGCAGTAGTTAGACTTCAGCTAAGTACTGTACACAGTTAGGGTGCCACACTTTTGGAGGGATGTGAGTGGATTAGAAAAAGTAAAAGAACAATTCTAAGATGAGAAATTTCAGCTCTGAAGGTGAAACAGAGACGTTTGAATTGATTTCCTTGGAGAGGTGCAGGCAAGATGAAAAATGAAAGAATTTTTCAAAACCATGAGGCTGTGGGTTAGTAGGTGGGCAGAAACTGATCCTGCTCCTGAAGGGATTAACAATTAACAGTGACACAGAATAAGGTAATTTGCAGACTAAGTAAAGATGATGTGAGAATGTATTTTCTCACAGTGAATTGTTAGGTTTTGGATTGTACAATATGATGGAGGCAGGTTGAATTGAACCATTCAGGAGCACGTTAAATGATTATTTAACAGAAGCAATGTTCAGGATTATAGAGGAAAAATGAATTGTAGTGCTTGTTTGGAGACCCTGTTCAGACACGCACAACTGCTTCTTGTGCTGCAACTGTTCTTCTGTGAACAGTCAATTTGATCATCAGCAAAATGATGAAGAGGTTGCCAACAGTGCTATTAAGTGTCATCTGTTCAGCAATAACTAGGTGACTGACTCTCAGCTCCTTTTAGCTTTGGACCTGACATTGACAAAAGGGCTGAACTCTGTGAGTGAGAGTGACTGTCATTACTGTTAAGGCTTTGGATATGGTGCTAAGGATCCCTAGCAGAACTGCAGTCTTGGGAATTAAGAAGTGGCGGTGGGGGTATCTTGCTGTTCGTTGGAATTAAAGATTGACAAAGTAGATGTGGGCAAGGATGTTTCCTCGTGGGGCAACCTAGAATGAGAGGTCATACTTTTAGGATAAGGTGTGACAGATTTAAAACAGCTGAGGAAAAATTACTTTTCTCGAAGGGTTGGGAGTCTGTGGGATTCACTATTGTAGAGTATAGTGGATGCTGGGACATTGAGCATATCTAAGGAGTACATTGAGTATGTCTAAGGAGAACATGAACAGATTTTTAACTAATAATGGGTTAAATGGAGTAAAGGTCTAGATGAGATCAGCCATGATCATATCAAATAGCGGAGCAGCCTCGGTTGACTGAGCAACATATTTCTGCTCCTAGTTCTTGTGTTCACTCAGAAGAGATAGTTGTGTTCGTTGGAGGTCAACCTGAGAGGTCCTGGTTTCATGTCCTGGACGAGCCCTGATTTTTTGGACGGCATGGTGGATGAGTCAATAAAAATGCTGCCTCACTGCGCCAGGGACCCGGGTTTAATTCTAGCCTCCGGTGACTGTGTGGAGTTTGCATATTCGTCCTGAGTCTGCATGGGTTTCCTTTGGGTGCTCCGCTTTCATCCTACCATCCAAAGATGTGCAGTTTACGTAGATTAGCTAAATTTCCCATAGTGTCTGGGGTTGGCTTAGCCATGAGAAATGCAGGGTTACAGGAATAGCTGGGTCTGGGTGGGATGCTCTTCAGAGAGTGTTGTGGATTTGATGGGCCAAATGGCCTGTTGCTGCACTGTCGGAATTGTTTGATTCTTGATTGTTGGATGGGATTAATGCTGGGACCACAATTATTTACAATATATGTTAATAACTTGGATGAGGAAAGTTAATGGTCTGTACAGATAAGTCAAAAATAAGAAGGAAGGTAAGTCAAAATGAAACAGTGTCTTGATAGTGGTATAGTTAGATAAATGATATTTGGCAGATGGAATAAAATGTGGGGAAATGTGAAATTATGCACTTTGGCAGGAAGAATCAAGGAGCTGAATATTATTTAAAAAAATGATAACTGCAGAAGGCACAGAAGGATTTAGGTGTTCTGATGCATAAATGACAAGAAGAGCTAATGTGCAAGTTCAGCACGTAATAGGGGAAACTCGGAGAATGTTTATCTTTATTTCCAAGGGAATGAGTATGAAAGGAAGGACGTTTTGCCAAAACTATACAAGGAACTAGTCACACCACAGCTGAAATACTGTGAACAGTCTTGGGTGCCTTATCAAAAGAAAGATATACCGGCCTTGGACACAATCCATAAAACGTTCAATAGAATAGTCATTGGCAAGAAAAAACTGTCTTATGAGGACAGGTTGAGGAGATTTGCCTTAAACTTGGAGTTTGGAAGAATGAGAAGTGACCTTACTGAAACGTAAAATTCTTAAGGGACTTGATTTGTAAAAGTGAAAAGGTTGTTTCCCCTTTTGGGAATGTGTGGCACTAAAGAGCATAATTTCACTAAGGAGCTACCTTTTAAAACAGAGACGTGCAGTGATTTCTTCTATTGAGGGTAGTGAATCCGTGGAATTCTTTACTGCAGAGGGCTCTCAAGGCTGGGTTAAACCTGAGATAAACATAATTTTAATCAATAAGGAAATCAAGAATTATGGGTAAAAGGCAGGACTGGAATTGATGATGATTAGACCAACCGTGATCCTATTGAATGATAGAACAAACTTGATGGACTGAATGTCTCTTTTCTGAGGGGGAGGGAACATGCATGGTCGCCCTCAGAGGGAGTGATCATAGGTACCTGTGGAGGGAGATAGACAAAGTTAACCAGCTACAGTAAGTTATTTTCATTTGTTACAGTTCAGTGCTAGTGTGTACGTGCATGCGAGTTTTACAAGTTGGTGCTTACCTTTATGTTTAATATGTTTGCCTGGGTGTGCTTTGCAAGACCATAAGACATAGGAGCAGAAGAAAAAAAATCAGCCAATCAAGCCTGCTATTTATTAAACATGAAAGTAAGCACCAACTTGTAAAATTTGCATGCAAATTCACAATAAGATCAAATTACAACAAATGCACATAACTTCCTATTGCTGTTTGACTTCATGTCTCTCCCTTTGCAGGTACTTGTGATTGCTCCATCTCTACCTCTGAGGGTGACCATAATCTCTTCCACCCCACGAGTGCCCATGTGTGCTCCCTCCCTGTCTTTGCAGGGATGCATGTTTCTGTCCACCTTCCCCTTCATGTGCCTGTGTGCCTCTCTCCCTTCTTTTCCTCTTTGCCTTCTTGGACGGTGCTACATTATGCAAGTCTGCAGCTATTTTAATATGAGCTATTGACCCTTTGTTTCAGTCATTTTTATGTGAGCCTGTGTTTCAGTGAAGTGTCCATTTTTTCATTGAATGTTCTTAGTGCAAAGTGGATGTAATCTTCAAAGTTTTCAGCTGGTTCATTATGAGTTGCATTATTATTAAATGTCCACAATTATTGTTGAAATACAAATTTATGAATAACTATTTGAGAAAAATATAATTAAGAAATGTGTTACCAACTTAAGTATGTCTCATTTTATGTTTATTTTCTTTTTAGTTCTTCGTAAACTGACTGTGCATGGTTTTGTGGAACCTCACAAGAATCTAGAAGTAATGGTATGTATTTTTTACAAATTTTGCTTTGCTTGCAGAAATTAGTCAGGATACCATATACCTCTACAGAAATGGCACCCAGAATGAGTGGAATATTTGACATGTTATTAATGTGACTTCAAAGTGTTGAGAAATTAAATAGTTTATTTAGTGATATTAAGATATATATGGATGTGGGAGCATTGGACAGGTTGCTGAAGATGTTAACAAGAATGGTTCCTTGGATGAAGAATTTCGGTTGTGAAGATAATTTGGAGACGTTGGGACTGTTCTTCAAGAAGAGAAGGCTGAGAAGAGATCTATTAGCTTGAATTGTTTTCTGATTGAATTATTTGAAATCATGGTAGAGAAAATAGTAATGGAAAGTTCCTTCTAACAAATGAAGTGATTGCAAGTCATTTAGATAAGCTAAATGTAATCAGAGTCAATATGGTTTTGTGGAAGAGAAATTATGTTTGACCAAACCAGTGGAGATCTTTGACAAAGTAATGTGCTATGGCTGAAGGCAAACTAGTGGATGTTGAAAACCATAAACTTCTCTAGGACAGTCAGAAGTGAGCAGTAAATGCTGGTTTTACTGGCATGGTCAAACCCTAGGGCGAAATTAACAAAATGTTAGCATGGTTTAATTTGCATATGTTTCTGAATGAGGAATGAGTGAGCTACTCATCACTTGTCCATAAGTTTGGTCATAGGGAGGCTGAATGATTGCTCGTTTCTCTAACTAGTCTCAAGTGTTATGTTGGGCTCAATTGATATTGTTTTATATCTGAAATTTTATATCCACCTCAGCACTATTGATACGGACAATGGTGTGTCCTCCATGTTGCTTCCTGAAGTCAGTGACCAGCTCCTCTGTTTTGCTAACATTGAAGAAAATTGTTGTCTTTACACCATGTTATATATCTCTGTTTCCTATACTCTATATTGTCGTGAGATCATACCTGCTATGGTGGCGTCATCAGCAAATTTGTGAATTGTCTGCATTACCAAGACCTTTACTTCCATCCACATATGATCATTCGGTATACATCTCTGTTCAGCTCGTAAATTGAAACCTTTATTCATGCATTTGATAACCTCTGTGCTTTATTAATTCCAGTACTTTGCTAATTGGGCTTCTAACACTTAACCTCGACAACTAGAATTTATCCAAAATTAGCTTTTATCCTAATTTTCTCCAAGTCCAAATCAACTTTAAACCCTGTGCTTCTTGATCCATATGAGCTTCTAGCCTAGCAACACCTCAGTTGTAATGGTTGTACTCCTTTATTCAAATTTCTCTATGCCCTGGCCCTTCCATTCTCTGTAGCATCCTTGAGTCTTATAAATGCCTTTGATTTCTGGGATTCTTCAACTTTGTCACGTTACGCATCCCTCATTTTAATCATTGCATTGCCGATGGCTGTACCCTCAATTACCTAAGCTCCAGAAGTCCAGCCCTAAGCCTTTTTCTGTTTACCTTTTTTCTTCTTTTAGTTGACACTTACTGGAACACATATCGTTGGTCTATCTTCTGGCCATCTCCATGTGCGATAGTGCAGTAAATTTTCTTTCTTAATTAATTCTAAAAGATGTGTGTATATATATGTGTGTATATATATATATATATATATATATATATCAATGTTGGTTGGATGTCAACTTTGTTTTGTCGGGCAGGAATTATTCAAAATGATTTTTGTGACTGCACTAGACTTAAGGTGAATTTAAATTTCAATCTTGTTAATTCTGAGGAAAAATCTGTTGATTTTAAGAATGAGAAGTTTCATTTTGATTCAGCATGAAAAAAGAAGTTACAATGTTCCATTAATAAATCATGAATAATTTAATTCTAACAGTCATTTAGAGTTGCTTTCTACTCAGAGTAATTTATGGACTAGTAATTGACTAGTAATGCAAAATGCATTAACTGTAGCTCAGTTTCTGAAAGGATGTTGGTACTTTTGTGTGAACCTACACTATTTCAACAGCTGCTTCTTCGCTTGGTAGAATAGTATAGATAACAAAAATGTGATAAATTGAAAATTAAAACTCTTGAAAGATAAGATAGATAGCCCAGGATCCTGTTTCAGTATTTTAAGTTTGGCTCAGTTTGATTTTCTGTTGATCTGAAATCTTTATCAAAGTAGGAAGCAGTTTCCTTTGCCCAAGCATTTACATCAGGCATCTAAAGGGGTACAGGGCAGCAAATTGCCATGTCTTTGACAACACCTCCAAAACATGTGAACTTTACCCACATGTGGTTGGTTCTTGGAAATTCGTCACCTCCAAGTTCCCTTCTATGTCTTGTCTTCCATGTGCACCTTGACTTTGCAGTACATCATCACTCCTTCATTGTCACAGAACTGGAACTGGCAGTTCAAAAAGTATCAGAAAAAATATTTCAGCACACTGACAGCAGTGATTCAATGTCAACCACCAACTTTCAAGAATTGTTAAGGATCATTAATAAACTTCAGCCTCATCAGTGCTACTTCCATCTGAACAGTGAATCAAAACAAACGTTTGGCATTCATAAATGTTGAGTATTGTAGTTGTACTTATAATGTTTCACTTGCTTATGTTCAATTATGGGCTTTAAGAGTTGCTAGTCCAGGTATTTCTGTTATAACAGAACATAAGTTTGCACAAGAACACAACTATAGAAAATTGCGCTATGGAAATTGCTATACTTATGCAGTAGAAAGTTTGCATTATCCAAACAGCACTCACAATTCATTAAATCACGTTATAGCCAATTCGTGTTGACGAAACATGAGTTATATCAGAAATACCTATCTCTAATAGTGAAGAGGTGGAGTTGAGCCCCACTCTTGAATCGCTGCAACCCATGTAGATTAGGTACACCCATTATGCTATAAAGAAAGGATTTCCAGGTTTTGACCAAGTGACCAAAGAACACCAATGTCTCTCCAAGCCAGGATGATCTATGCTCTGGTGGAAAATTTATGCATGATCTGAAAGCAGACGGTTTACAATGGTCCTAATCTACATCAGTTTATTTCTCCTTTCGTGCAATGTGGCTGTTGCTGGTTCAACTGATCTCTAACTGTCCTTGAGAGGATGTTGTTGAGTTGACTTTTTGAACTACTGGACTCATTTCTTCTTTGACAGTCCCTCCGGGTTGAGCATTATGTGCTTTCACTGGGGAAGTGCGTTCTGCTGTGACTGAATAGTCTAATCCTGGAGCTGTAGACTGCCACAAGTGGGGCAGGTGGTATTTGAAGAAATTGGGTGGCTGGATAGCAATCTAGCAGTTTGTTGACCCAGTGACAGTAAAGAAAGGCCACTGCAGTTCCAAATCGTATCGTTTGCTTGGGAGGAAACTCTTAGTTGGTAGTTTTCCTATGCTGCCCTCTGTATTCCAGGTGATTGATAGAGTTCACAGGTTTTAAAAATATTGGTGAATTACTGCAGTGCTTCTTGAAGGTAGACTACTGTATTGACAATGGAGGCAGTGAGTACTAAAGGTGGCAGATGGCACTCCAATCATGTGGGGGCGAGGGTGGGTTTGTGGTTGAACAAAATTTGCTACATTAGTTGCTCTGTTTTATTGCATATTAAAAATAAATGTAAAAAGTATTGAAATGTTTGGAGTGCATTGAGACCAGTTTTATTTCCACAGCCACCATTACTGACACTTTGAGCTTACTGAGCTTTACTGATTCCTGATGAAGGGCTTTTGCCCGAAACGTTGATTTTCCTGCTCCTCGGATGCTGCCTGATCTGCTGTGCTTTTCCAGCACCACTCTAATCTAAACACTGTTTTCCAGCACCTGCAGTCCTCACTTTCTCCACTTTGAGCTTTACTGCTCTGTATAGATCATATATCTTCTTAGGCAGTCCCTTTGGACTGAGATGACTTTCTTCCACTCCAGAGTTGTGGGTCTTGAGGTGCCCAAACAAACCCTGCCACAGGTGGCAAAAATAGTGCTTAGTGTATGGGGCACTTGGATTTTCACATGCGTCTTCTGTTGTTTGCACCTGGCCTCCACTTGAGCTTGCTGAAAATGTTTGAGAAGATTGATACTTTTGCAGATGTTTCTCTGATTTAGGCAGTCTTGAGCTAAAAAATCCTGAGTTGGTGGAAGTACTGCATCTTTTTCTGGGAGGCTTTGAAGGTGACATTGAAGCATTTCACTGCCCTCCTGTTTGCCATGTTGAAGCATGGCAGAAAGAGCTGATTTTGGAAGTCTTATGTCAAACATTCAGAGGCTATGGCCTGCTCAATGCAACTGATTGACACAAGTAATTGCTTTGATGCTAGAAATGTTGGCTTCAGCAAGGGCAAACCATTGGATTTGTGTTGTTGGGGGATTTAAGATGTCTATTGTATACTCTATTATTGTAAGAATTAATTAGCTAAGGATGAGAATAGCAATAAATGCAAGTAGATGACTAATATGAAGTCCAATGGTGTGTCAAAACATAGAATTCTGCATATCATTCTTTTCATAGTAGATTTACTGTTAGTTGTGACACCATCTCAAGAGTTAACAAATTTCTCCATCTGTAGATGAAGAAAATTTGGAGTATATCTTTCTGTCTAGTCTCATCTTGCCTCTTTCTCTCTCTCCCTCTCTCCCCCCTTTTCTCCTCCCTCCCCCTCTCTCCCACTCTCTCCCTCTCTCCCACCCTCTCCCTCAGCGTCTCTCTTTCTCTTCCTCTCTCTCCCTCCATCTCCCTTCCTCTCTCCTCTCCTCCTCTCTCTCTGTCTCTCTCTCCCTCCCTCTCCCTCTCCGTCTCTCCTCCTCTTCCCCCCCGGTCTCTCCTCTCCCCCCCCGTCCCCATCTCTCTCTCGTGCTCTTGCGCTCTCTCTGACTTTTTAATCTCTTTCTGACAAAATGTTTAACTGACCAATCTGTCTGTTTACTTCTATATGCTAACGAAACTGCATTTTATTTTTTATTTTATGTTCTGGCCTAAAGTTGAAAGGCATTCTCTGATATGGTGTCCAAAATCAATCATAAAAAAATTACATACATTAATGCCCTTCCACCTGTTTCTTTCACTACTATGTTCCTGTTAATGCTTGCACTGGTTAAAGCGGTTATTATGATGGCTCTGAATTAATGGTAGTCATGTAGACAAACTGCAATGCTTAGCTTCATTTGTGTTCTTGCACTGACTCCAAAAGCTGGAAATGTAGATTAAGTCGAATACATCTGTAATGTTGCCCTTTAGGGGACAACAAATGCTGGTCTAGCCAGTGACACTCATCCCATGAATGAATAATTTAAAAATACACCCCACTTCACTTTATCTGTAAATGAGTCAGCTGTACATTTTCCAATCCAACTTGCCTGTATTTTTTCAAATTTTTTTCTCAAAATTGTCTAGCCCTCATTTCAAATTCTATTCTAAAATCTATTATAAAATAGCTATTGTAAACAAATATAGTTAGCTCCTCAATTGCTGGTAAATATTTCAAAATATGATCTGATTTTAAGGATTGGTTGTTGAGATGACAAATAAAAATACGCTAAAGTTGTCGTGCGGCTTCATTGTGATGTCTTAACCCAGCAAGTAGGAGAGAAAGCAAAATATGTGAGTGATTTCCTAATTTTAAAGGTGTAGTTATTGTTTAGGAGAAGGACTTTTAAATTAATATAGTCCTGTTGGAACTTGAGTCTGAATCTGTTGATGATCTCAATATCTCTTGAATCCAATACAATTAAATTGATGCAAGCAATTAAAATCTTATTGAAAAGACAGGGAGGTGGGCAGAAGGGGCATGGTGTAATGAACCAGACTTGATAAAAGATCTTAAAGTAAGGGAACACCAAGGAGGCAGCGATCATATTATGGTAAAGTTTGGTCTGCAGTTTGAAAGAGAGAAGGCAAAATCGGATATAATAGTGTTACAGTTAAATAAACGTAATTACAGGGGCATGAGAGAGAAACTGACGAAAATTGACTGGAAGCAGAGCCTAGTGGAGAAGACAGTAGGCAGGAGTTTCTGGGTGTGTTAGAGGGTGCCGTACAGAGGTTCATTCATCCCAAAGAAAAGGAAAATTATCTGGGGGGGGTGGGGGGATGGTGGTGGTAGTGGGGAGGAGGTGTGATTAGACAGCCATGGCTGACAAAGGAAGTCTGGAAATGTATCAGAGAAAAAGAGAGAGCCTATAAAGTGGCCAAGAGCACTGGGAAATCAGAAGATTAGAAATAGGGGATAACAAAGAGACGATCAAATATGAAGCTAAGTAGCTAGTAATATTAGAAATGATAGGAAAAGTTTTTTCAATACATAAGAAACAATGACGAGGCAAAAGTAGAAATTGGGCCACTCTAAATTGATGAAGAAAGGCTAGTGCTGGGAGATAAGGAAATAGCTGAAGAACTTAATAAATAATTTGTCATTCTTCACAGTGGAAGACATGAGTAATATCCCAACCATTAAGGAGAGTCAAGAGGCAGAGTTGAGTATTCTCTTTCTCAATTACAAAAGAGAAAGTGCGAGAAAAGCTAAAAGATCTAAATATTGAAAAACCTCTTGGTCCCGTTGGGCCACATCCTAGAGTTCTGAGGGAGGTGGCTGAGGAAGTAGCGAAGGTGTTGGTTGTAATCTTCCAAAAATCACTGGAGTCAGGGAAAGTCCCAGAAGATTGGAAAGTTGCTGTTGTAACCCCCTTGTTCAAGAAAAGATCAAGACAAAAGATGGAAAATTATAGGCTGATTAGACTAACGTTGGTTGTAGGTAAAATTCTAGAATCCATAATTAAGGATGAGATTTCTAAATTCTTGGAAATGCAGGGACGGATTAGAATAAGTCAGCATGGATTTAATAAGGGGAGGTTGTGCCTGACAAACCCATTAGAATTCTTTGAAGAGATAACAAGTAGGTTAGACAGGGGAAACCTATCTAGACTTCCAAAAGGCCTTTGGTAAGGTGCCTCACGGGCGCTACTGCGTAAGATGGGGGCCTATGGTGTTCGAGGTGAGCTACTGGCATGGATTGAGGATTGGCTGTCTGACGGAATGCAGAGAGTTGGGATAAAAGGTTCTTTTATGGAATGGCAACTAGCGACAACTGATGTCCCGCAAGGTTCAGTGTTGGGGCCACAGCCATTCACTTTATATATTAATGATCTGGATGAAGGGACTGGGGGCATTCTGGCGAAATTTGCTGATGATACGAAGTTAGGGGGACAGGCAGGTAATACTGAGGAGGTGGGGAGGCTGCAGAAAGATTTATACGGTTTAGGAGAGTGGTCCAGCAAATGGCTGATGAAATTCAACGTGAGTAAATGAGGATCTTGCACTTTGGAAAAAAGAATACGGGGCGGACTATTTTCTAAACGGTGAGAAAATTCACAGAGCCAAATTTCAATGGAATCTGGGAGTGCCAGTCAAAAATTCTCTAAAGGTTAACTTGCAGGTTGAGTCAGTGATTAAGAAAGCAAATGTAATGTCATTTATCTCAAGAGGGTTGGAAAATAAAAGCAGTGATGTGCTACTGAAACTTTATAAACACTGGTGAGGCCACATTTAGAATACTGTGTCCAATTTTGGGCCCCACACTTCAGGAAGGGCATACTGGCACTGGAGCGTATCCAGTGGAGATTCACATGGATGATCCCTGGAATAGTAGGCCTAACATACGATGAACAGCTGAGGATTTTGGGATTGTATTCATTGGTGTTTAGAAGTTGGGGGAGATCAAATGGAAACTTACAAGATAATGCATGGCTTAGAAAGGATGGATGCTGGGAATTTGTTTCCGTTAGGTGGTGATGTTAGAACCCGTGGGCACAGTCTTAGAATTAGAGGGGGTAAATTTAGAATGGAAACGAATAGACATTTCTTCAGCCAGAGTGTGGTGAGCCCGTGGAATTCATTGCCACGGAGTGCTGTGGAGGCCGGGACATTAAATGTCTTAAAGGCAGAGATTGATAAATCCTTGATCTCGCAAGGATTTAAGGGCTACGGGGCGAGTGCGGGTAAGTGGTGTTGAAATGCCCATCAGCCATGATTGAATGGCACATTGGACTCAATGGGCCAAATGGCCTTACTTCCTCTCCGAAGTCTTATGGTCTAAAATCTGATTCTTGCTGGATGTAAATGGACAATATTAAGCTATTCATTAAATGTGCTGTTAATTGGCATCATCTTTGCCGCCCGATTTTAGGAAATCACAATCAAAAATTTGTGTGAGATGATATTGTCACTAATGAAATGAGAACTTGTCTCCTTCACTAGATGTGGTGTTATAGCTACACTTTTCTAATGGAATAGACAAAAGACAATAGGTGCAGGAGTAGGCCATTCTGCCCTTCGAGCCTGCACACCATTCAATATGATCATGGCTGATCATCCTTAATCAGTATCCTGTTCCTGCCTTATCTCCATAACCCTTGATTCCACAATCATTGAGAGCTCTATCCAACTCTTTCTTAAATGAATCCAGAGACTGGGCCTCCACTGCCCTCTGGGGCAGAGCATTCCACACAACCACCACTCTCTGGGTGAAGAAGTTTCTCCTCATCTCTGTCCTAAGTGGTCTACCCTGTATTTTGAAGCTGTGTACTCTGGTTCGGCACTCACCCATCAGCGAAAACATGTTTCCTGCCTCCAGAGTGTCCAATCATTTAATAATCTTATATGTCTCAATCAGATCCCCTCTCAGTCTTCTAAACTCAAGGGTATACAAGCCCAGTCACTCCAGTCTTTCAGGGTAAGGTAGTCCCCCCATTCCAGGAAATGACCTCGTGAACCTACGCTGCACTCCCTCAATAGCCAGAATGTCTTTCCTCAAATTTGGAGACCAGAACTGCACACAGTATTCCAGGTGTGGTCTCACCAGGGCCCTGTACAGCTGCAGAAGAACCTCTTGGCTTCTATACTCAATCCCTCTTGTTATGAAGGCCAGCATGCTATTAGCCTTCTTCACTACCTGCTGTACCTGCATGCTTACCTTCATTGACTGGTGTACAAGAACATCCAGATCTCTCTGTACTGCCCCTTTACCTAAATTGATTCCATTTAGGTAGTAATCTGCCTTCTTGTTCTTGTCACCAAAGTGGATAACCATACGTTTATCCACATTAAACTGCATCTGCCATGCATCTGACCACTCACCTAACCTGTCCAGGTCACCCTGTAATCTCCTAATATCCTCATCACATTTCACCCTGCCACCCAGCTTAGTATCATCAGCAAATTTGCTAATGTTACTATTAATACCATCTTCTATATCATTAATATATATTGTAAAAAGCTGCGGTCCCAGCACTGATCCATGCGGTACCCCACCGGTCACTGCCTGCCATTCCGAAATGGAGCCGTTTATCACTACTCTTTGTTTCCTGTCAGTCAACCAACTTTCAATCCAAGTTAGTACTTTGCCCCCAATACCATGCGCCCTGAGTTTGCTCACTAACCTCCTATGTGGGACTTTATCAAATGCTTTCTGAAAGTCCAGGTACACTACATCTACTGGATTACCCCCGTCCATCTTCAGAGTTACATCCTCAAAACATTCCAGAAGATTAGTCAAGCATGATTTCCCCTTCATAAATCCATGCTGACTCTGACCTATCCTGTTACTACAATCCAGATGTGTCATAATTTCATCCTTTATAATAGACTCCAGCATCTTTCCCACCTCTGAGGTCAGACTAACTGGTCTATAATTTCCTGCTTTCTCTCTCCCACCTTTCTTAAGAAGTGGTACCACATTAGCCACCCTCCAATCCGCAGGAACTGATCCCGAATCTATTGAACTCTGGAAAATAGGCACCAACGCATCCACGATTTCTCGAGCCACCTCCTTCAGTACCCTGGGATATAGACCATCAGGTCACGGGGACTTATCAACCTGTGTATCTACAAAAATGCAGGCAGAGATTATCTTTTGCATAGGAATGTATGTAACATGCAAGTATGTTTTTTAAAATGTTACATTGAGACACATATTTCCAATTCTGGAAGAGTACCGTCATTTTTCCTCTCAACTTGTGTAAGTGTTAAAAGAAACGCATTCTCAAGAATTGATCCGTCAAGTGTGGATTGTATATATACTAATCGGAAAATATGTACTCAATGTTCTTTCTTCTTCATGATTCAAATGCTTCCATCAAGCATTGCAGTTTGGCTGTTTGTTATCTTTATGCTGATCACAGACTGTAAAGTTATTATTTACATTGGAAAATCTGCATATGTAGGCAATTCAGCTGTTGAAGTCATTCATGCCACATTAGGGCATGTTGTTCTAAAGCATTTTTCAGACTTTAAACTATCTGTCTTTTTCGCATGAGTCTTTATATGCAGTGAATACTTCTATCTTTTTGCAATAATACAAATTGATATAATTTATAATTTTAAAAAGTCTTATCTGAAGACTCTATGGACTGTTCCTAAACTGCTATTAGGTGGTTAGAAACTGGCAGTGAAATTATTTTCTAAATCTTTCCAGTTCAGTTTTGATCCTTACTGTGAGTTATTTTAAATTTTGTTTTGGTGGCCATTTTAAGCATGATAAGTGGAAAAATATTTAAGACTCCTGAGGGTCCACAAAAGACTGATGTTTAATTACAGAGGGTACATCTAAACCTAGTTCCCCCTCTATTGTTCCAAAAGCAACCCATCTGTTTTTCACCTTCCACAGGAGAAAGTTTGAATGATCTAGGCAGTCGTTCCAGAACATTGCTTTATTGTTACAGAGCAGTTGGCTGTCTCACATCCTAATCTCGTACTCTTCTGGGAAGTTTCTTCTTATTTTCTCTCCTGTGGCTCAGAAGCTTTCCCAAAAGTTTCTTTTTTAAAGTTGGATTTATATCCTTGTTCAGTAGCATTTCATCTATATAATAAAAAAAGCTTGTGAAACTTAAACACAGTTTTCATTTAATTTTTAGCTATAATTCATACAATTATATGTGCCTATACTGTATAGTTAGCTGACGGAAAAGGTTTTAAAATGGGAAGTGCAATGTTTTTGATGTGAACGCAATATTTGTGTGATAACCAAATGGAAATTGCTTATTCCTTAATAGCATTTCACTACACATGAGAAGTTGTGATTCAAAAGTTTATAATAACACTGTACTGTTTGTGCAAATTGAGGATGTGGAAAATAATTATTACTAAAAGTTTTAATTAATGCTTTTCTCTCAGTCCTGAGATTTGTTGTCTGTAAAATTTGGCATGATTAAGTAAGAATTCTACGTTGCTGTCATTTATTTGCATACAGTTTAAAAATCACATTCTGACAAAAGATCAAATGATGTTTTGCAAAGTGTAGTAGAATATTGGAGATCCATAAAGATCTCCTCTAGTTTTATACATGTAATTAAAAGTATCATTATAATGTTATAATGTGAACAATAGAAATTTGTGGATTCCTAACTTGGATTAATAATAATAACTGGAGGCAGTGAATCTACCCATGATATTTCAGATTATTCTGGTGGACCCAATCACAATATGTAACATTCTGGCAAAACTGGTATCTGAAAATATGCTAACAGCAGTGAATTCCTTGCCTACCATGGTATTGGTAGGTGAGTATCACTGTTTTGTATAAAGTGTACTAGCAACAATGTTTTTCTGAGGAAATCTTATGCTCTACAAAATCCACAACAATCCAAGGAGAAGACAGGCCAAAAAACAGCCAAAAGATACACAGCAGCTGAAAAATGCACGGTCTTGTCAGCTTCTGCAAAAACAGGATCAGCAGTCAAAAAGACTGCAGATGTGACAGCAACACTAAACTTCCTTGTAGAAGCCCAACACAACGAGAACGTGTGAAAAGCACTGAAATAACTTGTGTAGACTATGGAGAGTCTTATCAGAGCTACAAATGGAATATACAAATCATTAAATCCAGGAAGATGCAGTTGATAGTACATACCCAAAGTAAGTTAAGACCTTGGAGGAAAAGATAAAAATACTTCTAATGAAAAGTTCAAGGCTGAGAAGCTAAAAGCAGATTTAAGTCGCTACATATAATAAATGAGAATCACTATAATGGGGAAAGTTATATAAAAGTCTTCAATAAAAAGGTCCCTCACTAAGGAATTTGTTAAATCTGTTGCATAATTCAGTTAATTGATGGAAAAAGTTGAAGACCGAAGAACAGTTTATAAAATTAGTTATTTTGACATGTAAGTGAATTTTTGTTCAACCAAAAATCATATGGGTATAAAAGCAAATGCCATTTTGTTATTAGTAAATTGGCACAAATTTCACAAAGAAGCATCAAAAAGGGCATGGATCATCCATTCCATTAGAAAGGATGGGAAATCCCCTAAAAAAAGAGAGAAATCGTGTGAATTTTTTTTTCCTCCATCTTGAAAAAATAGCTTACTGTATTTATGCATTATAAAGAATTTCAATATATTTTAAACATTTTTACAGCTGAAATAAGAGGATCATTTCAAATCTTCCAACTAACACAAATTAAAAGAAATTTCTGAGAAGAAAGTTAACTTAAAATCTTTATTGGTATAGCAAAGGTTCTTAATGTCAAAAGTTTATTAGCAATTCATCTTCATTATCAGCAATTTAAAAAAAACTCTTAATATATTCACTGCAAAATATTCAAATGTTTAATGCCGTTGAAGTGTTTATACAATTTTACAGGAAAATCAACAACATCTGCCAAGATGTTTCAAGTGAATCATTTAATTAAAAGAAGCAACAGAAGTTAACTCCAATGATAGTTGAGGAAAAATATTACAACTCAAGAAAATTTTAAGATCACTGATGCTTCAGGCAAAAGTAAATAGTACTGTATAGAAGAGCCAATCCATAAGATAGAGAATTGCTTCAGGAGTACAGAAGAAGCCTGGAGAATAAGTGAACAAATCTCTTACTAGTTCAGCACTACAAGATATATGTTATTTAAAAAAATGTTGGCACAGACACTGAAATTGTTGATAATATTGCAAGAACATTTGACTGTTGATTTAAATTTGTGACGATACAATGGATTTAAGAGTTGTTGTGGTTCTGTTCGCCGAGCTGGAAGTTTTTGTTGCAAACGTTTCGTCCCCTGTCTAGGTGACATCCTCAGTGCTTGGGAGTCTCCTGTGAAGCGCTTCTGTGGTGTTTCCTCCGGCATTTATAGTGGCCTGTCCCTGCCGCTTCCGGTTGTCAGTTTCAGCTGTCCGCTGGTATATTGGGTCCAGGTCGATGTGTTTGTTGATGGAGTTTGTGGATGAGTGCCAAGCTTCTAGGAATTCCCTGGCTGTTCTTTGTTTCGTTTGCCCTATAATGGTAGTGTTGTCCCAGTCAAATTCATGTTGCTTGTCGTCTGCATGTGTGGCTACTAGGGATAGCTGGTCGTGTCATTTTGTGGCTAGTTGATGTTCGTGGATGCAGATCGTTAGCTGTCTTCCTGTTTGTCCTATATAGTGTTTTGTGCAGTCCTTGCATGGGAACTACTGCGACCACTAGGACTTATAACAGCACACAAACCAACAGCCACTCTCAGACAACAACTCACCAAAATGAAGGACCCGATATCCAGCATGAGCAAAACTAATGTAGAGTACAAAATCCCATGCAAGGACTGCACAAAACACTACATAGGACAAACAGGAAGACAGCTAACAATCCGCATCCACGAACATCAACTAGCCACAAAACGACACGACCAGCTATCCCTAGTAGCCACACACGCAGATGACAAGCAACATGAATTTCACTGGGACAACACTACCATTATAGGGCAAGCGAAACAAAGAATAGCCAGGGAATTCCTAGAAGCTTGGCACTCATCCACAAACTCCATCAACAAACACATAGACCTGGACCCAATATACCGGCCACTACAGCGGACAGCTGAAACTGACAACCAGAAGCGGCAGGGACAGGCCACTATAAATGCCGGAGGAAACACCACAGAAGCGCTTCACAGGAGGCTCCCAAGCACTGAGGATGTCACCTAGACAGGGGACAAAACGTTTGCAACAAAAACTTCCAGCTCAGCGAACAGAACCACAGCAACGAGCACCCGAGCTACAAATCTTCTCACAAACTTTGAATTTAAGAGTTGTATTTGGTCCTTTTTTTTAATGAAGAACAGTTGAGACAGAGATGTCAAGCAATCTGTTTCAAAGCCCATAAACAGTTTGCAAGGCCTTAGAGTTTTTTTAAAGTTTAAGCAGCAGGAGCAGCCTGAATAGATGGTCAGGCTCCCAGAGAATCAGGATTTTTAGTTTTAGTTTTTCAGCAGCTGTTGCTCCTGTGATCTTGAAGCTGCACGTGGAAGCTGTAGTATATCTCTCCCCATTACACTGTCTCAGTTTTCACTCGATGGTTTTTTAATCTGGAGAATTGTATGTGAGACTATCTATTTTATCAAATTTGTCTTTGCCAAAGGTATGTTTATGGCACGTTACTATTTTGGAACAGTTGCTGTTGTTACGACACGGGATAAACCCCTCTGCTAATTTAACCCCGACATACTGAGAAGCTTCCCTTGCGCCGTAATCTGTTAAATTTTGGGAGACAAAGAACTATCCCAGAGGTCACTATCTAAAGTAAAAATTAACAATTTTATTCCTTAAGTCCAACAGAGAACATTAAAACAACAGCTCTTTTCTCTAAAACCTATCTTTTACCTTCTACTCTACAATACTAGTCTGATAGGCAGCATCCAGGGAACAGGAGAATCGACGTTTCGGGCATAAGCCCTTCTTCAGGAATGAAGCACACTGAAGAAGGGCTTCTGCCCGAAACGTCGATTCTCCTGTTCCCTGGATGCTGCCTGACCTGCTGCGCTTTTCCAGCAACACATTTCCAGCTCTGATCTCCAGCATCTGCAGACCTCACTTTCTCCTCAATACTAGTCTGATACAAAACCCTGATTAAGATTAACAAAAAAAAATCATGTTTCAAAAACCAGTCAACTTTGTTAATTCTCGTTTGTAGAATTTCCCCTGTAGGTTTTGTCTTGGTAGGTTTCAATGTTCTGCGCAAACTTCTTATCAACAGGTACCTTTCAGAGAGCTGTTCTGCTAGCAGTCTGCAATTGATGGTGGCTTGGCAGTTCTCCCCCCAACTGTTCAAAATGTCCAACTTTATACCCTGAAACATTGGATCATTTCATTGGATTTGATGTCATTAAAAGCATTGTATTTCAAATTTGATTGGATTTTGATATCTTGGGGCATAATTTAAACTGATTGGCCGAATTTGAATTTGTTTTTAATTCATGGCAACTTACCTGTAGCTATTTGCTTCAACCAAGTGTTAAATTTTTATTTTGTTCAGGATAATCTGTGCTTTGTCAGTCCTTGCTAGCATTTTAACCCTCTTAAAGGTATAGTACACACCTACACCTTCGTAACACTGTTTCGAAGTTAAATAATGTTTTATTCTTTACATTTTCCAATAGAGTTAAGTTATTCCAATTTATTCATTCTGTTGTATTTTAACCATAGTATATGAATAGAGTGTGCTTTGCTTCAAGATTGGTAGTTTGACCAATCAAATTGCATCCGGAATGCAACTCCCGGCACTTGCCTTTAAAATAAGAAAAGAAATTAGTGTCTAAGCTATTTTCTTAATATATTTTGAGGGGGCTTGGTTAGGTCCACAACACGTTAGCACCAATTATATAATGGAGATAGCAAGATTCAGTAAGAAAAATACTGCTTCCAAGATAACTGTTGTCAACTTTAATGATCTTCATACATTGTCAGAATTTTAAAACTAGAGATTTACAAGTAGAACTAATTCGATAGAAGAAATTCCAACAACAATTCTGCATTCTTTCAGATGTGTTATAATCAAAATAGAGTTTGCACCAAGAACAGCTATCCAGAGAGTGTCAGGAGCTGTGCTTTTGCAACAGCAGAAGAAAATGATGGGAACAGAAAACAAATCTCGCTCAAGAAAATCTTCAGATTTTTTTCAACTTCTAATGTTTCAAAATACCTTGTGATAGAACAGCATAATAGTAACATAAAGTAAGTTGACTGTGGGACTATCAGTAAAGATAAATCCATTGAATGTCAAGGGGCAATGATTAGATTCTGTCTTGTTGGAGATGGTTGTTGCCTGGAATTTGAGTGGTATGAATGTTATTGTCAGCCCAAACCTGGTAATTTCTTAGTCCTGCTAAATATTGTGCAATCATTGCTGAACATCCTCGCCTCTGACTTAAGGATGGTGGGAAGGTTAATGATGAGGTGAATCAGCTAAAGCTGGAACTTGTGCAGAGATGCCCTGGAGCTGAGATTACTGAATGCCAGCAATCACAGCCATCTTCCTTTGTGTCAGGTATGATTTCAACCAGTAGACGGTTATCCTTCCATTCCAAATGGCTTCAGTTTTGCTATGGCTCCTTGATGCATTGCCTGATTGGGTTCGGCTTTGATGTCAAGTACTGTCACTCTCACCTCACCTCTGGAATTTAGCTCTTTTCTCCGTGTTGGAACCAGGGCTGTAAGGGACCTGGAGCTGGGTGACTGTGGCAGAACTTAAACTGAGCATCGCTGAGCAGGTTTTTTTTAGAATAGATTAGATTCCCTACAGTGTGGAAACAGGCTCTTCGGCCCAACAAGTCCACACCGTCCCTCCGACGAGTAACCCAACCAGACCTATTTCCCTCTGACTAATGCGCCGAACACTATGGGCAATTTAGATTGGCCAATTCACCTGGATTGCACATCTTTGGACTGTGGGAGGAAACTGGAGCACCCGGAGGAAACCCATGCAGACACGGGGAGAATGTGCAAACTCCACACAGACAGCCACCCGAGGCTGGAATCGAACCTGGGTCCCTGGCACTGTGAGGCAGCAGTGCTAACCACTGAGCCACAGTACGAAAGAACTGTTTGAAGCAGTTTTTAATTACAGCTTTTACAACTTTAACAATCAAAAGAAGTCTAATATGGTAATTGGCTGTGTTGGATTTGATTTCCTTTCTATGTAAATAACATACCTTGCCAATCTTCCACATTATTGGCTAGATACCCGTGTAGTAGCTGTTCTAGAACAACTTGGTTGGGGGTGTGGCATGCTCTGGAGCATGTTTCTCCAGTACTTTGTAGGGAATGTTCTCAGGACCGTAGGCAAAAGTGAGGACTACAGATGCTGGAAACTAGAGTTTAGATCAGAGTGGTGCTGGAAAAGCACAGCAGGTCAGGCAGCATCCGAGGAGCAGGAAAATCGATGTTTCGGGCAAAAGCCCTTCATCAGGAATCATTCCCGATGAAGGGCTTTTGCCTGAAATGTCGATCTTTCTGCTCCGGACCATACTGTTTGCAGTATCAATTGTCTTCAGCTGTTTCTTGAAGTGGATTGAATTTAATTGGCTGAACACTTGCATCTGTAATGCTTGGGGACTCCAAAGGTGCCTGAGATGGATCATTCACTTGGCATTGTCAGCTGTAAATTTTTGCAAATGTTTCAGCCTTATATTTTGCACTGATGTGCTGGGCTCCCCCATCATTGAAGATGGAGGCATTTATGGAACCACCTCCTCTGAGTTATTTGATTGCCATTCACCATTAATAATAGAAACTGGCTCGACTGCAGAACTTAGATCTAATCCCTGGGTTGTCGATCACTTGATGCTTATGAGATTTGGCATGCTGGTAGTCCTGTGTTGTTGCTTCAACAGATTGACAACTCGTGTAGATATGCCTGGTGCTTCTCCTAGCATGCTTCTTGCAGTCTTTATTGAAGCTGGTCTGATCCTCTGATTTGATGGTGATGGATAAAAAGGTTTTAAAGTTGCTCTATGATTTTGTACTGAGGACAAGGACCTCCAGGGAAAGTCAGATAACAGTTATTTGCCTGTGGCCAGATAAAGAACCCTGTACAATGTAGCATGTCTTCTGTTAACAAGCTTCACAGCATTGTCAAGACTGGAGCAATGCAAATGCAAAATTACAAGATCTGTGGAGAAGAACATTCAGATCACTATCACAGTATAAATGGGGGAGATGGATTACTCCTCCTTTGGTAGTCAATCTGATTGAAAATGAAGGAGTGGAATTTACGCTGAGCCGTGAGGTTGCAGACTCTGTTTAAGGTTGCTTTATTTGGTGCAGATGGCCTCAAGGATGCCCAATCTTGAATTGCTGGATCTCCATTCAGAACAGTGGTAGCACCACAATGAACTGCAGGATCTCCTCAATATGAAAACAGGATTTTGTCTCCAAAAAGACTGTGGTAGTCATTTCTACCAATGCCAGTGCATAATTGCTGAGGATGATGTCAGCTAAGTTTTTTTTTATAGATTGACTGCTGTTTTGACACCATCTTTAACAGGTCTGCCCTGCTGCTGGGATAAGGCATACCTTTATAGCACAAAATCAATTACATTTGAGGAATACATAGGAATCTGTTACTTTATTACATTATAAAATGCTTAGTGCAGTAAACCATATCAGGAAATAATGTTGGTCGTGTGGTGCTGTAACAAGTTATCCCATTATATTTTCAACTGTTATAGAAGAAATGTGCTAATGTTCAAGTCCCCCACTTCATCAGTTGCACTATTAGTATAAATATGTAATGTGCAATATTGTATATAGCACTGGTATAAATTCAGTCACCATAATGACAATTGCTTCTCTTTTGTGATACTATTGATACTAAAAAAGACTTTCACTGTGCTTCTTTAATGAACTCAAAACCAAATTTATTCTTAAGACAACAGCAAACACTGATCAACATCCAGGCTAAAGTCCAGAACTGAAACAGTGTATTTTAATTCCAAACACAGAACATTCAATTCCAAACACAAAATGACAGGTCACTGCAAAGCGGATGTTTTTGGGAAATATAAGGAAAAACATACTACTTCTGTCACCAACAGTCTGAAAATCAAGGATGGATATGATACACGTCCACTATTTCCTTTTGACAAAATTGAATTTCTGGTTGCTGTAACAGAAATTGGAATTGGAATTAAGATGAATATGAGTCTTTGAAAACTGACCACAGTTCAGCTTTCCAGGGCTTCAGCTTCTGAGCTTTTCTTCCTTCCATAGATCTGTAAAACAGAAAAACTGGAAAGGGTTGCATTAATGTAGGGGCCTTAATAATCTTTTCAAAACCAGCTTTTCCAGTAGAAACTCCATTTCTTATCTCGCCAAAGGCTTTTACCAAAGTCATTTGACTTTGTGTAAACCGCAGGTAAACTCCAGCACATTCAGTTGTCAACTTCCAAGACATCAAATAGTAAGCTCTTCTCAATTCCAAAAATGATCATTTCAGACAGTTTCATATCTTACAATTTTCTCACGTGTTTCCAACAAATAATACACATTGATGTCATGCATCCCATAATAAAGAAACCTTTGGAAATGGAAGTTGAGCCAGAGTTCTAGAGTTGTACTAACATTTGGTTTCACGTCAGAAGGTAAATATTTATTTTAATATACAGTCACCAGTTGAAATATTGGTATTGCAAGATCAAAGGCAGTGGTTGATATGGAACTCCAACCAGGCGCTAATAGCTATATGACCCCTTTAAATCGTTTTTTTAAATAATGCATTTGGTCTGTTGGTTGATCCTTGAGGCCTGATTGTTATCTTGAAAAATCCAGTGGAAAATTAGATGCTTTTTATTTAATTGTGTGGATTAAAAAGGGGCATATCAAAGTGCTAAACCATTGACTACAGTTCAGCCTTCAACATTAATATCTCCTCGAGACTGATTACTAAATTTGGTGATCTTGGACTAAGCCCCACTCTCTGCAACTGGATCCTCAGTATCCTGACCCACAGGCCACAATCAGTGATGTTTGGGGACAATGTTACATCGTTACTAACACTCAACACTGGAGCCTCCCAGGGGTGTATACTCAGCCCCCTATTATACTCACTGTATACCCATTACTGCGTCGCCAAATACCAGACTAATGCCATTTATAAGTTCGATGATGACACTACCATAATCGGTCGAATCTCAGATGGTGACGAAACAGACTACAGAGGGAGGTGGAAGACCTGGAAAAATGGTGCACTGAGTACAACCTCGCTCTCAATGCCGGCAAAACAAGGAACTCATTATTGACTTTTGGCAGGATGTCACTAATGCCCCCCCCCCCCACACATTAACAGCACAGAGGTGGAACGAGTGGTGAGTGTCAAGCTCCTGGGAGTGGTCTTCCACAACAAGCTTTCTTGGATCCTTCATGTGGACATACCGGTTATAAAGGCCCAACAACGTCTCTTCTTCCTCAGGCAGCTGAGGAAATTTGGCATCAAGGCAAAAACCCATGCCAACTTTTATAGGTGCATCATTGAGAGCATTCTGTCTGGATGTATCACTACCTGATATGGCAACTGTGCCATTAAAGATTGGAGATGGTTACAGAGAGCAGTGAACTCAGCCCAGACAATCACAAAGGCCAACCTCCCATCTATAGAATCCATCTACCAGGCCCGCTGCCAGCATTCTCAAAGATCCATCCCATCCTGGCAATGTTTTTCTGCAAATTCTACCATCGGGGAGAAGGTACAGAAGCCTGAACACACGCACCAGCCGGTTTCGTAACAGTTTCTACCCTACTGTTGTTAGAATACTGAATGGACTCTCAAACTCTTAACAGTCGCCTGTACCTGTGTTTTTGTTTTTGCCGCTGTTTACCTCTTATTTACTTATCTCTGCACTTCACTATGTGATTTGCCTGTATTGCTCACAAGACACAGCTTTTCGCTGTGCCTTGGGACATGTGACAATAAATTCAATTCAAGTTCTCAAATAAATTATTCGAAGGGGGGAAAGTCTCAGATACAGTCACATAGATGGGTTAACTCCAGGAACAGTAAGAGAGGTAGGCACCTAGTGCAGGAGTCTTTTTTGAATATACCTGTTTCAAACAGGTATGCTGTTTTGGAAATTGTAGGAGGTGATGGATTCTCAGGGGAATGTAGCACAAACAGCCAAGTTTTTGGTATTGAGACTGGCTCTAATGCAATGAGGGGTACGTCGGCTTCTAAGAGATCAATTATGTTAGGGGATTCTGTAGTCCGAGGTACAGACAGATGTTTCTGTGGCCAGCAGCGAAAAAGCAGAATGGTGTGTTGTTTCCCTGGTGCCAGGATCAAGGATGTCTCAGAGAGGGTGCAGAATGTTCTCTCGGGGGAGAGGGGCCAGCAAGAGGTCATTGTCCACATTGGAACCAACGACATAGGAAAGGAAAAGGTTGAGATTCTGAAGGGAGATTACAGGGAGTTAGGCAGAAATTTAAAAAGGAGGTCCTTGAGAGTAGTAATATCTGGATTACTCCCAGTGCTACGAGCTAGTGAGGGCAGGAATAGGAGGATAGAGCAGATGAATGCATGGCTGAGGAGCTGGTGGATGGGAGAAGGATTCACATTTTTGGATCATTGGAATCTCTTTTGGGGTAGAAGTGACCTGTACAAGAAGGATGGATTGCACCTAAATTGGAAGGGGACTAATATACTGGCAGGGAAATTTGCTAGTGCTGCTCAGGAAGATTTAAACTAGTAAGGTGGGGGTGGGACCCAGGGAGATAGTGAGGAAAGAGATCAATCTGAGACTGGTACAGTTGAGAACAGAAGCGAGTCAAACAGTCAGGGCAGGCAGGGACAAGGTAGGACTAATAAATTAAACTGCATTTATTTCAATGCAAGGGGCCTAACAGGGAAGGCAGATGAACTCAGGGCATGGTTAGAGACATGGGACTGGGATATCATAGCAATTACGGAAACATGGCTCAGGGATAGGCAGAACTGGCAGCTTAATGTTCCAGGATACAAATGCTACAGGAAGGGCAGAAAGGGAGGCAAGAGAGGAGGGGGAGTGGCATTTTTGATAAGGGATAGTATTACAGCTGTGCCGAGTGAGGATATTTCCGGAAATACATCTGGGAAAGTTATTTGGGTGGAACTGAGAAATAAGAAAGGGATGATCACCTTATTGGGATTGTATTATAGACCCCCTAATAGTCAGAGGGAAATTGAGAAACAAACTTGTAAGGAGGTCTCAGCTATCTGCAAGAATAATAGGGTGGTTAAGGTAGGGGATTTTAACTTTCCAAACATAGACTGGGACTGCCATAGTAATAAAGGTTTAGATGGAGAGGAATTTTTTAAGTGCGTACAAGAAAATTTTCTGATTCAGTATGTGGATGTACCAGTAGAGAAGGTGCAAAACTTGACCTACTCTTGGGAAATAATGCAGGGCAGGTGACTGAGGTGTCAGTGGGGGAGCACTTTGGGGCCAGCGACCATAATTCTATTAGATTTTAAATAGTGATGGAAAAGGATAGACCAGGTCTAAAAGTTGAAATTCTAAATTGGAGAGAGGCCAATTTTGACGGTATTAGGCAAGAACTTTCGAAAGCTGATTGGGGGCAGATGTTCGCAGATAAAGGGACGGCTGGAAAATAGGAAGCCATCAGAAATGAGATAACAAGAATCCAGAGGAAGTATATTCCTGTTAGGGTGAAAAGAAACACTGGTAGGTATAGAGAATGCTGGATGACTAAAGAAATTGAGGGTTTGGTTAAGAAAAGAAGGAAGCATATGTCAGGTATAGACAGGATAGATGGAGTGAATCCTTAGAAGAGTATAAAGGCAGTAGGAGTATACTTAAGAGGGCAAAAAGGGGGCATGAGATAGCTTTGGCAAATAGAATGAATGAGAATCCAAAGGGTTTTTACAAATACATTAAAGACAAAAGGGTAACTAGGGAGAGAATAGAACCCCTCAAAGATTAGCAAGGTGGCCTTTGTGTGAAGCCACAGAAAATGGAAGAGATACTAAATGAGAATTGTGCATCAGTGTTTACTGTGGAAAAGGATATGGAAGATGTAGACTGCAAGGAAATAGATGGTGACATCTTGCAAAATGTCCAGATTACAGAGGAGGAGGTGCTGGATGTCTTGAAATGGGTAAAGGTGGATAAATCCCAGGACCTGATCAGGTGTACCTGAGAACTCTGTGGGAAGCTAGAGAAGTGATTGTTGGGCCTCTTGCTGAGATATTTGTATCATCGATAGTCACAGGTGAGGTGCCGGAAGGCTGGAGGTTGGCAAATGTGGTGCCACTGCTTAAGGGCGGTAAGGACAAGCCAGGGAGCTATAGACCAGTGAGCCTGACGTTTGTGGTGTGCAAGTTATTGGAGGGAATCCTGAGAGACAAGATGGACATTTATTTGGAAAGGCAAGGACAGATTAGGGATAGTCAACATGGTTTTGTGAATGGGAAATCGTGCCTGACAAACTTGATTGAGTGTTTTGAAGAAGTAACAAAGAAGATTGACGAGGGTAGAGCGGTAGATGTGATGTATGTGGACTTCAGTAAGGCGTTCGACAAGGTTCCCCATGGGAGACTGATTAGAAGGTTAGATCTCATGGAATACAGGGAGAATTAGCCATTTGGATACAGAACTGGCTCAAAGGTAGAAGACGGAGGGTGGTGGTGGAGGGTTGTTTTTCAGACTGGAGGTGACCAGTGGAGTGCCACAAGGATCGGTGTTGGGTCCTGTATTTTTTTTAGGAGAAAGTGAGGACTGCAGATGCTGGAGATCAGAGCTGAAAATGTGTTGCTGGAAAAGCGCAGCAGGTCAGGTAGCATTCCTGAAGAAGGGCTCATGCCCGAAACATCGATTCTCGTGCTCCTTGGATGCTCCTGACCTGCTGTGCTTTTCCAGCAACACATTTTCAGCTCCTGTATTTTTTTTGTCATTTACATAAATGATTTGGATGTGAGCATAAGAGGTACAGTTAGTAGGTTTGCAGATGACACCAAAATTGGAGGTGTAGTGGACAGCGAAGAGGGTTACCTCAGATTACAACAGGATCTTGACCAGATGGGCCAAGGGACTGAAGTGGCAGACGGAGTTTAATTCAGATAAATGCGAGGTGCTGCATTTTGGGAAAGTAAACCTTAGCAGGACTTATACACTTAAAGGTAAGGTCCTAAGGAGTGTTGCTGAACAAAGAGACCTTGGAGTGCATGTAGATATGATAGTGAAGAAGGTGTTTGGTATGCTTTCTTTTATTGGTCAGAGTATTGAGTACAGGAGTTGGGAGGTCATGTTGCGGCTGTACAGGACATTGGTTAGGCCACTGTTGGAATATTGCATACACTTCTGGTCTCCTTCCTATCAGAAAGATGTTGTGAAACTTGAAAGGGTTCAGAAAAGATTTACAAGGATGTTGCCAGGGTTGGAGGATTCGAGTTATAGAAAGAGGCTGAGGGGTGACCTTATAGAGGTTTACAGAATTATGAGGGGCATGGATAGGTTAAATCGGCAAAGTCTTTTCCCTGGGGTCAGGGAGTCCAGAACTAGAGGGCATAGGTTTAGGGTGAGAGGGGAAAGATATAAGAGACCTAAGGGGCAACCTTTTCACACAGAGGGTGCTACGCGTATGGAATATGCTGCCAGAAGATGTGGTGGAGGCTGGTACAATTGCAGTATTTAAGAGGCATTTGGATTGGTACATGAGTAGGAAGGGTTTGGAGGGATATGGGCCGGGTGCTGGCAGGTGGGACTAGATTGGGTTGGGATATCTGGTTGGGATGGACGAGTTGGACTGAAGGGTCCGTTTCCATGCTGTACATCTCTATGACTCTAAATTTTGCTTAAGGCTCATGGTGAGGTACCCTGTTATTCTTTGAGTATTTACACTTAAGTTTTAACTTCCATAATCAGGCAGAGTATAATTGGAAAAGATGAAATACCTATATGCAAAATGGTAAAACTTTAAAAGGAATAGCGGTACATGGATACTTAGGTCCTGTGATGCTGCTGCTCCTTTAACAAGATTATGTTATCCTTGGCTTTTTCTTCAGAGAGGTTGTAACAGACATAGGCTCCAAACGCTCTAGGTTTGAAGGGTTTTAGGGCCAGTTTGATTATATACTGCCTCAGGAAAAAGGCTTTAAGGTTTTTAAAAAACACTTGAACAATGGGAGTGGCCAGTTCTCCCAGCTCAGCTTTACTCTGGTTTGATTTGGTTTTCGTAGTCTGGCTATTCGATGAAAGCAGTCAGGCAGTTTGAGGCTGCTGATCCAAGAAACAGCAACATGGAAGAGGGTGTTCCATGCTATCATCTCTCTCTGACGTGTCTCCTCTAAGTCCTTGTGTTTGTTTTTACATTTTGGGCCAAGGTGTGTTTATGAGCATTCTTTAAATTATTGGGAAGAGCATCATTAAGCTGGTATAATCCTGGGAATTTGGATAGGTTAAGTTATTCCGTATTCTGTTCTCTTTGTTTCATTCAGTAATCCTGTAAATAAATTCTGTCTTGTTTAAAGCTATATAGTGTGACCAGCTGCGTCTCTCCTGGAATATTTGTGTTATACCTGCTTAAAACAACAACGAGCAAAGTTAGGGTCTGGGCTACTTTCTGGAAGTGTTTTGAGAGGGTCTGGCATGGTCCATAACAGTACACAAATGTCAAAGTATGAAAGAAGTAGATAAAAGCATCAAGGCAAAGCAACAATGCTTGAACTGTTCTCTGAACACCTGCGCATCAGAGTTTATTACTCCCTGTTTCATTTTAACCATGACATTGGTGTGAGCTGGATGAGGAGGAATTTCTTCAACAGATGGATGGTGAGTCTGTGGAACCCATTGTCCCAGACATCTATTTAAGATGGAGAAAGAGAGGTTCTTGATTAGTAAGGGGATCTAAGGTTATGGGAGAAGACAGGGGAATGATATCATCTACATTTGAATAGCAGAGTACACATGAACTGAATGGCCTAAACCAGCTCCTACATCCTATGGTCTTATGATGGGGAAATGTGTCCAGATATGTTGTATAAATTTTTACAAAGAAATAATGAACTTGGCAATTACTGACTTATTAACATTCTCTCTATAATCAGTTGGAATGATGGAAGAATAGCTTAAGTGACACTGAAACACCATTTGCACAAAAAACGTTAGTTCACATTCTACCAAAAGCAATTACGCTTGACCTTGACAAGGTATTGATTCGGATACAAATACAATACCCAAAACTAGAGTAGAGAAGGGAGTAGTTATTCATCGAGACAATCTAATTATTCTTGTTACAGTTTGGTAATAAAAATGGGAACGAAGGATAAATTGAGGCATAGAGTCATAGAGATGTACACCAAGGAAACAGACCCTTCGGTTCAACCCGTTCATGCTGACCAGATATCCTAACCTAGTCCCATTTGCTAGCACTTGGCCCATATTCCTCTAAACCCTTCCTATTTATTGATCAATCCAGCTGCCATTTAAATGATGTGATTGTACCAGCCTCCACCACTTCGTCTTGCAGTTCATTCCATTCGTGCACCACCCTCTGCGTGAAAAAGTTGTCCCTTGGGTCCCTTTTAAATTTTTTCCCTCTCACCCTAAACCTATGCCCTCTAGTCCTGGACTCCTCCACCCCAGGGAAAACACCTTGTCTGTTTATCCTAGCCATGCCCCTCATGATTTTATAAACCTCAATAAGGTCAACCCTCTGCCTTCGACACTCAGGGAAAACAGCACCAGCCTATTCAGCCTCTCCTTCGAGCTTAAATCCTGCAACCCTGACAACATCCTTATAAACCTTTTCTGAACCCTTTCAAGTTTCACAATTGTCCTTCCGATATTCCACACAATATTCCAAAAGTGGCCTAACCAATGTCCTGTATAGCTGCAACATGATCTCTCAACTCCTATACTCAATGCTCTGACCAATAATGACAAGCATACCAAATGCCGCCTTCACTATCCCTTCTAGATTAGATTAGATTAGATTAGATTACTTAGTGTGGAAACAGGCCCTTCCGCCCAACAAGTTCACACCAACCCGCCGAAGCGCAATCCACCCAGACCCATTCCCCAACATTTACCCCATCACCTAACACTACAGGCAATTTAGCATAGCCAATTCACCTAACCTGCACATTTTTGGACTGTGGGAGATCTACCTGCGATTTTACTTTCAAGGAGCTATGAACCTGAACTCAGGTCTCTTTGTTCAACAACTCCCCGGGATCTTACTGATAAGTGTATAAGTCGTGCTCTGATTTGCCTTTCCAAAATGCAGTTCCTCATATTTATCTAAATTAAACTCCATCTGCCACTCCTCAGCTCATTGGCCCATTTGATCAAGATCCCATTGTACTCTGAGGTAACCTTCTTCGCTGTCCCCTGCACCTCCAATTTTGGTGTCATCTGCAAACTTAACGACACCTCCTATGTTCACATTAACATCATTTATATGATGTTGACCCAGCACCGATCTTTGTGGCACACCAGTGTTCACAGGCCTCCAGTTTGAAAGGTAACCCTCCATCACCACCCTCTGTCTTCTACCTTCAAACCAGTTTTGTATCCAAATGGCTAATTCTCCCTGTATTCCATGAGATCTAACCTTGCTAACCAATCGACAGTGAAGAACCTTGTGGAATGCCTTACTGAAGTCCAGATAGATCACACCGCTCTGCCCTCCTTTGGCCTATTCAAGTCAGCTACATGGGAAGATTTTGTTTATGTTGAGAGAAGAAACTTTACAACCCCAGGATTGCAGGAAATAATTAGATGTCAGGTCTTTTACCCAGAATTGTTTCATCAAATTCTCTTTGTAGTGAGGATCAATATTGACAATTCTAGAAATTAATCCATTCACAATTTCTCCATTAATGGACTAGATCATATTGACCTACAAAAGGCTTTGAAAAGCACCACAGCTTGGCATCAGTCAACAGGCTCTCCTTCTCAGAGTTCCATTGCCAATGAATACAAAAGCATTACAGTCAGGAAACATCATCAATTTAATATCATCAAAATGTAAAGCAATTTAAATATGCATGGCAGACTGGATATGCAAGGATGATTTTTCGTCTGGCTCGGGATAGGGGTCCAGAACCAAGGATCATTTGTTTTTGTATTCACTCGTGGGACATGGGTGATGCTGGTTGGCCACAACCTATTGCCTGTACCTTGATGCCCTTGAGAAGATGGTGGTGCACTGTCTTTTTGAACCGCTGCTGGCTGTGCTGTGGATTGACCCACAATGCCTTTAGGGAGGGACTTTCTGGATTTTGACCCAAAGACAGTGAAGAACAGCAAAATACTTCCACGTCAGGATAATGAGTGGCTTGGAGTGGAAACATGCAGGTGGTGGTGTTCTCATGTATCTACTGCACTTGTTGTTCTAGATGGAAGTGGTCGTGGGTTTGGAAGATGCTGTCTAAGGATCTTGGGTAAATTTCTGCAGAGCATCTTGTAGATGCTCACTGCTACTGAGCGTCAGTGTGGAGGGAGTCAATGTAGTGCAGTCAAGTTGGCTGGTTTTCCCTGGATGTCAAGCTGCTTGAGTGTTGCTGGAGCTGCACTCATCCAGGCAAGTGGGAGTTATTCCATTGTACTCCTGACTTGTGTCTTGTAGATGATGGACAGATTTGGGGTGTTAGTAGGTGAGTTACTTGTCACAGTATTCCTAGCCTCTGAGCGGTCTGGTAGCCACTGTGCTTCAGTGAAAGTCCAGTTGAGTTTCTGGTCAGTGGTAAGCCACCAGAATGTTGATTGTGGGGAGTTCCGTGATGGTAATATTGTTGAATGTCAAGGAGGAGTGATTAGATTGTCTCTTATTGAAGGTGGTCATTGCCTGGCATTTTTGTGGTGCAGATGTTATCAGCCCAAGCTGGATATTGTTGCACTTGAATTTGGACTGCTTCAGTATCTGAGGAATTGTGAATGGTGCTAAACATTATGCATTCATCAGCGACTATCCCCACTTCTGACCTTATGACGGAAGGAAGGCCATTGATTATGCTGCTGAAAATGATTGACCCTGAGACACACACTGAGGAACTCCTGCAGAAATGTCGTGGAGCTGACATGACTCACCTCCAACAACTGTAACCATCTTCCTTTGTTCCAGATATGATGACAACCATGCTTTCAAATACAGTTCAGGCTATTTCAGATTGTGATGAGGATTATGTCGAGAGAGTAGGAGTATGGCATCGAGAGAGAGAGCCAAGGTCATGTTGGATAGCGGTGTGGACTTGATAGGCTGAATGATCTAATCCTGTTGTTTTCTTTGCTTCTGTGTCATGCACCATCCTGTTTGGTCATTGTTTTTTCTGTGTTTTCTGTTGAATTTTTCTGATTTCCCTAAATAATTTCAGCATTTCCCCAAGCACTAATGATTTTAAGGAGCAAATAGAAATGCACAATAAATATGGCACCAATATCTCTACATCTTTAATGAATTTGATAATGTTATGTAGCAAAAACCTATTTTTATTCATCATTGAGTTTGTCAGTATTGGGCGATGGTTCATAATTTCTTAAGAAAACTGTTAACAGTATAATTATGCATGAGGAAGGCTATCCAGTTCATGTTCGTTCAGAATGATTTGAAAGTCACTCCATTATAACATTGAGATGGTTGTTAAATAATTCCAGAGATTTTCTTGTATTGTCTGACCAAGGTGAACTCCCAGGTTCCACAAAGCACATTTGAACTTGTTTTCTCTGGTCTAATTCTTGCCATTTACATTCTCATGCAATTTACAAGTTTATTTACCCTTAAAAGTCTTCTCTGTTCACATCTATTCCCAGTTGGCAGCATCCTGGTGGTTCCTTCCTGCAGTGCCTTCATCCTTGAATGTTCTTTTTTTCTTGGTGAATGTACTGATAATAATAATGAGGCTCATGGTATTTACTATTATGGGATAAATTGGATAAAAACTTCCTAATGATAATGTGTATTCAGTTAAAGGAGGAAATCCTTATGTTGCAGTCTGAGTTACAGTGTTCTTTCACTGACTTATTAGAGTGGATGTTATGTCAGCTCAACATTGAAATGCACTTAAGTAAGGTTAAGTGCTTACCCACTAATTATCCAAAAATACATGACTAATTCATGATTCTGCACTCCACAAATGTGAACTTGTAATGGTACAATACAGATTCATCACTGCATCTCAGCCTTTATGGACTATTCTGCTTCTTGTGAAACCAATAGTTCTATTAGTTTTAATTTCTCTTTCCATTTAAAGTGCCCCTTTTATTGCCTTGGGAATATATGCTCTCAAGTTGTCTGTTTTTTCACATTTCTTTGCAATTAATGTTTAATTATTTACTAAAATGTACCAATTGGCATTTCCTGACGTTAAATTCCAACTGATACTTTTTAGCCTATTTCACCCACTTACCAATCAATATCTGCTTGCGGTCTTCCTTGTCCTTGGAGAAGACACAAGGCTTATAATAATTTAGGCACGAGATGTGGGATATCTCACTGAAGAGTTTAATTTTTGTTTTTGATTTGTTTGGTTTCATAAAATATTTATCATTTTTATTCATAACTATTTCTCTTAGCCACAATTATAAATCTCAAGCGTGTTTGTGGAGTTACATTAGTTTTTTTTACAATTGCTGAATTTGGAAAAATAATGAATTCAAAATCAATAAATCCAATAGATTGTTTACACTTTATTGAACTTCAGTTCTGAATTTTAACTCGTAAGATTATGTAGATTTCATGGAGTTTTTAGCAAGCATTTTTATGAACTGCTTAAAGATATCTTTTAAAAAGAATTATTGTAAAAGCGCTTACAAAGGAGCATTCGAAATATTCTCAAATTGTAGTTTCAGAACTGTTCCCTGATATGAATAGGATCTGATTGTTATTGCTAGTCTGTTGGCTTTATTATTTATCAGTATTTTTAATAGTGTTTTCTCTCCTTATCTCCTTCCCCCACCTTATAGGAATTTCTGAGCGCAGTGTTTGAGAGGCTAAAACAATTTCTGGAATGTCGTAAGTACATTTATGGTAAATAACAAGATTAAAATTTACATGCGGAATTGTACTACATGAAAAAAATCCTTGTGTATTACAAAAGTAGGACACTGAATTATTTACGAACAGAGTATTGCTGCATTAAGAAATTCATGCGAATACCAATGGAACGAGGAACAACATTTCAAACTGTATGGAAAGAGAGTACTGGTTGGCGTGTAGATGCTGATTGATAGAGGCCTTGCCATGGAGAATGAACCATTTCATTGATGACTGACAGTTAATTACCAAGCTTTATTTAAATTTTAAACCAGGCATGTTTGCTCTAATTGGCCAAGGCATTTCCCTCAGGAATGGAGCAGAGAATGATGTGGCCTGTTCTGTCAAGCTGGAACGGTCACGACACGTATATGTCTTTTTGTCTGCTGCAAACAGGACTCTGTTTATTGATGCATATAGCTTCTATTACATGCAGTTGCACCACTGCAAATGTGACTGATAAGCTTGAATAGGTTGTTAGCATTGTTTCTTGCGCACTCAGGAATAGTTGGCAAAATGTTGCCCAATTGAATCTAATTTTGAGCACTCAGTTTTGAGTTTTGCAAGTGCAAGCTAGTTGGGTGCAGACAGTACTTTTCCAGTTGTAAACCGCAGGAGGTTCATACTGTTTTATACAATCTGCTAGACTTAAGACATATGGCCCATATATCTGCATCACACCAGCACTGAAATTCACTTACTACATTATTCCTTTGTGAGATAGGCAGAATATCTAATTGGCTTGATGACAATCTGTTGATATGGTGAACATTATAACAGCAGTGTAAGACAGAAAACTTCACCTGTTGCTCAGATTTTTGAAAAGATTAGATTAGATTAGATTAGATTACAGTGTGGAAACAGGCCCTTCGGCCCAACAAATCCACACCGACCCTCTGAAGTGCAACCCACCCATACCCCTACATTTACCCCTTACCTAACACTACGGGCAATTTAGCATGGCCAATTCACCTGACCTGCACATCTTTGGACTGTGGGAGGAAACCGGAGCAGACACAGGGAGAACGTGCAAACTCCACACAGTCAGTCGCCTGAGGCGGGAATTGAACCTGGGTCTCTGGCGCTGTGAGGCAGCAGTGCTAACCACTGTGCCACCGTGCCACCCACGAAAAGATCTTTAAAATACTATGAACAGATGCAGAAAATACTCAAAAGGACAATGGAATGTCAGCCTTTATACTTAGAGGACTGGAGTGTAAGGATGCAGAGGTTATGTTGCAGCTATGCAAAATTCTGGTTAGACCCCACTTGGAGTTTAATAAACAAATGTGGACACCACACCTTGGGAAGAATACATTGGCTTTAGAGCGAGTACAGCATAGGTTTACAAGAATGTTATCTGGATATCAGGAATTATGAGGAGAAATAATACAAATTAGGCCTGTTTCTCGAGAATATACAAAGTTAAGGGATAATCAGATCCAAGGTTTCACGATATTAACAGGAAAAGAAAGATAGATGAAGATAAATATTTCCATTGGTTGGGGATTTTAGAACTCGGGCGCATGGTCTGAGAGTTCGAGCCAGACCATAGAGGAGAGATGTTAGGAAGCACTTCTACATACACTGGATAGTAGATGTTTGGAACTCCTTTCCACAAATGACAGTTGTTAATTTTAGATCAGATTTTTTTTATTTAAGGAAAGGCATTAAGAGATATGGGCCAAAGGCATGTATACAAAATTAGGTCACAGAGCAGCCATGATATTATTGAATGGTGGAACAGGCTTGAGGGTTAAAAGTTCTATGGTTATTCCTATGAAATACCAAAGGATAATTTGAGATAGATTGAGCACTTTTCTTCACTTAAGTGAATTTACGAATTTTGTGATAAGGATACGATAACATACTTGAACAGAATGTCTTTTTGGTCAGCACTCAAGTTCTGTACACCCCAATGATTATTTTGTTTATAAATATTTGCAGCTTTTAACTGCAGTTGTGACGGATCTCACTTGTTTCAGCACAGAGTTTTGTATTAATGTCTTCAGGTGGACTCCTCAAAAGGAACAGAGGTACTTTGAGCCTTTGGGTTTCCTCCACAATTTGCTTTAATCATGGCTGATTGAGCACTTCAATGCTTTTTATCTAGACTATCCTCATAACTATTTACCTTGCAAGTAATCAGAAATATGTTAACCTGTGCTTTAAATATACTCTGAAAGGCTGAGCGTGCGCAGTCCTCTGAGTTAGAGAATTCTAAAAATTCACCTTCTGCTGAGTAAAACAAAATTCTGCTCACCTCAATACTAGATGGATCCCTCATTTTTAAATAATGCCCAATGGTTTTAGGCTCCCCATCCACGGGGAAGAATCTACTTTGTCTATTCCTATTAAATAATTGGTAATGTTTAATGAGAGATTCTGTCATTCTTCAAAACTCTACAGATTAAGTTGCCCAATCTCATTTCTTAGGACAGTCTGGCCATTCCGAAAACAAATTTGATAAATTGTCATTGCACTTTGTCAATGGCAGTGGTGTACTTTCTGAGTTAAGGAGATTAAAACATAGAACGGAGAACATTATAGCGCAGTACAGGTCCTTCGGCCTTCAATGTTGCATCAATCGGTGAAACTGATCTGAAGCCCATCTAACCTACACTATTCCATTCTCGTCCAAACTGCACACAATTCTCTAGGTGCAGTATAAATAAGATCCTATACAATTGAAGAAGGGTCACTGGACTCAAAGTATAAGCTCTACCTTTTCTACACAGATGCCGCCACACTGCTTGATTTCTCCAGCAATTTCGGTTTCTGTTTCAGAATCTCAGCATCTGCAGTTCTTTGTTTTATTTTATCCTATTCAATTGATACAAGGCTTCACTACTGCTGTGCTCAAATCCTCTTGTGATTTAGGCTAACATTCCATTAGTCTTCCTAATAGCTTGTTGCATCTGCATGTTAGCCTTCAGTGAGTAGGACACTCATAGACAAGGTAAGAGTACATAGAGTAATAGACAAGGACACCGAGGTCTATTTGCACATCCATCATTTCCAACTTCTCATCATTTCAGAAAGACTTTGCCTATATACTTTCTCTTATCAATATGGATAACCTCTTATTTTTCCACATTATATTCCATCCGCATGTTCTTGCTCAATCAAGAAGCTTTGTACGGTTCCTCCTGAAAATCTTTTACCCAACATATTCCTGCTTAGCTTTTATCACTTTCAAATTTGGAAATATTGCGTGACCAGATTAATAGTATGAACAGGTGAGGTCCACCTGATCCTTGTAGCACTCCAGTAGGCCAATATGAGAATGGCCCAATTATTCCTTGGCTGCATTTTCTGTCTATTAGCCAATCCTTAAACTATTCCAATAGATTATCTCCTAGACCACTTGTTTTAATTTTGATAATCAACCTTTTGTATGGGTAATTGTCAAAACCTTCTGAAAACCCAAAAATGAAACATCGATTGATTTCCCTTCATTAATTTCTCTTTGTTATATTCCCAAAAAAATGTTTCCATATGCAAATATGTTGATTATCCTCAATTACATCATTCTTATCTAATTGTATAATTGTTATGTCCTTTATGATTGTTTCTGCATTTCCCCTACTACTGATGTAAGGCTGATAGGTGTCATTCCCTGTTTCTTCCCTTGTTTCTTCCTTAAATTGTGGAATGACATCATGAAGCAAGTCATAATTGCAAAGAAGATAGATATTTAGGCCTTTGAGTGCATGTTTTGTGTCCAATCCCTAACCTGTATGTCCCTTACTTCTTTCATGCCCTAGTTCTATTTCCCTTTAAAATCATTGTTACTGCTTGTCAGTTTTCAGTTCCAAGTCATTACCATGCTGTGTTTTAAAAAAATAAACTTCTAGTTCCTCTAGTTTTTGTTCAGGACCTTTCATCTATATCCCATAATGGTCCTGGTACATCAGCTCATGGGAATAGCTTTCGTCTTTGGCGTTCTGAAGATGAGTCACATTGAGCTTGATGTTAACTGTTTCACTTTCCACAGATGTTGACTGAGCTGAGTACTTTTTGTTTTACTAATTGCTTTTCTTTGTCTACCATATCCAAGTCTACCATAATATTGTGCACTTCTATCAGCCCTCAAGTTCTTTTGCCCCAAAGAGAGCAGCATGCACCCGTATTATGCAATGTAGTTCATATTGTGTATAAACTTGAACTCATTCAAAACTCTATAGCATGTTTCTAACTTGCCCCAAGCCTGGTTCACTCTTCACAGCTATACTGACCGACAATGACTTCCAATCTTGGTAATACTTTGGTCTTAAGTTGCTATCTTTGTTTTCATTTTCCTTCACATACCCATTACCACTTACTCCCTTTGGTCTTGCAACCAGTAGTGACTTACGTGACTTATTCATTTAAATGTGTGGGCACTTTGAATTTTTTAATCATGTAGGCACAATAACTTAAGGTAAAATTTACACTCAGCAGTGGAATTATGTATTGCAGCACAGCCTCGCTACTCGTGTCCTGCAGCTTTAAGATCTCTGCGGTCCTCCAATTTTGTCCCCTTGCAGGTCCCTTATTTTAATCGCTGCACTGTTGATGGCTGGGTCTTTAATATCCTCTTCAAATCTAATTGCCTCGCTACCGTGTTTTTGTCATTTCTTCAACTATATCTTTGAACAAAGTGTTTGATCATCCACACTGTTAATTCAGTGACTTTGGTAAGGCCACATTTTTAGCACTGTATGCAGTTCTGGTCACCACATTCTGGGAAGGATGTGGAGGCCTTGGAGAGGGTACAGAAGAGGTTTGGATTATATTAGCTACAAGGAGAGGTTTGACAAACTTGGATTGTTTTCATTATGCTTCAGAGGATGTGGGATGACCAGATAGAAGTGTATTCAATTATGTGAGGCATGAATAGGGTGGATACTCAGAGTCTCTTCTCCCAGGATGGAAATGTCAAATACTAGGGGGTATAGGTGCAACATGAGTAGGGAAAGTTTAAAGGAGATGTGGGAAGAAAATCTTTCTACAGAGGGGGGTAGGTGCTTGGAACGCGCTGCCATGGAAGGTGGCAGATATGATAGCAAAGTTTGAGAGGCATTTAGACATTTATGAACAAGCAGGGAATAGACCATGTACAGGCAGATGGGAATAGTTTAGAATAGCACCATGGTTGGCACAGACATGGTGTACCAAAGGGCCTGTTCCTGTGCTGTACAGTTCTATGTTCTCTGATAGCAAGTCAGAAACAACCATACTTAGTATGATTCAATAAAGTTCACAAGGAGAAACTCAATCAACTTGATAAAGAATTTCAAGTATTTTCAGACACCAACTATTCTCTGCATCATAAAGAAAACATCTAATGCCCTGAAGAGTCCCGAACTCAGCAAAAATTCCAAGAATTACTCATTCATGCAATATCTAAAGGAGAAAGCTAGATCTATAGAAAATGGAATCCAAGTTAGAGAGAAATGAAGATTAACACTAAGGTTTTGGACTTAATTTGCTCCTCTGAACAAATCAAAAAGATTAGATCACATGGAAGATAGGGAGAAGTAGCCATTTGGACACAGAAATGGCTGAAACATAGAAGACGGGGGGGTGTGGTGGAGGGTTAATTTTCAGACTGGAAGCCTGTGACCAGTGATGTGCCACAAGGGTTGGTGCTGAGTCTGCTGCTTTTTGTCATTTGTATAAATTATTTAGATGTAAACATAGGAGGAGTGATTAGTAAGTTGGCCGATGACACCAAAGTTGCAGGCACAGTGGACAGCAAAGAAGGTTACCTCAGAGTAAAATGGAACCTTGATCAGATGGGCCAATGGGCCGAGGAGTGGCAGATGGAGTTTAATATAGATAAATGTGAGGAGCTGCATTTTGGAAAGGCATTGTTCACAACTCCACGAATTTCCTTGTTATCTGCAAACTTACTAATCAGATCACCAATATTTTAATCCAAATTATTTATATTTGTTACCAACAATAGAGGGCTCAACATTGATGCTCGCAGAACACTAGTCAGAAAAGTACCTTCCACAACTGTCCTCTGTCTTCTACAGCCAAGCCAATTTTATATCCAACTTGCCAAATCACTGTGGACTCGATGTGAGTTAATCTGCTAGACCAGCCTGGCATGAGGGACTTTGCTAAAGTCTATGTTGACAACATCTACTACCTTTCCCTCATCAATCAGCTTTCTAATTTCCTCAAAAATCATGTTTGTGAGAAAAGACTTCAACTGCATAAAGTCATACTGACCGTCGCGTATAAGTTCATTCTTCTCCAACTGCATCCTGATAATAAAAATCTTCAATAATTTCCTACCACTGACGTAAGACTCACTGGCCTGTAATTTCTTGGATTATCCCTGTTGCCCTTCTTGAAAAAAGGAACAACATTGTCTGTTTTCCAGTCTTCTGGAACCTCACCTATCATTAAAGAGGATACAAAGATCTCTGTCAACGCCCCAGCAATCTCCTCCCTTGTCTCCTTCAGTAGCCCAGGATAGATCTCATCAATCCCTGTGGACTTATCTACTTTAATGTTTTTCAAGACACCCAATACCCTCTCCTCCTTAGTATTGACTTGTTCCAGCGTATCAACAAACACCTGTCAAAATTTACCATCATCCATGTCTTTCTCTGACACCGATGTGAAATACTCATTAAGGACCTCACCCACTTTATCTGGCTCCGGACATAAATTCTGTCCTTTATCGTTGTAGTGAACTTACCCTTTCCCCAATTTAGTACTCTTACCCAAGGATCAGATGTATCCTTATCCATAATTATCTTAAAACGTATAGAATTATGATCCACTCTTCCCAAAATACTCCCATGCTGTAAGTTCGACCACCTGACCAGGCTCATTCGCCAGTACAGGGTGCATTGGGGCTGCATGCTGACTCCGTGGTTAGCACCTCTGCCTCTCAGCGCCAGCAACCCGGGTTCGATTCCCGCCTTGGGTGATTGTCTGTGTGGAGTTTGCACATTCTCTCCGTGTCTGTGTGGGTTTCCTCCCACAATCCAAAGATACACAGGTGAGGTGAATTGGCCATGCTAAATTGCCCATAGTTTTAGGTGTATTAGTCAGGGGTAAATATAGGGTAGGAGAATGGGTCTGGGTGGGTTACTCTTCGGAGGGTTGGTGTGGACTTGTTGGGCCGAAGGGCCTGTTTCCATTACTGTAGGGAAACTAGTCTAATCTATTTACGGCATGTTGCCTGGTTGGACTATCTACATATTGTTTAAACAAACCCGTCTGGATGTGATAACAGGGAGGCTATGACCTAGTGGCATTATCGCGAGACTATTAACCCAGAAACTCCGCTCATGTTCTGTGGACTTGAGTTCAAATCTGCCATTGCAGTTGGTGGAATTTAAATTAAATAAAAACAAACTGGAATTAAGAATCCCCTGATGTTCATGAAAGCATTGTTGATTATTAGAAAACCCATCTGGCTCACAAATGTCCTTCAGGGAAGGAAATCTTCCACCCTCACCTGGTATTGCCTAATAAGTTGTATCAATTGCTGTGAAGTCTCAACAAAAAATTGAATCCAACCAGACCATCTGGCATTGACTATGCACTGGAAAACACAATGGCAGAAATAACCCTGCAGAATCCTCCTTCCTAACATCTGGGTTCTACTGCCAAAAGTGGGAGAACTGTCTCATAGACTAGTTGAGCATCAGACTGACATAGTCATAATCATGGAACCATACCTGACAGACAATGCCCCAGAAACCACCATCACTATCCCTAGCTATATCTTGGCAGGACAGACCCAGTAGTGGTGGCACACTGTGATGCACAGTCACAAGTGAATTTCCATGGAAGCCTTCAACATTAACTCTGGACCCCATGAAGTCTCGTGGCTTCAGGTAAAACACAAGCAAGAAAACCTGCTGATTACCAAGTACGTTCCTCCCCCTTAGCTGATGTATCATTACATCTCCATGTTGAACAATACTTGGAGGAAGCGCTAAGGGTGGCATGGGTGCAAAATGTCCACCACCAAGAGTGGTTTGGCAGCAGCACTACAGATCGGGCTAGTGTAGACCTAAAGAGCACAGCCTCTCGACTGCACATGCAGCAGGTGGTGAGGGAACCAACAAGAGGGACAAATATGTTTGACCTCGTCCTTATTAATCTGCCAGCTGCAAATGCATCTGTCCATGTCAGTTTCTGAAAAGGTAGCCCCTGCAAAGCCCTTGTGAAGATCACGTTTCACCTTCACACTCATGTTGTATGTTGTGTGACACTATCACCATGCTAAATAGGACAGACATCAAACAGATTTAGCAATCCAAGACTGGCCATCCATGAGGTGCTCTGGACCATCAACTAAAGCAGAAACGTATCCCAGCACAATCTGCAATCTCTTGGCGCAGCATATCCATAAAGGCAAGGAATCAACCCTGGTTCAATGGAGGATGCAGCAGAGCATGCCAATAGCAGAACCAAGCAAACCTGAAGTGAGTTGTCAACTTGGTGAAGCTCCAAACTGGACTACTAGCATTATAAACAGGATAAGGAGAAAGTGATAGACAGGGCTAAACAATGCCACAATTAGCTGATCAGATCTGAGCTCTGCAGTCCTGCCACATCCAGTTGTGAATGATAGTGCAAGTTAAACAACTTGCTGGAGAAGGCGATTCCACAAATATCCCCATCCTCAATGATGGAAGAGCCCAGCAGATCAGTGCAAACGATCAGGCTGAAGCATTCGCAGCAATCTTTAACCAAGTGGATGATCCATCTTAGCCTCCACCATTGGTCCCAGAATTACAGAAACCAGTCTTCAGCCAATTCAGTTCACTCATTGTGAAATCAAGAAATGGTTGGAGACATTGGCATAGGCTATGGGCCCTGACAGCATTCTGGCAATCATACTGATGACTTGTGTTTCAGAACTTGCTGCTCGCGAGCCAAGCTGTTCCAGTACAGTCACAATACTGGCGACTGTCCAACAGTGTGAGAAATTGACCAAGTATGTCCTGTACCTGAAAAGGCAGAACAAACCCAACTTGGCTAATTAATCCCCATTAGTCTACTCTTGATCATCAGTAAAGTGATGGAAAGTGTCATCAACAGTGCTATTACGCTGCACTTGCTCAGTGATGCGCAGTTTAGGTTCCGTCAGTACTACTTAGCTCCTGACCTCATTATAGCCTTGGTTCGAACTCAGACGAAAGAGCTGAATTCTAGAGATGAGGCGAGAGTGACAGCCCTTGATATCAAGGCCTCATTCGCATCGATGAGCCCTAGCACAACTGGAATCAATGGGTATCAGGTGTCAAACGCTTTGCTGGTTGGAATCATACCTGGCACATAAGAAGATGGTTGTGGCTGTTCGAGGTCAGTTATCTAAGTTCCAGGGCATCTCTGTAGGAGTTCCTCAAGATAGTATCCTGGGCCCAACCATCTTCAGCTGCTTCATCAATGACCTCCCTTCATGAAAAATGAGAAGTTGGGCTGTTTGCCTTTTGATTGTACATTGTTCAGCGCCATTTGCAATTCCTTAGATACTGAGGCAGTTCATGTTCAAATATGTCAAGATCTAGACAATATCCAGGCTTGGACTGGCACGTTGCAAATTACATTCACATTACATAAATGCCAGGCAGTGGCCATCTTCCATAATAGACTATCTAATCTCTGCCCCTTGACACTTAATGTTGTTACCATCACTGAATTCAACATCCTTGGCGTTACCATTGACCAGAAACTTAATTGTCAACTAAACATAGTGGCTACAAGAGCAGATCAGAGGCTAAAGAATACTGCATTGAGTAACACCTCCTGACTCCCCAGAGCTGTCTGACATCTACAACGCACAAGTCAGAGTGTGTTGGAATATTTCCCACTTGCCTGAATATGTGCAGCTCCAATAACATTCAGCAAGCTTGACACCATCTAGGACAAAGCAACCTGCTTGATTTGCACCACATCCACTCCCTCCATCACTGACACTCAGTAACAGCAGTGTGTACTATCTACAAGGTTCACCACAAATTCACCAAAGATCCTTAGACAGCATCTTCCAAGTGTACAACCACTTCCATTTGGAAGGACAAGGGCAATAGAGTCATGCAAACACTACCATCTGCCAGTTCCCTTCCAAGACACTTGTGGTTTTGACCTAAATGCCTAAATTCACTTGCAGGACTTCCATCTCTACTTCTGCATATGTCTTTAGTACCATGGACTATGACTTCTGCCAGCTGACCCTCTCCTTTACAATATCTTGTGGACACTGACAGACATCCTTGATGTTTCATGAGGAAGGCAACACAGAATCACTCGCGGCAACAGCAATATCTATCTCTGTGTCTGACTACACAACCCCCTATCACTACCATTCGCTTACACTTCAACTCTCCATGGTTCCCAGCAGAGCCAGTCATACCACAGAGCTGCTGTAGCTTCCCCTTTTGAGGCCATCAACCCTGACCCACCCCAAAAGAAACGGTGCAGAGGAACCTCAATTATCCGAAGGACAAGGGCGGGGAGTATTTGATTTAGTTAATCGAATGCCAGATAACATTGTTTAGCCAAGCATCAGGATCTTGCAATCTTACCGGATAACCTGATATTCGGATAATCGAATGCCGGATGATTGAGATTCCTCTGTATTTCTTTTTGAGAGGCGAATGCTACGGGAGTCTCCTGCATTTCCCCCTAATGCTCGTTAATGTGCTGGATTTCCCATATATTGAAGGAAGAACATTTCACAGGGCTGAGTTCTGCTGCTGTTTTTACCCTTATCAACTACAAACAATAATCTTGGAACCAATTATGCAATCTTAGCCACTATTCACCAAAATAAGATTTCTCTCGCTCTGTATTCCTAACAAACTGCAATGACAAAACTCTGATCTCCAGCATCTGTAGACCTCACTGTGTCCCTGCAATGACCAAAAAGTAAGTACTTCATTCTCTATCTCCTTCTGGGTACTACCTGCTTCCTGAGCAGCAAAGCTATGTCATTTTTAAAATCATGGCATCACCTCCACAGCTCTGTCTCTGGATTCAGCTCTACTCCCACTGCTGCTGGGTTGACTGTCCTCTGTCCCGCTGTGTCTGATCCTGCTACGCAGATATTTATCCGGTATCTCCTGCTGCTGTTCATCCCCAGGTTCACTCTGCTGTGCTCCTGCTAACGCTACTCTTGTGGAATAGAAAAAAAATTGAATGAATTTAATAATAATTCAAAGGCATGACAATATGAATGTGATAAAGGAACCTAGGTCTTGGGAGCAGATGAGGCCATTTGACTCTGCAAGCCGTCTCCAACATTCATTAAGACCATGGCTGATCTGGATATAGCCTAAGTTCCACTTTTCTATCCCATAACCTATCATTCCCTTGTCTATCAAAGATTTGCCTAACTCAGTCTTGAACAAACTTGAAGACACTGCGTCCTTTGGGTGAAGGGAATTCCACAGACTAACGAGCCATTGAGAGAAAAAAAATTCTTCTAGTCTATGCCTTAGATTAGAACAAGTGGTTTTCTCTTTTATGTCCCTTTGATTTATTTCTCCCAAGAAGAGTAAACACCCTCTGAATATCCAGCTATCCACTCCCCTCCAGATTTTATATATTTCTATGAAATTACTTCTCATTCTTCTAAACTGCAGTTAGTACTGGCCTAATTTCACCACCCTTTCAGGATAAAATAAATCCTTCGTCCTGAACTGCTTCTAAAGCAAATATATTTTCTTTTAAGTAAGGAGACCAAATCTGTACACAGTACTCCAGAGCTGGTCTCATCAAGGACCTGTATAACTGCAGTAACACATCTCTATTTTTATAGAAGTGGTTTTTATACAAAGAGTTGCAGATGCTGGAGACCTGAAATAAAAACACATTGTTCTGGAGAAACCCAGTAGATCTGGCCGCATCAGCATGGGAAAAACAGAGTTAACAGCTTAGTACAATGTTGAGAGTGTGGTGCTGGGAAAGCACAGCAGGTCAGGCAGCATCCAAGGAGCAGGAGAATCGATGTTTCAGGCAAGACCCCTACATCAGGAGGACATTCCTGATGAAGGGCTCTTGCCCGAAACGTTGATTCTCCTGCTCCTTGGATGCTGCCTGACTTGCTGTACTTTTCCAGCACCACATTCTCAACTCTGATCTCCAACATCTGCAATCCGCACTTTCTCCTACTTTGAGTACAATATTTAAATTTGGAATGGCTCTCTCATAGTGATTTAATTTCTGAAGTGATTCACTGAATAGGGTATTGGAAAGAGTATTCTGTCATCATTCAATGGACAGACACTATGAAAAGTGCAGATTGGAGGGTAAATATGTGGTATAAGGGTTTTTTGCAATAGAAGGGCCTGTACTGTGCTGTGCTAATCTGCGTTCTATTTCCAAAAGAATCTGAGAGTTACCCCCCTCCTCCATCCCAGAGATAAAGTGAGCAATTTGAACTCAACAAAGATCCTTAATATTAGAATAAGGACTGGGAATCACTGTAGATCTGTCTTATAATGTTCTCAAACTGCAAAGCTCTCCATGTTTAGACCATTTACTTGAATGGTTTGGCTGACATAATACTGCATGGCAGTTAAGCATAGTCTTCTCTAAGCTTTTATTTTCATGGTATATTGTGTTTTCTGACAAACGTAGTCACAATTAGAATTTATCATGAGAGACAAGAGACAACTTAGTAATTATAAAGTTAGTCTATAGAATTACTTCTCATTCTTCTAATGGAATTCTGTGAACCATGTAAATTTGGATAGATTTTGTATGATTGTAGTATGCAAGAGAATTCATCTGTATGAAATACATTAATTTTCACCCTAATAAAATTCTGTTTGGCATGCAGTCTGAAAGTGTATCGCATTTGGTCAAGGATTATTATACAGTTTGGATTATTGGTTGTCTTCCATAAACTGTTTATGTTAAAGCATAACAAGCTTTAATTTTATTTCTTCTGCAACTTGAATGAAATAGTGCAGATGTTAAAACTTATTACTGCACCATTATGAAGCTTTTTTGTGTGAACATTAATTTATATTTGTTATACTTGAATAGTTTGTGCAAGGCACAGCTCAATTTAGCTTGTCATCTTTGAAATATGCAGTCATGATTCAAATGAATGCAATTAGGTGAAAATTAAAATATTTTCCAATTGTACATTCATCTGTATATTTTTGAAAGAAGACTTGAGTAATCAAGTTTTAATAAGAAAAAACTAGCACATTTTTGTAATATGCTGGTTTATTGATGCACTTATGGTCCATTTATGGGCAAAGTATCTTTAGCTAAGAATAAAGCACTGTTAATTTATACTTCAGTAAAACAATGCATAGGTAATTCCCAGATACCCTCATTTTTGATTTTGTTCACATACTGAATCTACTGCTTACTGAAGTGATAAACATATCTTTTTCAGCATATGACTGAAGGTTGAGAAAGGTAGAAGGAAGGATGAGGTTCAGCAAGTAGATTTTTGCTTGTCTCATTCTGAGTACCCTGTAAGTATCTTTTTCGGTTGTAATCTCAGGATTGCTTCCTGTGTCATCTACTCGTAAATATAGAAAGATGATGTACACCAGAATGCTTCAGTTAGAAAGATGGTGTAGAAGGGGTTACTTTGGATTCTTGGGATATTAGAACCTGTGTTGTGAAAGATGGGCCTGTACAGACTGGCACATTGCATCTTGTAAGAGTCGGAACTGATTTTTATTGTGAAGTGGTTAACTGCTGTCGTGAAGAGGTCTTAAACTAACCAGGCAAGGAGGTGAAAATTGGGAGGTAATATCAGAGATACTCAAAGATTTAGGAAAGATATATGTATCGCACAAGAGTAAGTCATAAAATTTTAAGTAAGATTTGACAAACTGTAAATGCTTGGAGTATTTTAAGTAAACTGAGTTAGCTGTGGAAGCACAAGATTATAATTTTGAGGCTATCATTGAAATAGCCTCAAAAAAGAACAAAGCTGGATTGTAGCATCAAACAAAGAGCTGCGGATGCTGGAGCTCTGACCCAAAAACAGAAATTGCTGGAGACATGTAGCAGTGTGTATGGGAAGAAAGCAGAGTTAATGTTTCGAGTTTGGACTATTCATTAGAACTGTTAGCAGCTAGGAAATGAGGTATCTATGCTGAACCGAAGTTGAAGGTTGGTGGGGTTTGGCGGTGAGAGCTGAACAGATCAATAGATATGGAGCCCAGAGAGAGAGAGAGAAGCCGCTCGAAGGAAAACAACCCAGCCATTGTTCATAGCTGAATTGCTCCAGCCTAGACAATATCCTGGTGACTCCTTTGCACACTTTCTAGTGCAATCCCATCCTTTCTACAGTGTGGTGAGCAGATTGTTCACAGTGCTCTATGATCACCTGGACGCCACATTCCCATGTCTGAATGCATCCAATGGAATGTTATATACCAAATTTTATATTCTGCTGTATCACAGTCTCCTCGCTCCTGTATTCAGTGCCTTGACTAATGAAGACAATTATTCCATGTGCCTCCTGAACAACCTTAGTTACCTATCCTGCTGCTTCAAAGATCTATGGATGTACACACTAGTGTCTACCTGATCCTGTGGACTTCTGAGAGACTTCCAATCAACATGTGCTTCCTTACCTTGTTAGTCCACTCAAAATACATCACCTCACACTTGTTAGGATTAAATTCCATTTGCCACTGTTCAGCCTATCTTACCTGCCAATTTTTGTCATTCTGTAGTCTAAGACTTTCTTCCTGTCTGTTTATTACATGACCAATTTTTGTGTTATCTGCAAACTTAATGTTCATACCCGATTTTCATGTTTAATCATAAATGTGCATAAACTAACAGGAAGGGATCCAGAACTGAACCCTGTCATACACTAATTGACACAGTAACCCTTCAATTGTCACCCTTGTTGCATGTCTCAAAGCAAATTTTGGATCCAAATTGCCCTTGATCACATTCTTAACCAGTCTGCCATGTGAGACCTTGACTGATGTTGTAACCATAAATGTTACTTGCCACTGATCAGTCCAACCAAGATATTATCCAGATCATGTTGCATTTGGACATGGGTTGCTTAAGCATCTGAGGAGTTGTAAATGCTGCTGAACGTTGTACAATCATCAGTGAACACTCCTACTGCTGACCTTATGATTGATAGAAGGTCATTGATGTCGTGCTGAAAATGGTTGTGCTTAGGACACTACCCTGAGGAACTCCTGCCGCGATGTCCTGGAGCTAAGATGACTGACCTGCAATAACTACAATGATCTTCCTGTGTGCCAGGTATGACTTTAACCAGAGGAGAGTTTGCTCCCAATTCCATTGATTCCAGTTTTGCTAGGGCTCCATGATGTCACAACGGTTGAATACAACCTTGACGTCAAGGGCTGTCACTCCCCCCTCAGCTCTGGAATTCATCTCTTTTGTTCATGTTTGAACTGATGCTCAGGTGATGAGTGGCACTGATGGAACCAAACTGGGCATCACTGAGGGGGCTATTGAGTATTACAGGTTATTGTTGAGCAGCTGCTGCTTGATAGCACTTTCCATCACTTTACTGATGATCAAGAGTAGACTGATGGGACGGTAATTGACCAGGTTTGGATTTGTCCTACGTTTTGTGTACAGGACATTTCTGGGAAATTTTCCGTATTTCTAGGGTAGAAGTCAGTGTTGTAACTGTACTGGAAGAGCCTGTCATATTACTCTTTGTTTTATGTAGGTTCCCTGATCCTGGCCTTCAGTTTATGCTGTTAAAAAGACTTAGCCTTACTCCAGATTTTATGTCTCCTTCCTGACCGTGTAAAGCTTGCTCATCTTTTCTTTGAGGAAAGACCTGAATGTAATCTCAGAGACCTCAGCACCTTCTTTACTGTACTCTTTGGTTCATTCAAATTTACTGTCATATAATCAAAATGTTCTCATGTAGACATGTAATTATCTTTGGGATGCCTGGAGATAAATTGTCTGCTAAGTTATTGGACCTTGGGAAGAAAAGTAGTAAGTTGCAAATCAGCTTACCACTTCTTATGATGAAACACTGCCATCTGAGTTGTGAATAGACTTAATTGCTGAACATTTGTTGTAATTTGTTAATTTGTGAAAACAGCGTTTTGCCTGTACCTACCTGTTGGTTTTGCAAAGTTGGTGCACTTTGAGATAAATTGCAAAATAAGCATCCCACAGAAAGGTAAATCTCTCAATTACAGTGTACAAGTGAAATTGGCTTCAAGTGCTTGTATCATTGATGTATTATTAGCATCTTTTGTAGTTGCCTATATGGCAACCAAGAGTGCTTCCCCTCTACCCCCAGGGCCAGCATGGTCCAGTTTGTAGCTGGATTTTCCTCGGCTCAGATCTGCTTGAAGGCATTCTCCTCGCCCATGTGCTGTCAATGCCAGTAATCAGCAATCTTCTAACAAGCAAGCTGGAGCAACAGACAAATTGTTTGATTGCAGAGAAGCAAAAGCACACGGAAAAAAGCTTTAATGGAGTGCCAGGTGATTAGTTCATTTTGATATGGAATGATTTAATTTACAAACTTGGATTAAATGTGTATTTTTTTTGTCTTCTGATTTTGCATTGTGGGTAAGAGAAAGTCAACTGTTGTCTTGACCGTAACTGGCAGTTAATTGTCTTTTTTCTAGCACACTAGCTATTAATGCAGTAGATGACAGAATTCAATGATGACCTCCTTAGTGAATTGCGAATATCTCAAACATTGGTCGTTGCTTAAGTCAAGGTAGAAGAATTGCTAGGCAGATGCAACCTTATTCAGAGATCACAATTCCTCATTGATCAGCTTAAGCTGCTGTAAAGAGATGCTGTTCTTTCACCCATTATCATCATCACTTCCAAGACGAAAGCCAGTGTCTGGGAGTAACTGGTTTCTGCAGAAGTAAATAAGTGGGTAAGAAAGTACATATAGGTAAAAACAATGACTGCAGATGCTGCAAACCAGATTCTGGATTAGTGGTGATGGAAGAGCACAGCAATTCAGGCAGCATCCTAGGAGCAGTACATATAGACTAGTGAACCTTAAGACTATTGTAGAAAGCATCCAAAATATGTAGAATTGCTTTCATAAACCAACAGCTAACCTGTAAGGACTTGATTATTTTAAATAGTGCTACTCTGGGGACAGTTGTTGAGGGTTTATTATGCTGCCATGTTGTGTTCAGTTTAAGGGAGGATGTAGGTTGAAGGTGGAGATCCAAAATAGCAGCACTGACATTGTATCACAAAATGGTCTGTTTGTTTTCAGTATGCTTCAGGTGGATTTTAAGTGTTCATGCACTAACATCTTCAGAAGCATGCCATCCTCTTTGAATTCTGCATGCTTGTTGTGCGGATTTTCTGCTATAATGTTAAATGCATAATTTTGTACATTTTGAGTTATTTGTCAATTTATATTTTTTATAGGTAGACAAGTCAACCCAGAGAGCACATGCTGTGAAAAGCTGGAGAAGACTATTATTCTTTTCACTAAAGTGGTAAGCAACTATAGTTTTTTTAAAGTCATATTGTTTGGACATGTTGTGACACACCACCATGGCAGATGGAACTTGAACCCAGACTCTACAATAGTTCTTTTTAAAGAAAGTACATCAGTCTGATACTTAACTAATTATATTTGAGAACAGCAGCAGATTGAGCAGTGTTTAGTAATTAGTATGTTGTATCAATCCAAAGGTGAACTGATTTGAAGTAATTTCCCATTTTTTATAGGTAAAAATGTAAAGCTACATGTAGGTGAATATACTGTTTGCCTGCTGCTGCAAGGAAATGCTTATAGACATTTAAAATTGTTTTTCAGTTCATAGCAGATTTAAGAGTAGTACGTATTTATTTTCTAAACTAAGACCATCTCTGCTCTTATTCAGGTCAGTTTTATTAGCTGATAATCTGGCAGCTTTTTGAAAAGTGTGAAGATAAGCAAGAATGTGAACTTGAAAATATTAAAAACTTAATTATGATAATCATGCTTGAACATTTTCTAATTCAACTGTATTAAATAATTTACCTTCTGTTGAGGATTTCAGTTATCTGTAATTCAGTCTTTTATCATTGGGTGTCACATGTCCAAGCAAAATGTAAGTTTTAAAAAAATTTTTCAAAAGTTACAGAAATTAATTTTGTAAAGATGGTGATTTTCTTCTTCAAAATGTTGTGACTCTATGACCATCTGTTGCAAGATAAAACACACAAGAGAAACTCTCACAATGAACATAGGCCTTTTTGACAACAAGGCTGGTGAAGTAATGAAAAGCCAGGGAATGGAAGAAGAGTTGAATAAATACTTTGCATCAGTCTTCGTAGTGGATGACCCTAATAACATTTCAATAAAGAATAATAAAGGGGCTAAATGACATATTCACTGCATTGAAATTTTTAAATAATTTTTCCAGAAAGTTTAATGTTTTTATTAACCACACTGGACAATCATTGAATATGCTGTGTTTTTCATCAACTTTAAAATGTTACATATCTGTCTTTGCTGATTGCAGCTTTTGGACTTTTTGGACTATCACCCATTTTCATTCATCGGGTTGATTCAGAGATCATTGGAGTTTGCTGTTAGCTACATATTTACAGGTGCTGGTGAGGGTGTGGTGTTTGAGCGGTTCATCGTTCAGTGCATGAACCTCATTAAAATGATCGTCAAAAATGATGCTTACAAACCGACAAAGAAAACTGAAGGTACAATTACTTCAATGCATATTATTTTATTTCCTTAATGCATAAAAACCTTATTATTGCTCTTGTCAATTTGATTGCAGTAGATTGCGTTTTTAGATAATTATTTTATTGAAAATAATTTGCAGCTGAATGCGCAAGTTTATATTATGTTCACTTCTGTTTTCTAGAATTTAATCACTGGGTTTTGTCATTGGTGTGGAAATTGCTTTGCAATCTATTTAAAGGAAATTGTTTCAGAATTTAAAGTGTCACATGAAGCACATGCAATATAAATCATGGAATCAATTTCAGAGGAAGATTGTTTTAAATAGACGTAATCACATGCCTTGAAGATAGATCTTTTATTATCACCTAGGATAATATGAACATTCTACTTTTTCTGAGGGAAATACTTTGAAGCCTTTCCTTTAAAATACAACAAATTAATTTAATGAAACATATCAGAAGCAAATGGATCATTTCATTTGTATCCTGGACTTGTCATAATGCATCAAGTTATAATCAATATTTCAAAGAACTCCCAACAGGTCAGCCTTCCAGAGAAAGGTGCTTGAGATATTCGGTTTTTCTTGATCCTTAGAGTTTTTCAATTCTTCTTGTTTTTCATATGCATTTTCCCCAGTGCCCCCTCTCTTTTTCAAAATATGAAGACTAGAATTGCCCAAAATCTAGATTATTTTTAGCTGCAGTATAACATAAATTCTCTGCAAAGATGATACCACAGTCCAAAGATGTGCAGGTCAGGTGAATTGGCCATGCTAAATTGTCCGTAGTGTTAGGTAATGGGTATATGTAGGGGTATGGGTGGTTTGTGCTTCGGCAGGTAGGTGTGGACTTGTTGGGCCGAAGGACCTGTTTCCACATTGTAAAGTAATCTAATCTAATCGAATCTAATACTTCACTGCTTTTCTACTTCATCCTTCCAGAAACTAGCCTCAGTGTTTGGCATGGTCTTATTAAGCTCTATTGTTTGTGCATCCACATTTTACATTTCATTGCTTCAAGCTGGTTTGGATACTTATTATTCAAATTATATATGTCATGATTATTCTTCTCGCAAAAGTGCACAACTTTTTGTAAATTACTTTTCTTGAAGTTCATTTCTGAACTAAAAGTCAATTTTGCAAGTTTATTAAAGTAGTTTGAAAACTTTTATTTTTCATTCATGGGAAGAGAGCATCATTAGCTACGATAGCACTATTACCACTCACTAGTTGCTCTGGACGAGATGGTAGTGAACTTCGTCCTTGAAACATTGCGGTTTGTACAGTGTAAGGATACCTACAATGTTGTTGGGAATAGCGTTCCAGAATTTGGACCCAGTGACAATGAACGTAAACAATATTGTTCCAAGGCAAGGTGGCGTGTGGCTTTGGAGGGAAACTTGCTGGTGGTAGTCCTTCCATACATTTGCTGCACTTTACCTTCCAAATTATAGTGGTATTGGGTGAGAAGGTGCTTTTGAAGGTAGCTTGGTGATTTGCTGCAGTGTATCTAAGAAATGGTACCTGTTGTCCATACTGTATGTGGAGGGATTGAATTTTCAACGTGGTTGACTTGGTGCCATTTAAGTGAGTAGCTTTATCTGGGATGTGTTCAGCTTCTCGAGTGTTGCTGAAGCTGCATTCACCTAGGAAAGTGACGAATGTTCCATCACATGGATGGTCATAGGAAAGGCAGGAAATTAGTTACTCACTGCAGAATTCCTAGCATCTGATTTGCTGGTGTGACCACTATCATTGTGTATATAGTCCAGTTCAGTTTCTCATTCATGATAACTGCTAGGATACTGATGGTGGAAGATTTAGCAAAGGTAATGCTGAAAGTTAATATAATCGGGCAGTGGTTAGATTTCTATTTTTGGAGATCGTCATTGCAGGCACTGTGTGGTGCAAATGTTATTTGCCACTTTTCAATTCTAAATAGCTCTTGCTGCATATGGGCCTGTTAAGCTTCACTATCTGAGGAACAGTACCGTGTTCAATCATCAGTAAACCACTTATAGTCTCACTATAAAAGGGAGGGAGGAGCAGCAGAAAATAATTGGAACTAGGCACTACCCTGAGGAACCTCTGCAGTGATGCTCTTGGACTAAGACATTGGACCTTTAACAGCCACAACCACCTTCCTTTGCGCTAGCCTTTAACCAGTGGAGAGTTTACCCCTAACTACCATTGATATCCAGTTTTGTTAGGGCTCCTTGATTAAATGCTGCCTTTATATGAAGTACATTACTTCTGGAGTTCTGCTGTTTTGTCTATGTTTAGACCATGCCTATGATGAGGTAAGAGTTGAAAGGCTGTGGAAAAATCTAAACTGAGTATCAGTGAGCAAGTTATTTTTTCACAAATGTTGCTTGATAACTCTGACTCCTTCTATCACTTGACTGATAGAGAATAGATTGAGGTACATGCCTATATTTGACTTGCCCTACAGTGTGTGAACAGGGCACATTTGGGCCATTTTGTAACTGTGCTGAAACAGCTTGGTTCGACCTGGTCCTGTTTTGGTTGATGTCTTCAGTACTGATGCCTAGTTGTTGTCAGGACCCTCGATCTTTTCTGTGATATCGACCATTCCTTAATAATACATGAAATAATTCAATTAACTGAAGACTGGTACCAGAATGTGAGATTTCAGTGGAGGGGAGAGCAAGATGTATCATGCACTGTGCACAATTGGGGCAAGATGTCAAAGTGGAATCTTGAGCCCTGTGTTCAGTAGCACTAAATAGATTTCATCCAGAGGTCCTTTCCCACATGTGTAAGAGAGGCCAGAGACTGCTCGAAATCTGGCTTTCATGTGGGGCCCAGTTGCCGTCTTAATCATGGCTCAGTTTGGAAGAGAGATCAGTGACACTCTGGCTTCCCCTGCTGAGTACAGAATTTTTATATCTTTCACATTCCAGTCACTGCGTACAACATTGATGTCATTGTTCTATCCCTCAACTTGAACATCAAATCCTGTAGACATCTGAGCAATGATGGACACTGCTATGGACAACCCTAGGTTCTCCCATGATGTCATGATGTTTCCCATGCAGCTTTCTAACGTGTCCTTGGGATCGTACAACATCTTCCATTAATTAGCATTTCAATCCTTGCAGTTATTGCACGAGACACAAAAAGATGCTAATTCCTCCTAATTGCTATAAAATTCATAATGTCAGTTCGAACATAAAGTTAGTTATATATAAAATTATATGGTCACAACTAATGTTAGAATTCTTTAGCCAATGAGTAGCTTTTTTTCTCACCCGACCTTGAAATGTCAAACAAAACATTGCCCCTCTATCTTTTAGCTGCAAATATAACTCCTTCTATCTACCTGCTGTCTGTAAGTGTGTTTTAAACAGGAGGTTGCTTCGAAGACAAAAGTTGTTGTCCTGTCTCCAGATATTTCTACATTAACTCTTTTACTTAATAAACAGCATCAATATCTTTTCATAAAACTGAAACTTAATCACGTTCCCAGCTCTTAAATCTTCTCTGAATTCCTAAGATTTTACAAGATATCTTTGTCCTCCCCTACCCCTTGATTCTTGGATTTAAGAATTCCTTTGAAGTGCCTCAAGCATTATCTAGGTTTGCTTATTTAGATTGGGAAGTTGTCATTGTTTATTTTCTCGAATTCAAGCTGGTGCCCTTAAGAAATCAACTGTTTACCGATTTGTAGTTCAGCCCCCCTTGCCAACACGATGGGGGCTGTTTTCAGCTATCCATAGTCATTTGTTTTAAAGGAATTCAGCCAAATCCCTTCACGTTAGGTGTAGATCGCATTTCTTATTTTCTCAATACTTAATTACCTAAAATGTTTCCCTTATTGTGGGATCATATTTTTCTTTAATTCTTGCTAAATTACAAACTTCGGGCTGGCTGTTGCCAAACATCTCTTATCACACTGGCTATTACAGATACCTGCCACTGATAGTTTGCAAAAAACATCCTATATTTTAATTTATAAGCTTCTTTGTTCTATCTGTTACCTTGGGCTTATCTCATTTATCAAAGCTATCATTGTCCTAACTTATGATTTCACTCTGATACTGCCACAGGCAGCCATTTTGTGCTACCTCTGGCTATGGGCTGCCTCAATAGATAGAAATGCTTCAGGCTTGTCTTTTGCACTGATGTGCTGGACTCCCCCACCATTAAGGTTCAGGATATTTGAGAACCCTCCTCCTGTCAATCCTTGTCCACCAGGATTCATGGATGGCTTTATCAGGATTGCAGATCCTTGAACTATTTACCTTTGTTGTTCTCCTAAGTTGCAGGTAAGCTGTTTTTGTAGTGGATTAATTGAGGTTAATTATAAGGTCAAAGGTAGGGTGTTTGTTGATGATTGCATAATGTTCAGCACCATCCTGGAACTCCCTTACCAGCAGTACTCTGGTTCATGTTCACTTCCAGTACCCTCTTGAGAGTATATAAGGTTGTTCAAATGTATTGACTGATTTGGTGATACCAAAATCCCATGAACAAATAAAAAGACTAGAAATCTCAAAGAATTTCTGATCTGATTGACAAAGGACATGTATGGACGAAAATGTGTATTGTTTTCTATCATTCGCATTTGTTTTCAGAGGATCTATCAAAATGAATGAGATGAAGTGTACTGTGACTGTGTCCATCTGTATTTCGTGAGATGGAAATGCAGGACCAGCTGAAAGATATAGTTATCTTAAATGTAAAACTAAATTATCTCTTTGCACTTATCACTAAGTAATTGATAAACGGTGCTTCAGGGAGAGCGTGAGTCATTGCTTTCTCAAAGCCCCTGTGGATAGCAGTGAACTGACATCCCAAGGAATTATTTTTAAAAATCATATTTGGGTTGTTGTAATTGTGAAACCAACATACATGGATTCCTACATTAAACTGTTTCTTTCAACTATATCATACAACCTCTACTGAGATCCCAAAATGCTTTCGTTTATTACTCCTTTACAAATTAGCACTTGTCAACTATGAAGTTGGAAAACCAACCTGATCTTTCATATTTCTGTTAACATGTTGGAAATTGAGTATCTTCTCATTTTATGACATCTGTGTTGAAATACCTTGTGTACTGTATAAGAAGACTAAAAACTGGTTATATGAAAATACAATGGTGTAATACATGATTGAGAGCATGGATCAAGTAGAAAGTTAGTTGTAGTTCTGAGATTTTGGAACTGATTAGCAATTTTTTTTTATTTTTAGAAAACAAACCTGAAACTTTGGAAGCACACAAGATCAAATTGTGCTTCTTCAACTATTCAACTTTAACTGAAATCTGTCGAAGACTGGTATCTCAATATTTCCTTCTGACTCCAGAGGAATTGTCTATGTGGGAGGAAGATCCTGAGGGCTTTGGTGAGATTTCAGTTGAAACGAAATTTGCTTTAAATGTACATGTTTTATTCTCTATAATTCAGTTGAAATTTCTGCTGAGGTAACATTTTGCATCTTAAGTACTCTAGTGCGGCACTTCTGATATTCCATTTTAAGTTACTGGTTTTTTATGCTTCTTAAATTATCTAGGAGAATATCACAAATGTATGTCTTATATATTTCAGAATTAAATTTATACAAATTTTTGTGTGATTAGAAGGATTTTTTTTATTCAAACGATCACTCCAATTAGTGTTTACAGTTCAAAGCTGAAGTACAGTGAAGTACGTTGAACAGATAATTATGTAAGATAAAAGCTTCTCAGTATGTTCATGTATTTCAGTTTTTTTTAATAAGTATTTGAGTGATTGGATTTTAACTGAAAAGTGTGATAAATGCAATTGATACAGCATGAAATGTAATATACCTAAAAGTTTGAGAACCTGTTGCTTTAGGAGGTTACCTATGTTTACCTGTTCGAGACCCCATGGATTTGATGTCTAGAAACCAAACCTTTAGTACTGCTTCATTCTGCAGATGGTGAATTTTTGAAATTGTCTACCCCAGAGATCTATGGAAGTGTGGTCATTAATTACATTCGGTTTAGAGATTGGTATATTTCTACTCGCTATTAATAGCAAAGGACATGGGAATAGTGTGAGAATATATCAGGTGATCAACCATGATCTGGAAACACAAAGCAGCATTAAGGGACTCGATGGCATGTAAGCATAGTTGGCTAGGTTAGGCATTTGTTTTCTGTACAAGATAGTGTTGGGCTGCCATTCTGAACTGCTGCAATCCTGGTAGTATAAAGACTCAGTGCTTTTAGGATGGGAGTTCAGGATTTTGACCTAGCGACAATGAAGGAACAGTGATGTAGTTCCAAGTCAAGATAATGTATGACATGAAAGGGAACCTGAAAATGTTGATGATGAGTTTGATTTAACCAAGATCTTTGTTTAGTTCCTAACTTTACTGAATATAGGTTGGGATATATTTGATCTTGTTCATTGAAGCTGCTACAAAATTGAAGTGTGCAAACATCTAATTCTACAACGTGTTCTACTGGGTAAGGCTATGGGTATTTTCTTAAGTCTTTCAGAAGAACAGTCTTAGGACTGTGCTTTCATATTAGGTAATAATTTGACCAGAACAGATAGTTACACAGCAATGACTGTATTGTAACAGTTGCTGATTTTGCCTCACTCCCTAAAATTGTTGTGTCAAAACAAGCAAAGTTTAATGAACATCACAAGTATTTGAAGGAAAAACTGATCACTGTGAAGAAGGAACTCTTACATTTGATGAAGAATAAGAAGTGAGAACACTTGAGTGTCAGTCACAGGAAATAAGTCTTGAATGAGGATTTGAAATGTTAAAATAATAAACTTCCGTTAAGGGAGATCTACAATTAAAATTTAAGGAATTGCAAGTATCAGAAGTTTCTAAGAATTATGAAAAACATCTGGGACATGAAAAGGAGTTCCTGATGAATAGGAGCAGTTGAGAGAGAAAAAACAACACTGATTAATGAAAGAGCAATAAATGTTTTGAAATCCAATTCAATTTGGAGAATAAAAAAGAGGAGATGTGTGGTATGAAAGAACAGATCGGCACTGTAGAAGTAACAAGTTGCTAGACAAATGAACTGTTGCTCAAAACCTCAATAGGATATGGTTTAGGAATTCTGTGGAAGACAAAGTGAAATAAAAGGCCAGTACAAGGGGGCCAATGATACCACACAGAAATAATTTAATAAAGTATGTCTAGAATGGTATCAGAGGAAAATGACAGATCAGATTTAACAAGAATGCGATACACTTAAGTAAACATAAAAAGCATCTCAATGTCCCTTTTGGAACAACTGGGGGCTTTTGATCAGAAGAAATTTACAAGTTATTGCACTGTGTTGTGACCAGCTATAAAGCCCAGTCAGAAGCAGGCTAATTCTCTCTTTACAGTTCTCCTAGTAAGAACTCAGTTTGAGGTAAGAGCTGTATGTAAAAAAAGTTATTAAAAGGGTTACCTCAGATTACAACAGGATCTGGACGAGATGGGCCAATCGGCCGAGAAGTGGCAGATGGAGTTTAATTCCGATAAATGCGAGGTGGTGCATTTTGGAAAAGCAAATCTTAGCAGGACTTATACACTTAATGGTAAGGTCCTAGGGCGTGTTGCTGAACAAAGAGACCTTGGAGTGCAGGTTCATTGCTCCTTGAAAGCGGAGTCACAGGTAGATAGGATAGTGAAGAAGGCGTTTGGTATGCTTTCCTTTATTGGTCAGAGTATTGAGTAGAGGAGTTGGGAGGTCATGTTGCAGCTGTACAGGACATTGGTTAGGCCACTGTTCGAATATTGCGTGCAATTCTGGTCGTCTTCCTATCAGAAAGATGTTGTGAAACTTGAAAGGGTTCAGAAAAGATTGACAAGGATGTTGCCAGGGTTGGAGGATCTGAGCTACAGGGAGAAGCTGAACAGGCTGGGGCTGTTTTCCCTGGTGTGCCGGAGGCTGAGAGGAGACCTTATAGAGGTTTACAAAATTGAGGGGCATGGATAGGATAAATAGGCAAAGTCTTTTCCCTAGGGTCAGGGAGTCCAGAACTAGAGGGCGTAGGTTTAGGGTGAGAGGGGAAAGATATAAAAGAGACATAAGGGGCAACTTTTTCACGCAGAGGGTGGTACGTGTATGGAATGAGCTGCCAGAGGATGTGGTGGAGGCTGGTACAATTGCAACATTTAAGAGGCAATTGGATGGGTATATGAATAGGAAGGGTTTGGAGGGATATGGGCCGGGCGCTGGCAGGTGGAACTAGATTGGGTTGGGATATCTGGTCAGCATGGACGGGTTGGACTGAAGGGTCTGTTTCCATTCTGTACATCTCTATGACTCAATGATCATTTCACACTCAGAAACAAAATGCACTAATATTGAATGTGTGAAGTTTGATAGATGCAACCAGTAACTTAGAGGTAGGCTATACTTGTTGATGGAAAATTGTGAATCTGCAAATTTTAAGGATGGCTTGATGTTGATGAAGGCTGTTCATTTGACGAAGCAAGTCAAAGTTAGAAAATAGATCTGTACATTAATTTGAGTTGACAGTGCGATTGATTTGTAAAAAGCGATCGACTCTGGGGTTTGGTAAACTCTGGCTTTAAAAAAATGGTCGAGGAATGTTGTTCTTGAGTGAGATTAAAGGATCAAATGGAAATTGTTAGAGTGCACATCAAACATGTTTTAAGATGGATAATAGAGCTGGAATGTCTGCTGTTTTCTACATTGGCCTGTGATTGGAGCAAGGTAATTAGCCATTAGGTGTAAAACTCCATTGAATAGGAGGAAAACAACTAAAAGTCATGGCATACATGACTGCCACACGTCAGTGTAAAGAGTAGAAAATCATAGAATTCCTGTATGTAATTCAAAATCAGGATTAAAGCAGAAAAGTTTGTACAATTTACAGCTTATTTATAAAATGGAGGAATTGTAAAGCCAATGCAAACGTTTCGTCCCCTGTCTAGGTGACATCCTCAGTGCTTGGGAGCCTCCTGTGAAACGCTTCTGTGGTGTTTCCTCCGGCATTTATAGTGGCCTGTCCCTGCCGCTTCCGGTTGTCAGTTTCAGCTGTCCGCTGTAGTGGCCGGTATATTGGGTCCAGGTCGATGTGTTTGTTGATGGAGTTTGTGGATGAGTGCCATGCTTCTAGGAATTCCCTGGCTGTTCTTTGTTTGACTTGCCCTATAATGGTAATGAATTTGACTGGGACAACACTACCATTATAGGGCAAGCCAAACAAAGAACAGCCAGGGAATTCCTAGAAGCATGGCACTCATCCACAAACTCCATCAACAAACACATCGACCTGGACACGATATACCGGCCACTACAGCAGACAGCTGAAACTGACAACCGGAAGCGGCAGGGACAGACCACTATAAATGCCGGAGGAAACACCACAGAAGCGCTTCACAGGAGGCTCCCAAGCACTGAGGATGTCACCTAGACAGGGGACGAAACGTTTGCAACAAAAACTTCCAGCTCGGCGAACAGAACCACAGCAATGAGCATCCGAGCTACAAATCTTCTCACAAACTTATTATTTTAACTGCTTACCCTTCAGTATTAAAACAGTGCTGGGTATCTTTCAGCACATGGTAAGTATTTTGGAAAGATTAGAGGTGTTATTTTCCATCCAGGTGATGTCCCAGTCGATGGATCTTTTACAAAGAGCATGATGCCAGAGTGAGAGCTGAGCTTCAATATCTATGAGATGCAGAACTTATTCTTAATAACTGACGTGAATTATTTCAAGCAGTCATTATTTCCTTGGGTACATTGGACATGGATCAAGGGTCAGAGCAAATGCTCAAAAAATGAAATGATTGAAGAATTTCCACCTCCTCAATTTCAGAGTTCCAGCATTTCATGGAGATCAAACAGGGAAGCTTTTAACTCAGTTTGGCAAATATGAATGAACATTTGTGACTTAGGGAAGAAGTTCTAAAGAATTTTGACAGATGCTGAAATCAAGGAAGTGTTGATAGCACTGGACATATTGGCACAATGTGATCCAAAATTGCCAATGATTATCGTTGGAGAGGCATCATTGATTAGGAGCTGTACTTTCCAGATTCAGAGGGATGGTAAATGTAGACTGGTGTGTTGTATATCTTGTTCTTAAGACTGAAACAGAACAGAGGTGGTAGTAATTGAAACTGAAGCCCTGGCTATTCCTGTGTTTGTGAAAAGATTGCATTTTAATGCCTGGATATTTACTTTACAGTTGAGACTGATGACAGTTACTTGATTATCCATTTGGATGTGAAGGAATTAGCAAGGATGTGACCTTGTAAGAATAATAGGGTTGTAATGATAGGGGATATTAACTTTGCAAACATAGACTGAGTTTGCCAGCGTGTTTAGGGCTTAGATGGAGAAGTATTTAAAAATGTTCAAGAAAGTTTTCTTTTTCAATTTGTGGATGTATCTGCTACTTAAATGATTTGGATGTGAACATAGGAGGTATGATTAGTAAGTTTGCAGAGGACACCAAAAGTAGTCATGTAGAGGACAAAGAAGAAGTTTATCTCAGAGTGCAGCTGATCAGATGGGCCAGTGGGCCGAGGAATGGCAGACATTTAACTTCAATAAATGTGAGATGTATTTTGGTAAGGCAAACCAGGACTGGACATATACAGTTAATAGTAGGACCCTGTGGAGTGTTGCTGAACTTGGGGTGTAGGTGCATAATTCCTTGAACGTGGAGTTCGAGTGTTGAAGAAGGCATTTGTCATGCTTGCCCTTATTGGTCAGTGCACTGAGTATAGGAGTTGGGACGTCATGTTATATAAGAACATATGAAATAGGAGCAGGAGTAGGCCATCTGACCCCTCGAGCCTGCTTCACCTTTCAGTAAGATCATAGTTGATTTTTTCATGGACTCAGCTCTACTTTCCTGCTCGCTTACTATAACCCTTAATTCCCTGTCCGTTCAAAATCTATCCATCTCTGCCTTCAAAGCAGTCAATGAGGTAGCCTCAGCTGTTTCATTTGGCAGGGAATTCTGCACATTCACAACATTTTGAGTGAAGTCGTTCCTCCTCAACTCAGTCCTAAATCTGCTCCTCCTTATTTTGAGGCTATGCCCCCTAGTCTGGTTTCATCCATCAATGGAAACAACCTCCCTGCTTCTATCTTAGCTATTCCCTTCATAATTTTATATGTGTTTCTCAGATTTCCCCTTATTTTTCTAAATTGCAATGACAATATTCCCAGTCTACTCAATTTCTCCTCATAAACCAATCCTCTTAACCAGTATCACCACCTCTGCAACCTCTCCAGTGCTAGTATATCCTTTTCTTAAGTAAAAGATCAAAACTGTACATAGTACTCCAGATCTGGCTTCACCATCACCACCATCCCTGTTTTTAAACTCCATCCCTCTAGCAGTGAAGGACAATCTTCCATTTACAGTCTTGATTACCTGCTTCACTTTCAAACAGGCATTTTGTATGGGGGCTGTACAGGACATTACTGAGGCCATTTTTGGAAGCCTGCATTCTTTCTATAGCAGGGAGACCAGAATTGAATGTTGTTAAACTTGAAAGGGTTTAGAAAGGATTTAGATTAGATTAGATTAGATTACAGTGTGGAAACAGGCCCTTCGGCCCAACAAGTCCACACCGACCCGCCGAAGCGAAACCCACCCATACCCCTACATTTACCCCTTACCTAACACTACGGGCAATTTAGTATGGCCAATTCACCTGACCCTGCACATCTTTGGACTGTGGGAGGAAACCGGAGCACCCGGAGGAAACCCACGCAGACACTGGGAGAACGTGCAAACTCCACACAGTCAGTCGCCTGAGGCGGGGATTGAACCCGGGTGTCTGGCGCTGTGAGGCAGCAGTGCTAACCACTGTGCCACCGTGCCGCCCACTAAGGATGTTACAAGGATGTTTCTGGGATTGGTGGGTTTGAGCTACAGAGAGAGGCTGAATAGGCTGGGGCTTTGTCATCTGTAGTGTCAGAGACTTAGAGGTGACCTTCTGGAGGTTTATAAAATCATGAAGGGCATGGTTAGGGTGAATAGTCAAGGACTTTACCCCATGTAGAGGAGTCCAAGACTGTAGGGTGTATAGGGTTTAAGCTGAGAGAGCAACAATTTAGAAGTGACTTGAGGGAGAACTTTTTTTACACAGAGGGTGGTGCATGTACAGAACAAATTCCAGAGAAAGTGGTGGAGGAGGGTACAATTAAAATATTGTAAAGGCATCTGAGTGGGTACACGAATAGGAAGAGCTTAGAGGCCTGTGGGACAAATCTGTGGGACTAAATTTGCACATTCTCCCCATGTCTGCATGGGTTTCTTCCGGGTGCTCCGGTTTCGTCCCACAGTCCAAAGATGTGCAGGTCAGGTGAATTGGCCATGCTAAATTGCCCATAGTGTTAGGTAAAAGGGGTAAATGTAGGGGTATGGGTGGGTTGCGCTTCGGCGGGGCGGTGTGGGCTTGTTGGGCCGAAGGGCCTGTTTCCACACTGTAAGTAATCTAATCTAATCTAAATGAGGATATCTGGTTGGTGTGGATGGGTTCGACTGAAGTGTCTGTTTCCATATAACTCTGACTGTATGACCTAGAGTATAAAGATTTTGTGTGGTGGTCTTGAGATTTGCTGCTCCAACTGAAAATGCGCAAGGAAAGAACAGACCACTGTAGCCCATATTGTTGCACATTCCAATAGCAAGGCCTCAAATAGAGCTTACAAGTTTTGTTCCAGATGAAGACTTTTAGTTCACTAATGACACGTAAAAATGTACATAAAGTCAAAAGAATGTGCTCAAAAAGAATACTGTATCAAAGATTGGCCAGAATAATTTCTGTGCAATTCCATTGGAAGATGATATTTTGAGCAAAGGAAATCATCTCGCTGTTATGGATGACATGCTAATTTATGAGAAAGCTTAGACTCAACTGGAGTCCTGGTTACATAAGGTCACTTGGGTTTCATGACATGTTATACCCAAGTGCAAAATTACGTTTGGTAACCGGAGCCTTCAAAAATGATTAAAAGAGAAGAAATCCAGTTGCATGACATCGGCTATCAATCAGGAGGAGCAAAAGGAGACAAGATGGCATCGTCACTTCCATCCTGAGTTCAAATAAATGTATTCTGAGATGTTTCTACGGTCTGGATGGAAATATTTTTTATTGTGATTGACTACTTATTCAAAGTGGATAGAGGTAAAATGAGTATATTGCTTATGATTACTGCTTATGCTAATACTGGGCAAGTCAGATCCTTCGATTAATAGATCACAAGATTTAATTTTTGCAGTTAGTCACTGTGATGGTCAGTCACTGACACATTTTTGTGAGTTGCAAGTGTGAAGACACATTTTTTTCTTCAAAAGAATGCAAGTTTGTTGCTTCAAAGAAAAGAACCAACCTTATCTATCGGATCTGTTGTTTCAACTTTTTCCCAGCAATAGCATTTTCAGGCACTCAATTTCACTCTATCTTAACTCTTTGATTTCTGACCTAAGTGACTCTCTTCAGTTCTAATGGCCTAGTGATTTCTTTCTAGTTCTACTGCCTTCAACCTTCTTTGATAGCTTGAAAGATGAAACACAATCTCTCTCACAACTTGGACTGCTGAAATAGCCTCAAGACTTCATAAACCACTTTATCTTTTGTTGGAGTGAAAGTATTCTGCTACACAGAGAAATATGTTTCCTTTCATGGGGGGCATGGATAGGGTAAATAGACAAGGTATTTTCCCTGGGGTGGAATGGGGTCCATAACCAGAAGGCATAGGTTTAGGGTGAGAAGAGAAAAATTTAAAAGGGATCTAAGGGGCAACTTTTTCACATAGAGGGTGATGCATGTATGAAAAGAGCTGCCAGAGGAAGTGATGGAGGCTGGTACAATTACAACATTTAAAAGGCATCTGGATGAATATATGAATAGGAAGGGTTTAGAGGGACGTGGGCCAAGAACTGGCAAATGGGACTAGATTAAGTGAGGATTTCTGGTTAGCATGGACGAGTTGGAGCAAAGGATCTGCTTCCATATTATACTTCTCTATGACTCTATGAACTCAAACCACTAAGGTCTATATTCCCTATATATCATAAACATTCAAGACTATAAACACTTCTTTGATCAACACAACAGGTATTCTGTTGGGCACTTAAGATAAATCTGCTTAGACAGGGTTGTTTAACTCATTGTTCCAAATGAGATAAGGATTTTTTAAAAATGCTTTCACTGAACTGAAACCATCATCTATTTTACCTCTTTTATTTGAAATCTACATTCTTTGATGATCATACTACTTTATTATAATACGGTCACACACTGAAGCTCTCTGTATTATTGAATGAAATTTTGTCACAAATTGGATTTCTCACATTCATTTTTCTTCATTATTGAAAACTGCGAAGACTTTACTGAATCGTCTAGGTTTATGCATATGACTAACTTTCCGTGATTCCCACAAACTGATAGTGAGGTAAACAGTTGGGTTTGGATGGTAAAAGATTCATTAAAGGAGATTTCATTAACATCTTTGCTAAATTATTGTTCCATCTGGTCTGGCTCTATGCAAGTCTTTGATAGGAAGAAATCTGCAGATTGTTTGGCATAAATTAACGCCATGCCCCACAGCAACAAATTTTGATAAAGTGAAAGAGGAGAATGATGTGTATTGTTGAAGTCAAATGCAGAATTACAATATTGTCACAGAGTACACCTGATCTGTAACTTGGAGAACGTGTGGATTGGCAATCAGAATCATCAAGGCCAGGTTCTCGAGAGAACACTACACTATAATAGTGTTGTGTGAAGACAGAAAAACAGAATTGTGTGAATAAACGGAATGCACTAGTTACTACAAGGAGGCAACCATCTGAACAGTTGACCATTTCTTCAAGAAATCTGGAAGATGTTTTGTACAGTCATTTGGTATTGTATAATTATTCTGTCTAACAGAGCTAAGACAGCTTGAATTCTTAATCACCAAGAGAGCTGAGAACAATGTTCCCTCTAAGTTTAGTTGTTACCTCATGGATTTCAGAGTTTTTTGTATGGTACATTTAAATGTGAGTGGAAGTCATACGGCAGAAGGTGGAGTGTGTGTGGAATGCATCTTACAGGGAACATTGGCCTTGAAGACCACCAGTTAGATTGATGAAACCATAATGGGAATGGGGAGGCGACCTCTACATTGGTTGGAGTCATGCAAAAAAGAAAATGGCTTTGATTGTTTGAGGTCAGTTATCTCAGTTCCAGAAGACCTCAGTAGGTGTTTCTCAGGGTAGTGTCCCAGGCCCAATATCTTCAGATGCTTCATAATGAATATCACTCTATCAATAATCTTCCTTCTATCAATAATCTCTCCATCAGTACGTCAGAAGTGGGCATGATTATTAATGATTGTAGAATGTTTAGCGCCATTTGCAAGTCTTCAGTTTCAAAGTAGTCCATATCCATGTGCAGCAGGACCTGAAAATACCCAGGTTTGGGCTGACGAGTGCCAATTAATGTGTCTGCCATGCACATGTCTCCCAGTGATCATCAACAAGAGAGAAACTGACCAACCGCTTCTTGACATTCAATGGCATTACCATTAATAAATCCTCAACTTTCAGCATTCTGGAGATCATCATTGATCAGAAACTGAACTGGCTGGCCATAATAAATATTGTGGCTGCAAGAGCAGGTTATAAACGGGGAGTCCTGCATAGAATAAGTTTCTTCCTGACTCCCCAAAGCTTGTTCATGATATACAAGGCCCAAGGCACGTGTGTGATGGAATGCATATCACTTGCTTGGATGAATATAGTTCCAACAACACTCATGAAGTTATGCACTTTTTCCCACCCTCAGTGCTTGTCTTTATAGTCTTCCTTATTAATGTTTCTAGTCTCTCTGTTCTCTTCGTCACCTTTGCTATTCTTTACTCCTTATTTCTCACCAGGGTCTTTGACTCTCAACTTTTGTTTCTTTTCTTATGCTCTCATCTCTCAATAAACCTCTGTCCCTAATTCTCCCAGTTGCACAACGAGACTGCCATTAGATTTTGGCTCCTTATCTAAACAAACATATACTTACAGTGGAGGCAGTTCAAAGAAGATTCACCTGGTTTACCCTGGTTGTGGAGGACTATTGGGAGGAGAGGTTGAATAGGTTGGGTCTGTATTCATTGGATTTTAGAATGAGAGGTGGCCTTCTTGAAACATAGGTTCTTGGGGGACTTGACAAAATATATGCAGAAAGGTTGTTTACCTTTCTGGGAGCGTCTAGGACCAGAGAACATGGTCTTGGAATAAAACAAATGAGAAATTTCTTCTCTCAGGGTCATGAATTGTGGGATTTCACTGTATTTGTGAATTTTACTGCAGAGGATTGTAGAACCTGGGACATTAATTATATCTCAGACAAAGATGGATTTTTAATCAACAAGTAAGTTGAGGGTTATGGGGAAAAGACTGGAAAGTGGAGTTGAGGGTTATCAGATCAGCCATGATATCATTGAATGGCGGAGGATAAGAATGCTTCTGCTCCTATATTTTATGATCTTCGTTATGGCCTTCCTCCACTTTTCCATCCTTCGTTGTGATAGACCTGCTTTCAACCAATGGAACATACTAGTTAGTCTTCTTAGTAACAGAATTGAATTAGATTGTGATTTTTTTTGTGTCTTCAGATCATTTACTCAAAATGTCAAAAAATTTTTTCTATTTCACTAGCTGTGGAAGAGGCTGGAGGGGACTCTTACAAATACAGTTTAAGGGTAAGTTGGACTGTTTACAAACTTACACTTGTTGAGAGCAATTTATTTATTAAGGGAAAACTATTATTCGCTACAATTAATCATCTGACCATCAGTATAACTGCAATGGGAGGAATCTTTCAAGAATCCTAGGTTCTGGAATAGTGTCCGAGGATTAGAAAACTACTAGATTAGATGGGTTGCAACTTTGTCACCTGTGATTTTATTGAGTATACTTGTAGCTAAATTGTTATATAATTGGCCAACCCGCACAGATCTTAAAATTTACATACTTGCCCTGACTATTGACCCACAGATTCCTTTCCCCTTGTCCAATCTGAATGTAAAAATCTACTGCCTCAGCCAACTTCATCGAATTTAGGCAAGTGGATGTGTTATTTGGTCAGCCAAATACTGATTGACAAGTTGTGGAAAATCCTTGTATGTTTAGTACAGAGAGATTCATGCAACTTAATGAGGCCTTTTAAATGAAACTTAATCATATTTTCCTTTACAGATTTGGAGATGCCAGTGTTGGACTGGGGTGTACAAAGTTAAAGATCACACAACACCAGGTTATAGGCCAACAGGTTTAATTGGAAGCACTAGCTTTCAGAACGTCGCTCCTTCATCAGATGGTTGTCCTTCAGGCACAACCATCTGATGAAAGAGCAACGCTCTTTCAGTGGAAATCTCTCTGCTGACTAGAATCATACTTGGCATAAAGGAAGATCACTAATGATTGCACAGTACTTAGCATGCTACAGACTTCTCATAATAAAGCAGTCCATGTCCAAATATCTGGACAGTATCCAGGCTTGGGCTAACAAGGGACAAATAACATATGCTGCACAAGCACCAGGCGCTGACCGTATGCAGCAAGGGTGAATCTAACCATCATCCTTAGGGATTACCACTGAAGAGTAACTAAACTGCACTAATCATATCGATACTATAAATACAAGAACAGCTCTTGGAATCTTACAGCAAATAATTCACCTCCTGACTCGCAATCTCTACAGCACAAGTCAAGAGTATGATGAAATAGCCATCATTTGCCTGGATTGAAGCTCCAACAGATTTAAGAAGTTTGCCACTATCCAGGACAAATCAACCCGTTGCATTGGCACCATATCCACAAACTCTCAGTCCTTTCTACTCTGGTCAGTAGCAGTAGTGTATACTATCTACAAGATGCATTATAGAATTTCATCTAGGCTGTTTGGATAGCACCTTCCAACACAACCACAACAATTTAGAATTTCCTTCTAAATACTGGCACCAGGTTCTGTATACCAGTTACTCAACAGGACTCTTCTTACTGCACCTTGCAAAGCTATGAATTCTTTGACCCAAAAGGAAAAGGGCAGCAAATGTACGACAACTTACAAGATCCCCTCCAAGCCACTCACCATCCTCATTTTGAAATATACTGGCATTCCTTCACTGTTGCTGAGTCAAATTACTGGAATTCCCTCTCTAGCACCATTGTGAGTCTACCTGCATGAAAGGACTGCAGTGGCTCAAGAAGGCAGCAGACTACTACCTTTCAAGGGCAACTACGCATGGGCAATAAATGTGGCCTAGTCAGTAGCACCCACATCTCTTGAATGAATGTGAAAAGACTGTTCCAACGACTGAATGCTAATAACTAGAGGATATACCATTAATGAATTGGTAAAAAGAAAACAAAATTGATGTGAATAACTGTTTTTATAACAAGTGGTTAGGACGAGAATGTCTTGCCAAAGTATAAAGTTAAAAATCACACAACACCAGGTTATAGTCCAATAGGTTTAATTGGAAGCACACTAGCTTTCGGAGCGACGCTCCTTCATCAGGTGATTGCATCACAATCACCTGATGAAGGAGCGTCGCTCCGAAAGCTAGTGTGCTTCCAATTAAACCTGTTGGACTATAACCTGGTGTTGTGTGATTTTTAACTTTGTACACCCCAGTCCAACACCGGCATCTCCGAATCATTGCCAAAGTATGTAGTGGTTAGCAATTCAGTAGTTGCCTGCAGAATGGCGTTGGATAAATACTTGATGGAGAATTGTTGCCTGAATGTGTAGAAAGAGTAGAGACATGGGACTACTAACTGGATTGTTATTTGAAAGAACTCCACAGACTTTCTGGGATAAGTTTCCACTTTGTAGATTATGCTGTGATGTTCAAAGAGAAAAATCTGAAAGTTTCCAACGGGTAAATTTACAAATAAAAATAATACGCTCAGTTCCTCCACTTCCCAAACCCTTAGAATTGAAATTAGGTTTCAATATGAACTTAGAGTAAAACACTTCATATTCTCATTATTTTGTAATTTTTTTTGTTTTTTTTAGCCATGTACAGAAGTCCTGTTTTTGGACATATTTCACGAATATAGCCAAACACTCACCCCTGTGTTGTTAGAAATGGTTCAAAATCTACATGGTAAGTTTGTTATATTTTAAAAATAGATACTTAATTTAAATGTGACATAATATTTTATCAGAGAGAATATTTTGATAAGTGCTTTCAAGTCTCTCAAACTAAAATTTGTAAAATGGAAAGTCCCCTATTGGCACCATATTATTCAAATTCAGACTACATGCAAATGTTTTTTGTTTATTGTACAAAATTGTTGGGATATTTTTCTGTGTGAATTTTTTTCATGGATGTCATTTATATATAATATCCAAGGATGTATCAAAATAATTATGCACACTAACAGTATGTTAGAATTTCAACCAATTTTTCTTTTATTTGTTCAAGGGATAAATGTGTTGTTGTGGTTCTGTTCGCCGAGCTGGAGGTTTTTGTTGCAAACGTTTCGTCCCCTGGCTAGGTGACATCATCAGTGCTTGGGAGCCTCCTGCGAAGTGCTTCTTTGATGTTTCCTCCGGTGTTTATAGTGGTCTGTCCCTGCCGCTTCCGGTTGTCAGTTTCAGCTGTCCGCTGTAGTGGTTGGTATATTGGGTCGAGGTCGATGTGTTTGTTGATGGAGTTTGTGGATGAGTGCCATGCCTCTAGGAATTCCCTGGCTGTTCTCTGTCTGGCTTGCCCTATGATAGTAGTGTTGTCCCAGTCGAATTCATGTTGCTTGTTGTCTGCGTGTGTGGCTACTAAGGATAGCTGGTCGTGTCGTTTCGTGGCTAGTTGATGTTCATGTATGCGGATTGTTAGCTGTCTTCCTGTTTGTCCTATATAGTGTTTAGTGCAGTCCTTGCATGGTATTTTGTACACTACATTCGTCTTGCTCATGTTGGGTATCGGGTCCTTCGTTCTGGTGAGTTGTTGTCTGAGCGTGGCTGTTGGTGTGTGTGCCGTTATGAGTCCTAGGGGTCGCAGTAGTCTGGCAGTCAGTTCAGAGATGCTCCTGATGTATGGTAGTGTGGCTAGTCCTTTTGGTTGTGGTATGTCCTCGTTCCGTTGTCTTTCTCTTAGGCATCTGCTGATGAAGTTGCGCGGGTATCCGTTTTTGGCGAATACCTTGTATAGGTATTCCTCTTCTTCTTTTTGCAGTCCTGGTGTACTGCAGTGTGTTGTGGCCCTTTTGAATAGTGTCCTGATGCAGCTTCGTTTGTGTGTGTTGGGGTGGTTACTTTCATAGTTTAGGACTTGGTCTGTGTGTGTGGCTTTCCTGTATACTCTTGTAGTGAATTCTCCGTTCGGTGTTCTCTGTACCATCACGTCTAGGAATGGGAGTTGGCTATCCTTTTCTTCTTCTCCTCCTCTCCTCTCGTGAATCGGATAAATGTGTCAATGGCAGGGCCAGTGCTTTGTGCTCATCTGTAATTGTCCTTGGAAATGTTGTGGTGTGCCACAATGTGGTGTGATTGTGGTATTTGTCTGGTGTAGGTATTCCTACAGTATTGCTGGGAGAGAGTTTCAGTCTATTGATGCAACTACAGTGAAGGAGAAAAAAACGTATTTACCAATCAAGATGTTTTGTGACTTATTAGTGTGGGGTTGGGAGGCATACTGTGCACCTACTCCCTTTATCTTACCCTGTGGAAGAAGCTGTAGAGTATTACTTGCGCTTCCCTTGAAGTTGGTAAACCTGACAAGCGTGATGCAATGTCTGTGCTGCTTCTCACCACATAAGAGGTTTAATGGATTCACCCTACAGATGAACAGAAAACACTTAGTGTAATCACGTTATTTAATTGTAAGAGGGGTTGGGTCGGGGCTGGTTGGTTATTAGGAGTATCAAATTTGACAAGTGGGAGAAATTGATAATTTCAGGCGGGTGTCAGTTGTCAGGGCTTCGGTTGGAGGGGGTGGGGTTTGGTGGAGGGGTGTAGGTGGCAGGCAGTTCAATACTAATCCAGAGGTTAGAATAGATTTTTAATTCACTAACCTTTGTTGGTTAAGTGTTTTGTTTCACTGAGCCAGAACTGCTCGATGTTTCTGACTTTGAGGGGTTTTTATTTTGTAGAGGATTCCAGATGCTCATTGGAGTTTTAATTTTCCAGGTAGTTCCATTTGAATCAACTATGTCAGGGATTCCTGACATGTATTTTAAGTCTACGCTGCTCGAATGACTCTCTGATCCTTGGAATATTTGGGATTATATATCATGGGGATCTATTTCATTGGGAATACAATGTGCAATACATGTTTATGATACTTATGCAATTTGTATACTATTCTTAAGTTAAAACTAAGTACCAAATTTTATTGGCTATTAGAAGGTAACAAAAAGTAGCAAAGTAATTCCATTGAGGGCTAAATTCCATGTTTTCTAATTTTTTTTATTCTTTATTTCTGTACTTGACTTGTATTTGCACTCACTTGAAGTAAAAAAAAGCAAAAAGCCATTAATGTTATTTGGAACCATTTTAGTGTGAAAGGGTGAGACAAGGTGGAATTTTTAAAGTGCATCCAGGAGACCTTTTTGTGCCAGTCCACACATAGTCCTTTTGAAGATGGGGTAGTGCTAATCCGAGGGAAGGAAGCTGGTCAAATGGCTGAGCTTTCAGTGGTTCGGGACAGTGACTACAACCTTCTAAGTTTCAAAGTCAGGAGAAGAGATAGGGCTAATGCAGAAGTCAAGTATCTAAATTGGGCATTTCAATGTCATAAGACTGGATCTGGAAACGTAGACTGGGAGCAGCTGCTTGCAGGTAAGTTTACATTTCGAAAGTGGGAGTCATTTAAAGTTGTGTAATGAGAATTCAGTGCTAGCGTGTAAGGGTAAGAGTGAAGGGTATGAGCAGTAGGTCTTGTGAACCCTGGACATCAAGGGATAGCGAGAATTTGATAAAGAAAAAAGAAGGAAGCATGTGTTAGATAGCATGCATTAAAAATACGGAGCCCTTCAAAAGTGCTTAAAGTTTAGGAGGGTGCTTATAAAAAAATAATTAGAGGGCAGTGATGGGCCACAAAATATCTTTGGAAAACCAGAAGACATTTTGTAAGTATGTTAAGGGTTAGAGGATTACCAGGGAAAGAGTGGGTCTTTTTTGAGACCAAAGGGGAATCAGAAGATGTAGGTGAGGTCTGAAATGAATATTTCTTATTTGTATTCACAGTGGATATTATTTGTGATGGTGTGGTCACCACACCATTGGAAGGACCTGAGTATGTAAAGATAATTAAGGAAATGGTTTTAGATGTTTTGGTGGGGATGGCTAATGTTGTTCCTTTGTTTAAGAAGGGCAGCAGGGGTAGGCCAGGTATTATAGACCTGTTAGTCTGACATGAGTGGTAGGGAAATTATTGGAAAAATTCATAAGACAGGATAAATGAAGACTTGGAAAAGTGAGGATTGATCAGCGATGGTCAGAATGGATTTATGAGAGGGAGATACTGTCTGACTAATTTAATTGAGTTTTTGACTAAATGTACTGATGAGGGGTTTTTTTTGTGATTGGAAGCTTATGCCCAGCGGTGTACCACAGGTTTCAGGTGTGGGATTCTTGCTGTTTGTTATGTCCGTTAACGACTTTGATATGAACATAGCAGACATGAATATTAATGGTGCTATTGACAGTGAGGAAGATGGTCTCAGGGTACAATCTTATATTGGTCAGCTGGTAGATTATGCAGAACATTGACAAATGGAATGAATCCTTATGTATGTGAGATTATGCCTTTTGGGAGGGCCAGTAAGTGAACGATGTATACAATGAATGGTGGGTTCCTGGGGCGTACTGAGGAACTTGGGGACCTCAGGGCACAAGTCCATAGATTTGGGACGCTTACCTGCATTAGTTGGGGTGTAGAATATAAAGGTTGAAAACGTGTTGCTGGAAAAGCGCAGCAGGTCAGGCAGCATCCAAGGAACAGAATCCTTCCTGAAGAAGGGCTTATGCCCGAAACGTCGATTCTGTTCCTTGGATGCTGCCTGACCTGCGCTTTTCCAGCAACACATTTTCAGCTCTGATCTCCAGCATCTGCAGTCCTCACTTTCTCCTTGTAGAATATAAAGGACCAAGGAAGTCTTGTTACAGTTACATAAAACGTTGGTTAGTTCCACTGATGCAATACTTTGTGCAGTTCTGATCACCACACCATTGGAAGGACATGATTGCATTGGAGGGGATGAAGATTCAGCAGGATGTTGCCTGGATGGAAAGTCTCCATTATGATGTGTTTGTTTTCTTTGGCACAGAGGAGACGGAGATGGGATCTGATTGAGGTAAAAAATATGAGAGGGATGGGCAGGATTGATCATCTTATCCCTGTGGCAGACATGTCTAAAACTAGAGGGCATAAGTTTAAACGAGGAGTATGTGGTTTAGAGAAGATCTAAAAAAAGGTTCTTTTTTTACCCATATAGATTGCGCTGCCTCAGAGCGTGGTGGAGGCACGTACTCTCTCAATAATTAAGAAACATCTGGGTGAGTTCTTAAAATTCCAGGGCATAGTAGGCTATGTACCAAGCGCAGGTAAATAAGATTAGTGTAGTTTGTTGTTTGTTAGTCAGCATTGATACAGTGGGCTGAAAGGTCTATTTGTATGCTGTATGACTGTGACTCTATAATCTGAAAACATGTTCTTGGTATTTTTCAGGACCATCCGATGTCGATAATACTGTTGATCTAGTGATCAAAGATGCTGGTATGTTATGTGTTGCAGTATTTTTTCAGCTCAATCAAGAGACAATGTATTCCTTTTAGGGTGAAAGGAAAGGCTGGTAGGTATAGGAAGTGCTGGATGACTAAAGAAATTGAGGGTTTAGATAAGAGTAGTGCTGGAAAAGAACAGCAGGTCAGGCAGTATCCGAGGAGCAGGAAAATTGACATTTCGGGCAAAAGCCTTTCATCAGGATGAAACTTCGATTTTCCTGCTCCTTGGAATGCTGCCTGACTTGCTGTGCTTTTCCAGCACCACTCTTATCTAAACTCTGGTTTCCAGCATCTGCAGTCCTCACTTTTGCCTAAAGAAATTGAGGGTTTGGTTAAGGAAAAGAAGGAAGCATATGCCAGGTATAGACAGGATAGATCAAGTGAATACTTAGAAGAGTATAAAGGCAATAGGAGTATACTTAAAAAGGGAAATCAGGAGGGCAAAAAGGGGACATGAGATAGCTTTGGCAAATAGAATTAAGGAGAATCCAATGGGTTTATACAACTACATTAAGGACAAAAGGGTAACTAGGGAGAGAATAGTGCCCCTCAAAGATCAGCAAGGCGGCCTTTGTGTAGAGCTGCGGGGGATGGAGGAAGATACTAAATGAATATTTTGCATCAGTGTTTACTGTGGAAAAGGACATGGAAGATATAGACTGTAAGGAAATAGATGGTGACATCTTGAAAAATGTCCATACTACAGAGGAGGAAGTGCTGGATGTCTTCAAATGCATAAAAGTGGATAAATCCCCAAGACCTGATCAGGTGTACTCTCGAACTCTGTGTGAAGCTAGGGAAGTGATTGCTGGGCCACTTGCTGAGATATTTATATCATTGATAGTCACAGGTGAGGTGCCGAAGGTTGGCTAATGTGGTGCCACTGTTTAAGAAGGGTGGTAAGGACAAGCCAGGGAACTATAGACCAGTGAGCCTGACGTCGGTGGTGGGCAAGTTGTTGGAGGGAATCCTGAGGGACAGGATGTACGTGTATTTGGAAAGGCAAAGACTGATTAGGGGTAGTCCACATGGCTTTGCGCATGGGCAATCATGTCTCACAAACTTGATTGAATTTTTTGAAAAAGTAACGAAGAGGATTGATGTGGGTAGAGCGGTAGACATAATCTATGTGCTCTTCAGTAAGGCATTCAACAAGGTTCTCCATGGGAGACTGGTTAGCAAGTTTAGATCTCATGGAATACAGGGAGAATAGCCATTTGGATACAGAATTGGAATGAAGGTAAAAGGCAGAGGGTGGTGGTGGAGGATTGTGTTTCAGACTGGAGACCTGTGACCAGTGGAGTGCCACAATGATCGGTGCTAGATCCACTACTTTTCATCATTTGTATAAATGATTTGGATATGAGCATAAGAGGTATAGTTCGTAAGTTTGCAGATGACACCAAAATTGGAGGTGTAGTGGACAGCGAAGAAGGTTACTTCAGATTACAGTGGGATCTTGATCAAGTGGACCAATGGGCTGAAAAGTGGCAGATGGAGTTTAATTTAGATAAATGTGAGGTGCTTCATTTTGGGAAAGCAAATCTTAGCAGGACTTATACACTCGATGATAAGGTCCTTGGAGTGCAGGTTCATAGCGCCTTGAAAATAGAGTCGCAAGTAGATAGGATAGTGAAGAAGATGTTTGGTATGCTTTCCTTTATTGGTCAGAGTATTGAGTACAGGAGTTGGGAGTCATGTTGCAGCTGTACAGGATATTGATTAGGCCACTTTGGACTATTGTGTGCAATTAAGGTCTCCTTCCTATCGAAAGGATGTTGTGAAACTTGAAAGAGTTCAGAAAAGATTTACAAGAATGTTGCCAGGGTTGGAGAATTTGAGCTATAGGGAGAGGTTGAATAGACTAGGTCTGTTTTCCCTGGAGCGTCGGAAACTGAGGGGTGACCTGATAGAGGTTTGTGAAACCATGAGTAGAGTAAATAGGCAAAGTCTTTTCTCTGTGGTGGGGGAGTCCAGAACTAGAGGGCATAGGTTTAAGGTGAGAGGGGGAAGATATAAAAGAGACCTAAGGAGCAACGTTTTCATGCAGAGGGTAGTACGTGTGTGGAATGAGCTGCCAGAGGAAGTGGTGGAGGCTAATACAATTGCAATATTTAAAAGGCATCTGGATGGGTATATGAAAAGGAAGAGTTTGGAGGGATATGGGCTAGGTGCTGGCAGGTGGGACTAGATTGGGTTGGATATCTGGTCGGCATGGATGAGTTGGACCGAAGGGTCTATTTTCATGCTGTCCATCTCTATGACTCTGACTCTAAGTACTGTGGTTAGATTCAGTGTTATTGATTTTCATTGTATGTTTTATTTTGAAGAAATTACATTGAATTGAACACAAGATAATTTAAGAATGATTTGTCATGACCTTCTGTGGAAGTAGAAAACATAAATTATGCACTTTATATTAGTGTTAATAAATTAAATTTATTATGAAATTATTTTATATTGTTGATACTTCATTTTTCTTAATAGTGTACAATGCAGTTGGATTAGCAGCCTATGAACTTTTTGATAGTGTTGACTTTGACCAGTGGTTCAAGAACCACTTACTGGCTGAATTACAGGTTACTCACATAAGGTAAGCTATTGTTGTTTAACTCACTTAAGAATCTATTCTTTAGGTGTTTAAAGACATGTCTAGTGGGATATTGAAGTGTTCGTACAATGCACTTTAGTTTCTTATTCTGTCTTTGCAGTTCGTAATTGTCTCTTTGGGGTTATTTCAGTTTCACCTTCTTCTGTCTTTGTAATCCCTTCCACTTTGGCATTATCTTTCTCAGTTTGGACAATGGAATGTCTAACCTATGGATATTAGGTACAAATATAATTGGAATCTGTCTATTTGGATAGCAATCCTATTACATTAACACAATGTGATGAAAATGTGATGTTGCTTCTCAAAGCAAATCTGCACATTCACAGTTTTGCTCGACTAGTAAGATATTGTTATTTATGTTGTGAAATAATTTTACCATCAATAGGAAGATGATGGCAACCAAAACCATGTTTAGTTTGAGAATTATCCATTATTTTTTCTATTATATCTTCTAAATCAATTTCTGTAGTTGATGTGCCAATGACCTTTACCAATGCTGTTGTTGCAGCATCAAATATTTGAAACTACATTTACATGCAGCCTGACCTTGGGAAAGTGAACTAAATGCCATATGCTTCTATGTTACTGTAGATCATTGAAAATAAGATGATCCCTGTCTTGGATGCCAAAATACATGTTTAGACTGATATTTTGTCCATAATTAATGCTTCATTTTTCAGCTAATAAATTTAGGACTAAATTCTTCTTATGAGTTATCTTCAATTTTTCAGCTTAGAAATTAATGTTTAGGTTTATGCTCAGTTCAAAAGTTGGTACATGGAATCAAGCAGACGAAATGGACTGTATCACCAAGATGAGGTTGAGTCCGTGATTAAGGAAGCAAATGTAATGTTATCATTTATCTCAAGAGGGTTGGAATATAAAAGCAGTGATGTGCTTCCGAGACTTTATAAAGCTCTAGTTAGGCCCCATTTGGAATACTGTGTCCAATTTTGGGCCCCACACCTCAAGAAGGACATACTGGCACTGGAGCATGTCCAACAGAGATTCACATGGATGATCCCTGGAATGATAGGCCTAACATACAATGATCAGCTGAGGATCCTGGGATTGTATTCGTTAGAGTTTAGAAGGTCAAGGGGAGATATAATAGAAAGTTACAAGATAATGCATGCCTTAGAAAGGGTGGTGCTGGGAAGTTGTTTCCATTAGGCGGGGAGACTAGGACCTGTGGGCATAGCATTAAACTTATGGGGGGTAAATTTAGAACAGAAATGAGGAGACATTTCTTCAACCAGAGAGTAGTGGTCCTGCGGAATGCATTGCCACAGAGCACAGTTGAGGCTGGGACGTTAAATGTCTTCAAGGCCGAGATTGATAACTTCTTGATCTTGCATGGAATTAAGGGCTACGGGGAGAATGCGGGTAAGTGGAGTTGAAATGCCCATCAGCCATGATTAAATGGTGGAGTGGACTCGATGGGCCAAATGGCTTGACTTCCACTCCAATGTCTTATGGTCTTATGATACATTAGAGTTCAAACATGCTCACATGAAGCAGATTGCATATTGTAGTCTATGAACAGCAGTTTTACCATATTTACAAATGATGACCACTACAGGAGCACCACTGGATCACATTTTAATCTCTGTATATAACTCAAATGTTTTGAAAGGATATTTCAAAGCTTCAGTGGTTGGCTTACATATCACGATATACAGTTATTATTGTTGTAAGCTTTGCTGATCTACTTGCTTACTTAGTGGGACTTCCCTCTAATATCCCAACTAACCTCGCAGTTCTATACAGTAGTTCAGAGTTTGTTTTGGGAGTGTAAGATGTTTGAAAGTGTATATTACTCTGATTATAAGTGGTCAAATTGGAGTTGAGGCTGTAACTTCTGTTCCCAAGGTCCCTGCTTCTTGGTCCTGATGTTCTCTGGAGTGTGTGTGAGACCCCTCTGATTTGAGTGGCTTCCTTTAACTAGTTATTTGGTCATTTCCAAGTACAGTGGCTTAGCAGTATTTGATGTAACAATGCAATTAGCAGAAGTTAAATTGAGTTTCCATCTCAGGAAGAGCTGTGCAAAAAACCTTATTGGATATGCTCCGTATTGATTGAGCTGACCCTACGAGCTGAGCTGTCTTAAACAGTTTTACTGAAACTCAGATCTATCATTTCACCCAAAATCTTGCAGCATTGTCTATCAACAATCCATTGAATCGTCAACCAAGGTGAATGCCTTGCATATCTGTCAGCCTTGATTCAATTTGACAGTGAATACTCCAAGCTTCCTGGATTAATATCTCAGTTCCACTGTTTTATTAACACCTATGCAATATAATCAATCGAGGTAACCAGTTTGCATACCTGTCTGTCAGGCCTGATCCAATTCCCAACAAGGTGCTGACTTGTCCAGTTTTTCCAGCATGCCATTCAGTTGGCCAACATTGCTTGCAGTGTCCCAAAAGAGCTTTCATTGCATTTAAAAAGAATGATCCACTACCTACATTCCCCTGTGCAGTTCAGAGTCCAGTCTAGCATTGCATGCATGTGCAGACTGACTAGGATTTTGGCTATGTTGTGACAGTGTTATAGAAAGTAGTATGCATGTGTTGTAATACTCGCACCCAGTCTCCTTTTAACATAAATTTGGGATTCCTGCAATTGGATTCATTTCTCCCTATCCATTTGATTGGCTTTATGAAACCTCATTTTATTCAATGCTGCCTATTTCCACTTCTGCATCATCTATGTCAAAGTCATTTCAGCACGGTAGGAGGCTGTTCAGCTCATCAGGTCCATGTCTGTCCCTCCTGTGACACCACTGCTGCTGAAATCTTTACTCTCAAGCCTTTGTGACCTCTAAAACTTCATTCTTGTGGAGTCCTCTTTCCCAGTTTCTCTTTTTACACAAGTTATTAACTTATCTGAAAAAACAGCTACCTGTATTCTATTTTCACCCTGTTTCTCACTTTGTCCTTTTCATTGACTTACTGTGAGTATTACTGTTCCAGCATATTAAATTTAAAATCCTTGCTACTAGATTTCTAGCTGTTTTATCACACTTTCTCTGCTTTTAAAAATGATCTCTGAGCTCATATTTTTAACAATCTGGGTTAGTCTGCGCTTCAGTGAACTTAAAGGAAATTAGCACAACAGAAAAGTATATTTATATTCAGAAAGGTTCCAGTGTAGAAGAAAAAGTCATAGACATCTAGCAATCTGTCTGGGTGGTTTTTCCTGCATGGATCAGCATTCACGCAGGAATTTCCATTATGAACGATTTCAAGGAATGTTTATATAGTAAGCAATTAAGGATGCCTTGTACATAGAGTACCTTGGACATAGTTGTATTTTTGACTATTATGTACTCATTTTTTTTTAAAGGTTACATTAAAATATTGAATTTGCATTGACACATCGGGTAAGGGCCATACTGTTAATGGGATAATTAAATTCAGACTTGCTCTGATGCATTTGATACTTCAGTAATTTTATTTATGGAGTTTTATGTTGGACGAGAAGAAATCAATTATCCCAGGTTTTTATCGTGCTATGTGCAGATCTAATAGGCCAGCTAAAGTTTCTTTTACTTTCAGACTGATATGTCATAAATCAATTATTAACTTGTATATGGCTGTTTCAGTGCTTTACAAACATGGGTACCTGATTGAAGAAATTTTAAATGCAGAGTGGAAGAAAAAGAGCGTTTTTATGGGTACAACATGCTTTAATGTGGATGGGAATACGATGTGAAGACATGGTAGTTGAGAAGCATAGAGGGGGTCAAGGATTTGTTCAAGTTTAAAAAGAGTGACTGCAGCAGAATTCAAAGGGCAATGAACATAACCGTTGGCAGCATAACTTTATCATGAGGAGCAGCTAGTTAGTTAAATGGCACGTTTGTTGGCAGAAGAGTTGGGAGAACAATAGAATGGCCTTGTAGGTAAGTTGTATCTAAGGAGGGCATTGTGTTATGAATTAGGCCAGACCACTCAAAACATTCTTAAGCAGGCAGCCCCAGACCATAACTTTGCAATTTGTTAAGTGTACAGTGAAAATTACTGGAGTTAGATAGTTAGATTGACTACTAGATTTTAAAACAGACAAAATTTTATTCACTAAATCACAATGAAACACAAAGAACAGAATAAAGAGCTAAGCCTATCCAACTAGATTTAATTGTGCTGTTCTGAATATACACAGATCCCAATAAGCAAGCTCCCTTTAAAAACAAGTAGACAGGTTGAAGTTGAAGGGCAGAAAGAGAGAGTGTGAATTTCCACACAGCTCCTTGTTGAACATCCAACCAGCTGAAGACCTGAACTAAAACTGCTGAGTTGACCACTCCCCTTTCTTTATACAGATCACTTCTAAAACATGACCATTTTGACCTAAGGTCTCATCTGTTTACATATAAACAAAAGGCCTCTCAAAATCCTTTTCGTTTCTGTACCAAACCAGCTTGATTGGAGCCCAGCCCGATATATTGCCCCTCTGGAAAATAAAATCAAGAAAAGAGTCTCCTTGAGTCAAGGAACAGCTTTTAGAAAAAAAAGGACTAGCTTTGTGACAATTTTGGAATATCAGAGTTGCAATCTTGCTTTTAATCAGGAAAAGCCAACTGAATCTTATCTTGAATGCTGGCTTGGTACAGTTGGTAAAGACTTAAATGTCATTTCGTTTGAATAATTGATCTGGATGGAACTTTAAAAGTGTTTTATTTCTCAAATGAAATTAGCATCAACATAATCGGTCTAATCCTTCATTATAAGATCTACACCTTCACACAACTGTTTTTCCAAATTATCTAAACAAACCCAAAAATGAAAAAATTGTTTGCAGCATTTTTGTATCCACTTTCTCTTTTCTTCAAGTTATTTTAAGGGCATCCATCAAAAGAAAGGAAGGTTCCACTCAAAACTTGACTCTTGGAAAGGTTTTTCATCAATATTAAGTACATTGTCATCAGTGTCATCTTATTTTCATTTTTTTTCTTTTATCCACGCACTTGTAGAGTACACCAAGCAGATTTTGTTTTGCTTTGGGTTCAATTGCATAAAACTTTTCCTGAGTCCCTTACACAAAATGTGTGAGAGAATTGGAAAGGTTTGCAGATGTACTAAAATCTGAATATGAATCCTTTAGGCCTTTGTTCATTTGTGGAGTTGATCTAACAAATAATTCCAAAGTTCCAAAATGAGCACACTCACTAATTCCTCCACTCTGCCCTGCAAATGACGGCTTCCTTCCTTGTTTCAGTTTTTTGCTGCCATCACTATGAAGTTGATTGAGAGCATTGTAATTGAACCAGAACTCTCAGCTATGGGTGAAATAGTCTTTTCACAAACTTCCAAACCATTGTTGGACAGATATTTTGCTATGGCTGATTCAGGATCTAAAAGTTGAGTGTTGTCAATATCGGTTACTCATTTAAGAAATGGGGAATTTCTTTACTCAGATGGTTAATCTGTGGAATTCTTTACTGCAGAGGGGTGTCAAGGGTGGGTCATTGAGACATAGAGTCATGCAGCAAGGAGACAGACTCTTCGATCCAACCACCAGAAATGCACTTGATACAAATTCTTTGAGGCCTTATTCGTCATAGCTGGCAATCTTAACCAGGCCAAGAGGGTGCTACCAAAATACCATCAACCATATCTCCTATCCCACCAGAGAGCCAAAAGTATTTTGACCATTGCTATACAACTATCAAGGATACCTACCGCTCCATGCTTTGTACACACTTTCGAAAGTCAGATCACAATGCTGTGTTCCTCCTCCCAGCTTACAAGTAGAAGTTGAAACATGAGGACCCAGCACAGAAAGTAGTACAATGCTGGTATGAGGGAGCAGAAGAATTTCTGTGAGCCTGTTTGTAATTGATGGACGAGTCCATATTCAATAATTCACTGGCCAACTTAGACGAGTATGCCACCACCGTCATGGTCTTCATTAGCAAGTGCATAGAGGACTGCATACTAAAGAAGTCAATCGGCATGTTCTCCAACCAGAAACCATGGACGAACCGGGAAATCCATTGTCTCCTGGAGCCTAGGCGTGTGGCGTTCATATTGGGTGACCTGAACCTTTACAGGAAATCCAGATCCAACATCCACAAGACCATCAGAGATGCCAGGAGGCAATATCGGACTAAGTTAAAGACCCAAAATAACCACACGAGCACCCGCCGCCTGTGACAAGGCCTACACGACATAACAGGATACAAAATGAAGCAAAACAGAATAGCAGCCAAAAACGTGCTTCTCCTGAAGGCGTTCAATGCTTTGTTATGCTTGGTTCAATCAGAATGCCAGTGGATTGGTGTCACCTGCCCCGACAGCCCCAGATGCACCTGTTCCCTCAGTCACCGCTGCAGACGTCAGATCGGCCATCTTGAGAGTGAAACCAAAGAAAGCGACAGGTCTATATGGAGTACCAGGCCGTGCACTTGGATCCTGTGAGGATCAGGTATTCACTGATATCTTTGACCTTTCCTGGCTACAATCTGAAGTCCCCAACTTCTTCAATAAGACCATCATCAAATGGTACCAAAGAAAACACATGCAGCATGCCTTAATGACTACCACCCAGTGGCTCTGACCCCCATAATTATGAAGTGCTTCGAGAGGAGTGGTCACATCAACACTGTCCTCCCAGCCTGCCTGAATCCTTTGCAATTTGCCTCCCAGCACAACATGTCCATGGCAGGTGCCATTTCCCTTGCTCTGCACTCATCCCTGCAACATCTGGATAATAAGGATAACTACGTCAGGCTTCTATTTATCAATTACAGCTCCACATTCAACATTATAATCCGAAGCAAACAAATCTCCAATCTCTGAGATCTAGGTCACAGCTCCGCCCTCTGCAACTGGATCCTCAGCCTCCTGACCCATGGATTGCAAACAGTGAAAATAGAGTTGTACCAGTCGGAGGGCTGCGCGGGTAGAGCGAGGAGAATGGAGTCCTTTTTTAAAGAATCTGGATCTTTCGGGCATAACCTCGGAGCAGGTGTCCTCTTTGAATGCCCCCCTGACAATTCATGAAGTGCAGGAGGTGGTGAGGCAGCTCCAGAGTGGCAAAGCACCCAGGCCAGATGGATTTCAGGCTGAGTTTTACAAAGAGTTTATAGACAAGTTGGCCAGACCACTTACAGATATGTACAACTACTCATTTAGTCAGAGTTGTCTCCCGCATTCACTGAGAGAAGCAAATATCTCTCTCGTCCTCTAGAACATAGAAGAATACAGCGCAGTACAGGCCCTTTGGCCCTCGATGTTGCGCCGATCCAAGCCCACCTAACCTACATTAGCCCACTATCCTCCATATGCCTATCCAATGCCCGCTTAAATGCCCATAAAGAGGGAGAGTCCACCACTGCTACTGGCAGGGCATTCCATGAACTCACGACTCGCTGAGTAAAGAATCTACCCCTAACATCTGTCCTATACCTACCATCCCTTAATTTAAAGCTATGCCCCCTCGTAATAGCTGACTCCATACGTGGAAAAAGGTTCTCACGGTCAACCCTATCTAAACCCCTAATCACCTTGTACACCTCTATCAAGTCACCCCTAAACCTTCTTTTCTCCAATGAAAACAACCCCAAGTGCCTCAGCCTTTCCTCATACGATCTTCCTACCATACCAGGCAACATCCTGGTAAACCTCCTCTGCACCCGTTCCAGTGCCTCCACATTCTTCCTATAGTATGGCGACCAAAACTGCACACAATACTCCAGATGCGACTGCACCAGAGTCTTATACAACTGCAACATGATCTCAGGACTCCAGAACTCAATTCCTCTACCAATAAAAGCCAGTACGCCATATGCCTTCTTCACCGCACTATTTACCTGGGTGGCAACTTTCAAAGATCTATGTACATGGACACCAAGATCCCTCTGCTCATCCACACTACCAAGTATCCGACCATTAGCCCAGTACCCCATCTTTTTGTTACTCTTACCAAAGTGAATCACCTCACACTTAGCTACATTGAACTCCATTTGCCACCTTGCTGCCCAGTTTAGATTAGATTAGATTAGATTAGATTAGATAATTTACAGTGTGGAAACAGGCCCTTCGGCCCAACAAGTCCACACCGCCCCACTGAAGCGCAACCCACCCATACCCCTACATGTACCCCTTACCTAACACTACGGGCAATTTAGCATGGCCAATTCACCTGACCACATCTTTGGACTGTGGGAGGAAACCGGAGCACCCGGAGGAAACCCACGCTGACACGGGGAGAACGTGCAAACTCCACACAGTCGCCTGAGGCAGGAATTGAACCCAGGTCTCTGGCGCTGTGAGGCAGCAGTGCTAACCACTGTGCCACTGTGCCGCCCACTCAGCTTATCTGCAGCTTATCTATATCCCGCTGTAACCTGACACATCCTTCCTCACTGTCAACAACTCCACCGACTTTCGTATCATCCGCAAACTTGCTCACTGGCTGTAGTGGCCGGTATATTGTGTCCAGGTCGATGTGTTTGTTGATGGAGTTTGTGGATGAGTGCCATGCTTCTAGGAATTCCCTGGCTGTTCTTTGTTTGGCTTGCCCTATAATGGTAGTGTTGTCCCAGTCAAATTCATGTTGCTTGTCATCTGCGTGTGTGGCTACTAGGGATAGCTGGTCGTGTCGTTTCGTGGCTAGTTGATGTTCGTGGATGCGGATCGTTAGCTGTCTTCCTGTTTGTCCTATATAATGTTTTGTGCAGTCCTTGCATGGGATTTTGTACACTACATTAGTTTTCTCATGCTGGGTATCGGGTCCTTCGTTCTGGTGAGTTGTTGTCTGAGTGTGGCTGTTGGTTTGTGTGCTGTTATAAGTCCTAGTGGTCGCAGTAGTCTGGCTGTCATTTCAGAGATGTCCTTGATGTATGGTAGTGTGGCTAGTCCTTTGGGTTGCGGCATGTCCTCGTTCCGTTGTCTTTCCCTTAGGCATCTGTTGATGAAATTGCGAGGATATCCGTTTTTTGCGAATACCTTGTACAGGTGTTCCTCTTCCTCTTTTTGCAGTTCTGGTGTGCTGCAGTGTATTGTGGCCCTTTTGAATAGTGTCTTGATGCAACTTTGTGTGTATTGGGGTGGTTGCTTTCATAGTTCAGGACTTGGTCTGTGTGTGTGGCTTTCCTGTGTACCTTAGTGGTGAATTCTCCATTTGGTGTTCTCTGTACCCTCACGTCTAGGAATGGGAGTTGGTTGTCCTTTTCTTCCTCTCTCGTGAATCGGATTCCTGTGAGTGTGGAGTTGATGATCCGGTGTGTTTTCTCTATTTCCGTGTTTTTAATGATTACAAACGTGTCATCAACGCATCTGACCCAGAGTTTGGGTTGAATTTGTGGTAAGACTGTTTGTTCTAACCTTTGCATTACTGCTTCTGCTATGACTCCCGAGATCGGTGAGCCCATGGGTGTTCCGTTGATTTGTTTGTAAATCTGGTTGTTGAATGTGAAGTGTGTTGTGAGGCACAAGTCCAGTAGTTTAAGTATGCCATCTTTGTTGATGGGTTTAACGTCCTGTTGTCTGTTATGTCTGTTCAGCAGGTTGGCTATTGTTTCTCTGGCTAGGGTTTTGTCAATAGAGGTGAACAGTGCCGTTACGTTGAATGACACCATGGTTTCTTCCTTGTCTATGTGTATATTTCTGATGATGTCCAAGAATTCCTGTGTTGATTGTATAGAGTGTCTGGATCCGCTGATCAGGTGTTTCAGTTTCTGCTGTAGTTCTTTAGCCAGTTTGCGTGATGGTGTCCCTGGTAGTGATACTATGGGTCTGAGTGGGATGTCTGGTTTGTGCACTTTAGGTAGTCCATAGAATCTGGGGGTGGTGTTGCTTTCAGGTTTCATTCTTTGTAGGTCAGACCTGGTTATCTGTCCGTTTTTTTGTAGGTTCCTCAGTGTGTTGTTTATCCTATTGGTGAGCTGTGGGGTGGGGTCAAACTCCCTCTTATGGTAGGTGTTGATATCTGCAAGTAGTTGTTGTGCTTTTTGGATGTACTCTGCTTTGTCCAGGATGACCATCATTCTGCCTTTGTCTGCTGGGAATTCGACTGGGACAACACTACCATTATAGGGCAAGCCAAACAAAGAACAGCCAGGGAATTCCTAGAAGCATGGCACTCATCCACAAACTCCATCAACAAACACATCGACCTGGACCCAATATACCGGCCACTACAACGGACAGCTGAAACTGACAACCGGAAGCGGCAGGGACAGGCCACTATAAATGCCGGAGGAAACACCACAGAAGCGCTTCACAGGAGGCTCCCAAGCACTGAGGATGTCACCTAGACAGGGGACGAAACGTTTGCAACAAAAACTTCCAGCTCGGCGAACAGAACCACAGCTTCTAGCCCCTCCTCCAGGTCATTTATAAAAATGACAAACAGCAATGGTCCCAAAACAGATCCTTGCGGAGCACCGCTAGTAACGGCACTCCAAGATGAACCTTTACCATCAACTACTACCCAGAAAGGGAAAGCCTCAAACGATTGTGCCTCGTACAGGCCTATATCTTTATTAAATGTGGACTTAAAAATTCTCCCAAAGTGTTGGCAATCAGGCTGGAGAAGGTTTTGCCATTTATTATAAAAGAGGATCAGACTGGGTTTGCTAAGGGTCGCAGATCTACTAATAATATCAGAAGAGTGTTAAATATGGTACAGGTCTGCCAGCAAAAAGCAATGCTAGGATTAGTTGTCTCCCTGGATGCAGAGAAAGCATTTGATTGGATAGAATGACCTTACCGTTTTTATACTATGGAGTGGTTTAGTAATGGAGAGGTTTTTACTAAGCGGGTCACAGTTTTATATAATGACCCGAAAACAGCGGTGATTACTAATTTGATGAGATCGGATAGTTTTAGTGTTGGCAGCGGTTGCTGTCAAGCATGCCCTCTTTCGCTACTATTATTTACACTAGCGATCGAACCGCTAATGGAAGCTATCTGAACTGACCCCAGTATAACGGCCCCGGAGGTAGGATCAGGCAAGCATAATTACTATTTATGCGGGTAATGTTCTCTTCTTAAATGATCTATTGACATCTGTGCCTTGCTTAATTCAAGTGGTTAATTTATTTAGTGGTTTTTCAGGATACAAAATTAATTTCACAAAATCAGAGGCCAGTGATCAGTGGATCTTACCAGCATATCTAACTTTGCGGATGGATCTCGCTTCCCCTTTCGGTGGTTACTGGGAGGTTTCCTTTATTAGGTATTTTTATTACGCCGGTATTCGGTCAGGTATATAAAGCTAATTACATTCATTTATTAGAGAAAATAAGGCAGGACCTCCAGCGTTGGGAAGATCTCCCAATATCCTGGTTAGGAAGAACACCTTTGGTTAAGATGAATATCCTCCCACGGTTATTACACCCCATGAGAATGCTTCCCCTGATGTTGCTGAAACAGGCGCTGCGCAAGCTTTATGATTGGCTTGGTTCCTTTGTTTGGAATCATAGACGGCCCCTTATCAAATTAGATAAATTACAGCTCCCACAAGTAAGAGGAGGTCTGGATTTTCCGGATTTTAGAAAGTACCAACTAAGCTCTCTGCTATCATATGTGGCTGACTGGGTCTCTTGTGATTCACAATCAATTCAGCTAGATATTGAGGCTTCCCAATCAAAATGCCCCTCATCAATCTATTGTTTACGGATAAGATGAGAACTGTCATGGATTATTGTAAAAGCCCGATTGTCCTAAACACAATCAAAGCTTGGAGGATGATATGACAGGGTGAGGGTAATTTAGAAAAAACTTTCCCCTATACTCCTTTTTTAGTGGGAATGCTGGGATTTCAGCCAGGTCTGATAGATGCTGGATTTAAAATTTGGGAGTCCAGAGGAATCTCATGTTTGGGAGATTTATTTGATAGGGAGGTCATGATGTCCTTTGAACAGTTATGTTAGAAGTTTGGGTTGTCTAGCAAGGATCTCTTTTGATATTTTCAATTACGAGATTTCATACAACAAAAGACCACATTAATGACCAATCCTTACAAATCGGATATGGAAAGGAGAGTGCTTCGGCCGATGGACGCACTCTCGGTCAGTACTCTCTATGACTCGCTAGCTAATAATGTTTCGAAGGACATGCAACGGCTATATAAAACCTGGACTCAAGAATTAGGGATGGCAATTCCTTAGAGATGTGGGAGGACATCTGGGAAAATGCCAGGAAGATCTCTATCTATAACAGGACTTAAGCTATTCAATTGAAGATACTTCATAGGGCCCATATAGCACCAGAGTGACTTGCAAAGTTTAAGGCAGGAGCATCTCCAATGTGTCCTAAAGGTAAAATAGAAGTTGGTACTCTCACTCACTGTGTGTGGACATGTCATACGATTCGTAGATACTGGGACAGTGTAGCGAATGCCTTGGCAAAGATATTGGGAACGGAGATTGGGTTAGACCCGGTGTCTCTCCATTTGGGCTCTTCAAATCTTCCCTCTCTAGATGGATATGGGAAAAAATTATTTTCTATCCTCGCCTTTTGAAAAACATACTAGCAAGCTGGGTATCCGAAAGTCCTGGACTTTCGAACTGGCATAGGATAGTTATGGAATCTATCCCTCTAGACTTCCTTGTAAATAGGGTGCACCAGAAAATGGAATTGTTTTATAGAACGTGGCGGCCCTTCCTGAACTATATCAATGCAGATGTATCAGCCATACTATCAAGGGCCTTTATTTAGCCATGAGGACTACGTGTGTCGGTTCAGGAGGCCCTGGTGGGAAGAATCCCATATAAATACGGGTTTTATTATGACTTGACATAATTTTACTTTGAATGCTTATTTATTTCTTTCTTTTTTCTTTTTTTTGTTGTTAGTTATTTGCTATACTGTAGTTTTTCTTTTTTTGCTAATACATAGAGTTTCTCTTTCTATATCTTATTTTGTGCTTTGGTAGCCTGTAGAGTAGATTAGTAGTTAGCTTTTTAATACTGATATTATTACTATACTGTTAAGAGATTACACTATTTTGTATTAGCTTTGTAATTTTGTAAAAAACCTAAAAACTTTTTTCAATAAAAATATTTATATAAGAAATATTGTAACTGTACATGCATCTACCACTTTCATTGGCTGTTCATTCCATATACTAACCTCTGTGTGAAAAAGTTGCCTCTCAGTTCCCCTTTAAATCTTTCCCTTTCACCTTTAAACTATATCTTCTACTTTTGAATTCCCCTACCCTTGGAAAAAGATCATGGTATTCACATTATCTATACCCTTCATGATTTTACAAATCTCCATATGGTCACCCTGCAACCTCCCACACCCCAGCCTATGAAGCCTCTCATAACTCAAGCCCTTCAGTCCTGGCAACATCCTTCTAAATCTTTTCTGAACCCTCTCCAATTTAATAATATCCTTGTGTGCAAGTAAAAATGTGGGAGGGATGGTAAGTAAGTTTTCAGATGACGCAAAGATTGGCCGAGTGGTTGACAGTGAAAAGGAAAGTATTAGTTTACAGGAAAATAAAAATGAGTTGGGAAAATGGACACAACAGTGGCAGATGGAATTTAACCCCGATAAATGTGAGGTAGTGCACTTTGGAAGAAGGAACAGGACAAGGAAATACTTAATGAATCTCAAAAAAATGGAGGGATCTTTGGGTGCTTGTTCACAGATTTCTGAAGGTGGCAGGACAGGTAAACTGGTAGTTGAGGTATTGGGGAAGCATGTCTTTATCAGTTGTGGTATAGATTATAATAGCAGGGAGGTTATGTTGGAGCTGTATTGGGCTACAGATGGAGTATTGTGACACACTACAGAAGAATGTGATTGCACTGGAGAGGGTCCAAAGGAGATTCACCATATTCACCAAGTATTTAAAAGTACTTGAATGAGCTCTCGGATGTGTCATAGCATTCAAGGCTATGGGCCTTTTATTCATTCAAGGAATGAGCGTGTTGCTGGCTAGGCAGAATTTATTGCACATCTCCAATTACCCAAGGGGCAGTTAAGAGTCAACCACATTGCTTTGGGTTTGGAGTCAGATGTAGGCCAGACCAGGTAAGGATGGCAGTTTTCTTCCCTATAGGACATAAGTGAACCACATGGGATTTCTGACAATCGGCAATGGATTCATGGTTATCATTAGAGTCTTAATTCTAGAGTTTTTTATTGTTGAATTCAAATTGTGCTAGCTACTGTGGCAGGATTCGAACTTGGGTCCCCAGAACATTATCTGGTCTCTGAATTAACAGTCCAGCCATAATACCAACAGCTCATCGCCTAGTATAAGTAGTATTATATTTTTGGCAGTACAGATTGGATGGGCTGAATAGCCTCTTCTGTTCTTTATGATTCTATGATGTTCAGTATTCCTTTACTTTAAAACCCAAGCTGACCAGCAATAATAATGTATCATGATGACCATCTTCAGAAAATTAATTTCTCCCTACTAGAATAGATCTGGCAAGGCACTGTAAATTAATCTAACAATGTTGCAGGGTTTTTTAATGGTTTGGTCATGTGTTTGAGGACAACATTTTTAATAGGCTACTAATATGTAATTATCTTTTTTTTAATGTACAGATACAAACTTATTCGGCGGAGGGTGATTTGGTTGATTGGTCAATGGATCTCAGTAAAATTTAAATCAGAATTAAGACCATTGTTGTACGAGGCTATCCTTAATCTCATGCAAGACCAAGACCGTGTGGTACGTTTTCAAATATAGTTTATATTTTCACAATCCAGTCTATATTTAATTTATTTGGCAATCTTAAGTTTGTAGTGATATGGCTGTTGCTAACATATTGACGTGTCTTTTTAGTGGTGATTAAATTTGGAAACATGATGTGTGTCTACTTTGTTCAAGTTGAAGTGAGACACTAGGGCAGCAGATTTTGGACCTTGAGTTTCTCTTTGATCCACATCTCCACTGATCACCCATCTTAAGATGTCTATGAAGATAAAATTAGTCTCTAGTACAAAGTTAGTGATCTTGAATTAGAAGAATGCGATGAACAGTTGTCCTTTCCATAATGGTCAGCAATTAGGCTTGCTGGATAATTAATGATAAATTTGTTTAGTGCCTCTGATGAATACCTCTTTTACCTGTGTATTTTTTTCAAGCAGGTTTAACATACTTTACAAATGCAATATATTGCTTGGAATGGAAATAAAAACAAAAGTGCAGCTAATGACTAATTATGTCGGTTGAGTTTTTTATACTGGTGCAGAATTTGCAAAATCTTAGCTTGATTTTTACTTCTCAATGACAAGTCAGGCTCCTCAAGTGTTTTCTCTATCTGTTCCTGATGCAAGTAAATGAAGAAAGTCCCATTTTACAGATGCATTGAAGTAAACTGGACTAGTGTTTCAACTGCAAGCTGTGATGAGGAAATCTTTTTGAACTGTAAGAAAGCAAAATCAAGAAGCAGGAGTATAAAATTCTGTCAAAAAATGGTCACCCACAGTGTCAATCCACTTCTCTTAACTCTTGACTTGATCTCAATATTGTTGACCAAAAAACACATTGACATGGATTTTGCATACCCACAGTTAATTTGTGTCTTGGATAAATATATATGGAATTTTGTACAGAATGTTTTTTGGTTTTTTAAATTGTAGCAGTTTGCAATCCATAATAACAGCACAATATAGGAAGTATATTAACATTTTTTTGCAGAATGTACTTTCCAGTTAATAGCAAAGCATTTTTAATAAAGCTATATACTTCATGCGTGATGAAATATTGTAGTTTTCACCTCACGAAGTAAGGCTAAGTTTGTTTAGCCTTTTCAAATATCTCAGCCCAGTAAAACCTATGAACTATGGGTTAGGAAATGAAGTGTTGATTTAGCGTCAATGAAAAGCACGTAACGCTTCATGCATTCCCACATTCTTGCTAAAACTTTACCATGAGACAGCAAGCTTATTTCCTTGATCAGTACGTTCACTTGATGTTGCTTTACTTTCAAGGTGAGGACACTTAGTCTCCAGGTAGTGTTTTTGCTCCCCTAAGCAAGAACTTCAGCGTAAACATTATGTTTCGTTGATGCTGTTAAAGACATCGTGAGTCTACTTACAGCACATGGACTGCAGCGGTTCAAGAAGCCAGCTCGCCACTACCTCATTAAGGGCGACTAGGGGCAAGAAATAAATGCTGGCCAGCCAGTGATGTCCACGCCCCACAAATGAATAAAAATAAGACTGTTCATCTGAGTAAACGTAGTTTTTGAAACAAAATTGATGAATGGGTAATGCAAATGGTCATTACAGAGATGTGGCTGCAGGATGACATAAGGTACGATCTGAATTTTGAAGGTTACAAGAGGCTTAGACAAGATGGAAACTAGGAAAAGTGGAATGCCAACTTTGCTAATTAACCATGACATTAGCACCACAGAGAGGGGTGGCCTAATTCAGGAATTCAGGCTGTATTCCTGATGAAGGGCTTTTGCCCGAAACGTCGATTTTACTGCTCCTCGGATGCTGCCTGAACTGCTGTGCTTTTCCAGCACCACTCTAATCTAGACTCTGGTTTCCAGCATCTGCAGTCATTGTTTTTACCTAATTCAGGAAATCAGAACGTAGAAGTGGTTTAGGTCACGATGAGAAATGATGGTGACAATCTTTTGGCAGAATTTTATATTCCTGCTTATTGATTTTGTTTTCCCACAATTCAAAAAGAATTCTTCATTGCAAAGTGCAGTCAAAATGCTTATCCATTCAAGAATTCACTTGAACCATAACCACGAAGTCGGATGAGTATGAAGTATGAAATGGTGGTGAGGGTGGGTGCTTGTCAGAAAGGAATGACAATAATCATATGAAGGGCGAAGTTAACCAGAGGAGGAGTTCATAAATTGCTTTAAGGATAGAATTAGAATATCCTTTTATTGTCACTCCATTGTAGGAGTACAGTGAAAAGTTTTTACAATGTCTGCCTTCTTATGGTGATATTTTAGGTACAAGTACCAAGGTACAATTCTTGGATACAGCAGAGTCATAAAAGTAGTTGCATTGCTTAGAGTTGAAAAATAAGATAGAAATTGGACAACATTAAAGGGTTGACATTACAGTAAAGTAGGAAATTTCAAATAGACATTGCAGTTAAGAGCACATTTGGGTGTGTTTGAGATACCAGGCCTGGTACTGTGCAATGAGGTAGGATTAGTTAATGACCTAGTCAAGGCACAGTGGTAAATAAGATCATAAGCTGAATGTAAAACTCAGCCTTCTTGATGAAAAAAAGAGTGGACCCAAGATTAATGTTTTAAGTTAAATAAGGGCCCATACAAGAGTAAGAAGACAAAACTAGCCAACACAAACTGGCAAATGAGATTCAGGGATTAGTAAGTGGAGATGCAGGAGAGGTATTTAAGGGTATATTTTAGAACACACAAAAAAAACATTCCAATAAGGAGAAGATTCCAAGCCCACCATCAGTGGTTAAATAATTTGAAGATAGCATCAAACTTAAAAAAAAAGGTGGGTGGCAGATCAAAGTTTAAGAGAAATTATTTGTTTTTTCTCATAGCTGGCCGTGAATCCTTGGAACTCTTTTCTTGGAATATTTTTAAGGCAGAACTGGATAAAATCCTGATAAACAAGGGGGTGAAAGGCTATCAGATTGGTAGGAATGTGGAGCAATTGCATCAGCAATGTTCATATCAAATGGCTGAGCAGTCTCAAGGGGGCCAAATCACCTTATTTCCACTGTCTAATTTGTACATTCATGTATTGTTGGACAGAATATTTACAAAAAATGAAAATTGACTAAAAAATTAATAAAGAGAGAAAAAATTATAATAGGAGAAAGGTACCTAGAAATTAAAAAAAGAGTTTTTGTAGATATTTAGAATAGAGTTAGCATAGTGATTGTTGGTCCTGATGGCCTACATTCCAGGATGTTAAATGAAGTGGCAGCAGAGATAGTAGATCCATTGGTTACAATATTTCAAAATTCTATGGACAGAGGAAAGGTTCCAGTGGATTGGAAATGGTTAATATAATGCCCTTTATTCAAAAAGGGAGAGAGGCAAAATGTGGGAATTTACAGACCAGTTAGTTAAACCAGTTAGTTGTTGGGAAAGTGTTAGAATTAATTATCAAGGAAGCAATATCAGGACATTTGGAAAGTCAAGACGCTATCCATCAGAGTCAGCATACTTTTATGAAGGGCAAATATTTTTTGACTAATTTGCTAGAGTTCTTTGAAGATGTAACAAGCAAGGTGGGTAATGAGGATACTGCAGATGGACTTTTTGGAAAGTGTTTGATAAGGTGCTGCACAAAAGGTTAATTCACAAGGTTGGATCGTATGGGATTAGGGTAGTGGTAATTTATTAGCCTGGATAGATAACTGGCTGATGGACAGAAGACAGGGAGTTGCGATAAAGGCTGACAAGATGTAACGAGTGGAGTGCCACAGGTTTCACTCCTTGGACCCCAGCTATTTACAATCTACATTAACGACCTGGAGAAAGAAGGCTGGATACCCAAATTTGCAGTTGAACAAAAATAGGCAGAACGGTAAATTGCAATGAGGAAATAAGAACCTTACAAATGGATATAGATAGGTTAGGAGAGTGGACCAAAATGTGGCAGATGGAGTTTAACATGAATAAGTGCAAGGTCATGCATTTGGGTCAAAAAATGGAAAGGTGGCCTATTATTTTAATGGGGAGATGCTTTGGGGTGCTCTGGAGCAAAGGGATCTTGCTGTACGTGTTTGTGAGTCAAAGAGAACTGGCATGTCGGTACAACAAGTAGTAAAGAAAGCGAATGGAATGTTGGCTTTCCCAACTTCACCATCAAACCAGTGGATAAATGGGGTGCAGTGGTAGTTTGGCGCACTGACCTCTACACCACTGAAGCCATACGCCAACTTGCAGACACCTCCTCCTACTGCCCCCTCAACCTTGACCCCACCCCCCATCACCAAACCATCATCTCCCAGACCATACACAACCTCATCACCTCAGGAGATCTCCCACCCACAGCTTCCAACCTCGCCCGCGAACTCTGCATCGCCCGATTCTATCTCCTTCCCAAGATCCAAATGCCTGACCACCCTGGCCGACCCATTGTCTCAGCCTGCTCCTGCCCCACCGAACTCATCTCCACCTACCTCGATACTGTCCTATCCCCTCTCCAGTCCAGGAACTCCCCACATACGTTTGAGACACCACCCATGCCCTCCACCTCCTCCAAGACTTCCAGTTCCCCGGACCCCAACGCCTCATCTTCACCATAGACATCCAATCCCTCTACAACTCCATCCACCATGACCAGGGACTCCAAGCCATCCGTTTCTTCCTCTCCTGACGTCCCCGACAGTACCCTTCCACCGACACTCTCATTCATTTAGCTGAGTTGGTCCTCACCCTTAACAATTACTCCTTCGAATCTTCCCACTTCCTCCAGACGAACGGGGTAGCCATGGGCACCTGCATGGGCCCCAGCTTTGCCTGTCTCTTTGTCGACTACGTAGAACAGTCCATCTTCCGTAGTTACCCCAGCACCACTCCCCACCTCTTCTTCCGCTTGACTGCATCGGTGCCACTTCGTGCTCCAGCGCGGAGGTTGAGCAGTTCATCAACTTCACCAACGCATTCCACCTTAAATTCACCTGGACCATCTCTGACACCTACCTTCCCTTCCCGGATCTTGCCATCTTTATCAATGATAACCGACTTGACACTGACATTTTTTACAAACCCACTGACTCCCACAGCTACCTGGATTACACTTCTTCCCATCTTCCCTCCTGCAAAAATGCTACCCGTATTCCCAATTCCTCCGCCTCCACCATATCTGTTCCCAGGAGGACCAGTTCCACCACAGAATACACCAGATGGCCTACTTGGTTATAGATCGCAATTTCCCTTCCCACATGGCTGAAAATGCCCTCTAATGTATCTCATCCACATCCTGCACCTCCGCCCTCAAATACCACCCCTCCAACTATAACAAGGACAGAACCCCCCGGTCCTCACCTTCCACTCTACCAACCTTCGCATAAACCACATCATCCGCTGACATTTCCGCCACCTCCAAACAGACCCCACCATCAGAGATATATTTCCCTCCCCACCCATTTCCGCTATCCGCAAAGACCGTTCCCTCCGTGACGACCTGGACAGGTTCACGCCCCTCCAACAACCCATCCTCCCTTCCTGGCACCTTCCCCTGCCACCGCAGGAATTGCAAAACCTGCACCCACACCTCCCCCCTCACCTCCAATCGAGGCCCCAAAGGAGCCTTCCACATCCATCAAAGTTTCGCCTGCACATCCACCAATGTCATTTATTGTATCCGTTGCTCCTGATGCAGTCTCCTTTACATTGGGGAGACTGGACACCTTGCTGAACGCTTTAGGGAACATCTCTGGGACACCCACACTAATCAACCACACCGCCCCGTGGCCCAACATTTCAACTCCCCCTCCCACTCTGCTGAGGACATGCAGGTCCTGGGCTGCCTCCACCACCACTCCCTCACCACCTGACGCCTGGAGGAAGAATGCCTCATCTTCCGCCTCCGAACACTTCAACCCCAGAGCATCAATGTGGACTTCACCAGTTTCCTCATTTCTCCTCCCCCTGCCAGGAACAGTTACAAATCCCTGAACATTGCCACCCAAGTTAATAGGGTTGTCAAGAAGGCATACGGTGCGTTAACTTTTATTTGTAGAGCTATTGAGTTTCTGAGCCACAAGATCGTGCTGCAGCTGTACAAAACTTGATGAGGCCGCACTTGGAGTATTGGTGTATAGTTCTGGTCACCGCATTATAGGAAGGATGTGGAAGCTTTAGAAAGGGTCCAGAGGAGATTTACCAGGATGTTGCCTGTAATGGAGGGAAGGTATTATGAGGAAAGGCTGAGGGAGTTGAGGCTGTTTTCTTTAGAGAGAAGAAGGTTAAGAGGTGACGTAATTGAGACATTTAAGATAATCAGAGGGTTAGATAGGGTGGAAAGTAAGAGCCTTTTTCCTTGGATGGTGATGGCTAGCATGAGGGGACATAACTTTAAATTCATGGGTGATAGGTATAGGACAGATGTCAGAGGTAGTTTCTTTACTCAGAGTAGTTGGGACGTAGAACGTGCTGCCTGCAGCAGTAATAGTCTTGCCAACTTTAATGGCATTTAAATGGTCATTGGATAAACATATAGATGAAAATGGAATAGTGTAGGATAGATAGGTTTCAGATTGGTTCCACAAGTCAGCGCAACCTCGAAGGCTGAAGGGCCTGTACTGCGCTGTAATGTTCAATGTTCTTTGGCATTGGATCAAACATGGGCAAAAGAATAGAATTCTAAAGTAAAGTGAGAGTGACTTGATGACCACATGACATTGCACTTGACCAAATATGGCAGCTCTTCTAAAGCTGGAATCATTGGGAATCGAGGGGAAAGCTCTCTATTGATTTGAGTCCTACCTGTGAGAATGCAAGATAGTTGTACTTTTTGGCTGTTAATAACCTGGGGCAGGAAATGAGGAAGAAAAAGCAGGATCCAGTGACTACACAGGAGCTCCTGTGCTCAAATCAGGGGTGTGTCTGCTGCATTCATTCAGGAGACATATGGCTGTGGGCCAAGGGAAGGCCAGAGAATGGGATATCTAGCCCTGGCCAATTATCTGAGCCCCAGGATGTGACAGCAGGAGTTCCTCAGAGTCGTGCCTAGACCTAACCATTTTCATTGCTTCATTGTTGACGTTTGCACCATCAATACGTTAGGAGTGGAGATGTTCACTGATAACACTATGTTAAACACCACTTGTTATTTCTCAGACCCTGAAGCAGTCAGTCATCAGACAAAACAAGACTGCACAACATCCAGACTTGGTTTAGAACACAGAACATAGAACAGTACAGCACAGAACAGGCCCTTCAGCCCACAATGTTGTGCCGACCATTAATCCTCATGTATGCACCCTCAAATGTCTGTGACCATATGCATGTCCAGCAGTCTCTTAAATGTCCCCAATGACCTTGCTTCGACAACTGCTGCTGGCAACGCATTCCATGCTCTCACAACTCTCTGTGCAAAGAACCCGCCTCTGACATCCCCTCTAAGTCATATGTAACATTCATGGCAAACAAGTGCCAGACAATGATCATCTCTGACCAAACATAATTTAGCCATTGCCCATTAACGTTCAATGTCATTACCATCGCTGAATACCTTGCTATCAACATTCTTGGATTTTCAGTTGACCAGAGACTAACCTTGAACCAGTCATATAAATACTACAGCTATGAGGCCAATTCAGAAGCAGGGAACTCTGTGGTGAGTAATTCTCCTCCTCTCTCCCAGTGCCTCTCCAGCATATTCAAGGTGCAAGACAGTAATATGAGGGTAGTCTCTCCACCTGGGTCCATAGATGCAACTCTGACAACAATCCAGAGTCTTGTTTCCATCCAGAACAAAACCACCCAGTTTGGTTTGCATCCCATGTATCCCATTCAATATTCATCACTTTCCCACAACCAGCAGACATTGGCAGCATTGTGCACTATCAGCAAAATTCATCGCATGAACTTACGAACACCTCAGGTAACACCTTCAAACCTTTCGTGAGGAGAAAATGAGGACTGTAAATGCTGGAGATCAGAAAAGAGAGTGTGGTGCTGGAAAAACACAGCAGGTCAGGCAACATCCAAGGAGCAGGAGAATCAAAGATTTGGGAATTAGGCTTGTGGGTGGGAGTCTTGATTGAAAAAGTGACCCGGAGGCGGAATCTACAACCACCCTACCTTTTCCTCTCCAACATTCTCTACCTTTTTCTTCGCTTCCTCGTAAGCATCTGTCTGCCATGACAAAGGCCTCCAAGCTCTCCGTTTCCTCCTCTCATGCAGCCCCAAACCAATATCCTTCCAATGACACCCTCATCTGCCAGGCTGAACTTATCCTCACCCTTAACAATTTCTCCTTCCAATCCTCCCACTTCCTCCAAACCAACATGTGCTCTCGCTATGCCTGCCTCTTTGTTGGGTACATTGAACAGTCCATCTTCTGCAACTACACCGACATCACCCTCCACCTCTTCTTCAGCTACATCAATGACTGTGTAGGTGCTACCTCGTGCTCCCACGAGGGGGTTGAACAGTTCATGAACTTCACTAACACTTTTCACCCCAACCTCAAAATCACCTGGACCATCTCGGACACTTCCCGGACATCTCCATCTCCAGCAGCCAACTGACCACGGATGTCTACTACAAACCCATGAACTCCCAAGCTACCTGGGCTACACCTCCTCCCATCCTGACTCCTGTAAAAACGCCATCCCTTATTCCCAATTCCTCGGCCTCTGCCACATCTGTTCCCAGTGTGACCAATTCCACATAGAAAATCCCAGATGGCCTCCTTCTTCAAAGACTGTAATTTCCCCTCCCACATGGTTGCCGATGTCCTCCAGCATCTCCTCCACTGCCTACCCCTCCACCCTTGAACACCACCCCTCTCAACACAACAAGAACAGAACCCATCCCGGTCCTCACCTTCCACCCCACTAATGTCCGTATACAACGCATCATCCTCCACCACTTCGGCCACCTACAAACAGACCCCACCACTAGGGATATATTTTCTTCCCCACCCCTATTTGCATTCCGGAGAGACCATTCCCTCCATGACTCCATGGTTATGTTGAAGGCATTTGTCCCATTGTTCAGGACACCCCCAGCTTCTGTCACAGCACTTCGGATTTCTTACAGAAACTGAACACCCACAGAGCAGTCGAACCCGAACATTCCTCATCACAATGGACATTTCAGCACTCTACACCATCATCCCCCACAATGACGGTGTCACGGCAACAGCCTCAGTGTTCAACACCAACAACTGCCAATCTCAGAGTACCGTCCTACAACTCATCCGCTTTATCCTCGACCATGTTTTCACCTTTGACAACCAGTTCTTCATCCAGACACACGGAACAGCCATGGAGACCAAATTTACACCCCAGTGTACAACATTTTCATGCATAGATTCAAACAAGACTTCTCCTCTATGCAGGACCTCCAATCAACACTACAGACCAGGTATATTGATGACATTTTCTTCCTGTGGACACATGGCGAGAAGTCACTGAAACAACTACACAGTGATATCAAGGAGTTTCAGCCTGAAACGTCAATTCTCCTACTCCTCCAATGCTACCTTTTCCAGCGCCACACTCTCAACTCAAACCTTAGTACCTACCATTTAGAGCGACAAGGGAAGCAGTTGCATGGCAAAAAAAAGCACCTGCACATTCACTTCCAAATCACTCACCCTCTTGACTTTGACCTAACCTCAGCGAGATAGTTCTGAATTCTAGAATTCTGAATAGTTCTTTGTTGTTCATTCATCTCCAGGCCTGCAGTCCTTTGAGAAAGCAGCAATTACTGTTGGGCAATTAATGTTGGCCTAACCAGTTATGCCCACGTTTCATAATTGAATAAATTGAAAAGCAGAGAAGTTGCACAAATTAGTTCTCAGAATTATACCAGAAACCAGAGGTTTAATCTGTCATAAAAAGTTGTATAACTAGGACTTCTCTCAAAAAAAAGATTTGATTGAGCTTTTTCAGATTTTGAAAGCATTTGCCAGTGTACATATGGGAAAACTAATTTCAGTTATGGGCAAGACCAGACTTAAAGGGCCATAAATACATGATAGTGGTGAATACGTAACAAGCAATCAATAATCATTGGACTCGAAATCTCACCACAGATGCTGCCAGACCGGAGTCTGGCAATTTCTGTTTTTGTTTGTTTATTTGGAGAGTAGATGGAAAATGGGACTGTCAGTCACAAGGCACAGCTGAATTGACTAATGTAGGTATATTTGGGGGAAACTAGATAAACATGAGGGGAAAAAGAATAGAATATGTTTGAGTTAGATGAAGGCTGAGAGGAAGCTTGTGTGACTGACATGAATGTGTTGGACTAAATGGCTTGTTTCTGTACTCTAAATGCCAATTAATAAACCTGAATTCTCTGAATAACATGTTGGATACTGTGTTCTTTTCTGTGCGCATAGAGGAATAGATTGTCTTGACAGCCTTTTCACTTTGCTAGTTGTTTTAAGCAGATGTAATGCGGATATTCCAGGAGGGATGCAATTAGTCAAACGATGTATTTTTAAACAAAACAGAATTTATTTACAAGATTACTGAATGAAACACAACAGAGAACAAAATACCGAATAACATAACCTATCCGAAAGCCCAGCAGTTCATCCCAACTTAACGAAGCTGTTCCAAATACTTGCAACAACCCTCAGGAAGACCCCTTGGTACAAAAGGTAAAATCAAACACACGGTCTTACAGGAGAGATGTCAGAGAGAGATTCCGCATGGACCTGCTGCTTTTGGTCTAGCAGCTTTTGCAACTGCCTGACTGCTTTCAGTGAATAGCCAGACCAAACCAAACCAGAAAAAAGCTGAGCTGAGAGAACTGGCCACTCCCCTTTCATTGTACAAGCGTTGTTTTTTAAACTTAAAGGCCTTTTGCCTGAGACAGTATCTGTTAGCTATAATGAAATTGGCCCTAAAATCCTTCAAACTTAGACTTTTTGGAGTCTGTCTTTTATGACCTCTCTGGAAACAAAAAGCCCAGGACGCCATAACCTTGTTAAAGGAGCAGCATCATAATACCTCAAACATGTTTGTGATGGGTTATTGATTTTCTGTATACTGTTAGATATTCAAGTTCTTTTTGTTAATTACATAAATGTGACATGAATTAGTTTCTTCTCTTATTCTCTTACATTGACCTTGTTTGTGAACTAAGGAAAGATTTCTTGAACAAAATTATTTTCCTGTTGTGAATCTGGCCTCTAGATCATACATTTATATTTGTTTGCCCGCCACTTCCCTCTACCTCTTGTAGCAGTTGATGTCTCCTATTCATCGTGCAAATAGAATGTAATTTTGCATCATTAGATTGATAAACACAAATCTCTGTTGCCCAGTACTTGTAATGGTGAGTTACATTTCATTCAAAGTTTTGACAAGTCATCGTATGTTGTAGAAGTATCATGTAAAGCCTGTTCTTCACTCTTCGCTTATTGGGTCTTACGATGCCTTTGATTCAGTTTCTGTTACGTTAGCCATTGTCATTTAGGGTGGAAGGCCATTGCATTAGTGTTCGTTGATTTGGAGGGGTGGCAAATGAAATATGGTTCTGACTCCTGTTGTTATTCAATAGCTTAACTGGTGGTGCATAAAGTTTATTTGTTACTTGGGAACAGACTTCCTAAGTTGGCCATTTAAAATGAATGATCTTTGCTAACATTTATGTTTCACTGCAGTTAAAGCCATTGGACAATTTGGGTGCTTTCCATCAGAATAGAGAAGTGGCTTTATAGAGATATTCCAGACTATGGTGAGATAAATAGGGATGGATTAGTTCAATTAATCAAAAAGTAAGATGGGAGTGCAAGTTATAGAGTCATAGAGATGAACAACATGGAAACAGACCCTTTGGTCCAACCTGTCCATGCCGACCAGATATCCCAACCTCAACTAGTCCCACCTGCCAGCACCCGGCCCATATCCCACCAAACCCTTCCTATTCATATACCCATCCAAATGTCTCTTAAATGTTGCAATTGTACCAGCCTTCACCACATCCTCTGGCAGCTCATTCCATACACGTACCATCCTCTGCGTGAAAAAGATGCCTCTTAGGTCTCTTTTATATCTTTCCCCTCTCACCCTAAACCTATGCCCTCTAGTTCTGGACTCACCGACCCCAGGGAAAAGACTTTGTCTATTTATCCTATCCATGCCCCTCATAATTTTGTAAACCTCGATAAGGTTTGTGGGCGGCACGGTGGCACAGTGGAGCCTCAGGCAACTGACTGTGTGGAGTTTGCACGTTCTCCCCGTGTCTGCGTGGGTTTCCTCCGGGTGCTCCGGTTTCCTCCCACAGTCCAAAGATGTGCAGGTCAGGTGAATTGGCCATGCTAAATTGTCCGTAGTGTTAGGTAAGGGGTAAATGTAGGGGTATGGGTGGGTCGCCCTTCGGCGGGGCGGTGTGGACTTGTTGGGCCGAAGGGCCTGTTTCCACACTGTAATCTAATCTAAGATCACCCCTCAGCCTCCGACGCTCCAGGAAAAACAGCCCCAGCCTGTTCAGCCTCTCCCTGTAGCTCAGATCCTCCAACCCTGGCAACATCCTCGTAAGTCTTTTCTGAACCCTTTCAAGTTTCACAACATTTTTCATAGGAAGGAGACAAGAATTGCACGCAATATTCCAACAGTAGCCTAACCAATGTCCTGTACAGCTGCAACATGACCTCCCAACTCCTGTACTCAATACTCTGACCAATAAAGGAAAGCATACCAAACGCCGCCTTCGCTATCCTATCTACCTGCGACTCCACTTTCAAGGAGCTATGAACCTGCACTCCAAGGGCTCTTTGTTCAGCAACACTCCCTAGGACCTTACTATTAAGTGTATAAGTCCTGCTAAGATTTGCTTTCCCAAAATGCAGAACCTTGCATTTATCTGAATTAAACTCCATCTGCCACTTCTCAGCCCATTGACCCATCTGGTCCAGATCCTGTTGTAATCTGAGGTAACCCTCTTCATGTCCACAAAAAAGTTTACAAAAAAAAGAAAAGAAATCAATGGTGTAGTATAGAAATAACGCAGGTGTAATTCAGAAGTGCACATGTATATGCATCACCCTTTCCGTTTGTATTGCTGTAGAAAATAACTACGTAAACAACAGCAGTGAGTTGTTCTTGGCAAATAAGCTGTCTGATTAGTTATGCATTTACAGCTTGTGCATGTGACCACATAGATTCCTGTATTTGCCTGCATATCAACAGACACTGTTCATAGAATCCCTACATTGGAGAAAGAGACCATTCAGCCCATTGAGTCATCACTGATCCCTCAAGAGCACCCCTCCAAAATCTGCGTAACCCTGCATGGGATTTTTACAATGGCTAACTCACCTAACCCCTGAACACTATAGGGCAAATTAGTATGGCCATTCCACCTAACCTGTTCATCTTTGGACTGTGGGAGGAAACTAGAGCACCTGGAGGAAACCCACGCAGACACAGGGAGGATATGCAAACTTCACACAGATAGTCGCCCAAAGTTGTAATCAAACCTGGGTCCCTGGCATAATGAGGCAGCAGTGCTAACCACTGTGTCACTGTGCTGCCTAAATGGCATTGATGTATCATGTCACAATGTTCTGATTGTGAGAGTTACTATTTGAATGCGTGACCTATTTATGAAGAAAATTTCTTAATTGGCACATTTAGAGCCATAGAGATGTACAGCACAGAAGGACCCTTCGGTCCAACTTGTCCATGCTGACCAGATATCCTCTTTTAAACCAATCCCATTTGCCAGAATTTGATCCATATCTCTCTTAAACCCTTCCTTTGGATTGGATCTGCATCAATGATTGGTTTGGAGTTTGATCTGCATAAGGGTCAGCTCCCCTGGTTTCCCCTAGATGCATGTGGAGTTGGTTGCTGTTGCATTGGGCTCTGTACTCCTTTAACTGATTAACATTACACTACCTAGTTTTTCCTGTATCTAGCAAAATTCTGCACAGAGACAGGCTGGCCTTGTCCATCACTAAATGGGGACGTGAATATCTGGGAGACAGGAATGCTTCAGCTGTAAAATTTGTAACATCACCCAATGACCTACCTCATAATCCATCCATCGAAGTATGCCTTGCTCTGCTTTTCCCTTTTCGCTATTTTGATGGCTGCTTCTTTATGTGCAGCCTGTGCAATTTTAGAAAAGAATTTTCAGTTTTCTCCTGGCAGAGGGCCTCGATCTCAAGTCCAGCTCTTTGGGTTTGAGTCATTATACTTTTGAGTGCAGGAGTTCCAACACTATATTGAGGTTGTACAGGACATTGATGAGGCCTCTTCTGGAGTGCTGCGTCCAGTTTGAGAGTTTCAGGATGATAATGTAGGGGCTCACATATATTTTAATAAGGAATATTTTGTTAATAAAATAGAGTTGAACCACAGATCGATTTCTTTGACCTTTAACCGCGTTAGCGACAGGAGTACTTGAGTGAAGTGTCCAAAGCACAGACAACAGTTCACACCATATCCGCAAGAATCCACTCTTTCCGCTGCCAAGTGTGTCCGATCCACAAGATGCAGTGCAGAAATTCACCAAAAGTGCTGATACAGCATCTTCCAAATCCACAGCCGCCTCCATCTGGATGGACAAGGGCAGCAGATACATGGAAGCACCACCAAGCTACTACTAATTTTGACTTGGAAATATATTGTCATTCCTTCAGTGTCACTGGGGAAAAAAAAATCTTTCCACACTACATGGACTGCAGGGTTACAGAGCTCACCACCACCTCCTCGAGGGTAATTTAGGATAAGCAATAAATGCTGGCCAGCCAGTGGCACCCATGTCCCATGAGAGAACAAAAAAAATTGTTCCTATTTATCTGGCATAGATACACCCACATTTTTGTTTGAAAGAGAGTTGCAGAATTTTAATGTGGTGCCAATGATATGCTGATTTGTCCTGAATTGTATTGAAATCCTTGAATATTCTTGCAGCTGCACTTATGCAGACAGGTAGAGACTATTCCATCATATTGCTTGCTTGTATCTGCTTGGTTCGATTCTGACTTGTTGGAAATGGTCATTGCCTGGCACTCGTTTTGTGTGAATATTATTTTCCACTTATCAGCCCAAACCTGAATGTAGTCCAGGTCTGCTGCATATTGACAAAGACTTACTGGTGTGTCCGAGGAATTGTCACATGGTGCTTATGATTCTGCGAATGTCATTGATGGAACAGCGAAAGATGGTTAGGGGTAAAAAGCTACCTTTAGAAACTCCTTGGTGATGGAATGCAATGATTGACCTCCAATAACCACAATCATCTTCCTTTGTGCAAGATATGATTGCAACCAATGCAGAATGCCCCCACCCTTGCCGCTTTCCATGTTATTCAATCTTGCTTGTGTTCTTTGATCCAGAAAAGTTTGGATAAAGACAGAAGCCTCTACTTGAAGCTGAGAACGTTGAAACGCAAGTATATGAAAGATCTAGAAAAAGACTATGCCTTGATGTCAAGAGCAGTCACTTGCACCTTACTCCTTGTGTTAGGCTCTCTTGTGCATAGAGTCATAGATTTTTTGCAGGATGGAAAGAGGCCCTCTGGTCATCATGTCCATGCCAGTCATCAAGCATTCTATTCTAATTCCATTTTCTAGTGCTTGGCCCATGGCCTTGCATGCTATAGCATTTCAATTGCTCATCTTTAAACTACTAAACGTCCGGGGGTTCCTGTGTCCTCCATCTTTGGATGAAGATTGAAGTATAAAGCATTGTTCCTGAGAAGAGGAGAAGATAGTGAAACTTGATTACTTGGCGTTTAATAATAGACTAGTGCTATTTTCCCCGAAGTGTCAGAGGCTGAGGAGTGACCTCCTAGAGGTTTATAAAAAAAAATAGGGTGGGGGAGTCAGAATTAGAAGGCATAGATTTTGAGTGAGAGGGGAAGATTTAAAAGGGGCCTAAGGGGCAATGTTTTCACGCAGAGGTTAGTGCTTATATGGAATGAACTGCCAGAGGAAGTAGTGGAGACTGGTACAATTACAACATTTAAAAGACATCTGGATGGGTATATGAATAGGAGGGGTTTAGAGGGATATGGCCCAAATGCTGGCAAATGGGACTGCATTAATTTAGGATATCTAGTCGGCCCGGACGAGTTGACCAGAGGGTCTGTTGCTGCGCTATACATCTCTATGACTGTATGACCAGAAATGTTTGGATAACACTCTGAAGAGCTTTTTAAATCTGAAAACGTTTAAATTCAGGTGAATGAAAACTGCAGAAAAAAGCCATCAGATTTTTCAGATTTGGAGTTGAAGTCACTGTTAACCTAAGCTCATTGAGATTTTTGAATAAAAAAAATTTCTGTGATATGAGTACTGTGCAAGGGCTGCTTTTGGGTTCTGTTAAGAATTGTTTTTGGATCTGTAAAGAAGTGTTTTGAGATTAATAAGATTAAGAGATTTATTCACCTTCTACCAGAAATTGATCACTCATTGTTTATTTTCTTTTCACTAGCAATTCTGACATTATAAGATGAAACTGTCTATCTTCTCAGTGTAGTTATCCCAAGATTATTTGAATTGCATTTCTATCACAGTCATTACCTGTCTCTCAATCCAATGCCTACTTATCAGAATTAATGCTTTTACTTCAAACTGAAAGTTATATTCGAAAACATATTGAATTCAAAACTGGGTTTCTGCAACAAAACAACTCTTGAACATTTACAAATTGCTTAGTACTTTCCTGAGTGTTCATATTTGCAGCTTGAAATAAGGGTTGAAGTTTTATATGCATAAAGAATGACAATGAGCATTTCATTCATTCAGATTTTTCAAATGACTAATCATATTGAAATTCAAACCAAATTACCAGTACGTGCATGAAACGGCTGATTCATAAAAACCAGTGATGCTGATGTTATCTTCCATATGATTGTTGTTAAATAATATATTCTACTGTGAAGACTGCCACATGGAAAAAATGATATTAAAATGATGTTTCTTGAGCTTGTAGAGCATTTTTTTCATGATTCTATCACAAAGTAGCATTCGTGATCTCAATAACTTTGAAACATTTCATTGCGTTTTCATTGAATTTGGTCAGGAAACTTTTGTAATCTTTTTATATTTATGAAAGTATCTGTCAAGCCGACATATTGTCTCATCTGAGCAGATGGCTCAAATGATCTGTTTTTATCATTCTTTTAGTAATATCTAATTCTGTGTTGCATAACTTTTCCTGGTGGTATGGATTTTAAGATGGTAATAGTCATGAAACTATCAATATTTGTCATCCTTACTCTGTTAAACTGACAGCAACTCTGGTCTCTACATGTCCAGTTTAATGCCAAAATTGAGAAGTTGCTGCACAAAAGGGTACATGACCTAATTTTGCAACACGTCCATCTTTCTCCTCCACCCCACCAATCTATCCTCAATGGAAAGATTTCCTAATTACTTGAATTGACATGAAAGCTTACTTTTCTGTCATAAGGACATATGAAAATATACTTGCAATGTTTTTTGCCTGCTTGAATGAAGTGTAGCTGGGTATTCTAACACTGTACTAATTTTGTAATTATTCTTGAACAATTTAGCGCTCAAAGCTAATTATATTTGTAGAATTTCATTTTTTCCATGACTTATAGTTCAATAGGTTTTGAATATAATATTTTTTAAAGCTTAGTAAATGAAGTTTCTGCTTTTCTTTGAATCCCATTTTTTTGTCCTGGTTTTTATTTTGTTTGTAAAATGATTAAAATGTGAAAGCTAATCAGCGTGTTTTACTTTCTGATTTGTTGACTCCAAAGGTTTTCCAGTAAGAGAGACTGCTTAACATGTTTGGTGACAGCAACAATGCTGGAGATTGCTTATTGTTGGCACCAGAATTAAATTAACACTGGAAAGATGAAATCCAAGCCAAAGAGATCAGGATTCTTTTGAGGTCAGCAGTTAGCACTGTCCCTATTGCTGCTGACTGCAAAATCTGGGCTATGATTTTTTTTCACCTCTGATTGCAGTCTTCCTCAAAACTTCAGTTGCAGTATTAAATTGTCTGGTGATCGCATTAATTTTGGAGAGGTGTGTTAGACAGAGCAAACTTGTAAATCAGGAAGAGTACAATGTACCTCTATCATTTTCCAAAGCAGTAATTTAAATAGATAAAGATTCAGCTGCAGTACAATGTTGAATTGTTTACTGTTGTGATTTACCCTTAAGTTTGCAATAGAGAGATTTGAGAGTTTGATTTAGAATAAGGAGTGTAACAACCATTCTTGTGTTTTTCTTTACACTTGAACTAGCACACCTTTAAAGCAAACAGATCTGGGCTTAAGGGTGTTTATAGACCCTATAGATTTTCTTGAGTGATTTAGTTACTGTTCAAACAGACGGAATTGAAAAATGTTTCTTTTCCAGTTAAGACTTATGACCCCGACTTTCCAGCCTTTAATGTTTTGAATATTGCATAGTATCTGAATGTATTAAACATTCTGCCAATGTGTTTGTACTGAAGAAAGTAATTTAAATTCTGTTTCTAAAAAGGTTTTGGTCTGAGATACATCTTAATGTATTCTTGCATTGGATTTAAACGCAGTTGATTTACTTGATTTGGAATAAGATAAATGCCTATTGCAATTGAACAATACGTTAATATTAAGATTAAGAACTCATGGACCATAAATGCATTTTGTTTTATTTTTATTTTAGGTTCGCATTGAGACAGCTACAACCCTGAAGCTTGATATCCTTTTCAATGTTGATAGGAATGCTATGTTCATTTTTGATAGTTATTTTTGATTTCATCTTTGGAGACCTTTTCCAGTATCGTGAACGAGAGACTGGATCTGATCGATCAGTGTGGCATCCCTCAGCCTTCTCTATTGCTGCTTCTGCTGACTGCCCATGACACCAAGGAGCCAGAATAAAACTGGAGTCAATGGGAATCAGGAGGAGGAAAGCTGTCTGCTGGTTGGAATCATGCATAGCGCATCAATAATTGTGACTGTTAGAGAGTAATAAACTTAGTCTCAGGATGTCACTGCAGGAGTTCCTCAAAGTAATAACCTCAACCCAAACATCTATGGCTGTTACACCAATGAGGTTCCTTCCATCATAAAGTCAGAAATGGGGATGTTTGCTGAAGATTGAACACTATTCACCCCAATTTACAAATTCTTACATAGCTAAGCAACTGGTAACCATGTGCACCAAGACCTGGACAACACCCAGTCTTGTGCTGATAAATGGTAAGTGACATTTATGCCACACGGTTGCCAGGCAATGACAATTTAATTGCCATGGTTGTCCAAAATTTAGTTTGACCACCATTGGAGTACTCTGTGAAGTCTGATCACTGCACTATAGAAAGAATGTGATTGTACTAAAGAGGTACAGAGGAGATTCACCAGGATGTTGCACAAAATAGAACAGTTGAACTGTGAAGAGAAGCTGGATAAAATTGGATTGCTTTCTTTTGAGGATAAAAAGCTCAGAGGGGATCTAATTGAGGTTTTTAAGATTGAGGGGTTGTACAGGTTAAATGCAGCTGTACCTCTTAATTCACAAATCGATAACAAGGGGGTATAATTTTAACATGAAAGGCGGGAGGTTTAGAAGGTGTTTGAGGAAAATCTTTTTCACCCAGAGTGGGGTGGAAATCTGCAATGCACTGTCTGGAAGAATAGTTGAGGCAGCAAATCTCACAATCTTTAAAAGGTCCTTGGATTATCACTTAAAATGTCATAACATTTCAAGGCTGTGAGCCTAGTGCTGGCTGGATCATGTGTGTTTGGCACCATGTTCTCCACCTTCAGCATCTGCTCCCTTCACTATTAATACTGTGACAGCAATATGTGTTATATATATGATATATGGCAGTAACTCTCCAAGGGTCCCAGTGCCTTTCAAACCCATGATCTCTAACTATATGGAATGACAGGGTGGCAGAAGCAAGGGAACATCACGACCTGCAAGTACTTTTCCAAGCTAGAGTCCATCTTGGCATGGAACCATAGTGTTGTTCCGTCATTATCACTGAGTGAAAATCCTCCAACGTCCTACCTTAAAGCCCTGTGAATGTCCTTCTGTGCCCAGGATTGCAGTGGTTTAAGAAGGCAGTTCACCAGCACCTTCTGTAGGGCAAATGAGGATGGGCAAATATATGCTGGTATCGGCAGCACTGCCCACAGTACTTCATTAAATGAAAATTAATCTTTCAAAATGGAATAGTTTTGAACCACCAAGTATTTTTTTCTTTTCTTTTTGTGACTTTGGCAAAACTGAGTTTTTAGTAATCAATATTTTACATTCTTCAAGTTGATTTTCAATGGTTAAGAGTAAATGTATTGACATAAGTGGATTCTAATTGTCTTTTGTTTCGTTTAGATTCATTTGTGATTTTTTTTTTCTAATCGTGTGAATCTAAACTATGGCTATATCAAGGAAAGAAGTAAGATTTTCACTGAAAAAAAATTTACCGAATGCATCGGGAACTTACTAATCCAGTAGTTTGTTGATTGTTTTACAAGGGCAAACCAACATCTTTTTCCTTGACTTGATTATACCTGTAGATGACTTTGAATTTAGAACAGAGCAGTTTGTGCCAGTAAGTATTCTATTTCTATGCATATTTGTAACTTTGTCAAAACTGTAAGTTTTATTTAGTATTACATAGGGATTTTTAAGTTGATGATTAGATTACTTACAGTGTGGAAACAGGCCCTTCGGCCCAACAAGTCCACACCGACCCGCCGAAGCGCAACCCACCCAGACCCTTCCACTACACTTACCCTTTCACCTAACACTACAGGAAATTTAGCATGGCCAATTCACCTAACCTGCACATTTTTGGATTGTGGGAGGAAACCGGAGCACTCGGAGGAAACCCACGCAGACACGGGGAGAATGTGCAAACTCCACACAGTCAGTCGCCTGAGGCGGGAATTGAACCTGGGTCTCTGGCGCTGTGAGGCAGCAGTGCTAATCACTGTGCCACCGTGCCACCCTTGATTGAGAGAAAGTAATTTCAGTAGAATCATGACCAAACTTCAGCAAATGAGGTGACTAAAATCATGGATTGTGCTAGATATTGTCCTGAAAATACATGCTTAACAAAGGAACCATTGCTAATTAGGGCAGTTGATTGCTGTTTTTAAAATTGTGTGTAGGACAACTTTGTGAGTGTGTTTTTCAGTTTAACGCTTATATTGTCACAGCACATGATGCATCAATAAAACAACTGTGCAGATGCAAATTCCTGCAAAATTAAATTAGTCATATTAATGAGACCATTGTGGATTAATTATCAGAATTTGAGGACAGTAAAGATACTTCACAACAAAAGTTTACATGAAAGGTAGCTGCAAATTCTTTAACCATAATTTTTTTTTTAACTTCATAAATGTTGCTTCATTTCTTTATTTTTCTCTCTCCCTCCTAATATTAAAGGAGCTGGTTACTACTCCATAATTTGCTTTGGCTTGGAGACAAAATGTGTTGTGGGTACATACTACTCTAGCAATTAGATTACTTACAGAATAGATTAGATTAGATTACTTACAGTGTGGAAACAGGCCCTTTGGCCCAACAAGTCCACACCCACCCACCGAAGCGCAACCCACCCATTCCCCTACATTTACCACTTTACCTAACACTACGGGCAATTTAGCATGGCCAATTCACCTGACCTGCACATCTTTGGACTGTGGGAGGAAACCCACGCAGACACGGGGAGAATGTGCAAACTCCACACAGTCAGTCACCTGAGTCGGGAATTGAACTCTGGTCTCTGGCGCTGTGAGGCAACAGTGCTAACCACTGTGCCACCGTGTCGCCCAATAGAGTCATTGCATGGAAGCAGGCACTTGCGTTTAACTTGTCATACAGACTATACATTCCAATCTGACCTAGTTCCGTATGCCAGCATCTGACCATATCCCTCTAAACCCTTCCAATCATATATCCATCCAGATCCCTTTCAGTGTTGTAATTGTACCCGCCTCTACTGGTGATTGGGAAATGTCCCACACCTTGGAACTAAATTGAAATAATTTTTTTTCTGAATTTAACAGCTCTTGTTTTCAATGCTTCAAAATGTCTAGCCTGTGGTCCTCGCTCTAACTTCCAACTCTTTGTACAACTTCAATTTATTTTCTCCAAATTGACACCAAGCTTAACAATGAGCATCAAAAGTATTTGGACTAAGCTCAACATTGTAAATGCATTATTCACAGTGCATGCAGAATTCAGGAAAGTAGATGAATAGATTGAAAAGCGACAATTATAAAGTTCAAATTACCATAGTGACAGCATTTCAAAAAAAGTATTTTATTGGTTGCAAACCAGTTTGAGATATTGAGGTTGTGAGTTTTTCTATAATTGAATAAGTAACTTTTTTTGCCTTACATTGAATTTCAAAATTCTTATTGGCTGTTTGTATTTTGCAATTCAGTTTTCACGATGGATGCCAAAACCTAATGATTACATGTAAAACATACAAAAGGAATTTGCTGTAATGGGAACGCAGTGAGACAATGCAAATGTGTCATTGTCGGTTGTATTTTAAGAGGGAGAATAATTAAAACATTCAAATCCAGGAAGTGAGATCTTGCGTGCAATATTTATTTCAAAGAGTTTCGGGAGGACACTCTCCCTCAGGAATTTTTTTTCCTTTTGTCACTTTGATCCACTTTTCATTATTTTGATGTTAACAATTGTTAATGCTGTAATCGACTAGGCAGCTGCCAGTAAGTCCTTGTCTCTGTTGTAGAATAGTCATGTAATCACTGAAGCACAGAAAATGGCTATCAGCCTATTCGACAATTTTGGCCTATTGGACCAACTCCAACTCCACCAGTCCCATTTCTACTTTCTCCCCTATTCCTGTAATTCCATTGTTTTATTTATTAAATTTAACTGCCCATCCAACTTGAGTGTCAACTTAACATTTTTGTTTTGTCTTACATTCTTCTTAACTACTCAAGCTAGTCTCTGCTATTTTATATGATCTAGAATGTTGAATGCTTCTAAATTGTACAAAAACAGTTGTTTGGGCTTTACAACATAATGAGCATAATTTTTGTGGTGTTCTAGTCCAGCAGTGTGTGATAGCATAAATTAAGTTAGAGAGTCCGTTGAATTATTTAATCAAATGTCAACAAGAATCAAAAACACAAGTGAACAGCCCACATTTAATATGCATTTTTATCTTCCAACACCAGTCTATCTGTGAGAACAAGGAAATTAAAAGGTTAGAAAAGGAAATTAAAGTATCCATGACTAAGATTTGATAAAATTGTATTGATTAATATATATATATGTGAAAAAGTATGTAGATTCAAACCTGTTCCTTCCATTTGCACAACTTGTGACAGACTTAAAAATATGACGACAACATTAATTGTATTCACAACAGTCCATTTATACATTTTCTTTTTTTTCAAATATGTAATTTAGTTTAGCATGACTTTTTGTTTCCAATATCATTATCTCATCTCATTGACTTCACAATATAAGATCCTAAATTCCACTTGCGTCTGACCTTCAACTAATTTACCTGTGATTTTTAAAAAATTAATATTTAATTTGAGGGTGATCTCACCGCTAAGTCTTGGCACTTATTCCCCATTCATTGTTGCCCTGAAAGGTAATTGTCAGTCTTTTCCTTGAGCCACTGTCAGTGTTGTTACTTTTATAGTGATTTACAACTGAGTCACTTACTTATTTAAAAGTAGGTCATGTTGATGTGTGGCTGCAGTCACATGTAGGCAGTACTAAGCAAGAAAAGCAAGTTTACTTCACAAAAAATATTTGTCAGTAGTGAATTTTTCCTACAATTAATAAGTCTTGTGGTCACTTTTACTTTTCCAACCTTTTTTTATTTTCATTTTTAAAAAACATGAAACCCTCAAATTGCCACGCTGAGATCTAAACTGGCATCCATTGAGTTATAGGTCCAGTAGCATGATTACTATTGCTATTATTACAGAGATTCCCTGATTAATTTTTTGGTCTGGTTCTTTGAATGGAGTATTACTTTTGCCACCTTCTTATTCTTTGATCTGAATGATGTTTTGGATACAGTGTTTAATTCCGGGGCTTTAGTTTCCAGTATCAGCTTTAGTATTCTGGAACACTTTTTAGTCTTGGTCTTAATGCTACATGCTTTTTAAATATTTATCTCCACTAGTATCTATAATAACGACTGCAAAATACTTTCAAAACATATTCACCATCCCTCAAGAAATCGAATAGTCCCCTTCTGCCTTTAAATAGTCCAATCTGTTTTGACTTTAATATGCTTATAATAGCTATTCCTATTTTCCTTGATGTTGATCTCCACTTCCTAATCTCTTGGTTTTATTTTTACATCTTCCAATTTTTAATCTATATTCTGTTCTTTGTGTATCATATTTAAGCAAACTTATGTTTGCTCTAACATCTTTATATATTTACAAATCCCAGCCTGTGTTCTAGTCAAAATGTTTTTTTAATTCTCTGGTGTGATTTGAGTGTCACCAGAAATGCCAGCATTTGTTGCCCATCCCTAATTGCCCTTGAACTAAGTGGCTTGCTATGCCATTTCAGAGTGTAGTTAAAAGTCAACCAAATATTTGCGGTTTTGTACTCGTGTAAGCTAGACTAAGTAATCTACTCCCTTAGAGCTTGGAAACCTGAAACTGATCCCTACTCTTGGCTTCCTGTTGACAAATAACCCTTTATCCATGACAAGTTTTACCGTATGCCATGAGCTATTATTTTGTATAATTGTCTTATGATGTGTCATGCTATGAAATGGCACCTGGAAACTTAGGCACTTGACATCTACATTTACCCATGAGGGCCACCTGGACTTTGAAGCTCCAGCGGATGCCCACCAAAGTCATCACAGTCAACAGGGTGTAACAGCAGGCTGTATCCACTGGAGCTCTGCATGTTGGCAGGTGAAAAAGTAAAGTAGTTTTGAGACCACACAATGAGGTGTTTTACCAATGCATAATCACTATTTAACACATGTTCACAAGCACTGCTTAAGTTGTCTGTACTTTCTTAACCCTATTTGATCAAAGAAGTAGAGCACTTTTCTCTATAAGAATACCACAATGGCCCATCCATGGGAGCCCATCAATTGCATCACATTTGAGATGGGCATTTCTCATATTTCACCACCCAGGAAATGACACAGAATCTGAGATGGTTGGGAGTTGGGGGGGGGGTGGGGAGAGTGGGTGAGCGGGGGGAGAAGTGATTGCGGTTTGGTTGCATCCAAGACTTTGGGACTTTGGCTTTATTAGATGAGCTAAGACTGAGGAGAATGAGCTTGTGTTCACAACATTACAAACAGGGATTTTATCTAAGAGAAAAAATCTGAATGGGCTCTGCAGGGTGAGACTGCAGAGGTCTTTCGGCTTATACACGATAGAGATGTAAAGGACTTAATCCTCTTGGGAATGGGTCAGGTGTATCTGGAATTGTTCCATCTAAGAGTGATGAATGTATAGTGACTGAGTATGCTTAACTAATGTAACATTAAATTTTGGGAAGATATCCAGGTCTATAATGAAAGTAAGAGAATGAAGTGTTCAATTGCATCAGTCACCATTTTGGAGAGTTGCCAAACATGCTCCATATCTGATTAGCCTACTCTTGCTTCTCTTTTGTATTTTTATATCCTAACAAATTTGGAGAATATTATGTTGAAGTGAGTGCAATCAAACCAAGGTAAGACAGCGTGTGGCTTTCAAGGTACTGTGTATTTGGACTTGCTTGAGACAAGGCCTGTTTACTTCCTGGATCCAATGGTCACAGGAGTGTAATGTTGTGCATAAACTGTTGCACATAATTTTTTTTGAAAAAGCTAAGTTTTTTTGCATGGATTGAGTGCAAGTTGTAGCACAGTCAAACTGAAGAAAAACACTTGTGAAACAAAAAGCAGTGTAAACGTTTTGAAACATGTTTGACCTGAACAGAGAGTTTTGGGCTCCCAGTCAACAGACTTTTTAAAAATATTACAAGAAAAAGGTGTCAGTCGCTCACTCGACCTGAAATCTGTTCCCAGTAAGGATTATATGAAGTTGTTTGCCTCATCTCACCAGTATCATTGTTGCTTCTTGTCTGCAACCAAATTCGAAGTCCACAACACAATCATCCCCTTCTCCTTCCTCCAAGAGATATTTAGTCTTCCGCCTCTTCAAAGATAATCACCCATTACTTGTTGGGTATGGTTGTGGAATGCGCTGCACATCATAGTGATGTGAGACACTCTTTCTGTGGAATAGTGTACTAAAGACCTAAGTATCTGAAACTTAATTTGAGCAAGTCTACTGTGTACTTGTTGGTGACGTCCCTTTGCAGTACAACATTGTATGTCTCCTTCGTATGCTAAATATCGCTCATTAGTGTCATCATTTAAGCCTACATGCCAGGTGGAAATCCCAGTGGATGCAGAAACCCCTAACTCCTCTCTGTTACCTATCAATTGCATGCCCCATTCTCTTTAAGAATCAGGGTTGGAATTCTGGTGCCAAGCCAGCATGACCACCTCCAGTCCCAAGCCTATCACCAATTGATATATTTTTCAAGCTCATGTAGGCTAACACAGCGAGAGTAATCCTGTCTGCTTATTCTATTCCCATTATTTCTCACTTTGTACCTTCAGAAATACATTATCCGCTTTGGACCTGTCGGTTCTGCAGCTTTTAACCATATTTTGGGGAATCACATTTGTGAGGATGTAGATTATATCACCAACAACTACTAAATTTACTCAGTGGTTTAGCTTGTGTTCTCACTGACAGATGTGAGAGAGTTGATGCAGGCCTGTTCTACTTGACTTCTAAAAGTTGATAACAATTTATCATGCCTTTTGGCGTGTAGATCAGTGTATTTGCAGCTGAAAGCTGGTCTCCACAATTTGACAAACTGCTAAATTGCGGACATTTTTGAAGTGATGACGTTTTTTGACACTAAGTGCACTGTAAATTATTAAGCCATGAGATATGTAATTCTGATGTTAAAGTTCATGAGTGATTTGAAACTAAGTACCTAAGGAAAGAATAACTGTATTTTCCAACATTGGTAAATAAATGGCAAAATGACCTTGTTCTGGAAAGACTGAACCAGTCCTTGTCTAAATGCAGCAAGACCTGGACTATATCCAGGCTTGGACTTACAGGAGGCAATTAACACTCCCACCACAAAAGTTACAGACAATTTCCATCTCCAAGAGGCAATCTAACCACCACCCTTTCACATTCCGTAGCATTACCAAATCACTCACTATCAACATTGACCAGAAGCTCAACTCAATATAAATACAGTGGCAACAACAACGTCAGAAGCTAGGAATACTGCAGAGAGTAATACACCTCCTGACTCTCCATAGCCAGACTGTCGTCTACAAGTCAGGACAGTGATGGAAATCTCACTATTTGTCTGGATGGGTGCAACTCCAACAACATTCTATAAGCTTGCCACCATCCAAGACATGGCAACCTGTTTGATTGGCCCCAAGTAAACAAACATCCACACTCTCCACCACCAAAACTCAGTAGTGGTAGTGTGTATTTACAAGATGCTCCACAGAATCTCACCAAAGATCCTTAGACAGCAACTTCTAAACACATGACCACTGCCATTTAGGAGGACATAGGCCGCATATACACAGGAATGGCACTACTTGCAAGCTACTCATCATCCTGACTTGGAAGTTTATATTGCTGGGTCAGAATCCCATGGTTCCTCCCTTTTTAATGTTGGCATTGCTGACTGGCCAGTATTTATTGCCCTTGAGAAAATGGTAGTGAGCTCCTTTCTGGAACTGCTGCAGTCCACATGCTGTAGCTACACCCATAATGCTGTACAGCACATAGACTACAGTGGTTTGAGAATCACCTTCTCAAGGACAATTAGGGATTGTGAATAAGTGCTAGCCAGTTAGTAACACCTACGTCCCATGAGTAAATAAAAATAATGAACTGGAAAATGGTAAAGTTATCATTTTGTGCAAATGAAATGTTAGTTATTTTGTTATTTTTCTTTGGTGTTCATGTGTGTTGTTGTAGGGGCATAGAGTCAAATAGCACAGTAACAGACCCTTTGGCCTGACTTGTCCACGTCGAGTAGGTTTCCTAAACTGAACTAATTCCACTTGCCTGCGTTTGGTCCACATCCCTCTAAAGCTTTCCCGTCCATGTACCTGTCCAAACGTATTTTAAATGTTGTAATTTTGCTCACTTCTACCATGTCCCTTGGCAGCTCGTTCCAAACTCGTACCCCCTTCATTGTGAAAAAGTTACCGTTCACGTCTCTTTTAAATCTTTCCCCTCTCATCTTAAACCTATGCTATCTAGTTTTGGTCTCCCCTACCCTGGGGAAAAGACATTGGCTATTTACCTTATTCATTTGAAATATTCTGCTTAATATTATTTTTGAGTATCTTTAAACTGCTGTAATTACAGTGCATAATTTATTTTTTCTACAGTATTTGGAAAATATTTTCAGTCTACTCTTCCACTTGCTTCAAGAAGTCACAGAATGTGATACAAAGATGCATGTATTGCATGTAATTTCTTGTGTCATCGAAAGAGTTGGAATGCAGGTAATACTATGGAAATTTGTACAATTGCAAAATTAATTTAAAAAATCTTTAAACATCAGTTATCCTGTATATATTTAGTTTACAATTATATGAATAAAAAACTCAGTCAAATGCATGTTAACAGTCAAATACATTTTTCCCTCCACTTCACATTTTATTCTTTCTTTCTGATGATGAGTGAACCATTGGCATATCATTTGATGGTAGTTCCTCAAACTGAGGCAGTGAAATGTTTTGGTTTGTAAACTGGCAGCTGCTCCCTGTTCTTTCTACATGACCTTTTCCACACTTAGCTGTATGTTTTGAATAGTTTTTAAGAGCAGAATTAGTTATTTTAATAGCCTGTCAATTGGAGTAGAAAGCTAATGTTTCTTTTCCATTTCACTCAGGTAGGATTCCAAGGTTTAGGTGGAGACAACTGCTTTTCTCATTAGATTTATGACATGTTTCTTAAGTAAGGCTTCTTAAAAAGGTGGGATTCTTACAATTGGGATAACACATGTAGAGAAATCACAGCTTTTCAAATGTACAGTTATGCATCAATTACAGTCTCATAAGGTGTTCTTGATTGGAACTGCTCATCTAAATGGTAGTTAGTCACAGTTTATTGCCTCATTCGTTTAATGTTCATGTTGCCACCAGTTCTGCTGACATCCATTTGGCAGAAAATTGGTAGTTGGGTCCTGACTGTCTTTTCTTCTCAAGTCGTCAAACTTACAGAAAAGGTGAAAATTAGATCTTTGCCAGCTAATACTGCCGACCAGTAACTTGCAATTTTCAAAACGAAGCAAATGAAAACTGATTGCAGACCTTTTTATTTTAAAGCCAAACTAGTACTCTCCTTATTCTCTTTACAAAAAATATTGAATAATATTCATGACGCAAATAAGGAAATGCAAACTGAGGACCCTTTCAGCTGGGAAGCTAATTTAAAATGGCAGTCTTGAGAGTTCTTTTCTTACTAACAGTTCGTGTAGGAATGTAGTTAGTAGTAGATATTTCAAGACAAAAGATGAAACATTTACCTAGTAAAACAGGAAAATAAAACCAAGGCATTTTGTTGACATGCCTTTTAATGAATCTGTGGGGATGTTTGACTTGACTTCTGCTATTTGCTACCATATTAATCCTTTCGAAAAGCAGTCTGGTTGCTTATTCTTAGCAGGTTCAAATATTGTTACTTTATGAATTAAAGCAGGTAAACAAATTGAATGCATTGCATTAGTAGCCCAGATTTGTGATTGTAATGATACCACAACTATTGGCGTTCACTATCTTTAGAATTGTGAACCACTCAGCAGCTTCTAGCATCCATATGTGTACGATTCAAAGCAAGAATCTGTAAGTTGCTGTAATTGATTTCCTGCAGATCCACAGAATACACTAAGCGCATCGTCTTATGGAAATCCTTTTTTAAAAATCACTTGAATAGACATAAAAGCCTATTTTAATGAAATTAAGACTACTGTAAAAACCTTGGACAGAGAAATGACTATTTGAGAAAGGCTGAACTTGGTTTTTAACAGGTACTGTATTGTGAATTAACTGTCTGGCCTTAGGGAAAAAAAAACTGATTTGTGGATTTTCTCTAAATTTCTTCACCATAAAAAATTTAACATTTTTAAAAGAAAATGATATTTCCATTCCTACCTCAATCTCCTATATCTTTCCCAATCTTTGTTTTCCTGTCAGTAATCTGATTGTTTGCTGATTTTGAGAATTCTTCACTGAGATTAGCTGCTTAGTCTGTTTAGTGATGGCACTGTTGTTGGAAGTTAGAAATTCCCTTGAATTGATATTAGTCTGAACTAAATGTTGGGGAAGATTAGATCACTTGATTTTTTTGGCCTACCTTCTTCATGGTCAGCAACATGTTTCATTCATTGTCTCATCACCTATTGCAAAATTCAGGCCAGTAAAAGCATGAACAGTAGTCGCAGATTTAGGAAGGAAAGAGTTGCCCAAATGTCCACATTGATATTTCTTTGGGATAATTATATTCCAAATGAATTTTGATTCGCTCCAGGATATACTTAGTTTGACTTACCAAAGACAAACGAACATGCAGAGCCAATTTAAATGGTACAACAGTAAAAAATAAGGTTTTTAGAGGTATCAATCAAATGGAAAAACAACAGAGAATTAGGCTGATAACCTTTGAAAAGAGACTTGAGAAGATTGACTTTTCACTTTTCAAGTATATGTCTAAAAGATGATCTTCTTTTAGACTATTTCTCCAAAGTAGTGGCTGCTTGATTTCTGGAATACACCAGTTCTGCACAGTAACTTTGATCACCAAGTGCAGATGGAAACAAGTAGACTTGAAGTCATTCTTGTGGATTGCTCTTGAACCTGACCAAGGTGCCCATCGACAAAACTCGAGGCAGAGGAATTGGTTTGCTTGACTACATCCTCCCATCTATAAATACATCACCACCTTTGTCTTTCTGCAGAGGACCATGTTGTTTCTGTTGGTAAGCTTCAGGCCTTCCAAGACTAGAGGACACCAGGAAGGCTTGAGTACATATTTTTAGGGACTGTCACTTTAAAATCTAAATAGCTCAATTTTCTTAAAGACCCTTTTTAAAACACTATTTCAGTAGTGACTTTTAGAGATGGGTCATTTATATCCTTGTTATTGTCAAACTTCTGGTCAGATAAAAAAATTCGGTTCAAATTGTAAGGTAATGTTAATCTTCAAAATTACTAAAGGTTGAACTTTAAGAATAGGGCATTGTACCAAATACTAAATGAGCTGTCCAGAACCCCAGACCAATGTTTTAGGTACATGCATCCAAATTCCACCATTGAAGATGGTGAGATTTCAATTCAATAAAAATCTGGAATAAAAAATGGCCTAATTGTGACTATGGAGCCATGTTATTAGCTATAAAGAAATCCAACTGGTTCACTGATGTCCTTTAGGGAAGGAAAGGTGTTCTGGTCTACGTGTGACTCCAGATCCTCAGCAGTGTGGTTGATACTCGATTTCCCTCAGGGCAATCAGGATTAGACAATAAGTGCTGGCCTAGCCAGTACCACCTGCATACAGTGAATAAATATTTTTAAAAACATGGAAAAGACTTTTTGAAAATGATGGAATCAAACATCCTGGAATTTTTGAGAAGTTAATACTTCAGTAGATGCGAGTGTAGGGGGACTTGTTGTCATTCTAAATAAGTTATTTGAATTCTTCCTCTTCAGTATTTATCTTCTGTTATTCCAGTTGTCCATCATTGCTTTTGGTAAACAGCTAGTCATAGTTTATCATTCACTTTGTGTTTCCATCCAAATACAATTGCCACTTCCAATGTAAAGAAAAACTCAAGAATGATTGTCAGTACCTAATTTCCATTATGAGCAAATCGAATGCAATAGTGTCTTACAGAATAGGTTACTAAGAGCTTCTTAGGAACCATGTATCAGAAACATGGTTACATGTTTACATGTTGCTCTTGAAAATGGTATCTATTTTGCAAGAAATAGCACGCAACTTTTTTTGTGGTGTATTTTGCATCTCTCACATGATGTTTCTTACCATGTTTTAATGCCGAGCAACTATAAATAAGAAAAATTCCCATGGTGAAGATCAGGTGCTGCAACAAAGGAGGTTTTGAGAGTGTGCATTTCATTTAGTCAAAACTGCTACCAAAATCACAGGATTAATTCAGTATGGAAGAAACAGATTGCAGAATTTTTTACAGCAACCTACCTATTAATCTTAATTTGAAGTATTAAAACTTGCATTAGGTAACATCTATAGTGGACTTCAGTGTGATTTAAGGTTTTCAAATATCTTATAACCATTCTCAAACTTGATGTTTTGTAAATTTTATGAATGATTAATTGAATTTGTTTTAAAATTTAGATTCGACCTTATGTTGGATGTTTGGTGCAGTATTTACCTTTGCTTTGGAAGCAATCTGAAGATCACAATATGCTGCGATGTGCAATTCTTACCACACTAATTCATCTTGTGCAGGTACAGTTTTAATAAATGCATTGTCTTTTCACTAGATTTAAAATTATATAGAATTCCATTGAACAGTTCTAGGAGCTCAGTTGTGCACAAAAGCAGGAATACTGTACAATGTTGTAGTTGTCTATGCAACTGTTAACTTCTAGGATCCGAGATAAAGAATCTGATCACATTAGTAAATTAATGCTAGTCTGTTCCTGCTCATGAAATTGGATCATTGTGTCAGGCTGTACTTTTTAGAGAAGGGGAGAAAATTACGAACAGCAGACCAAGATTTGGGACAATTTGGAATACTTATGACTGATGACTAAACTTTGGGCAGTGTGATACTTTGTCTGTCGTTCCCATTGCCCAGCTCCATCTCTGTCTCCCTACAAATGTAAGTGTATTACCCCTAAGCTCCCATCCTATTTCCTTTACAAATGGTTCATCATCTCTGCCTCTGTCAGCCTATGTAGGCATTGGAGGGGCTGTGTAACAAAGGGTATAAGAATAAGAAAAAAATGCTGGAACCAGCTGAATGGGAACCCCAGCCTGCTTTGCTATTCAGTAACATCTGATAAACTGTGACCTTGACTTCACTTTTCTGCTTGTCCCAAAATCATTAATTCCCTTATAGATCAAAAATGTGTCTAGATCAGCTTCGGATGTATTCAATAATCTAGTCTCCATGTTCCCTACGCTAAAGAATTCAAAAGGTTAGCAAGAAAGTAATGCTGCCTCATTGCTGAATTTAATAGGAGACTACTCATTATGAAACTGGGTCCAACTAGTTCTAGATTCAACCACAAGTCGAAACGTCCTGTTGGCATTACCCCGACCAGCCCCATCAGAATCTCATTTTTCAGAAACATCACTTCTCATTCTTCTAAGCAAAAATGAGCATAGCCCCAATTTTGACAAACTTTTCCACGTAAGACAAGTCCTTTATCTCAAATATCAACCTGGTGACCATTCTCTAAACTGCCTATGGTGCAAGTGACCAAAATTGTCAAGGTCACTCTAGATATACTCTCATCAATGTTCTGTACAGTGGTACCAAGACTTCCCTATACTTATACTGTATCACATTTGTAATAAAGGTCAACATGCACTTTGCCTTCCAAATATTTGCTGAGCCTGCATGCTAATTTCTTGTATGTCATGTACAAAAGCATCCAGATCCTTCCTTACCGCAGTTTGCTGTGGTATCTATCCATTTAAATGCAATACTGCTTTTCTATTCGTGCAAAAGAAATGGATAATCTCACATTTTCCCGCATTATATTCTATATTCCCACTTGGTTAATGTTCTGAGAAGTCTTTTCAGACTCATTGTGTCCTCTATACAAGTTGTTTTTCAACATACCTTTGTGCCATCAGATTTGATTTGTGCTTCCTCCAAGTCATTAATGTAGATTGTCAATAATTGAGGCCCCAACACTGATTCCATGGCACCCCAAAAGGTACAGCTTGCCAATTGGGAAATTGGCGCATTTGCCCTTGGTTTTGTTTCCTGTTAGTTCGCCAATCCTCTTTCCATGCTAGTACATCACCCCCAATTCCATGAGTCATTAGTTTATGTACTAACCTTTATGTGTCAACTGATTGAATGTATTTTGGAATTCAAAATTCCCTCATCCTCTGGTTCTTGATTTGATTTATTATTGTCACATGCCAAGATACAGTGAAAATTGTTTTGTGGGCTAACTGGACAAATCATACATGACATAAGTACATCAGGATAATATAACAGAATACAGAATATAGTTTTACAATGACAGATCAGAGTTGATCTTTCTCTGCATCTTCTATGAGAGGTCCATTCCTAAGTCTGATAACAGTGGGGAAGTAGCTGTTCTTGAATCTATTGGTAAGTTTTCAAACTTTTGTACCAATGGAAGATGGTGGAAGAGAGTATAACCAAGGTAGGAGGGGTCTTTTGATTATGTTGGCTGTTTTCCTGAGGCAGTGCAAATTGTAGGTGGAGTCAATGCAAGGAACCCTGGTTTTTGGTAATGGACTAGACTGTGTTCACAATTCTATAATTTCTTGCGGTCTTGGGCAGAGCAGTTGCCAGTTCAAGCTGTGATGCATCTGGATAGGATGCTTTCTATGGTGCATCTATAAAAATTGGTAAGAATCATTGTGGCCATGTTGAATTTCCTTAGTCTTCTGAGGAAGTCGATGTGTTGGTGTTCTTTCTTGACTGGAGCATCGATGTTGGTAGTATTCACTCCTAGAAACTTGAAGCTCTCGACCACTTCCACCTCCGCAATATTGACACAGACAGTGGTGACCAGTTCCTTTAGTTTGCCTACATTGAGAGAGAGATTGTTGTCTTTGCACATGCCAGTAAGCTGTCTATCTTCTTCCTGTGCTCTGTCTCTTCATTGTTTATGATCTGATCCAATATGGTGGTGTCATCAACAAATTTATAAATGGAACTGAATTTATAGAGCTGAATATGGCCAGACAGGAATGAGTGTACAAGCAGTTTGGTAAAGGGCTGAGTACACAGCGTTGTAGGGCACTCGTGTTGAGGGCTATAGTGGAGGTGGTGTTGTCTAGCCTTACTGATTGCAGTCTGCGGGTCAGGGAATCAAGTATCCAGTTGCAGAGTGGGGAACAGAGTCTTAGGACTTGGAATTTAGAGATGAGTTTGATTGGAATGTGGGCTAAAGTCAATAAATAGGAGTCTGACTTAAGTATCCTTATTATTTAGATTTTCCTGGATATAGTCCAGTGTCGTTGCATTTGAGCATTGACACGTTCAGTGTCACAAATGGCGCTCCACATTGTGCAATCATTAGCAAGCATCCCCACTTCTTACGTTATAAAGGTGGAGAGATCATTAATGAAGCAGTAGAAGATGGTTGCTCCTTGGACACTACCCTGAGGAACTCCTGCAGAGGTGTCCGGGAGCTGAGATGACTTATTTCCAACAGTCGCAATCGTCTTCCTATGTGCCAGGAATGACTCCAACCAGCACAAGAGATTGCCACCTGATTTTCATTGATTTCAGTTTCTAGGGCTTCTTTCTGCCGCACTCGGTTGAATGCAGCTCCCTCCCCCCGCCTTGATATTAAGGGCTGTAACTCTCACCTCAGGTTTGGAATTCAGCTCTTTTGTCCGTATTTAAACCAAGGCTGTAATGAGGTCAGGAGGTAAGTGGCGTTGATAGAACCCAAATTGGGCATTACTAAGCAGTTTATTGCTGAGCAGGTGTTGCTTGATGGCACTGTTGATACCTTCCATTTATTTACTGGGATGTCGTTAAAATATCCTGTGGACTTTGCTTACGTAATGTTTCTTCCCTTCATTTCTATGATGAGGTATATTCTGCAATATACTCCTTTCCATGCGATTGGCCCCATGTACTTTCTTACAATTCTATGGACTTTTTTTCTATTTGTTGTTCTCACCTCTAATTAATACAACTAATATCTATAACCTGATACTTTCTGATAATGTTGTAAACTGCCCGTCTTGTTGTTAATGTACCAATGTTTTGGTTATTCCTATTTCCTGGTTTTTTTGATTGATTATGGCCAGTTTCATTTGGATACCTTGTTTACTGCTGTGTGAATAGTTTAATTAATCTTTGCTCATTCTTTTAATTCTGAACATTCATTCTGCATTTGCAAGCAATAATTGAATAGATTATTTAAGTCGTTAATGTAAAATATATTAAGTATGAGTAAACAATTAATGTGTCATGGCTGCAGCGAGTGGGAATTCTTGGATACTGGCTTGATCCAGAGCAAATACAGAGTAAAAACTAAGTTTTTACAGTTCACACTGCTTTGGCTTAGCATTTATGAGCTGGAGGCTGAATGACAGACTGTAACCTATTAGGCAGGGGAAATGTCATATAGACATTTTGTCAGAAGTCACACGACATCTGGTTATAGTCCAATCACAAGCTTTTGGATCACTGCTCCTTCGTCAGATGACATCACATTACCTGACGAAGGAGCAGCGCACCAAAAACTTGTGATTTCAAATAAACCTGTTGGACTGTAACCTGGTGTCGCGAGACATCTAACTTGTCCACGCCAGTCCAACACCAGCACCTCCACATCATAGATATTTTGTAGCAAGAAGCAGTTATACCCTTTCAAATATGGCCTTATGATCTGCCTTAGTGGTGAGAGAAAGCAAGGTATGACTGAGAGTGAGGCAGTAAAGGTGACCTGAATGGCAGTTGTGCAGGGATCTCTACCTTTACAGTTGTTCAGGAAATTTCGGGTATTTCAGCTTGTTTGAATGAGACTGGGTAGGGGTGGGATGGGCAATTAAATATGGCACTGTGTGCTATAGGAAACAATTCAAGTATAGGGAGCAAAAAGGAATGTAGTTGCAATAAGGGACAGTATATTGAAGGGGATTCATACTGTTTTTAGCAGTAAAGAGCAAGATTCCAGATGGCAGTATTGCCTGCTTAATGCCTAGGTTTGGAGAGAAATTTAGGGTACGACGGGGCAAATTCTACTGTTGATACCAGTGACATAGGTAAAATGAGGAAAGAGGTTCTCTTTGGTCAGTATGAGGATCTGAGACTAAATTAAGAACCTGAATCCCAGAAATACTTGTTTCTGGATTATTAACTGACACGTGTGAATTGACAAAGGACAAATAAGATTAGAGAAATGTATGTCCAAGGTAAATGGTTTGTCAGGCACTGGCATCAGTGGGAAATTGGGAATTGTGCCATGGGGATAGTCTCCACTTGAGTCATGCTGGCACTAGTGCACAAGTGAGCATACCATGTAAGTAGAGAGGCTCTTAAACTAAATACTGAGGGCAAGGAAAAATATTGTAAATCAAAGAGTAAAGACAAGTCCGGAGAGAAAGTTTGAGTATGGCAAATGATATCGTGTCCAAATCAAAGAGTGAAGCAACAGGTATGGGTTTGAGGTTAAATAAAAGTATCAGCTGAAGGCTGTTTGTGTCTGAACGCACACAACATTCAAAACCAGATGGATGAATTTAAAATGCAGAATGTAATAAATATGATTTAAAAGCTTAATTGCATTGATATGGCTTCTGGCTAGATTAGTACCTGAATATTGAAATGCGCATGACGAGGCTAGAAAATGAGATAAGGGTGGATGGGTTGGATTTGTTAAGTAATGGTGGTATTGTACACTGAGAGAGATGACTGAAGTTCAGGAAATAAGTATGTCAAAATGATAAGATGGAGCATAAAGGACAAACTAATCGAGATATGTCAGAAAGTATGACGATTAGTTATGGGTGATAATAGCCTAAATATAATCTGGATTAATGAGATGGACAAGGGTAATCTACATGGGTTTTGAAAGAGTTTGAAAGAATAGCATATTCTGGAGCTGACTCCTGCAGGCAGTACCAGACCCGATATTATGCAAGGAAATGGAATTAACTAATGACCTTATAGTTAAGGCATACTAGATAGCACCAGCTGTAATATGGTTGAATTCTACAGTTAGTTTGAGCGAGAGAGGAATGGGGCCAAGACTAATATTTAAATATAAATAAGGTCAAGCATAATGGTTTGAAAGCAAAGCGAACTGGAGTGAACTAGCAAATAAGTTCAAGGGGTAACTCGGGTAAGGAAACGATTGGAAAATATTAAGGGACAGTATTAATCTCTACTTGGCTGAAAGTGGCAAATGGAACTTAGGTTAGATTCCCTACAGTGTGAAAAGAGGCCTTTGGCCCAACAAGTCAACACCGAATCTCCAAAGTGTAAGCCTCCCAGACCCATTTTCCTCTGACTAATAGACCTAACAATATGGGCAGGCGAAAGTGAGGACTGCAGATGCTGGAGATCAGAGTTTAGATTAGAGTGGTGCTGGAAAAGCATAGCAGGTCAGGCAGCATCTGAGGAGCAGGAGAACTGACGTTTTGGGCAAAAGACCTATATCAGGAATGAGGCAGGGAGCCTCCAGGATGGAGAGGTAAATGGGAGGGGGTGGTGCTGTAGGAAGGATATTATTAAACTGGAAAGAGTGCAGAAATAATATACAGAGATCTTGCCAGGACTCAACAGCTCACTGCCTAAAAGGGTGGTAGAGATTTAACAGCTATTTAGGTGAACACTTCAAATGCCATAGCACATAAAACTATGGGCTAAGTACTGAAAATTGGGATTAGATTAAATACATGTTTGATGTCTAGACAGACGTGATGGATTGAAGGGCCTTTTTCTATACATTCTGATAAGAATGCAAATGAAGTAAACAACTTAAATTGTGAAAGATTGCAGAGCTCTGAAACACAGAGGCATAAGTATGTCCCAGAACATGAATGACATAGAAATAGAACCGTATACCACAGGAATGGGCCCTCCAGCCATGATGTTGTGCTGAACATGACGCCAAATTAAACTAATCTCTTCTGCCTGCTCTTGGTTCATATCCCTCCATTCCTTGAATATTCATGTGTCTATCTAAAGTCCCTCTTAGTCCCTAAAATGGCCCTATTGTATCTGCCTCCACCCCCACCACCCATGGCAGCAGTTTCCAGACTCCTATCACTCCGTGTAAAAAAAAAAGGCTCCTCCCATCTCCTTTGAACTTTACCCCGTCACCTTAAGGCATGCCCCCTAGTATCAGACATTTTAACTTTGGGAAAAACATTCTGACTGTCAACCTAATTCGAGACTTCTATCAAGTCTTCCCTCAGCCTCTGCCACTTCAGAGAAAACAACCCAAGATTTTCTAACCTCTCCGTGTAACTCCTTTCCTCTAATCCAGGCAGCAGGTAAACCTCTTCTGCAACCTCTCCAAAGCCTCCACATTCTTCCTATAATGTGGTGATCAGAATTGAATGCAATACTGTGGTGCAAAGTGTGGCCTGACCAAACTCTTGTACAGGTAGTTCTTCTATAACGCGATGGTTGTGTTCTTGTGTGACCCCATGCGATATAAAGATCACGCAATAAAAATCGCACTTAAAGTGTTGCCGATACAATCGCATTATAGCCAACACACATTTGAAAAGTTTGAACTTTAGAAACAATGTCTCCTAATTGTCAATTGCATGTTGTCTAAATGCATGTTAAAGCAGAACGACCTGACTCTTGTATTCAATTTCCTGACCAATAAAGGCAAGCATACGATATGCCTTTTTTACGGCAAGGGACAGGGAGCGGGCGCAGCTTAACACGTGGCTGCGCAGTTGGTGTAGGAGGGAGGGCTTCAGATATGTAGATAATTGGGATGCCTTCTGGGGAAGGTGGGACCTGTACAAGAAGGACGGGTTACATCTGAACTGGAAGGGGACCAATGTCCTGGGTGGAAGGTTTAAACTAGTATGGCAGGGGGGTGGGAACCTGAGCTGTATACCAGAGGTGAGAGTTGATGAAGATGAGGCAATAGCAAGAGGTAGACCAGCTAATGAGAAGGATTTTCCTGGGAAGGCACCAAGGGATCAGTTAAAGTGTGTTTGCTTTAACGCAAGGAGTATCAGGAATAAAAGTGATGAACTTAGAGCATGGATCAGTACCTGGTGCTATGATGTTGTGGCCATAACAGAGACATGGGTTTCTCAGGGGCAGGAATGGTTGCTGGATGTTCCTGGGTTTAGAGCATTTAAAAAGAATAGGGAGGGGGGGAGAAAGAGGAGGGGGTGTAGCACTACTGATCAGAGAGGATATCACAGCTACAGAAGCTTCCATTGTCGAGGAAGATCTGCCTATCGAGTCAGTATGGATTGAAATTAGGAACAGCAAGGGAGCAGTCACCTCATTAGGGGTTTACTACAGGCCCCCAATAGCAGCAGGGAGATTGAAGAAAGCATAGGTCGGCAGATTTTGGAAAAGTGTGGACGTAGTAGGGTTGTTGTAATGGGTGATTTTAACTTTCCCAATACTGATTGGAAACTCCTTCGAGCAGAAGATTTGAATGGAGCTGTTTTTGTAAGGTGTGTTCAGGAGGGCTTCCTAACTCAGTACATTGACAGGCCGACGAGGGGAGAGGCCATTCTAGACTTGGTGCTTGGAAATGAGCCGGGGCAGGTATCAGATCTTGTGGTGGGAGAGCATTTTGGTGATAGTGACCACAACTGCCTCACATTTTACATAGCTATGGAGAAGGAGAGGATTAGGCAAAATGGGAGGATATTTAATTGGGGAAGAAAAAACTATGATGTCATTTGACCTGAGTTAGGAAGCATGGACTGGGAGCAATTGTTCCATGATAAAGGCACTATAGACATGTGGAGACTGTTGAAGGAACAGTTGTTGAGAGTGATGAATAAATATGTCCCTCTGAGACAGGCAAGAAATGGTAAGATAAAGGAACCTTGGATGATGAGAGCAGTGGAGCTTCTCGTCAAAAGGAAGAAGGTAGCCTACATAAGGTGGAGGAAGCTGGGGTCAAGCTCAGCTCTAGAGGATTACAGGCAGGCGAGGAAGGAGCTCAAAAATGGTCTGAGGAGGGGGCACGAGAAAGGCTTGGCAGAACGGATTAGGGAGAACACAAAGGCATTTTACACATGTGAGGAATAGAGAATGGTCAAAGAAAGAGTAGGGCCGATCAGGGATCAGTGGAGTCTGAGGTGGTAGCCCTAAATGAGTTTTTTGCTTCTTTCTTTATGAAAAAAATGAACTTTGTAGTGAATGAAACCTTTGAAGAGCAGGTCTGCATGCTGGAATGGATAGAGATAGAGGAAGCTGATGTGCTGAAAGTTTTGTTGAACATTAAAGTTGACAAGTCACCAGGCCCGGACCAGATTCGTCCTCGGCTGCTTTGGGAAATGAGAAATGCAATTGTTTCGCCAGTTGCAAAGATCTTTGCATCCTCGCTCTCCACTGGAGTTGTACCTGAGGACTGGAGAGAGGCAAATGTAATTCCTCTCTTCAAGAAAGGAAATAGGGAAATCCCCGGCAATTACAAACCAGTAAGTCTCACATCTGACGTCTGCAAGGTGTTAGAAAGGATTCTGAGGGAGAGGATTTATGACCATCTGGAAGAGCATGGCTTGATTAAATGCAGTCAACACGGCTTTGTGAGGGGCAGGTCATGCCTCACAAACCTTATCGAGTTCTTTGAGGATGTGACTAGAAACAATGATGAGGGTCGAGCTGTGGATGTGGTGTATATGGACTTCAGCAAGGCATTTGATAAGGTTCGGCAGCATCTAGGGAACAGGAGAATCGACGTTTCGGGCATTAGCCCTTCTTCAGGGCTAATGCCCGAAACGTCGATTCTCCTGTTCCCTAGATGCTGCCTGACCTGCTGCGCTTTTCCAGCAACACATTTCCATCTCTGATCTCCAGCATCTGCAGACCTCACTTTCTCCTCATTTGATAAGGTTCCCCATGGTAGCGCTCATTCAGAAGGTCAGGAGGAATGGGATACAGGGGAACTTAGTAGTTTGGATACAGAATTGGCTGGCCAACAGAAGACAGCGAGTGGTAGTAGAAGGAAAATATTCTGCCTGGAAGTCAGTGATGAGTGGTTAGATTAGATTAGATTACTTACAGTGTGGAAACAGGCCCTTCGGCCCAACAAGTCCACACTGACCCACCAAAGCGCACCCATCCAGATCCATTCCCCTACATTTACCCCTGCACCTAACACTACGGCCAATTTAGCGTGGCCAATTCACCTAACCCGCACATTTTTCAACTGTGGGAGGAAACCGGAGCACCCGGAGGAAACCCACGCAGACATGGGGAGAATGTGCAAACTCCCTGTGGTGTTCCACAGGGCTCTGTCCTTGGGCCTCTATTGTTTGTAATTTTTATTAATGACTTGGATGAGGGGATTGAAGGATGGGTCAGCAAGTTTGCAGATGACACAAAGGTTGGAGGTGTCATTGACAGTATAAAGGGCTGTTGTAGGCTGCAGCGGGACATTGATAGGATGCAGAGATGGGCTGAGAGGTGGCAGATGGAGTTCAACCTGGATAAATGCGAAGTGATGCATTTTGGAAGGTCGAATTTGAAAGCTGAGTACAGGATTAAGGATAGGATTCTTGGCAGTGTGGAGGAACAGAGGGATCCTTTAAATAGATCCCTTAAAATGGCCACCCAAGTGGACAGGGTTGTTAAGAAAGCATATGGTGTTTTGGCTTTCATTAACAGGGGTATTGAGTTTAAGAGTCGTGAGATCTTGTTGCAGCTCTATAAAACTTTGGACCGCACTTGGAATACTGCGTCCAGTTCTGGTCGCCCTATTATAGGAAAGATGTGGATGCTTTGGAGAGGGTTCAGAGGAGGTTTACCAGGATGCTGCCTGGACTGGAGGGCTTATCTTATGAAGAGAGGTTGACTGAGCTCGGACTTTTTTTCATTGGTGAAAAGGAGGAGAAGAGGGGACCTAATTGAGGTATACAAGGTAATGAGAGGCGTAGATAGAGTCGATAGCCAGAGACTATTTCCCAAGGCAGAAATGGCTAACACGAGGGGTCATAGTTTTAAGCTGGTTGGAGGAAAGTATAGAGGGGATGTCAGAGGCGGGTTCTTGAGAGAGCATGGAATGCGTTGCCAGCAGCAGTTGTGGAAGCAAGGATATTGGGGACATTTAAGAGACTGCTGGACATGCATATGGTCACAGAAATTTGAGGGTGCATACATGAGGATCAATGGTTGGCACAACATCGTGGGCTGAAGGGCCTGTTCTGTTCTGTACTGTTCTATGTTCTATGTTTACCATCCTATCTCCTTGTGTGGCCACTTTCAGGGAACTTTGGCCTTGGACCCCAAGATCCCTCTGTAAATCAGTGTTTTTTAGGGTCCTGCCATTAACTATATACTTTTCCTTAACATTTGATCTCCCAAAGTGCAGCAACTGACGCTCATTTGGCTTAAACTCCATTTGCCATTTCTCCACCAATATCCACAACTGATCTATAACTCGCTGTATCTTTTGACAACCTTCTACACAACTCCACCGATCGTTGTATAGTCTGCAAACTTACTAACCCACCTATTTACATTTTCAACCAAGTCATTTATATACACCACAAACAGCAGAGGTCACAGATCCCTGCAGAATACCACTGGTCACTGATTTCCAACCTGAAAAGCAACCTTCCACTACTACCCTCTGCCTTCTGTGGGCAAGCCAATTCTGAATCCACGTGACCAAGTCACCACGAATCCTATGCATCTTAATCTTCTGGAAGAACCTAACATGAGGGACCTTGTTGAAAGCCTTACTAAAATCCACGTAAACAACATCCATTTGCAGTATCCTCATTGATCACCTTTGTCACCTTTCCAAAAAATTCTGTCATGTTAGTAAGACGTGACCTGTCCTGCACAAAGCCATGTTGACTGTCCCTAATTAGGCCATGCTTTTCCAAATGTGCATAAATCCTGTCCCTAAGCATTCTTTCCAAAAGCTTTCCAACCGTTAATGTGTGACTCACAGGTCTATAATTTCCTGGATTATCTGTACTTTTCTTCTTGAACAGAGGAACAACATTAGCTATTTGCCAGTCATCCAGGACCACTCCAGAAGCTAGTGAGGATACAAAGATCTTTGTCAAAGCCCCAGCAATATTCCCTCTCAATAAGTTGGGGTAAATACTATTGGGCCCTGGGGACTTATCCACCTTAATGCTCTTCAAGAGACAGCACGTCACTTTTTTCTTGATCTCAAAATGCCCTAGCATATTAGCATGCTCCACACAAATTTCACGATCCACCATATAAGGGTGGCACGGTGGCGCAGTGGCTAGCACTGCTGCCTCACAGCGCCAGAGACCTGGGTTCAGTTCCTGCCTCCGGCAACTGACTGTGTGGAGTTTGCACATTCTCCCCATGTCTGCGTGGGTTTCCTCCGGGTGCTCCGGTTTCCTCCCACAGTCCAAAAATGTGCAGGTTAGGTGAATTGGCCATGCTTAATTGCCCGTAGTGTTAGGTGAAGGGGTAAATGGGGGGTGGGTTGCGCTTCGGTGGGTCGTGTGGATTTGTTGGGCCAAAGGGCCAGTTTCCACACTAAGTAATCTAATCTAATCATATACCTCTCCTTGGTGAAGCCTGTTTCAAAGTACTCATTTAGGATCTTGCCCACATCCTTTGCCTCTAAGCACTAGTTCTCTCCTTTATCCTGAAGCCATCCTATCTTCTCCCTAGTTATCCTCTTATTTTTAAAGTATGTACAGAATGTTTTGGGATTCTTTTTAACCATATTCACAAGATTACTTCATGGGCCCTTGTTGCTCTCCTAATTCCCTGGTTGAGTTCTTTCCTGCTTTCTTTATGTTGCATTTGTTTTCAATTCAATTTAGTGGGATGTGGCCATTGCTGACTGGCTAGCATTTATTGCCATCCCTCGTTGCTGTTGACAGGGTTTTGGTGAGCTGCCTTCTTGAACAGCTGCAGTTCACCTGCTGTGGGTTCACCCACAATGCCATGAGGGAGAGAGTCCCAGGGTTTTGATCCAGTAACAGTGGCGGAACACTGACATTATTTCCATGTCAGGGTGATTAGTGGCTTGGAGGGGAACATATAGGTGGTGATACTATATGTCTGCTGCCCTTGTCCTTCTCAATGGAAGTGGTCTTGGTTTGGAAGGTGCTGTCTGAGGATCTTTGCTAAATTTCTGCAGTGCGTCTCGCATATAGTACACACTGCTGCTACTGAACATGGGTGATGGAGGGAGTGAATGCTTCTGGATGCAGTGCCAATCAAACAGGCTGCTTTGTCCTGGGTGTTGTCAAGTTTCTTGAGTGTTGTTGAGGCTGCACTCATCCAGGGAAGTGAGAAGTATTCCATCACACTTCTGACTTGTGCCTTGTAGATGATGGACAGGCTTTGAGGAATCTCCACAGTATTCCTAGCTTCTGATCTGCTCATGTAACCACTGCGTTTATGTGGTGAGTCCAGTTAAATTTCTGATCAATGATAGCTCCCAGGATATTGACAGTGGGGGATTCGGTGATGCTAACGACATTGAATGTGATGGGGCAGTGATTAGATTGTCTCTAGTTGGTGATGGTCATAGCCTGGCATTACTATGGAATGAATGTTACTTGTCACTTGTCAGCCCAAACCTGGAGGTTGTTGCATTTGGACATGGACTGCTTCAGTGTCTGAGCAGTCGCAAATGGTGCTGATCATTGTGCAGTCATCGATGAACATTCCCACTTCTGACCTTAAGATGGAGTCTTTGATGAAGCAGCTGAGAATGGTTGGGCCTCAGACACTACCCTGAAAAACTCCTGCAGAGGTGTCCTTGAGCTGAGATGATTGACCTCCAATAACCACAACTGTCTCCCTATGTGTCATTTATGACTCTAACCACTGGAGAATCTGCCCCCGATATCCATTGATTTCAGTTTTGCTAGGGGTCCTTGATGCCACAGTCTGTCAAATGCTGCCTTCGTGTCAAGGGCTGTCAATCTCATCTCATCTCTGGAATTCAGCTGTTTTGTCCATGTTTAAACCAAGACTGTAATGAGCTCAGAGGTTGGCTGACCTAGGAGCCCAAACTGGATGTTGCTGAGCAGGTTATTGCTAAGCAGGTACTACTTGATAGAACTGTTGATGACCCCTTCCATCACTTTATTGATGATTGAGAGTGGACTGATGGGGCAGTAGTTGGCCCAGTTAGTTTTGTCCTGCTTTTTATGTATAAGACATACTTGGGCGATTTTCAACATTGTTGAGTAGACTGTAACTGGACTGGAACAGCTTGGCTAGGGGAATGGCAAGTTCTGGAACACAAATCTTGATGGTCCCTGTCTGATTTTAGCTTCCGAAACATTACATATGCTTGTTTTTTTTCCTTTTGATTAAATTCACAACCTCCCTCATTATCCAAGGGTCCCTTACCTTGCCATCTTGTCCTTCCTCCTTACTGGGGCATGCTGGTCTTGAACTCACATCAGCAGGTCTTTAAACAATTCCCACGTGTCAAATGTGGACTTGCCTGATAAAAGCTCCTCCCAATTAATACGCCCTAGCTCCTCCCTAATATTGATGTAATGTGCTCTTCTCCAACTTAGTACCTTCCCACAAGGTCCTGACTTATCCTTATCTGTAGCTGTCTTAAAACTTAAGGAGTTGTGATACTCTTTCCAAAATGCTATCCTACTGAAAGATCAGTCACCTGGCTAGGATCATTTGCCAATACAAGATTCAGTATGGCACTTCTTCTAGTTGGATGATCCACGTACTGTGGAGAAAATGAGGACTGGAGATCAGAGTCAAGAGCATGGTGCTGGAAAAGCACAACAGGTCAGGCAACATCCGAGGAGCAGGAAAATCGACGTTTTGGGAAGACCCAAAACATTGATTCTCCTGCTCCTTGGATGCTGCCTCACCTGCTGTGCTTTTCCAGCACCACACTATCCGCATGCTGTTTCAAGAAACCCTCTTGGATGCACTTAACAAATTCTGCCTGGACTAAGCGTCTTGCACGAAGGGAGTCCTAATCAATATTGGGGAAGTTAAAGTCATCCACTGTGACAGCTCTGTTTACATTGCATCTTTCCATAATCTGCCTTCACATTTGTTCCCCAATGTCTCCTTGGCTGTTGGGGGGCTTATAATCCTGTCAGAATAATTGCACCCAATTTGTTTTTGAGCTCTACCCATATTGTTTCAGTGGGTGAGTCCTCCAGTACGTTCTCTCGGAGTGCAGATTTGACATTCTCCTTGATTAGTAATGCAACTCCTCCACCACTTTTATCTTCCCTTCTGTTTTGTCTAAAACAACAAAACCCTCAAACATTGAGAAGCCTGTCCTGTCCTTCTCTCAACCAAATCTCTGTAATGGCCACAACCTCATAGACCCAGGCTTTAAGCTCATCTGCATTACATAATACTACTTGCGTTTAAATATACACACTTCAGTCCATTATTATCATCATGTTCATTTACCTTTGTCTGCCTGTCCATCCTTTCTGATTTACTGGTCCTAACATGTACCTTCCCCTCAATCCCTCCAATGCTGACTTGCTGTCCTGGTTCCCAGCCCCCTGCCACTCTTATTTAAATCCTCCTGAGTAGCACTAGCAAACCTCCCTGCGAGAATATTGGTTCCCTTTAGCTTAAGTGCAAACCATTTCTCTTACACATGTTACCCCTGCATTAGAAGAGGTCCCAATGATCCTAGAACCTGAAATGCTGCCTGTTGTACCAGCTCCTTAGCAATGTATTCATCTGGACCATCTTTCTATTCCTTGCCTCACTAACATGCGGCACTGGTAGCTACCCGGAGATTCCTACTCTTGAAGTCTTGCTTTTTAGCTTTTCTCTTAACTCCCTATACTCATTCTGCAGGATCTCATCCCTCTTTCTACCTATGTCATTGGTACTGATGTGCGTAATGACATTTGACTGCTGACCCTCCCCCTTAACATTTCATGCACTCTCCGAGACGTCTTCCTCACAATGCTGATCAGCCGTGGTGACTGAGCCGACCTGTCCTAGGATGGTCCTTGGCAGAGTCTCTCTGTTGTCCTGTATAGGATTGCAACAATGTTCCCTCTAAATTGCAGCTCCATGGTTTTGTGATCAGTGTTGGCCCACCCTGGTTCCAGAAGTCGCTGCTGCACACGAACCTTGGAGGCCCATACAGCTGGAAAGAAACTTAGAGAGAACACCATTAGCAAGTAAAATGAGTAATTATGGAAACTTATGTACATTCATAATTATGTATGTTATCATTATTGCAAAAGGAACTGAGGTGATATGTCAGCTATATGGTGCATCAATGAGACAACGTTTGGAATGCTGTGTGCTTGATGCTCATCATTAAAGGAAGAATGTAAATTTGTTAGAAGTGGTTTACAGACAAATGCCTAGAATGTTTGGATTGCTGTTAGAGGAAAGGTTGGATGTGCGACACTTGTATCCATTAAGTTTGTATGTAAGAGGTGACCTGGCTGATGCATAGAAGGTTATGAGAGGCCATAACAGAGTGTATGTGAAAAGGGTGTTCCTCTTTTGGTAAACTCTAGGACTAGGAATTATTGTTATGGAAGTCATCTTTCATTTAAGACCGAGATGAGGAGAACATTTTTCTCTGAGAATTGAGAATTTTTGCAACACTTGCCCAAAAGGTGGTGGAAGTGTTGCCTTTCAATATTTTTAAGGCAGAAGTAGACATATTCCTGGTTATTTTTCACTCCTTTGTTTCAGGTGTATAGGCTGCAATGTGGAGTAATACTACTCCAAATTGTATGCTTGTAGGTTCATAATTTAAAAATGTGTTTACTTTCTGATTGTATGTGGTACCCCTTTCCTTAGCTTTGCTTGATATTTATTCCTTTTGCTTTCTTTATAATTCATGATATTTTCACCAGCTATGTTTTTATGCAATGCATATCCAAGAATTTTGAGCAATTTTTCAGGAAAGGTGAGCATTATATTTGTAGATATGCATTATATCTTTGTCTGTATATTGTTCATTTTCTCTTAGCTATGAAGTCGATCTGTTTGTTGACTTTTCAGACTTTCTTATCTCTAGGGTTTGGGAGCAGACAGCAGAAATCTCTACCCATTCTTGCTTCCAATCATTCAGCTGAGCACAGATGTTTCTCAGCCACCTCATGTTTATCTGCTGGAGGATGGTTTAGAATTGTGGTGAGTAGTCCTTATTGTGAAACTTCAATCTGAGTTCTTTTGTGGATTGATCGAACAATTAAAAACTAAATATTGATGCAGCATTATGCACTGTCAGTCATGGTCATGTTTAGTAGATGGGTATTGCTGATGTAATTTTTGACCTCACCTATAAAGCAAATTATAAACAATAATTTCTATTAAGTTACTTTTCTATTCAAACCTCTGTATTAATTGCATTTTTATTTCAATGTGGAGACATCATTTAAGGAGAGAAATTCATATTTTAAATTCAGAACGAGTGTAGGATTTGAATACAGAAAGTATTCAGATGCCAACAGGCCAATTATTTTTGCCTATCCATAATTGTCTAGAGGATGGTTGAGAATCAGTGCCATTGCTATGGCTCTGGAGTCGCATGTAGGCTAGAACACGTAAGGACAGCAGTTTCATTCCTTAAAGGAAGTTAGTGAATCAGATTTTTTTTTACCCAACAATTGAGAATGATTTCACGCTCACTGAACCCTTATTTGCAGATTCTTATCGAATTCATATTCTTCAATCTGCCACAGTGGGATTTCAAACTGGGTCCACAGAACATTACCTGGGTCGCTAGATCAACAGTCTAATGATAACATCGCTAGACTATCAGCACTGATTTCCACTAAACATTTACTTTTCTGTGTTTTTCTCCGTAACTTTGCCAATGTTTTAAAGAAAAATCACCAACTGACGAGAAAATCCAAAAGCACAACTGTGTCTGAATGGGCTGTTTGGAACATACAAATGGTTGATATTGGGATTAATGCACTATCAAATTGTAATGTTTTGCTGTTTCTTTCAAATTAAGATGCAGATGTCAGTTGAGAAGAGCTGTTGAGTAAAGATTTTGATACCTGACATTAAATTATTTTGACTTGATTTGTCAAGCACTATGTTTCTAGAAGATGTAGTCACATACTGCAGAAAAGAGAGACATATTACCAAAGCTTTTGATTTTGAATTCACCAGGATGAATGCAAGAATGCCAATTTTTAATTGATCACAACAGATCATACTACTGTACTGGAGAAAGGCTGCAGCTTGGCTGGCAAATGAACTAGGCATTGCCTTTGAGAATGTAGATTTATTTCTGTTAATTCAGATAAGTGATCTTTACATCTGCAGCTGCTAGCAAAGATTTCCTTACATGTCTTAATAATGTCCATCTCCACTCACATTCACTTTTCAGACAGACCAATCTGACTTTTCCCCCTTTTCTTGACACATTAATTAAGAAATTTGCAATTTTGGGTTTTCCACTACTGTCTACCATGAACCTACCTTCACTAGTCAGTATACACTTTGGGATCTGTTTATGGCTGTTCACACTATTATCATCGGTCTTGTAAATAGGGCCCATGCCATTTGCTCACCCTTACAACTTTGCCATAGAAGAAGAGCACATCTCACGGGGCAGTGGTTATTCTGATCAAATCACAGTCCAGCAAACTTGCAAGTCAGTCAAGGACCTGTTCTTGAAAAGTGCCTCTTCTACCTAATATTATCTTGGAAAGACAAAGACTAGAATTAAATCTCAGTCTTAAATTGACCTCCCTTTATCCCAAGTCGAGAATGTGGTGCTGGAAAAGCACGGCAGGTCAGGCAGCATCCGAGGTGCAGGAGAATCTACATAAGCCCTGCGTCAGGAATGGGCTTATGCCCGAAATTCCTGATGAAAGGCTTATGTCTGAATGTCGATTCTCCTGCTCCTCAGATGCTGCCTGACCTGCTGTGCTTTTCCAGCACCACACTCTCAACTCTGATCTCCAGCATCTGCAGTGCTCCCTTTCTCCTCCCTTTATTCCAAGACAATGCCATCTGGTCCTAGACTCTCCCATGAGGGGAAATATCCTCTCAGCATTTATCTTGTCAAGCCCCTCAAGAATCCCATATATTTCAATGAGATCTCCTCTCATTCTTCTAAATTCCAGTGAGTAGAATCCCAACCTATTTAGCCTTTGCTTATAAGACAGCTCCTTCATAGCATGGGTCATCCCAGTGAATCTTCTCTGAACTGTTTCTAATGGAAAAATATCTTTACTTAAATAAGTGGACCAAAACAGCTGTCGTACTCCAGATGTAGTCTCACCAGCAGTAAGACTTCCGTCATCTTATATTCCATAGGGCTTTCTGATAACCCGCTGCACCTGTGTTCTAGCTTTCTGTGTTTCATGCATAAGTCCTGTTGTGTTGCAGCTTTCTGCAGTTTTTTCTTAATTTAAATAATGGCACCATATCTTCAGCAGTCTTATACTCCTCTGCAACATGGCCCTGGTCAAGGCATGAGTGGCATTAAATCTGCTCTCCACTTCCAGTCAGGTGTTATGCAATTGTGTTATGAGCCATGGTCGCAATGAGTAGCTCTTGACTTCAGTAACCAGTTTGTAAGGCAGCAAGACCCATTACATACACGAGTTCTCCAGGATGGAGGAGTTGTGGCAATTATCAGGGTAGTGGACACATCTCCAGCAAATGGTAACGGTGATCACAGATTACCTGAGCATTAAGGGAATGGAATCTTTTCTTCTTGACGAATTCTGCACTGTTGTGATTTGCCCCTCTCCGTACCATGTGTGTGCAGTCAATGGCACCCTGTACCTGAGGAATCCCAGTTATGTTTCCAAATCCTACTGCCTGGCTGCAGTACTAACGTTGCCATCCGGAAATGAACTGGTGTGACCTTGTACGGGTGGCATAGGTCAATGGCCTGATACATTTGGAGGTGCATGACTAAAAACATTCCATACAGGAACTGGAGTTGGAGGTGCAAGTGACATATCTTGCATATGAGGGCTGAGTATACTTCACCATAAAGTAAAATATGCTATACCCTGATAATGAAGGATATTTCTCCATCATCTGTCTGTCTTCAGGATCAGCATGTGCAGCAACTTGGTGAAAATGTCATGCCAGCTGAGTGAATGCAGCATGTCATCAGAAAGGGAGTGCCTCCAGTGCTCTGAAACACTTCCTATCCCAGACCCACATCGAATGTGCAACTTCTCACTCCATTCAGTGCAGACCATCATGACAGATGAAGAAGCAATATTACCTGGCTCCCATAGCACCTTTGGAAGTTACATGAGCAATTTGTTCCCCTTCGACCAGTATTAGCCTTTGGTAATATTATTGCTTTTCTATTTAAATAATTGAGATGCTCATGTTATATTTAGCAAGAATCAGTGACATATGACTAGTCTTCTTTGACGAGCATCTGATGCATAATTACCTTCACTCTGCTTGCATGGCAAATGGGTGATGAAATTAGTGCAAGTTAGATATTTCTGGGGTTTGCAAATGGCTGCTTCATGCATTTGTTGCCACAATGATTAAGCTTCCCACAAGCATTGATTCCGTCCTCTCGACCGTGAAAGTGACTCTTCAATTAACTCATGAGGACAAAAGTGGGTAGCTGCATGGCTCTCAGTTATTTCTTTGAGGAATATATAGACCATTCTTTATTCCAGTCCGATTTGAGCTTCCTCCACAACTCATTCTCCAGTATGTTGATGGCAGTATTAGTGCACCCTCTTTCTTTCATCTGGAATTAGAAAAATGAAGCAATCCTGTTTCAAATTTCCATCCTTAACCTAGTTTATTTCTGACTCTTCTCTTCCTTGATTTCTGTGTTTCCATTTTTGGAGGTAGACTGTCCACTCATGTTCATTACAAACCCACTGACTCTCATTGTTAGTTGACTATACTTCATCACAACCTGCTTTCTGGAAGTACTCTGATCTAGTCATCAAATTTTTCCAAGCCTCTGTTCTGATGATGATGCCTTGTACAGGTGTACTCCAGCATGTACTCTTTTTCTTTTCCTCAACCAAACATTCCCATCACTATGGTTGACAGGGCTCTCAGCTGTGTCAGACTAATTTTCTGTAGCTCTGCTCTCACCCTGTACCCTTCCTCCCAGATCAACAATAGGGTTGCTGTTATCTTTATTTTCTGTTCCATCGACCTTGTATTCAAAGGAGCATCCATTACAATTTCTGCCATCTTCAGCAGATTTCACCACCAAAAATATCTTTCTCTCCCCTCCATTGTCAACATTCTGCAAAGTCTGTTTCCTGTGTAGCAGATTGGCCCACTCTCTGTCACTCCTAACACTTCTTTGCCCACTTCATGGCATCTCACTATGTAACCTCAGTTGATGTAGCACTTGCCTTTGTATTTCTTCATTCCTCATTGTCGAAGGCCCTGAACTCATCTTGCGGGTGAACCAGGGATTTACTGGTGGTACTTTCAGTCTGTTTGCATGAGTTTGCTCTGAGCAAAACTGACCTATTTTCTACTATACACATGCACCATTAACACCTATTCTGTGTCCTTTCTCTGCTCTATGTTTTACTTTGGACACTATTGCCATCTGTTTTATTCATTCCTCCGGCCTGGTCATGAAAATAAAAACCTTTATTCTCCGATCGTCTTTACTTCCAAAAGGACAGGTACAAACACGTGGGCAAAATGGCCTCCTGCACCATAAAAATTCTTTGATTCTGTGCCATTGGACTTGAAATGTCAACTGTTTCTCCAGTACTTTTTTTTTTGTATTTCAGATCTCCAACTTCCATAGAACTTTCCTTTTTGCATGGGTTTGAGAGTATGGGTTCCCATCCATGCCTACCAGGTACCATTGCCTTGTAGTTGTCAATACAAGTCTTGAATTCACTTATCAGCTTGATGACAGGTATCTGCTCTCAAAGTGGTAAAGCAGTCTATACCTCCTGGCTTTCAGTCTGTTGAGTAGCTACTCAGAATTTATAACACAGTGACATTTTAGATTCACTTCTTCCCCTTTCTGTTCAGGTTCTGTTTAAAGCTATCACCTTTACTAGTTTTTTTTCAACGACTCCTTGCCTGCCTCGACTTTGATCTTCTATCCGAGACTTGAATATTATCTTTGTGTTCAAGATTACCTAATTTTGAGTATCATGTACCAAGCTTGCTCCTCATTAACTAGTTAATCTGAGTCTTTGTGACTGGATTTTTTGGTAGCATGTTGAATGGCTGTGAAGCATGACAACTCAACAACAATCAAGGAAAGAAGTTCAACAGTTTTCATCTCAATTATTTGCCATGTGATTTCAACATCTCATGGAAAGACAGAATCCCAAATATGACAGCGTTGTCCAAAGCAAATCTCCCGAATATGCAAGTACTCAATATGCAGCATTGACGTTGCTGGTTTGGCACATTTACAGGATGGAAGATTGACTCATTCTGAAGGAATTTCTGAATTGTGAGATATTGGGAGCTGGAAGACCATTGCAACATCCTTTGCTTAAATGATGTTTATAGGTGTGACATGAAGGCCCTAACCATCAGTTTTAGCACACGTGAGAACACTAGTCAATAACAGCAGGAAATGGTGACAGATGTTGGCTGACTTGTATCGCCATGAAGAACAGTGGCTAAAGTAGCTTCACATTATGCACTAATACCACGAGCAACAGCCAAAAACAAAATATGACAACCAATCCTTCCATCTGTGCCACTTAAGGCAGAGCCTGCCTCTCATGAAATGGTCTCTTCATCTGTCAGCAAAAATGCACAGTATGAAATGATCGCATCCCCAATGGATTTGCTGTATGTTAATCACGTTATATAGATTGATACTTCCTGACGCGACATGACAGGCTTTCCAAATGAAGTATGTATGCAGTGAGGTACATAGTCTTTCCAGAGTACTCAATCATTTGTCATCTAATACCAAGAACATCTCTTGTTAGTATTTTTCCAGTGTCCACATCCAGCACCTCAGTTATATGACTTCTTGTTGCTAAGCCCACTGCTGCTATGTTGGGCACATTTATGTACATCAACCCTAATTTAACAAGATTACACACTTGCCAAACAAAACAGGCAGCAAGAGCATTGTCATTATAACAGAAGCAGGAAATTGAGGTGTCTGTTCCAAAAAAAACTTAACAAAAATGTTGCATTGTTAACAAATTGTCTTCAGTACATTATAAATCATCACATGTAGATAGTTAAATAAACTATGAAGTGTTCATTAATGGTACCTTAACCCTGCAATTTGTTCTTGCTTTGAAACATCTGTCAAAATATCTCTTTTGTATGTAACCATACAACCAGAATGATTACTACACCCTGTCAGGTCCTTGCTGGCTTTCTACAAGAGCAGCTGTGCTGTCCCTTTTCCATGCCCTTTACTCGTAGCTGTGCATTTTGTTGTCTTCAGCTGCATATCCATTTGTCTTTGAAAAATATGACTGTATTTGCTTCCACCAGACTCGGACCATTTCGGTTCCCAACCACTGGCCTGGTTAAAAGTATTTTTCCTTATTTCCTGCTGGTTCTTTAGCCAAACCCCTTCTGGATACCCTGTAGTTATTGCATCAGTAGAAACCGTTTCTTCCAATTATCTTTGTCTGGACCCCTCATGGTTATGAAAACATCTATTAAATTTCCTCTCAACCTTCTCAAAGAAGAGTAATCCAGCTTCTCCATTCTATTGGCAGTCTTGTATTGCTGCACCCATTCTCTCAAAGCCTTCTCCGTACCCTCTCTAAAGCCTCCCAGTCTTACCTAGAGAGTGGTTTCCAAACTTGAATGCAGTTCTCCCGTTAAAGACAAAGCAGAGGTTAATTAAAAAAATCAGCAAAAAAGTTATTTCTGTACACCTTGCCTCTGCCTACAAAACCCAATCCCTTGTGATTTTTTAACTACAAGCTGCCTTGTTTTTCAGCAATGTTTTTGCTTGTGAAACCTAGGCTGCTTTACTGTAACTCCTTTTTAAGATTGTGATCTTCATTTTTCTCATTCTTTCTACCAAAATGTAGAACTTTACAAATCTCTGCAATGTTCCTTGCCCCCGGGAAGCTATGCACTTATTGATCGGAGAGCTAATGCATGGCTTCCATTTCTGCTCCTGGACGTTGCTGCCTTGCACAAAACACAGAGGTCAGCACAGCGGCAAGAAAAATAACAGGAAACATTGTGCCCTCTACATTAAATTTTATCTGCCACCAGCCTATATATGTCCTGTTTCGGTTTAATGTATGCTTTTCACACTTCATATTATTTCCAAATTCTGTCAATTTCAAATTTTGAAATAGAGTCTACTCAAGTCTAAGTAATTAGAATTTATCAAAAAAATATAGTTATCCTTAGCCCCAGGAAAGCCCATCATATACCATGTAACAAAGAATCATAGAATCCCTACAATGTGAAAACCGTCCATTCGGCCCAACAAGTCCACACCAACCCTCCGAAGAATATCCCACCCAGACTCTTCCCCTACCCTATTACTCTACATTCCCCATGCCTAACGCACCTATCCTACACATCCCCAAACACTATGGGCAATTTAGCATTGCCAATTCACCTAACTTGCACATTTTTGGACTGTGGGAGGAAACTAGAGCACCCGGAGGAAACCCACGCAGACACAAAGAGAATGTGTAAACTCTACACAGTTAGTCGCCCTCGGCTGGAATCAAATCCAGTGCCCTGTAGCTGTGAGGCAGCAATGCTAACTGCTGAGCCACAGTGCTGCCCTATGGGAAATGTAATAGTTTCTTAAAGCCCACTTTTTCTGAGCTAATTCTTTCATAGCATTAGAAAATGGAAAAGGGAAACAGAAATAGACCATTTGAGCTGTAAACTAAATACAGCATATTCAATTTTGAAAAAGTAACAAAGAGGTTTGATGAGGGAAGAGTGGTGAACATGATCACATGGACTTCAGTAAGGCATTTGACAAGGTTCCCCATGGGAAACTGGTTAACAAGGTTACATCTCGTGGAATATAGGGAGAACTAGCCATTTGGATACAAGACTGGCTCAAGATAGAAGACAAAGGATGGTGGTGGAGGGTTGTTTTTCAGTCTGCAGACCTGTGGCCAGTGGAGTACCACAAGGATCAGTGCTAGGTCCACTATTTTTTGTCATTCATATTAATGATTTGAACATAGGAGGTATCGTTAGTATGTTTGCAGATGACACCAAATTTGGAGGTGTAATGGACAGCGAAGAAAATTACCTTGGATTACAATGGGATCTTAATCAGATGGGCCAATGGGCTGAGGAGTGGCGGATGGAATTTAATTTAGATAAATGTAAGATGCTGAATTTTGGGAAAGCAAATCTTAGCAGGACTTATACATTTAAAGGTAAGGTCCCAGAGAGTGTTGCTGAATAAAAAGATCTTGGAGTGCAGGTTCATAGCTCCTTGAAAGTAGAGTCACAGGTAGATAGGATAGTGAAGAAGGCAATTGGTATGCTTTCCTTTATTGGTCAGAGTATTGAGTACAGGAGTTGGGAGGTCATGTTGCAGCTGTACAGAACATTGGTTAGACCACTTTTGGAATATTGTGTGCAATTCTGGTTTCCTTCCTATCGGAAGGATGTTGTGAAACTTGAAAGGATTCAGAAAAGATTTACAAGGATGTTGCCAAGGTTGAAGGATTTGAATGATAGGGACAGGTTGAATAGACTGGGGCTGTTTTCACTGGAACGTCGAAGGCTGAGGGGTGACCTTGTAGAGGTTTATAAAACCATGAGGGGCATGGATAGGATAAATAGACAAAATCACTTCCCTGGCGTAGGAGAGTCCAGAACTAGAGGGCATAGGTTTAGGGTGAGAGGGGAAGATATAAAAGAGACCGAAGGAGCAGCTTTTTCACGCAGTGGGTGGTGAGTGTACGGAACAAGCTGCCAGAGGAAATGGTGGAGGCTAGTACAATTGCAACATTTAAAAGGCATCTGAATGGGTATATGAATAAGAAGGGTTTAGACTGATATGGGCCAAATGCTATCAAATGAGATCAGATTAAATTGGGGCATCTGGTCGGCATGGACGAGTTGGACCGAAAGGTCTGTTTCCATGCTGTACATCTCTATGACTCTAAGAAACGTGGTTAGATCAGTATTATTGCTTTTGAATGCCCTGAAATTAGACATTCAACCCCCATTATATCTAATCAACCCAAAATCAATAACCATGATGGATAAAAATTAAAATAATAAAATGCTATTACTTATAGTATGTGCACAGAAAATATTACTTTGCTTTATGACTTGTAGAAATATATTAATAATCCAAGTGAAGCCAAATAACAAATGGTATATGGCAGTAAAGATGAATAACTGGAAATGCTAGAAATCTGAAATAAAGCATGCAGTCTGCAAGTACATGGCGTATTTGAAAAAGCAACGTTTATAATGAGCTTTGATGTAATTTCAAGACGTAATATATTGCAATTTAATTGCTGATACACTGCATGGTATATTCAAATTATTATCCCTAAATTGCTCAATAATATCAGAAGCAATTTTATTAGAATTTTCAGTGGCATAGCTTAAAAGACAAATCTCTGCTTCAGCTTTTTTTGCTGATGATACAAAGTAAGGTAACATTATTTTTGGAGCTAAGATGCTATGTTTGAAGAATACATGAAAGGTTATCTTTGCAGTTACATGGCCTGTCTATAATAATTTGTCCCCTTTACTTTGTGTTCACATTTAACTGAAATCACAAACTTCTTGAGATAAGTGGTTTAAGAGAAGTGATTTTTGATTTATGGCTCATAATTATGTTAGTGGTTCAGGCACAATTGCATTGAAAATAGAAATGGCTTTCCTCTTGAAGAAAAGCTTTGACAAAGATTTGATGAAAGGAAACTTTAAGAAAAATGGAGATTGCCATTAATTCATGCGTGCAAATGAAAGTTGTTAAAAGATGAGAGTGAAAAAATAAATGATACAGTTTTAACCTAAATGACTTTCATGATTTAGCATTGTGTCTAACAGCAAGCTGAAACAATAATTTTTCATTTGTTGGGATGTCTATGTGATAAGGCTAGACAAGTATAATGAGAACCTTAGCGGCAAGTCTGACTTAGCCCTTGTTTTTCTGTCAGAGGTAATGATTCATCTTTAGGAGGGTCAGCAAAATGATCTGTGCTGATCCAGCAGGTTAATTTCACAGTCCCAAAGAAAGTTACTGTGATTTTTGATTTGCTAATGCAGTATCCTCATAATATTGAACAGCTTTCCACTCGTGACCAGGGCATTTTCATTGAAAAGCTGTCTTCAAGAGGGAGTCATGAGCTAAACAGAAGTAACTTCCAAATTACAGATATTTACTGATAGGATTATGACTGCGAACTGAAAATCACTGCCGTCAGAATTTATATTCCAAGTGCATCACATTTTGCAAGCAAAATTATTTAAATCCAAGGAAGGGAGTAATATCATCTGAGAGACTGAGGGAGGACGAGAAGCTGAGAAAATGAGCAGGATGATGGCAATTGGGAAAAGGAAAAAGTGCAAGTGGGAGAGGGAGGATGAGAGGGAAGGAGAGCAAAATTGAATTGGATAAGTGATACGAAATGTCAATGGATATTTTTCGGACTGGAAGAAGGTGTTTTGTGGAGTTTTTGCTTTTCCTGATATATTTTAGTTATCTAGATATTGGTGGTCCACTTTCAGATTTTGCAGATGATACTAACCTTGGAAAAATTATAAACTGAGGATGATAGTGTAGAACTCCAGAAGGACTTGGACATGTTGGTGAGCACAATGGCAGATGAATTTCAGTGTAGCGAAGTCTGAGGTGATGTATTTTGGTAGAAAGAACATTGAAAGACAATCTGAGCTGGGGTACAGTTTGGATTGTCTTTAATGTTCTTTCTACCAAAATAGATGGTGTAGGGGCACAGGGGTGGATGCCCAGATCATTAAAGAGCAGTAAGTAAAGCATACAATATTTTTGACTTTATATATAGAAGTATGGGGTACAAGTGCACAAGATGTTGTTGAACTTGTGTAAGACACTTGTTACACCTCACTTGGAGTAATGTCTTTAGTTTTGGGTGCCACATTATACAAACTATTTGAACACATTCGAAAGAGTATTGAAGCAGTTTATATAAAATGGTTCCAGGGATGAGCTCAGTTATGAAGAAGTTTGAAAGGGGGTGTAGTAGAAAAAAAGTAAGCAAAAGATGGAGGGAGGGGAGGAGAGGAGAGATGAGCATAAAGAAGGGGTTAGTGTGAAGAAAGGGCTAGTGGGTGAGGGCTTGCGAAGGAGTGAGGGTGATAGCAAAGCTGACGTGGGGCAGGGAAAGGGAGAGAAATGGACAGATGATGTGATGATGTGTAATAGTGAGGGAATTGGAGGGGCCATAAGGAAGCATTTGATATATGAATGCAGAGAGGCCACATGAGAGAAGATGTACAGATAGACAGATGGGCAAAGGATGTGTGAGGAGTGAAGAGCAAATAGATGAAAAGGACTGGAGAGAGATACAAGATGTACCAGGGCAGAAAGGCATGAAGGGAAATGTAGGGCGGCATGGTGGCTCAGTGGATCGCCTCATTGTGCTAGGGACTCAGTTTCGATTCCACTCTTGGGTGACTGTCTGTGTGCATTTTTACATATTCTTCCCATGTCTGCATGGGTTTCCTTTGGGTGCTCTGCTTTCCGCGCATCGTCCAAAATTGCGCAGATTAGGTGGATTGAACATACTAAATTGCCCATAGTGTCCAGGGCTATGCAAGCTAGGTGGATTAGCCATGGGAAATACAGGGATAGGGTAGGGGGTGGGTCTGTGTGGGATGCTCTTTGGATGGTTGGTGTGGACTTGATGGGCTGCATGGCCTGCTTCCACATTGCAGGGAGTCTATGAAAGGACCTTTTAGTAAGTCACTCCAGGTGCAATATCTGATTGGTTAGATAGAGGGGAAACATTTAGGACAACCAATGTGGCTTCATAAAAGGGCTTTGCATTCTAAATCTGTGGGACGAAACCCATGCAAACACAAGGATAATGTGTAAAGCCACACAGACAGTTGTCTTAGGCTAGAGTTGAACCCAGCCCCTGGCACCGTGAGGCAACAGTGTAACCACTGAGCCACCATGCCACCCTTTGGAATACTGACGTGAACAGATTCATATTGTCTCCTTTTCTGAAGATGGAACAATCCTAGAGTGTAATAATCTCTAAAAGAAAAAAAAGTATCAAGATTTGCACTCCACATATTGCATCTCCCTGAAGTTCCTTGGTGCATATCATCAAACTTAGCTGTGTTGTCTTAATTTCTAGTTTAATCTTTAAAAGTTTTTGTCTTTCAAATTTTAGAATATATTCACTACAATGTTGGTAAATGTGAAGACATCCATTTTGATAGGAGTAACAGCAAAATGGGCTGTTATTTAAATGGTGAAAAATTGTAGCATGCTGCTGTACAGAGAGATCTGGGTGTCCTTGTGCATGAGTCACAAGAAGTTGGTTTGCAGGTGCAGCAGTTAATTAAGAAAGCAAATGGAATATTTTCTTTCATTGCTGGAGGAATGGAGTCTAAAAACAGGCAGCTATATAGAGTGCTGGTGAGCCTACATCAGGAGTACTTTGTACAGTTTTGGTCTCCTCACTTGAGAAAGGATGTGCTGGAGGGGTTGCAGAGAATGTTCACTGGGTTGATTCTGGAGTTGAGTATTGACTTATGAGAAGAGATTGAGCAGACTGGGAGAATACCCTTTGGAATTTAGAAAAGTGAGGGGGGATCTTACGGAAACATATTAAGTTGTGAAAGTAGTAGGTAAGGTAGAAGTAGGGATTGTTGTTTCCACCGGCAATTGAAACTTGAACTAGGGGGCATAGCCTCAAAATAAGGGGAAGCAAATTTAGGACTGAGTTGAAGTGGAACTTCCCCCATAGGGTTGTGAATGTGTGGAATTCCCTACCCAGTGAAGCAATTGAGGCTCCCTCGTTAAATGTTTTTCGGGCAAAGATAGATTTTTGAACATCAAAGGAATTAAGGGTGATGGTGAGTGGGTGGTTAATGGAGCTTGAGTTCTACGAGAAGAGCAGCCATGATCTTATTGAATGGCAGAGAAGACTCAGTGGGCCAGATGGCCTACTCCTGCTCCTACTTCTTATGTTCTTATTTTCTTATTCATTGCTTTTTCTTTTTAAGATAAACTAATTTGGTCTTTGTTAAGTCAAATTTAATATTCAGACAGTAATGCAAATTGTGCAATCTCACCAATTCCTAATTTAATATTTTTTATTGTTCCATTTTAGATGCTATCAAATTTCAAAAGTAAAGTGAATCAATTTCAGTAATAAATTTATGCCCAGAGGTAATATGCAAGTGAAGACTAAGTTCATGATCAAATTGAATACTAGTTCAGTCCTGAAACTGGACAAGACTTGGACAGTCTGGGGCTTGCTCTTTTCTTAGGATTCGGGGTGAATGTGCTGTAAAGAAAGTGCAGTATAAATGGGAGAAAATAGTAGTGTTAGCTCAACTCAAAGCCTAGTCAAAATGTCTCATAAACGTGTAGCAAACATAGGAGCTTGTCTTCGTCCTCATTCTTTCTAAACGTTTGACTGGTGTTCAGGAGTGGGAACCCATCTGGCAATTTTTCCTTTCTCTGATGCTAATTGTTGTATACCTATCACCCCAATAGATGAGATAAGTTAACTCAGTACAGAGTGGGAAACAAAATTAGTGATTTCCTGATATGTTGCACTCTGCGCATTTACACACTTTCCCATCTGCTTTGTGCTCATAGAAGCAGGTGTCGGACAATCAGCTTTTGAATCTGCTGCACCATTCAGCATGCTCATGACTGATCATCAATTTCAGTACTATGTTCCTGCTTTCTTCCTATGCACTTTTCAGCTGTTCAAGCCAGTACATTTAAGCAGTATTTTTGTGTGAAGACAGCCAGATATACCATTTGTTTATACTGCAGTTTGGAGGAGTAGATACAGAGTAAATGTTAGTATTCCATATACAGGTATTTAATATGTATTTTAATACAAGTTTCAAGGAGAATTGATGCATTCACAATTCAGTTGATGAGGTCAAAAGGCCAAAGTAGCCCAGCAATGATCATTACTAATGTACATCTCAAAGCTAGTTTGAGAATTATTACATCATAGTACCAACAATATATCAACCAATGTGGAAAACAATAGTATAATTCATTTTTTGCAGAACATTCAGAAAGATTTTTTTTTAAGTGGGGTGAGGAGCACATACGTTGCTGAAATTAAATTAAAATGAACTAACAATTGCGATCTTATTTGGTGCATTATTCTGCATTTCTTATTTTTTTAAAAAAATCTATAAATGTTAATTCCCTTAGCAAATGAGCTGCGTAATTAAACTGGTATTCTGATTTGCTAATTACAGCCTTAAGTATCTTAATCTGTGACAGTGCTCAGGTGTTTGATGTCAAGATTGCCCATTGAGATACTGCAGGATTTTAGGTCTTATTAGTTGATGCTGATCATTTGTTTATTTTGTAACTGCTCAATGTCAGTGAAACTCCTCAGCTAGTTTTTAACTATTATCTTATAGGTTAGTGACATTGGAAAACAGCCCATCAATCACGCCGGAGCTTCTTGGAATTTTTCAGAATATGTCTGCTTTACTTGGTAAGTATAGCTTACTGTTATGGGTTAATAATTTTATATTGTCCAAGTCACAAGTTTTTACAGGGATATTTCTGAGAAGTTTTTACACAATTCCTTGACCCAGAATTGCAAATATCAATTATTTTGCTCTTTTTTACTCTCTATCAAAGTTTCACGCAAGCTACCTACTTGGGAGAGAGAAACAAAAGCAGAAAATGCAAGAGAAGCTCAACAGGTCTGACAGCACCTTTGGAGAGAAGGCAGAGTTTACATTGAGTCCAATGACCCTTCTTCAGAACTCTTAGTAGCTAAGAAAAGGTGGTCCACATCTAAAAACAGTATTTGGGTGGGTGGAGGAGCGGTGACTGGTGAAGGTGGGTCGAAATGAGCAGAGACAGAAATGAAGACAATTAGGTAGACAAAGGATGGATAATGGTAAGCCTGTGAGAAAGAAAACTTGACAGTGGGGGTCATAAGTAGGTGAAGAAGGGTTTGCTGTGCTGAAATCAGGAATTGTTAAACTCAATATTGAGCCCTGAAGACTGCAGTGTCCCCAAGTATAAAATGAGATGTTGTCCTTCCAGCCTGCACTGAACCTCACTGGAGCACTGCAGCAAGCCCCAGACAGAGATATTGGCCAGGGAACATGATTGAATTTAATACTTTTGGAGCCTGAACACCACCTTCCACGTATTTTACCCACCCCATAGTCCTGGCTCTGTCATGACCCAAAATGAAAAACCACCCTCCAAAGTAATATCCTCAGGATTGCAACCTGAGCCACAGGTAAATTAGCAAAGTTTGCTTTACATTACTTGGGAGAAAGATTTGTTAGTTGTTCAGCAGGATTTAGAGGGTGAGTGAATTTCTTTAATGAAGTAGATTTTGTTTAGTGATTTGTCAATGGAATATATGGGAAAGTTAAGCTGATATTTATTATGTTCCAGCATTTGGTTTGAAATTCTGTCCAGTATTCATAAGTTGTGCATTTGCTTGTGGAATTGTTAAAATACACAACTTTGTTTTAAAAATAAGCTTTTATTAAGAGGCTGATATTATTATAGCATAACAGCTTTTTCTTGATAATGATCTCCATGTATTAATCTGCAGGTCTCCTTTGAGGCTTTATGTTATGGAATTCCTAACATTGTCAGTGAGAAAATATTAGTGGATACCACTAATATATTTCATTTAATGCAGTGAAGTACGAAGAGGTGAAGTTTCAGTTCAAGACATTCTTTCTCAAATACAACAAAGTGCAGATAAAAATGAAATGAATGAAGCATCAGTCAGTTTATTTGTGTCATTTTTTCATTTGTATTGATTTCTGCTGGTTTTGGATGATGAAGTGCTTTCTTGAGAACAGCAGCAGTAGTTGCAGTTGTTGTTAGGCCTTTAGTTGTTTTTATGAGCACAATTACACAACCAAAATGTGTCCTTATATTAGGATCTATTATTTATTTTTCTTAGGATAGAAAGTCGCAAAGGGAGAAATTAGTGTTGATTCATCAATTTGTGTATGCATCTGAGAACTGTTACAAGGAAAGGATTGAATCTAATGTGAACAGTAGCGGCATTGTGGCTGGTTAGCAATTGAGCCTCAAAGTGCTAGGGACCACCCTCAGATGATTGTGTGGAGTTTGCATGTTCTCCCCAAATCTGCATGGGTTTCCTCCCACAGTACAAAGGTGTGCAGGTTAGGTCAGTTTATTTTTGACAGATGTGGTTTGACTTCTGCTTTTACTTCAAAAACTTTCTCAATCTCTCTGGATGACATGAGCTTGCTAAATACAATGTGGTTCATCTTTCTCCTTCTGTCTGGAATTATAATTCCATTATAAGATGAGTGATGGCTTAAGGAATATTTTCCAGTTTTATGCATTTTCCAATATGTGAATGACAAGATTGGATAGTCCAGTCTGAAGAAGATAGATTTTCTCCATAATTAAAGATTTTCAAGTAAGACACTGGATGCTCCCAACAACAGAATGCAAAACTTCATCCTCACAGATCAGCTTATTAACACTTTTCGACAAGGGAGGCACAATGGATGTAGATGGGTTAAGTATAATAAAGCAAGTAGTTATCATAGGACTAGTGCTCATGTTTTTTAAATGTTAAATTGAGTGTACAGAATAAAAATGTCTTACATTTAAAATTCAGTTTGCAGATAAACAGTATATTGCAATTATTGTTGCAAGATGTTATTTCCTGAATAATAGTCGGGTGAGTGTGTGAGGGAAGGAAATGTTCTATTTGCACTAAATGAATGAATGTTGTTTTATGTGACTTTACTTCGAAAATGGTAAAATGCCGAATTTCTCGCAGTTGCCAACCATTATCAATGAGCTTGCAATTTTCCAGCCCTGGAATTGAGTTGTATATATATAAAAATGGATTGACAACTTCAAATTATTTTCAACACGAAGCAAAAACATATTTAGTGTTTAGTTAAGTTTCCTCTTATTTACTTGATGTGAAAATGTTAATTTTCAAAATCTGAATGTGACTTGAAGGAGACTTGTCTCTCCTGATTTGCTATCTCCCCGTTGGTTGTCTGAATTGGCCAAGAGTTTATCCACAGGATACCCAGTGGAGCTGCTGACTGATGTTGCTATAATCTGACATTAATGGAGAAGTCTCCTGCAGAGAAGGAGACCAAAAATAGTGGATCTCCACATGACTAACTAATAGAGGACATCTTTATTTTAATTTCTAACAGCAAAATGTCCTTGTCAGAATTACATAGATCTCAGTATGGTGAAGGGCATGTTTGCTTTTTATGAGTAAATATTATTGATGGGTTTTCTATGATACTGCTGTAAGAAACTATGAAACTGGCAATGGAGCATTCCACTGTTTTCAGATCACTGAACAGTTGATGGGTCTTTTTAGTCCTTGTTTTGACAGGGCTCACCAACCTTAGAGTTTCAAAAGAAATTGTGATGACTTCACGTTTTCTCACTGACTAGTTAGGAAGAGTAAACAAATTCTTAGCCAAGGGTTCAGATACTAAAAAGGTGTCTAATATAAATAATGCATGATTCAGTGACTAATAGTGATGCCTGCTCAGTTTTCTTCATTACTGAAATAAGATCCTTATCATGTCGCATGTATATGTTATCCCTTGTATTCTGAAAAAAGAAAGCTGTGAATCAGGATTCTAGATATATAGCAAGATGTTCTAGCCTGTGACGTACAACGTCAAAAGTGTATGGTTTAAAGAGTATGTGTGGGGAAAAATAACATTCTTTTTCATATTTACAATGGTGTTGTAATGCAGTTATACTCCCACGGTGATTCTGATGCAGTTATGTACATATAATGGGCAGGTATTGGAGCAGTAGTAGTGTGACTAGACTACCAGTCCAGAGTCCCAGTCTAATGTTCTGAGGATATTGGTTTTAATCCCATTGAACTGATAGTGAAATTTGATTCGAATAAATTTCTGGAATTAAAAACTAGTCCAATGGCAACCGAGTATCCATTGTCAATTGCAGATTAACAAAATGTATTCTGCTTCACTATTGTCCTCTCTGAAAGAAGCATAGACATAGAAACTAGGATCAGGGATAAGCCATTTCACCATTTGAGCCTTCTTCACTATTTAATACGATCATGGCTGATACTCTATCTCAATGTCATATTCCCATTTTCTCTTTATTCTTAAATATATTTAACAACTTGATCTCCAAAACCTTCTGTGTGATAGAGAATTACACAGGTTCATGACTGAAGAAATATTTCCTCATCTCGGTCCTAAGTGGTCCACCCCGTATCCTGAGACTGAAGCCCTCATTCTAGACTTCCCATCCGAGAAAAACATCCTCCTTGCATCTCATCTGTCCAGCCTTATTAGAAATTCATACGTTTCAACCTGTCATCCTTACTTGGTCTGGCCTGGGTATGCCCAAACCCACAGCAATGAGGATGACGCTGACTTCCTTCTGAAATGACCCTAGTAAATCACCACATTTGAGGACAGTTGAGGATTGGCAACAATGTCAACCCAGCCAGCAGCTTCCACATTCTGTGAACAAATTTAAAAATGATCTTGTGATTCCAGAGTTCAAACATACTGTGATTCTGGACAAGCTAAATCGAGGCAGAGAGATAAATCCATTAGGTTGTTGATTGCCTTGATCATCTTTTAAAATCCACATTATGTATCATAAAATTTAAGAGGACAGCCTCACAGTTTTACACATTCTAACTAGGCAGCTGGCCCAGCAGACTTGGTTTTGGATTATACTGTTGGCTCCTTCAAGGATGCCATTGTCAGTATGCCCAAGCTCCCAGCTGATGTGGAGAATCCATATCCAATAGCACTGATGGTACTTCTCAAGGTCCTTCATGTGATAGTCCAAGTTTCAGGACCATATGGAAGAATCAGAAGAATACAGAGGTTCTTGGTATCAACACGAATGTCACAGTCGTCAAAGACCCTAATCCTTAGGCATAATCTAATGACTTTTCTTTTACTTTACAGAAATATTCACTAGTCAGCTGCTTTGTTTCAGCAAAAGTAATCGAATACTTCTCTTCCTCTACTTAACGTCTTGAGAGACAACTCCAGCACTCTTTTGTAATTCATATTCCTCATAAATACTGAATCACATTTTGTTGGCTATTTACATATGCCTGATGAAGGGCTTATGCCCGAAACATCGATTCTCCTGCTCCTTGGATGCTGCCTGACCTGCTGCGCTTTTCCAGCAACACATTTTTCAGCTATTTACATATGCTATCAACAGTAAGAGCCCATCTGACTCAATTATTGAAGATGCCATTTCAGTTAGTTCTGAATTAAGCTGCTCTTCCTATGTTCCCCTTGAAAATAAACTTTCTCAAAGTTCACAAGTACAGAATTTTAAATTGCACCTTGTACTTTAATGACAACTACAAATGACAATCTATTTTAGGCTAAATTTGGTTTGCACAAATCAGACAATTTCTTACCTAACAAAATGCACACATTCAGTCTAAGGCTGAACTAAAAGAACAGGCATCAGTAAATTACTATGGAGTTGCTTAAAAGATTAGCTAAAATTGTACTTTCAGAGATACCAAGAAGGCTGTAGAATTGCATACTTACATGTTAGATATCCTGTAAACCCATCAAAAAAGTTGCAATATATCCATTCTACTGGATGGAGCTTTTTAATGTATGAAGGGTCTGTGAGCAATGAACACTAAAAAGTAACTTTTATTGTAAAGTTTCATTCCCTCACCTTTAATTATTGTTGGATATAAATTTACATTTTTAAAAACTACTTGTTTTTCTTTATTCCGTTTTCCCTTCCTCCATTTTTTGTTAGAGGATTATTTCATGACTGAGTCATCATGAAAATAAGTGAAGGACTATTGCAGCTGTTTTCCATTCAGTAACTGGGGGCAAATTGGTATATTGGTTATTCCAATATACTGTAGGTAGCAGTTGTTCTTGGGGATTCTGCAGAATCCACATTGTAGCAGTCTGAAGGAATTGTTGAAGGAATCTAATTTACCTCTGGACAATTATTCTATACTGGAGCTTCCCAAAGTCTCCATAAAAAAATTGGGAACTTTTTTTTTAAAAATTGTAACAATCCTGACTAGCTACTAAACTGACCCCATACTTAGTACATCAACCCCCAAACTACGAGTGATAGAGCTGTCAGAATGCAAGTACGGCTCAGCATTTCTGAAGGAACCCAGTTTGGAACCTCCCCTCAAATGTAGAGTTCCCTTTTGTGTAAAAAAATGGGCTGGAGTGAGATTACCATTCACTGGAAAATCTGGCTCTGAATTTCATTAATTTTTTTTACTTATGTTTTACTGTCATTAAACCACCTCCTTAAATATGGGAGTATTGTGTATTTAAAGTCATAGAGATGTACAGCATGGAAACAGACCCTTCGATCCAACTCATTCATGCCGATAAGATATCCTAAATTGATCTAGTGCCATTTGCCAGCACTTGGTCCATATCCCTCTAAACACTTTTTATTCAAATGCACATCCATATCCTTTTAAATGTTGCAATTGTGTCAGCCTCCATCACACCCTCTTCCAGCTCATTCCTTACATGCACAACCCTCTGCGTGAAAAAGTTTGCCCCTTAGGTCATTTTTAAATCTTTTCCCCTCACCTGAAGCCTACGCCCTCTTGTTTAATCCCTTTTCTTGGAATTGATGGCTGGTTACTCAAGACAATATCTTCATTGTTAGATGAACTAAAATGTTTTGTTGTACTTCCCTGTGCTTCTAATTTATACTCTGTTTTCTTTACTTGCAGAGCTTGGTTCTGAAAATGTCAGAACTTGTTTCCAGATTATAAATGCTTACATTTTCTTGACCTCGTCAGAATTTTTACAGGTAATTTTTAAATATTTTCTCAAGTACCAATACCACTTCAAGAAACAAATTGTTGAATGAAACTGAGTTTTTAAAGCCCGCTTATGGTATTTTTACTGGTGCTGTTCAGTTCTTTCATTTGATCAAACTTGTTTGCTTTATTGAGACATTTTCCTAACATCATCTATACTCAAGTAATTTATGTTTAGTGCAGTACTTGTTTTTTGTAATTAACTGTAAAGTTTGCATTTTTCTTTATTCTGCATTTTTCACATCAGGTCTATTGCCATATTTGATCAGTGTGCATGTGTAAATAGTCATGCCATTGCAAATTGGTGATGCCACATGCAAGTTGTTGTGATTCATGAATCTACTCCCTTACACCTCTTCCACATTTCTGGGGTTTCTGCTTATCTTGGACCTCTTGTAACTAAAGGACAGTATCAGGCCTCTTTCCAGAGTGATTTTTAAATTTGTTCATGGAATGACCTGGCATCCCATCCCTCAGTCCCCTTGAAGCAGTTGTGAGCTGTGTCCTTAAACAGCTTCAGTGCATTAGGGAAGTATGTATATTTACGTGCTCTTAGAAAAACAATTCCAGGATTTTGTTCCTGCAACAGTAAAGCAATTCAGTTCCAAGCCTGGATGGTCTGTGGCTTAGAGGGGAACTCGAATATGGTGGTGCTCCAGTTGTTGCATTTGGTAGGTGATGTTGAAGAGGTCTTGGTAAATTACGACATCTTGTAGATAGTACGCCCTGCTTGCTCTGTGCATTTTTGGTGAAAGGAGTGAATGTTTCAAGTGGCATGTTAGGGTTCCAATCAAACAGACTCTTGTTCTGAAGTTATGTTGGCTCTGCACTCATACAGTGATTTAGAGAGTATTCCTTCGTATTCCTGATCCTGTGCCTGATCAATTGTAGACAAGCTTTGGAGAGATAACAGGTGAATTATTTGCTGCAGAATTCATATCCTCTGATCTGCTAATGTAGCCACAGTGTTTATATAGCCATTGCAGATCAGTTTTTGGTCAGTGGCAAACATCAAAATGTTGCTGGTGTAGCCTTCAGCAATGGTAATTCAATTAAATGTCAAGCAGAAATGGTTAGATTCTCCCTCGTTGCAGATTGTCATCACCCACCAGTTACTTTGTGCGCATGTTATTTTCCACTTACCAACCCAAGCCTGGATGTTGACTAGGTTTCACTGCACATGGATATAGATGGCTTGAAGCATCTTGATTATTTAAGTGATCTATGCTGATTATGTTGCTTATTTTTCAGATTTTGTGTTTAAAACATCAATAATTCACAATGAATCTGAAATATGATAACACTAGGCTGTCAGGTATTGGCCAAGCACATAAATCAAGCAGGCTATACGTTTAGCTGCTAAAGCAGGCAAACTGAAATATGACATGTCACTGAGAGGATGAAGGCAATACATAACAATTCTGTAAAATATAATTTTACACACTGCACAGTGCATATTTCCTAACTGGGCTATGGTCACAGTAATGTCTTATGCAGTACATCAACTACTGGTTTGTTGCCTTTGTGGATTAACATGCAGTGACTAAGACTGAACTATGCAAGAATTATAGAGTTGTAGCAAATAATAGAGGATTTCACTTATCTAATGACAGAGAGGGATGATAATAGTGTAAATGGCAGAGTAGGGTATGATTTCTTAGAGTATTCTCAAGGTAAATTTCGACAGCAGTATGTTTACTGTCCAACAAGGAAAGAATGTATTGGTGTACCTACTTCCTGGGAATGGGGAGGACCACATCGATCATGTCATGAGAGTAACATTTAAGCTACAGTAGTTTGGATATGGAAAAGGCCAGGTAGCCTTTAATTAACTGGGAGAAAGCTAATCTCAACAGGGCAAGAATGGATCTGGTCTAAAGATGAGCAGACAGCTCGAATTGAATAAAGGGCTGCCTTTAAATAAGCAATGGTTCAGATAGACTAATAGCACAAAGGAAAAGTAGGGTAAACAAATCGAGAACTCCGTGGATATTGGAAGAGAGGGGCATTGTGATAAAAGATAAGGAGTGTTCTTATGACATATCAGGATGAGTATTAAAAAAAACAAGAGAACTGTGGATGCGGGAAATCAGTAACAAAAACTGGAAAAGGCCTGGCATTGTCTGTGGAGGGAAATAAGAGTTAATGTTTTGGGTCCAGTGAACCTTCTTCAGAACACTAGCTGAGTAAAAATGGTTCAGAGGGGAATTGGAGCAGTGAAGAATGAGTATGAAAAGAGATTAGCAAGTAACATAAAAGAATATTTAAAATTTCTTCTATTGATGTGTAAATAGTAAAAGGGCAGTAAAAAAGGAATTTGGCAGTTTGGTTAACACAGACTTGCTGAGCTTTTCCGCCAATTTCTATTTTTGCATTGGAAGCAAGTATGTTTATGGATATCTGTGGAGAGAAATCAGAATTTCCGGTCAAATGACCCTTCTTCAAAACTCCTTCTGCCAGATGCTGCCAGACCTGCTGAGCTTTTCCACCAATTTTTATTTTGTCTCTAATTTCAGCATCTGCAGTTTTGGTTTTTATTTAGAAGTCTTGCTTCAATTGTATTGAAGCTTAGTGACACTGTATCTGGAGTAATGTGTGCAATTTCAGTCTCACCTCATGAAAAATATGGTTGCCATGGAAAGGGTGCAACAAAGGTTCACCAGACTGGTTCCTGGGATGGTGAGACTGTCTTATTAAGAAAACCTAGCATGCAGTTAAAGCACATAAGAAAGAAAAAAGGGAATGGAATGTTGGCTTTTCTAGCTAAAGGAATAGAATATAAAGGTAAGGAAGTATTGTTGCAACTTATACACATACCGGTAAGGTCCTAGGGAGTGTTGCTGAACAAAGAGACCTTGGGTTGCAGGTTCATAGTTCATTGAAAGTACAGACTTAAGTAGATAGGATAGCGAAGAAAGTGTTTGGTGTGCTTTCCTTTCTTGGTCAGAGCATTGAGTATGGGCAGCACGGTGACACAGTGGTTAGCACTGCTACTTCACAGCGTCAGAGACCCGGGTTCAATTCCTGCCTCAGGCAACTGACTGTGTGGAGTTGTACGTTCTCCCCATGTCTGCGTGCGTTTCCTCCCACAGTCCAAAAATATGCAGGTTAGATGAGTTGGCCATGCTAAATTACCTGTAGTGTTAGGTGCAGGGGTAAATGTAGGGGAATGGGTCTGGGTGGGTTGCGTTTCGGCAGGTTGGTGGAGACTTGTTGGGCTGAAGGGTCTGTTTCCACACTGTAAGTAATCTAATCCAATTTACTATATTAAAAAGTTAGTAGGAGTTGGGAGGTCATGTTGCATCTATGCAGGATATTGGTTAGGCCACTTTTGGAATACTGCATGCAGTTCTGGTTTCCTTACAATCGGAAAGATGTTGTGAAACTTGAAAGGGTTCAGAAAAGATTTATGAGGTTGTTGCCGGAATTGGAGGATTTGAGTGATAGGGAGAGGCTGAATAGGCTGGGGCTGTTTTCCCTGGAGCGTCGGAGGCTGAGGGGTGATCTTATACAGGGTTATAAAATCGTGAAGGGCATGGATGGGATAAATAGACAAAGTCTTTTCCCTTTATAGGGAAGTCCAGAACTAGAGGGCATAGTTTAGGATGAGAGGGGAAAGATATAAAAGGGAACTAAGGGGCAACTTTTTCACGCAGAGGGTGGTGCATGTATGGAATGAGCTGCCAAAGGAGGTGATGGAGGCTGGTATAATTACAGCTTTTAAAAGGCTTTGGGTGGGTATGTGAATAGGAAAACTTTATAGAGAAATGGGCCAAGTGCTGACAAGTGGGACTAGGTTGGATTGGCATATCAAGGATGAGTTGGATTGAGGGGTCTGTTTCGGTGCTGTTCGTCTGTATGATTCTATAACTATACAAGGCATTGGTGAGACTGCACCAGGAGTATTGTGCACAATTTTGGTCCCTTGATTGAGGCGTTGGAGGCAGTTCAGAGGAGGTTCACTGGATTGATCCCAGAGATAAGAGGTTTGACGACTGAAGAGAGTGAACAGTTTAGGTCTATACTTTCTGGGATTTAGAAGAATGAGGGGAGCTCAAATTGAGGTATTAAAGATGATAAAAGACATGGATAAAATAGATGTGGAGCGGATCTTTCTTCGTGGGGCATTCTGGGATGTGAGGTCATAGTCTTAGGGTACGGGGTAGCAAATCTAAAACAGAGTTGAGGAGAAACTACTCCCAAAGGGTTGTGACTCTGTTGAATTCATTACCCCAAAAGAATGGTGGATGCTGGGACAGTGAGTAAATTTAAGGAGGAATTAGATTTTTACTTGGTCATGGTTTGAAGGATTGTGGAGAGAAGGCAGGAAAATGGGGGTGAGAAGCATATCAGCCATGATCGAATGGCGGAGTAGACTCGATGGGCTGAACGGCCTAATTCTGCTTCTAAATCTTATGAATTTATGAAGAGGGGTTTGGAAAAATAGGCCTATATTCTCTTGAGTTATGAAGAATGCAAGGATGTTACATTGGCAGATTTATGGATTTTGGAACTTTACCAGAATTTAAGAATTCTTGAATGATCACTATCTCAAAATCATTTTCCTTTCCTTGGGATGCAATGCATCAAGTTGGAAAGAGCTATCAGCCTTTAGCCCCATTAATTTCCTTAATGAAGACTAATGCAAATTATTTATTTAACTGATGTGCCATTTCATGGTTCCACCTTGATTATTTCCCCAGCCTCATTCTTGAAAGGGCCTGTGTTCACTTTGAGCCTCTCTTCCCTTTTTATATATTTAAAGAAACTCTTCACTGGCCATCTTGATATTACTTGCAAGTGTTCACTCCAAGTTTTATTTTTCCCTCTTTATTCAATTTTTGCTCATCTTTGGTATTGTTTTAAAATGTTTTCAATACCCTGACTTACCACCAATCTTTTCCACATTGTATGGTTTTTCTTTCAATTTGTTAGTATTCTTAACTTCCCTGGTTAACTACTGTTGAATTATCTCCTTCGTAGAATTATTCTTCCTCACTGGAAAATATCTTTGCTCTGAGTCATGAACTATTTTCTTTAATGTCTGCTGTTATTCATCACTATCTTTTCCACAAAACTCATTACCATTCCACACCAGCCAAATCTACACTCATTCATTTGCAATTTTTCTTACTTAAGTCTGGCATATATGTTATTAGATCAGTTTTTTTCCTCTCAAACCAAATGCTAAATTCTACGAAGTTATGGTTATTCTTTCCTCGGGGATCATTTGTTAAACTTGCCTCATTGTATATCACCAGATTTAAAATAGCCTGATCCCTTTTGGATCTACAACATACTGTACTAGGAAACTGTCCTAAATAAGGTCTATGGGTTTTTTTTGTAACCATGACTACAAATTTGATTTTCCTAATCCACGTGAAGATTACAATCACCTATAATTAATGTATTGCATTTCTTACATGGCTTCATTATCTACTGAGTTTATTTTCTGTCCTATAAAGCTATCCCTACAGAATAGCTACTGTTAAGTGCCCTATGGACTATCCTGCCAGTATCCTGGTTATTTCTTACCTCAACCAATATGGATTGTACATCTTTTGATCCAAGATAATTTCTTGCCACTGTACATATTCCATTTTGTACTAACAAAGATGCTGCATCATCCATTTTCTTTGAAAAGTCATATACACCACCAAATTTAGTTTTCAGCTTTGATCTCCTTGTAACCATACCTCCATGTTGTCTATAAGATTAACTCCATAAAATTCTCATCTGAGCTGTTAACTTATTTATTTTATTCCAGATATTCTGTGAAGTTTTGTAAAGAGCCATTAATTTTGCCTTTTTATCATATTTTCCCTCTACAGCCCGACGATGCTGGAAATTTTCAATAAAAACATAAATTTGCTGGAGAACCCCAGCACGTCTAGCTCTATCTCTGGAGAAAAAGCAGTTAATGTTTCAAATCCATTGACCTTTTGTCAGAACCTTCAGTTCACCACATTTATGTTTTCTCCCCTGCACTTGAATGGCCTGCTGTATGTGACAGTACCATAGTCAGTTTGCTGAAGAACCTTGGAACAGTTGGACAGTTGCAGGGGCTAAAGACCTTCAAGAGCCATTGTTGGACCTAGGCACAAACTAAAGGCCTTAGTTTTAGTTGAAAAACTTGAAATCCTCACCAACCCGCTGCTTTCTTTCTGCAAAAGTTGCCAAACTCTTCTTGCTCTGCTTAACTCCTAGGGTGCTCAATTCTAAGTAACGCTCAAGTGCGAAGTCACTCCTTAAGTTGTTTATTTATATGAGCTCCCAACCCCAAATGTCTGCCTAAGTCAATGAATGAAGATCGAATTTCAGCTGCTTCTTAATTTAGCTGCTGTTTCACTGAAGAACGCTTAAGGCTGGCATTTACAGTATTTAAACTGTATATTTTAGTTTAAAGGAAATTACGAACTGCAACCTAAATTAGACTGAATTAAGTTTGTATAATTTAAAGATTTATACTTTTGTTACCCAACAACTGCGCACACTCAGTTTTAGATTGAACATCTCAAACAAGAAAGAATCTAATCATTGCCCTTTGACAAGCAGTGGCATTACCATAATTGAATCCTCCGTTAGTGTTACCATTGACCAGAAACAACTGGATGAACAGTATAAGTATAGTGGCTACAGGTGGAGCTCAGAAGCTAGGTATTTTACAGTGAGTAACTTGCCTCCTGACTCCTCTCAGTCTATCCACCATTTACAAAGTACAAATCAGGAGTGTTTTGAACGCCTTCATTATTCAATACCTCTATCACTGACTCATAGTGAGAGCAGTGTGTGTCATCAACAAATCACACATTCTTCTTAGACAGGATCTTTGAAACCCATGGCCTCTACTGCTTAGGAAGATAAGGACTGCAGATATATGAGGAGAGCACCAACTGCAAGTTCCCTCCAAGCTGCACAGCATCCTGTATTGCTATTCCTCCACTGTTGTGCGATGGCAATTGTAGAGATTCCTCCCTAATGCGCATCACATGACTGCCACAGCTTAAGAAGGAATTCACCACCAGCCTTCACCAGGGCAGTTAGCATTGAGCAGTAAATGATGTGCCCAGCTAGCAATGCCAACATCCCTTAATAATGTTGTAAAAAAAGTTGGTAAGTCTCCATTTTTAAAAAAGTAATGATCATTATCCCTTTGTTTCATTTATGATCCTTAAACTTTTGAGATGTGTCATTGCTATAGATTGGGAGATTCTGAGCCAGTTTTGACATGTATATGTGACAGACAGCATGATTTCTAGTTTTTTGAGAAACCTGAGTGAATAAGTGACATTCAGGAGAGTTAATTGAAGATTCTGTCAGACATAAATATTTGGGTTTTATTTAAATAAAGAAAGTAATATTTTCATGAGTGTTTTTCTCCAAAGTATGGTCAGGAAATCCCCTTAATAAAAAGTGTTAACCCAACACCAGGGCTTCCCAAAGTTGGGTGATGAGTAGAAATTTTGGGGTTACAAGGTCCGACATAGTAATGGCTGACAAAGAGCTTCAACTGAATGAATAGCTCAAAATAGTTTTAAGTCCTCTCAGTTTTTTTAAAATTTTGACCAAGGCCTCAATTACCAATTACTCAATTACTACTCTCGAGCACTGAAAATGGTGGGATTTACATGGACTTACAACCAAGGCTGGAGGAATGTACACTTTAAGTCAGTCCCATCCCATTTTGTGTCTTGCCATAATATCAAACACATACTTTCACTGGTTACTAAGATAACCAGTAAAATAGCTGAACTGTGCAGTTTTAAAAAGTGATGTGTAAACCAGATTTCTTTATCAGTGCAATTTTAGGTGTATTAGCAAAACTAAAAGTTTTTTGATTAAAAAATGTATATTTGCTTAACATACACAGTTATTAATATAAAAGTTCAAATACTTTTTGCTCTATATGTTCGTGAAACATATTATTCCGGTAAATGAGAGAAGTTGGTTTCTGAATTGGTCAAAGGGTCATTCTTAAAGGCAAAAGGAAAAAATTACACTCTGAAGTATGTTGCTCACCTCACTAATAATGTACGGTTGTCTCTAAATTCTTGCAGACAAAGCTTACCTCAGGAATTATGATCTAAAGATGTTGTTTCGGTCACTCTTTCAAAAGAGCAAATAGGTTTCATACTGAAGGTTTTTTATAAGGCGGGGTTTTCTTTTTAGAATTGGGATTGATCAGCTGGGCAGCTTGTTCCTCGCAGGCTTACCATCTAGTTCACCTGGTTCTTAGTTGGACCTCACCAGCCAGTGACCGTTGAAAAACAGCTGCAGCAGAGTCTACAGCAAAACAGGCAGTACTCATGTGATTCCTAGAAAGCCTTGTTACAAGAAAATCTCCTGTCCACAGTGAACATCCAATGAACTCTTTAAAGAGTCCACTGCAAGTGTGTTCATCATGAAATCAATTTCATTTCCCACAATCTTTCAAAATGTAAGTACTCCAACCAAGATGAAATATAACACATCTTCGTAACAATACTTTCCTCTTTCTATATTAACCTTTCCATTGTCACATCTGCTCTCGTAGGACTTGATCCTCCCAGCCAGCTTTTTCTGACCTCTCTTGTCACTGCTGTTACAGTTCTTGCTGGAGTTTCCCAACAATTTTCAAAGTTTGAAATGGATTCCCGGTGTGAAGAGTTTTAGAACCCCAGCTCTAGACATCTCCTTGCAGCATGATTGTTTAATTGTTTTATTGTCCGCAATTGCTAAGGTTAATAATGGCAGAAAAACTCAGCCCCATGGAATGCTGCTCCTGCAATATATGGGAAATCAGGGACACTTAGTGTTTGTAGTGACCTTGTATGCAGGAAATGTGTCCAACTGCAGCTCAGCTCCTGATTTGCTGCATGCTCACTACGGAGCATCTGTGAGGCTGTGAATGATGTGAAGAATACGGTTAGCGAGCTGGTCATGCCACACGTAAGGGCAGACAGAAAAGCAATTGCTGACCACCAAGAAAACTAGTAAGCATGTGCAGGAGTCCTATAGGCCGTTCTCCTCTTCAACAGATATACTGTTTTGGATGCTGTTGGAAGGGGGAGGGGGAGGGAAGGGGTTCTCAGGAAAACAGCAGCCACCAGATGAGTGGCACGTTGACTGGCACCATTGTACAGTAGTGAGTATCAAAGTGTAGGTAAACAGTTGTGATAGGGGGACTGTTTAGCTAGGGACACAGAAAGATGTTTCAATGTCCACGAGCAACCTCCATGGTCCCAGAGTTAAGGATATCTGAGTGGGCACAGGATATTCTGAGAGGGAAAGGTGAGCATCTAGAGATTGTGGTCTATATTGGTATTAATAAGAAGAGAGATCAGGTCCTGCAAAGGGAACATAAGGAATTAAATAGAAAGTTGAAACCAGGATGTCTTGGGTCATAATCTAGGATTACACTGTATGCCATGGGCCAGCGAGGCCAGAAATAGGAAGATAATACAGTTGAATGAATAGCGAAAGAGCTTATGTAGGAGGGAGGGCTTCAGACATCTGGATCATTGGATTCTCTTCCAGTGCAGGTGCGACGTCTACAAGAAGGGCAGATTGCACCTTGTTGGGAATTGGATCAGGCCTGACAGACAGGTATGCAAACTGGTTACCTCGATTGATTATATTGCATAGGTGTTAATAAAACAGTGGAACTGAGATATTAATCCAGGAAGCTTGGAGTATTCACTGTCAAATTGAATCAAGGCTGACAGATATGCAAGGCATTCACCTTGGTTGACGATTCAATGGATTGTTGATAGACAATGCTGCAAGATTTTGGGTGAAATGATAGATCTGAGTTTCAGTAAAACTGTTTAAGACAGCTCAGCTCGTAGGGTCAGCTCAATCAATACGGAGCATATCCAATAAGGTTTTTTGCACAGCTCTTCCTGAGATGGAAACTCAATTTAACTTCTGCTAATTGCATTGTTACATCAAATACTGCTAAGCCACTGTACTTGGAAATGACCAAATAACTAGTTAAAGGAAGCCACTCAAATCAGAGGGGTCTCACACACACTCCAGAGAACATCAGGACCAAGAAGCAGGGACCTTGGGAACAGAAGTTACAGCCTCAACTCCAATTTGACCACTTATAATCAGAGTAATATACACTTTCAAACATCTTGCACTCCCAAAACAAACTCTGAACTACTGTATAGAACTGCGAGGTTAGTTGGGATATTAGAGGGAAGTCCCACTAAGTAAGCAAGTAGATCAGCAAAGCTTACAACAATAATAACTGTATATCGTGATATGTAAGCCAACCACTGAAGCTTTGAAATATCCTTTCAAAACATTTGAGTTATATACAGGGATTAAAATGTGATCCAGTGGTGCTCCTGTAGTGGTCATCATTTGTAAATATGGTAAAACTGCTGTTCATAGACTACAATATGCAATCTGCTTCATGTGAGCATGTTTGAACTCTAATGTATCATAAGACCATAAGACATTGGAGTGGAAGTCAAGCCATTTGGCCCATCGAGTCCACTCCACCATTTAATCATGGCTGATGGGCATTTCAACTCCACTTACCCGCATTCTCCCCGTAGCCCTTAATTCCATGCAAGATCAAGAAGTTATCAATCTCGGCCTTGAAGACATTTAACGTCCCAGCCTCAACTGTGCTCTGTGGCAATGCATTCCGCAGGACCACTACTCTCTGGTTGAAGAAATGTCTCCTCATTTCTGTTCTAAATTTACCCCCCATAAGTTTAATGCTATGCCCACAGGTCCTAGTCTCCCCGCCTAATGGAAACAACTTCCCAGCACCACCCTTTCTAAGGCATATCTTGTAACTTTCTATTATATCTCCCCTTGACCTTCTAAACTCTAACGAATACAATCCCAGGATCCTCAGCTGATCATTGTATGTTAGGCCTATCATTCCAGGGATCATCCATGTGAATCTCTGTTGGACATGCTCCAGTGCCAGTATGTCCTTCTTGAGGTGTGGGGCCCAAATTTGGACACAGTATTCCAAATGGGGCCTAACTAGAGCTTTATAAAGTCTCGGAAGCACATCACTGCTTTTATATTCCAACCCTCTTGAGATAAATGATAACATTACATTTGCTTCCTTAATCACGGACTCAACCTCATCTTGGTGATACAGTCCATTTCGTCTGCTTGATTCCATGTACCAACTTTTGAACTGAGTATAAACCTAAACATTAATTTCTAAGCTGAAAAATTGAAGATAACTCATAAGAAGAATTTAGTCCTAAATTTATTAGCTGAAAAATGAAGCATTAATTATGGACAAAATATCAGTCTAAACATGTATTTTGGCATCCAAGACAGGGATCATCTTATTTTCAATGATCTACAGTAACATAGAAGCATATGGCATTTAGTTCACTTTCCCAAGGTCAGGCTGCATGTAAATGTAGTTTCAAATATTTGATGCTGCAACAACAGCATTGGTAAAGGTCATTGGCACATCAACTACAGAAATTGATTTAGAAGATATAATAGAAAAAATAATGGATAATTCTCAAACTAAACATGGTTTTGGTTGCCATCATCTTCCTATTGATGGTAAAATTATTTCACAACATAAATAACAATATCTTACTAGTCGAGCAAAACTGTGAATGTGCAGATTTGCTTTGAGAAGCAACATCACATTTTCATCACATTGTGTTAATGTAATAGGATTGCTATCCAAATAGACAGATTCCAATTATATTTGTACCTAATATCCATAGGTTAGACATTCCATTGTCCAAACTGAGAAAGATAATGCCAAAGTGGAAGGGATTACAAAGATAGAAGAAGGTGAAACTGAAATAACCCCAAAGAGACAATTACTAACTGCAAAGACAGAATAAGAAACTAAAGTGCATTGTACGAACACTTCAATATCCCACTAGACATGTCTTTAAACACCTAAAGAATAGAATCTTAAGTGAGTTAAACAACAATAGCTTACCTTATGTGAGTAACCTGTAATTCAGCCAGTAAGTGGTTCTTGAACCACTGGTCAAAGTCAACACTATCAAAAAGTTCATAGGCTGCTAATCCAACTGCATTGTACACTATTAAGAAAAATGAAGTATCAACAATATAAAATAATTTCATAATAAATTTAATTTATTAACACTAATATAAAGTGCATAATTTATGTTTTCTACTTCCACAGAAGGTCATGACAAATCATTCTTAAATTATCTTGTGTTCAATTCAATGTAATTTCTTCAAAATAAAACATACAATGAAAATCAATAACACTGAATCTAACCACAGTACTTAGAGTCAGAGTCATAGAGATGGACAGCATGAAAATAGACCCTTCGGTCCAACTCATCCATGCCGACCAGATATCCAACCCAATCTAGTCCCACCTGCCAGCACCTAGCCCATATCCCTCCAAACTCTTCCTTTTCATATACCCATCCAGATGCCTTTTAAATATTGCAATTGTATTAGCCTCCACCACTTCCTCTGGCAGCTCATTCCACACACGTACTACCCTCTGCATGAAAACGTTGCTCCTTAGGTCTCTTTTATATCTTCCCCCTCTCACCTTAAACCTATGCCCTCTAGTTCTGGACTCCCCCACCACAGAGAAAAGACTTTGCCTATTTACTCTACTCATGGTTTCACAAACCTCTATCAGGTCACCCCTCAGTTTCCGACGCTCCAGGGAAAACAGACCTAGTCTATTCAACCTCTCCCTATAGCTCAAATTCTCCAACCCTGGCAACATTCTTGTAAATCTTTTCTGAACCCTTTCAAGTTTCACAACATCCTTTCGATAGGAAGGAGACCTTAATTGCACACAATAGTCCAAAGTGGCCTAATCAATATCCTGTACAGCTGCAACATGACTCCCAACTCCTGTACTCAATACTCTGACCAATAAAGGAAAGCATACCAAACATCTTCTTCACTATCCTATCTACTTGCGACTCTATTTTCAAGGCGCTATGAACCTGCACTCCAAGGACCTTATCATCGAGTGTATAAGTCCTGCTAAGATTTGCTTTCCCAAAATGAAGCACCTCACATTTATCTAAATTAAACTCCATCTGCCACTTTTCAGCCCATTGGTCCACTTGATCAAGATCCCACTGTAATCTGAAGTAACCTTCTTCGCTGTCCACTACACCTCCAATTTTGGTGTCATCTGCAAACTTACGAACTATACCTCTTATGCTCATATCCAAATCATTTATACAAATGATGAAAAGTAGTGGATCTAGCACCGATCATTGTGGCACTCCACTGGTCACAGGTCTCCAGTCTGAAACACAATCCTCCACCACCACCCTCTGCCTTTTACCTTCATTCCAATTCTGTATCCAAATGGCTATTCTCCCTGTATTCCATGAGATCTAACCTTGCTAACCAGTCTCCCATGGAGAACCTTGTTGAATGCCTTACTGAAGAGCACATAGATTATGTCTACCGCTCTACCCACATCAATCCTCTTCGTTACTTTTTCAAAAAATTCAATCAAGTTTGTGAGACATGATTGCCCATGCGCAAAGCCATGTGGACTACCCCTAATCAGTCTTTGCCTTTCCAAATACACGTACATCCTGTCCCTCAGGATTCTCTCCAACAACTTGCCCACCACCGACGTCAGGCTCACTGGTCTATAGTTCCCTGGCTTGTCCTTACCACCCTTCTTAAACAGTGGCACCACATTAGCCAACCTTCGGCACCTCACCTGTGACTATCAATGATATAAATATCTCAGCAAGTGGCCCAGCAATCACTTCCCTAGCTTCACACAGAGTTCGAGAGTACACCTGATCAGGTCTTGGGGATTTATCCACTTTTATGCATTTGAAGACATCCAGCACTTCCTCCTCTGTAGTATGGACATTTTTCAAGATGTCACCATCTATTTCCTTACAGTCTATATCTTCCATGTCCTTTTCCACAGTAAACACTGATGCAAAATATTCATTTAGTATCTTCCTCCATCCCCCGCAGCTCTACACAAAGGCCGCCTTGCTGATCTTTGAGGGGCACTATTCTCTCCCTAGTTACCCTTTTGTCCTTAATGTAGTTGTATAAACCCATTGGATTCTCCTTAACTCTATTTGCCAAAGCTATCTCATGTCCCCTTTTTGCCCTCCTGATTTCCCTTTTTAAGTATACTCCTATTGCCTTTATACTCTTCTAAGTATTCACTTGATCTATCCTGTCTATACCTGGCATATGCTTCCTTCTTTTCCTTAACCAAACCCTCAATTTCTTTAGGCAAAAGTGAGGACTGCAGATGCTGGAAACCAGAGTTTAGATAAGAGTGGTGCTGGAAAAGCACAGCAAGTCAGGCAGCATTCCAAGGAGCAGGAAAATCGAAGTTTCATCCTGATGAAGGGCTTTTGCCCGAAATGTCAATTTTCCTGCTCCTCGGATACTGCCTGACCTGCTGTTCTTTTCCAGCACTACTCTTATCTAAACCCTCAATTTCTTTAGTCATCCAGCACTTCCTATACCTACCAGCCTTTCCTTTCACCCTAAAAGGAATACATTGTCTCTTGATTGAGCTGAAAAAATACTGCAACACATAACATACCAGCATCTTTGATCACTAGATCAACAGTATTATCGACATCGGATGGTCCTGAAAAATACCAAGAACATGTTTTCAGATTATAGAGTCACAGTCATACAGCATACAAATAGACCTTTCAGCCCACTGTATCAATGCTGACTAACAAACAACAAACTACACTAATCTTATTTACCTGCGCTTGGTACATAGCCTACTATGCCCTGGAATTTTAAGAACTCACCCAGATGTTTCTTAATTATTGAGAGAGTACGTGCCTCCACCACGCTCTGAGGCAGCGCAATCTATATGGGTAAAAAAAGAACCTTTTTTTAGATCTTCTCTAAACCACATACTCCTCGTTTAAACTTATGCCCTCTAGTTTTAGACATGTCTGCCACAGGGATAAGATGATCAATCCTGCCCATCCCTCTCATATTTTTTACCTCAATCAGATCCCATCTCCGTCTCCTCTGTGCCAAAGAAAACAAACACATCATAATGGAGACTTTCCATCCAGGCAACATCCTGCTGAATCTTCATCCCCTCCAATGCAATCATGTCCTTTCAATGGTGTGGTGATCAGAACTGCACAAAGTATTGCATCAGTGGAACTAACCAACGTTTTATGTAACTGTAACAAGACTTCCTTGGTCCTTTATATTCTACAAGGAGAAAGTGAGGACTGCAGATGCTGGAGATCAGAGCTGAAAATGTGTTGCTGGAAAAGCGCAGGTCAGGCAGCATCCAAGGAACAGAATCGACGTTTCGGGCATAAGCCCTTCTTCAGGAAGGATTCTGTTCCTTGGATGCTGCCTGACCTGCTGCGCTTTTCCAGCAACACGTTTTCAACCTTTATATTCTACACCCCAACTAATGCAGGTAAGCGTCCCAAATCTATGGACTTGTGCCCTGAGGTCCCCAAGTTCCTCAGTACGCCCCAGGAACCCACCATTCATTGTATACATCGTTCACTTACTGGTCCTCCCAAAAGGCATAATCTCACATACATAAGGATTCATTCCATTTGTCAATGTTCTGCATAATCTACCAGCTGACCAATATAAGATTGTACCCTGAGACCATCTTCCTCACTGTCAATAGCACCATTAATATTCATGTCTGCTATGTTCATATCAAAGTCGTTAACGGACATAACAAACAGCAAGAATCCCACACCTGAAACCTGTGGTACACCGCTGGGCACAAGCTTCCAATCACAAAAAAAACCCTCATCAGTACATTTAGTCAAAAACTCAATTAAATTAGTCAGACAGTATCTCCCTCTCATAAATCCATTCTGACAATCGCTGATCAATCCTCACTTTTCCAAGTCTTCATTTATCCTGTCTTATGAATTTTTCCAATAATTTCCCTACCACTCATGTCAGACTAACAGGTCTATAATACCTGGCCTACCCCTGCTGCCCTTCTTAAACAAAGGAACAACATTAGCCATCCCCACCAAAACATCTAAAACCATTTCCTTAATTATCTTTACATACTCAGGTCCTTCCAATGGTGTGGTGACCACACCATCACAAATAATATCCACTGTGAATACAAATAAGAAATATTCATTTCAGACCTCACCTACATCTTCTGATTCCCCTTTGGTCTCAAAGAAGACCCACTCTTTCCCTGGTAATCCTCTAACCCTTAACATACTTACAAAATGTCTTCTGGTTTTCCAAAGATATTTTGTGGCCCATCACTGCCCTCTAATTATTTTTTTATAAGCACCCTCCTAAACTTTAAGCACTTTTGAAGGGCTCCGTATTTTTAATGCACACTATCTAACACATGCTTCCTTCTTTTTTCTTTATCAAATTCTCGCTATCCCTTGATGTCCAGGGTTCACAAGACCTACTGCTCATACCCTTCACTCTTACCCTTACACGCTAGCTTACCCTTACACCCTTACACTGGAGGGAACTCAGTATCCTTGCAAGGAGTGTTAATCAGGAGAGTTTAAACTAGTATGCTGCAGAGGTGGGAACAAAAGCCGTAGGTCAGCATGTGGAGTGATTGAGGGGAAAGCTGCTTTAGGTCAAGGAAGTCTAATAGTAAGGACAGGCAGAGCCATGTTAATGAGCATGTGGGCCAAGCAGTCTGAAATCTGTTTTAATCCAAGCAATATAACAGGTAAAGTAGAAGAGCTTAGAGCTTGAATTAATACATGAGATGACAATGTTGAAGCCATTACAAAAACTTGGTTGAGAAAAGGGAAGCGCAACATTCCAGAGTTTAGATGTTTCAGACGTGATAGAGGGAGGTGTAAGTGGGATGTTGGAGTTTCATCATTGATTTAAGTAGAATGTCACAGCTGTACTTCAGATTAGATTAGATTCCCTGTCGTGTGGAAACAGGCCATTTGGCCCAACATGTAACCTCCGAACAGTAATCCACCCAGACCCATGCCCACACCCTATATTTACCCCTGACTAATGCACCTAACACAATTCACCTGACCTGCACATTTTTGGATTGTGGAAGGTAACCAGAGCACCCAGAGGAAACCCACGCAGACACAGGGAGAATGTGCAAACTCCACACAGACAGTTGCCTGAGGCGGGACTTGAACCCGGGTCCCTGGCGCTGTAAGGCAGCAGTGCTAACCACTGAGCCACTGTGCTGCCCGCAAGAGAGGACAACGTGCCACTGATCAGCAGGCTCATCCACCGAGGGCGTATGAGTGAAACGAAGGAATAAGAAAGCTGCAGTCACTATGATGGGGTTATACTGTATGCCTCCCAATAACCAGGGGAGATAGAGGAATAAATGTGTAAACCAATCCAGAATAGTTATGAAAACAGCAGTGTTGATGTCATGGTGATTTTAACTTTCCCAAAATTGACTGGGATTCTCTTAGTGCCAAGGGCTTAGATGGGGCAGCATCCAGTTCATCCAGAGGGTTTCTTGAAACAGTATACAGGTAGTTCTTCTATAATGCATTCCTGCCTGCAGCATATGAGAGAGACCATGTGTGCAGGTACTCATGTGATTCAGCCAACATTGTCTACACTGCAGGGAAGGATCTCCGAGGCATGGTATATTGACAAAACCATGCGGACGTTATGACAACAGATGATTGGACGCTGCACAGCAGTCACCAGACAGGGATGTTCTGCCCTCGGGGAGGGAGGGGGTGGTGGGGGGGGAGTTTTAGAACCTCAGCTCTAGACATCTCCTTGCAGCATGATTGTTTAATTGTTTTATTGTCCGCAGTTGCTAAGGTACTCTTCTACGTTTGTGTCTTTCATTATAAAAATCAAAGAACATGAATAATTATTGAAGCCTTCCAATTGGCTTATGACAAGTGAGAACACTTATTGCAACACTTTGAGCTGAATTGCAATTCATCAGGTATAAAACTAAGCAGCTGATCCTAATCCTTAACCATTTTTAATCCACTGGAATGCATAAATGACAGTTTAACTTAGCAACACTATTTTTGACTTTGTGAATAGAAATAAATTTGTGCTGAAAGGGGGTATCAGTGTTAAAATTGAAAACCAAGCAACTAAATTTATTCAGTATATGCCTTGGCATTGGATTAGTTTCAGGATTGTTACTGAAAGCTGCATCGCTAATATAATGTAAACACTACAACCTGTAAGTTCCTCTCCAAACTACACATCATACTGACTTGGAATTATATCACTGTTCCTTCTCTGTTGCTGGGTCAAAATCTTACAATTTCCTCCCTAACAAAGGATGTACCTACACACATGGATAACTGCAGTTCAAGAAGTTAGCTCACCACTGCCTTCTAGGAGCAATTAGGGATTGTCAATAAATGGTCATGTAGCCAATGAAACCCACATACAACCCACATTGTGTGAAATAATAACATACAATGATGATGCATGCACCATCCTTGAGGATTATCTGTACTCTCTTCTGACCTGTCCATCTCTACTGATCTTTAAATATCGAATTAGAAGAATATATTAACTTATTTTACTGTTTGAGATGAGCATGAAATTCTCCCTTCCAGAATTTTGCAGATGTCCTATGCCAATCCTTCTGCGAGCTGATGCAAGATATCACCACTGAAGGACAAGTTCAAATACTTAAGGTACTAGTTTTGTTTTGTTATGTAATAGTATTATTAAAGTAATCAATGCTTATTTTTTTGCAACAAGGATTGTAGATCAAGATGTATTATTCAGAAATATAAATTTCTCCTTTTTTTTATATATGTATATAAAATCATTTTATCCTTGAATCAATGTAGCTCTCTCTGACCCCGACTTAGACCCTGTGACCTTCCAGTCTTTCTGTACTTTCAGCCTCAATTCTCAGTAATTCCTCTACTCCTTCCCAATCAGAGCTTTGACTCTGCCTTCTTGAAGTGTTAATATGACCCTTCCTTACCACCCTCTCAGTTTTATCCTAACCTCAGATTTATAGTTTTTTAATATATCAACTCTCTCTTCCTGCTATCCCCACTATCACATGCTGGTGTCTGCTTACAGGTTCTAGTACTGCATTACCCCTCATTGTAGAATTGAGAATTAGAAAAGGATGCCAGATTCTGATGGAATATTAGCAGTAACAGTCAAGCAGACTTCATATAACACAGATTAGTTTCTTGCATAAATGTAGTAGATATATTTAACTTCTACATAGGTTGAGGAAAGCAAATCATTTTGTAGTCCCCAAAGACGACTAATTTATTGAATGTAATTTGAACAGTATTCTGAAACAATATGTTTGTAAACACACAAGGGAGTACATTGATACATTTTGTCACAACAGTAAACTAGTAAATAATTTAATAGCAAAGTGCATTTTAATCACAAAATGCAGTGCAACAACTCACCCATCTTCTTAAGACAGCACCTTCTAAACCTCTAACACCTAGAAAGACAAGGGCATCACCACCTGCAAGATCCCCTCTAAGCTACATTCCATCCTAACTTCGAACTATATTACTGTTCCTTCACTCTGTCTGGATCAAAATCCTGGAAGTCCCTTCCTAATAGCACTGTGGATATATCTAAACCAAATGGACTTTGTTGTTCCAGACGTCAGCTCACTACTACCTTCTCAAGGGCATTTAGGGATTAGCACTAGTTATTTAGTCAGTGGTGATCACAGCCCAAGATTGAAAAGGGAGGCAATGGCCTTGTGGTATTATTGTTAGACTATTAATCTAAAAACTCAGCTAATGTTCGGGCCAGTTTCGAATCCTGAATTTGAAATTCAGGTTTTGAAATTCTAGTTGTGAATTCAATAAAAAATATCTGGCATTAAGAATTTACTGATGACTGTGAAACCATTGTCAATTGTTGGGAAAAAACACTAATGTCCTTCAAGGAAGGAAATCTGCCATCCTCGTCTGGTCTGGCCCACATGCGACTCCAGACCCACAATAATGTCATTGACTCTGAACTGCCCTCTAGCCAATTGGATTCTGGATTAGTGGTGCTGGAAAAGCACAGCAGTTCAGGCAGCATTCAAGGAGCAGTAAAATCAACGTGTCGGGCAAAAGCCGTTCAGGAATACAGGCAGAGTGCCTGACGGGTGGAGAGATAAATGAGAGGAGGGTGGGCATGGGGAGACTGCTCCTCGGATGCTGCCTGAACTGCTGTGCTTTTCCAGCACCACTAATCCAGAATCTGGTTTCCAGCGTCTGCGGTCATTGTTTTTACCTCTGGCAAATTGGGGATGGACAGTGAATGCTGGCCTAGCCAGTGACATGCTCATCCTGTGAATGAATGAAGAAAAAGCTGTACCTGCAGAACTAAACAAACTTACTCAATACAAAAAGTAAGAAATAGTACAAAATGTTTAAAAAGCTATATGCAGGCAAGGAACACTAAATGTCGCATGGACTTTGGAGATGTAAAGACCAAGAAAAAGTTAACGTTTGGAAATGAAGAGGTAGGCAAGGCTCTTAAAAATGCTTTTCTTCAGTTTTCACTTTGTATTTGCATTGTATTTGCTGGGGAATGTGAGATCCTGAATTGGAAAAAACATAATGAGAAGGGAAATATTCACATGTTTAGCATCTTTGAAAGTGGGTAAATCTTTGTCTCATGAAATGTACTGCCTCTAAGAGAAGCAGGAAGTTAATAATAGACACTCCCTCCATCATTTTTCAGTCCTCTCTGGCTACAAGTCTGACGCTGGAGGACTGAGATTGTTAACTTTATATTAATATTCAAAGAGCGAGGAATGGATAGCACAAGTAATTACAAAGTCAGAAGTCTCAACACCAGCTTATAGTCCAACAGGTTTATTTAAAATTGCGAGCTTTTGAAGCACTGCTGCTTTGTCAGGTGACATGAGCAGCTCCGCATCAAGTAATTATAGTTGGACACATTATTGGAGATAGATTTGGGAAGCAGAATAAGTTATCATTTGTGGGGCACAGTCAACATAGACTTATTCAGCAAGGTTGTCTCGAATGAATTTGTTTCATTTTCTGTGGAGGTAATAAATATTAAAGAGAGAGCAAATTTGACTTTAGTCAGCTTTGATTTTATTTCTGCATGAAAGATTGATACTTTAAATTTAAAGGGTCACGGGGTGCAAGGGCAAATGGCACATTGGATTCCAAAATTTGTGTTGCAAATTGTCATTATCAATGATATTGTCTTGGAATAGGAAGCAAATGGCATGGTTGACGGGTGCTTTTATGACTCAATGTCAATTTCCGATGAAGTTTCACAAAACTGGGTCTCTTATTGCTTATAAAAACCAAAAGAACCGGATACTTTAAATCAGAAACAAAAACAGAAAATGCTGGAAAAACTCAGCAGGTCTGGTAGTGTTTGCAAAGGAAAATCAGAGTTAATGTTTAGGGACCGTTCCTCAGAACCCTTTCTATTCACCATGCTGCTGGATCTGCTGTTTTACTGGCAACTTCTGTTTTTATACCTTGTTGTTCATGATATGTAGATCAGTGATTTAGACTTAAAAGTCAACAGCATGGTGCACAACTGAAACAGAAATTACTGGAAAAACTCAGTGTTAACATTTTGGGTCCAGTGACCCTTCTTCAGAACTGATTGTAGCTAGAAAAAGGTTGGCACTTTATATGCTAAAGGTGAGGTGGGGGGGAGAGAAGGATCAATAAATGATAGGTGGAGGTGGACCCAAGAAAGAATGAAAAACAGTTAAACAGCCAAAAAGAATGGAAAAGGTCAGAAGGAGAATGAATAGCTGCTAATGGGGACTATTAATGGCTGACAATGGGTTGTTTCTGGTAACAGCTCATGTGGTGATAAACATTGGTGTGATGGGTTGGGGTAAGAACAGAGGAGAAGGTGCTGACACTTATACAATTGTTGAACTTGATATTGAATCCATAAGGCTGCTGAGTTCCCAAGGGAAAATGTTTTTCCAGTTTGTGCGCGCTTAGTTAGAGCAGAGTGGTATCCCAAGACAGAAATTTTGACCAGCAAACATGGTGGTGTGTTGAAGTGGCAGGCAACTGGAAGTTCACTGTCCTATTTGGAGTCAGAACATTAGTGTTTTTTAAAGCAGTCAGCCAATCGGCGCTTTGTTTCCCCAGTGTAGAGGAGACTACATTGTGAGCAGCAAATAAAGTAGACTAGATTGAGTGCTAAAAATGTGTTGCTGGAACAGCGCAGCAGGTCAGGCAGCATCCAGGGAACAGGAGAATCGACGTTTCGGGCATAAGCCCTTCTTCAGGAATTCAGGCATTCCTGAAGAAGGGCTTATGCCCGAAACGTCGATTCTCCTGTTCCCTGAATGCTGCCTGACCTGCTGCGCTGTTCCAGCAACACATTTTCAGCTCTGATCTCCAGCATCTGCAGACCTCACTTTCTCCTCATAGATTGAGTGCTAGTAAATTGCTGCTTGACTTGTAAGGTGAGTATGGACCTTTGGATTGTGAAGAGGGAGGATGTAATCAGACAGGTGTTACACCTTCTGTGATTGCATAGGATGGTGCCATGAGGCTGTGGGGACCTGTTGGGAATGGAGGAGTGGACCGGTGTGACCTGTAGAGAGAGCTGTATTCCCTGTGGAAGACTAACAAAGGAGGAGAGGAAAATGTGTGTCTCAGGATGAAATCCTACTGGAGATGGCAGAAATTACAGATAATGATCTTTTAGATGTAGATGCTGATGTGATGGTAGGTGACGAGGGGGGGAGGACCTGATTACTGTTGTTGGAGGGAAGAGAAGGGGTAAGGGGCAAAGTGTGCGAGATTAGTCAGACAAAACTGAAGGCCCGGTTACCATGGTGGTGGGTAATCCTCAGTTGAGGAAGAAGGTTTTGGAGATCCACCTTGTTGAAGTTTGAATAGATGTGACAGAGATGGAGTCTTTACAAGAAGCAGGCTGCAAGGATGTATAGTCAAGTGGGAGTTGGTGGGTTTGTAGTAGATATTGGTTAGCCTGTCCCCAGAAATTGAAACAGAGATGTGGAGGAAAAAGAGGAGTCGGACAGGAAACAATGAAGGTGAGAGCAAGTTGGAATTTGGAAATGAAATAGATAAACTATTTCTGGATAAGAAAGACACTGATGTCATCGATATACCAGAGAAAGAGTTGTGGCTGAGGGATGGAGTTGGACTGAAACAAGGAATGTTCCACGTACCTCACAAAGAGACATGCATGACTGGGGCCCATGCAGATATCCATAGTCACACCTTTGACCTGAAGAAAATGGGAGGAGTTGAATGAGAAGTTGTTCAGAGTGAGGACAAGCTCAGCCAGGCAGAGAAGTGTGTTGGTGAATGGGACAATTCAGGCCTTTCTTCCTGGAGAAGCAGAAAGCCCTGAGACTGTTCTGATAGTGGAATGGATGTTAAAGGAATTGCATGTCCATGATGAAGAGTGAGCAGCAAACTGCAAATTTTGAAATTCATGTAAAGCGTCAGAAAAATCTCAGATACAAGTGTGAAGGGACTGGACAAGAGGGAGAAAAGTCAAGTCAAGGTAGAAGGAGATGAGTTTCTTGGGGAAGGAGCAGGCAGAAACGGTGTTTCTGTCCAGGCAGTCCTGTTTGTGGATTTTTTGGAAAGGGGCAAGAGGCGAGTTATGTGGAGTTGGGTGAACTATACACTTGTACACCATGAGGAGGAGATTACAAATGAAATTAATAACTGTTGTGAACACAATAGCCTGGTCTTCCATGGTGAGGTTCATAGTCCACTGGGAGACATGAGGAAATATCAAAGAGCTGGTGCTCAGCCTCCATAACGTAGAGGTTAGTATGCCAGACAACACCTGCACCACCCTTGGCAGGCTTAATTACAAAGTTAGAGTTGGATCCGAGTGCATGGAGTACAGTCAGCTCAGAGGGAAATAGGGTTAGAATGGGTAAAGGTGGATGGGAAGTAAAATTGGGGCAACCAATATCTCATCAGAAGTTAGCAGATGATACAGAAATTTGCTGTGTAGTTGATAGAGGGGGAAAAGGCTGTGGGTGGCAGGAGATTATCACTGGGCCGGTCATTTAGGAAGAGAAAACTCAGTCTCAGGAGGAGAGTAGAGGGAATGATGCATGTGTACTTCAACTGGCAACATGAGACTAATAGTGATCCCACGGGTCTGGAGCAAGGCCTCAGCCAAACCTTTTCTTTTAATCTCATACATTTAAACAATTTTGACCTCAATTAGCTTTTTAGCTCATTAAAATAATTAAAATAATTTGACCTGATTTCCTGAACCTCAGGAAACTATTTAGGTACTTGCTATAAGATTCAGGAAGTGTCTTGTATCCGGTGTCTTGTTTTTAGGCAAATCTGCAATTGATTCCACATCCTTACTTGCTGTACCCATGCATTGATCTTTCCCGCAATTACCCACAATCCTGCATCCAATTCCAGCAGCTCCAATTTCCACTTCCTCGAACTGCCTTCCTAATGACCAGGCCGCTGATCCCTCAGCAAGACCTCAGACCCTCTCCCTAGCTTTCATTTCCAACCACCATGAACACCATTGATTTTTTTTTCTGTCTCCCTTTCACCATTAAACAAGTAAAAATTCACATTGCATTTTATCAAGAATGAAAGTAGACATAGTAGTTATGATTTTTGATCTGACAGTAGATGGTAGTACTTTTCTCCTGGATAAGAGCATCCTCTGTTTAAATGGTGAAAAAAAAACAGATATAGCTTTTTTCAAGTTTTTTCAAGTGTTGATGAGTTTGAATTAATGTTTCTAATTCACTGGTCGTCTTTTGCTCATGGTACACGTTGAATATTCAAGAACTTTGGATTGTTTAGTGTCACAGTTAAATTACCATATCTTGATCTTTTCTGCATCCTACACTTAAATCAAGATTTGATTTCTGACACTTAGAGTCATAGAGATGTACAGCATGGAAACAGACCTTTCGGTCCAACCCATCCATGCTGACCAGATATCCTAACCCAATCTCGGTCTCACCTGCCAGCACCCGGCCCATATCCCTCCAAATCCTTCCTATTCATATACCAATCCAAATGCCTCTTAAATGTTGCAATTGTACCAGCCTCCACCACTTTCTCTGGCAGCTCATTCCATACCTGTACCACCCTCGGTGTGAAAAAGTTGCCCCTTAGGTCTCTTTTATATCTTTCCCCTCTCACCCTAAACCTATGCCCTCTAGTTCTGGACTTCCCAACCCCAGGGAAAAGACTTTGTCTATTTACCCTATCAATGCCCCTCATAATTTTGTAAACCTTTATAAGATCACCCCTCAGACTCCGACACTCCAGGGAAAACAGCCCCAGCCTGTTCAGCCTCTCCCTATAGCTCAAATCCTCCAACCCTGGCAACATCCTTGTAAATCTTTTCTGAACCCTTTCAAGTTTCATAACATCTTGCTGATAGGAAGGAGATCAGAATTGCATGCAATATTCCAACAGTGGCCTAACCAATGTCCTGTACAGCCGCAACATGACCTCCTAACTCCAGTACTCAATACTCTGACCAATAAACGAAAGCATACCAAACGCCTGCTTCACTATCCTATCTACCTGCAACTCCACTTTCAAGGAGCCATGAACCTGCACTCCAGGACCTTACCATTAAGTGTATAAGTCATGCTAAGATTTGCTTTCCCAAAATGCAGCACCTCACATTTTATCTGAATTAAACTCCATCTGCCACTTCTCAGCCCATTGGTCCATCTGGTCCAGATCCTGTTGTAATCTGAGGTAACCCTCTTTGCTGTCCACTACACCTCCAACTTTGGTGTAATCTGCAAACTTGCTAACTGTACCTTTTATGCTCGCATCCAAATCATTTATGTAAATGGGAAAAAGTAGAGGACCCAGCATCAATCCTTGTGGCACTCCACTGGTCACAGGCCTCCAGTCTAAAAAAAACCGTCCACCACCACCCTCTGTCTTCTACCTTTGAGCCAGTTCTGTATCCAAATGGCTAGTTCTCCCTGTATTCCATGAGATCTAACCTTGCTAATCAGTCTCCCATGGGGAACCTTGTCAAACGCCTTACTGAAGTCCATATAGATCACATCTACCACTCTGCCCTCATCAATCCTCTTTGTTACTTTTTCAAAAAACTCAATCAAGTTTGTGAGACATAATTTCCCACGCACAAAGCCGAGTTGACTATCCCTAATCAGTCCTTGCCTATCCAAACACATGTACATCTTGTCCCTCAGGATTCCCTCCAACAACTTGCCCACCACCGAGGTCAGGCTCACTGGTCTATAGTTCCCTGGTTGCCCTTACCACTCATCTTAAACTGTGGCACCACGTTTGTCAACCCCCAGTTTTCTGGCACCTCACCTGTGACTATCAATGATACAAATATCTCAGCAAGTGGCCCAACAATCACTTTTCTAGCTTCCCACAGAGTTCTTGGGTACACCTGATCAGGTCCTGGGGATTTATCCACCTTTACCCGTTTCAAGACATCCAGCACTTCCTCCTCTGTAATCTGGACATTTTGCAAAATGTCACCATCTGTTTCCCTACAGTCTATATCTTCCATATCCTTTTCCACACTTGCAAAGAGTTTTTTTTTCTCAAGACTACACCGCTGTTTTCACCTCCTGGGATTTTTGAAATTATTTTTCTGCCTGCTAACTCGTTCTGGCCTGTCTCAAAACTCCCTCATCGCCTCAATGTCAGAATAACTTCTAGTTCATCTCAAGTTATTTTGTTATTCTTAACAACGCTTTTCTAAGATAAAAGGAGAAAGATCTGAAAATACTCCATATGTCAGACACTATCTGTAGTGAGGGAGAAAGTTAATGTTGAGGCAGGCTTGTGTACTTTAATCAGATTTTATCCCCACAGTCTATACAGTCTTAATCTCTGTCAGACATATATTTTGATTTTGTATCAGAGCAAGCACTTTTAGCATATTTTTCACACTTCTGGACTTATGCAGAAAAATGTTAGCTCACTGATCATTTCTTTTTATCACACTCTCTAACTATGCTTTTCTCCCTGCATTAAAATTGCTGTTTTCATTCCTGCTACAATAGACTTCACTTATTCCTAATGAATTATAAAAGCATTAACTTACATAGTTTCTCTTGCATCTTCACTATGTTTAAATGAGTATTCACTGCATCATTTTCAACTCCAGGTAATTGTTTTCACAAATAGCAAAGCTTCTAGATTAAACCTTGAAACATAGAAAACAGGAGAAGGAGTCAGCTATTTTGTCCTGCTCTGCCATTCAACAAAATTGTAGCTGATCATCTAATTCAGTATTCTGTTCCTGCTTTTTCTCCGTAGTTTTTGATCCGTTTAGTTCCAAGACCTATATCTAATTCCTTCCTGAAAGTATTCAATGTTTTGGCTTCAAGCCCTTTCTTTGGTAGAGAATTCCACAGGCTCATCACTCTCTGGGTGACGAAATTTCTTCTCATCTCAGGTAAAGATGGCCTACCCCATAGTTTTAAACTGTGACCCAAGATCTAGGGTTCCCCGTCATTTGCGTCATTCTTTCTGTGTTTACCCTATGTTATCCTGTTTAGAATTTTGTAGGTTTCTCTTAGACACCCCTTCATTCTTTTAAGCTCTGTAATATAGTCCCAACCAATTCAGTCTCTTTTCATGTCAGTCCTGCCATCAGAGGAATCAGCCTGGTAAATCTTCGCTGCACTCCCTCCATAACCAGAACATTCTTTCTCAGACAAGGACATCAAAACTACACCAAATACACTAGATGCAGCCTCCAGGACTCAAATCTTCTTTTACCACCTGCAGTACCTACGTGTTTACTTTCCGTAACTAGTGTACAAGGGTATCCATGTCTCGTTGCACGTTCCCCTTGTAATTTATTATCTAAGTGGGCACAGTCTGCCTTCCTGTTTTTGTTACCAAAGAGGATAATCTCTCATTTATCCACATGATATTTAATAAACCATGCATATGTCTACCAGCTCAATTTGTCCAATTCACATTGAAATATTTCTTCATCCTCCCAATTCACCTGTCATCCAGCTTTGTGTCCTCTGCAAACTTGGAGATATTTACTCCCCTCATCTAAATCATTAATAATATTGTAAAGAGCTGGGTCCAAGCACTAATTCCTGAGGTGCCTCACTAGTCACTGGCTGACAGTTGGAAAAAGACCTGTTTATTCCTACTTTGTTTCCTGTCTGCCAACCAGTTCTCTACCCATGTCAGTACACTACCGTAATTCCATATGGTTTAATTTTACATACTAAACTCTTACATGAAGCCTTATCAAAAGCCTTCTGAAAGTTCAACTAAATCACATCCACTGGCTCCTCCTTGTCAACTCTACTAGTTACATCCTCAAAGTACACTGTTGATTTGTCAAGCATGATTATCCCTTTCTAAATCCATGCTTACTCTGTCTAAACACTGTTTTCCAAGTGCTCTGCTATTAAATCTTTAGAATGGACTGTTGCAGTTTCCTGACTACAATATCAAGCTAATCAGTCTATAATTTTCTGTTTTCTCACTAACATTTTGAATAGTGGGGTTTCATTAGCTACCCTCCATGCTATAGGAGCTGTTCTAGAGTTTATAGCATCCGGAATTATAAGCACCTTGCATTCACTGTTTCTAGGCCAGCTTCCTTAATTACTCTGAGATACAGATTACTATGCCCTGGGGACTTATTGGTCTTTAATCCCATTAATTTCTTCAACACCAGTTTCCCTGCTAATACTATCTTAGAAACATAGGAACAGGCATTGGCCATTCACCTGATCAAGCCTGTTCTGCCATTCAGTGAAATCAAGACTGATCTGTGGCTTAACTCTGTATTCCTACCTTTGCCTCATATCCCTTAATATGTTTGCTTAGCAAAAAAGTATCTATCTACATTTTACAATTAATAATTGACCAGCATCCACTGCTATTAGTGGCAGAGAGTTCTTCATTTTTGCCTTCTGTGTAGACTCTGTGATCCTAACGTTTTTGGGGTGTAGTTTGTGTCCTCCTTTGTGAAAACTGTATCAGAATATGTCTTCAATTGGTCTGTCATCTCTTTGTCCCTCATTATAGCTTCCCTTTTTTCTGGCTGTAAGGGACTGATAACTGTTTTCAACAATTATTTTCTCTTTGAGACCTATAGCTTTTGCAATTAGTTTGTATGTTCAGTGCAAGGTCATTCTCAGACTTGACTTGTTTCCGCATCCTCCCCAAAACCCCTACACCTGCCTCTTTTGTTAAGGTCTAAACTGCTTTTAATATTTGGATCTACAGCTTTTTCTGGCCACTTTGAATACTCCTTCCTTGAATCTAATACTATCCCTAATTTCTCTTATTAGCATTGGTTGAGCCACATTTTTCTCATTTTTTTGTCAAGATAGGAATGAACAGTTGTTGCATTTCTTCCATGTACGCTTTTTAAATGCTGGCCGTTGCCCATTCACTGTTCTTCCTTTAAATAATGTTCCCCAAGTCATAGTTAGCCCACGTCTCATATCAAGATAGTTTTGTTTAGATTCAGGACCTAAGGCTCAAAATCAATTATGTCACTTTCTATCTTAATCAAGAACTCATTATGGTCACTCTTCCCCAAGGGACCTCGCACAGCTAAATTGGCAATTATTCCTTTATTAAAAGGTAGAAACTTATTTCAGGCTTTGAAAACCCAAAATTGACATAATATAAACATAATTTTATGATTTATTCCAATTTCTGCATCTTTTCTTTGGGAGCTCTATGACATCTAACTTAGTTCTCATCTTCAAATTTTCCATTTAGATCAATGATTTCTATTAAACCTTACACTCTGACTGTATAACTAAGCATCTTGGTTGTCCCAGATGTGACATAAAAACAACATAGCTTTTTACAGAGCTCTTCATTTACTCCAGAATTGATGAGTCCTCGATGTACATTATCCAATTAAGTGATTATTCTGTCATAACTATGATTCTTATTAAACATGTGGCCTGTACAGTTTTCAACATTGTACTCTCCCTGCAAAGTTACAGATATTCTGTGTCTCTCAGCATGACATTGTTAAATTTGAAAAGTGCCACAATGTCAGCGACAGGGATAACAGATCCAAAAATGCAAAAGTATTGGCAGAAGTGGAAAACTCAGCACATTGTTGACAAATGGAAATAGTATTTTCAACCCTTGGATCAGAGTCCAGAATTGATATTGTAAACTGATGAAATGAAATGGGTATATTTGCTGTGGAATGTTTAATGACAAGTTTCACTGTCGGGCTGCATGTGAGTAGACAGACTCGGGCAGCTTTTGACAAGACATCATGTGTAAAGAAAATTTAGAGCAAAGACAAGGATGAAGAACAAAACTAGTAGTTAAGAAATCCAACTGAACATGAGCAAAGCTGCTGAGAAAGAGGAGAGTATTGAAGTAAAAAAATAAGGTTTTTGTTTACCACAATGAATGTGTTGAACAAATTGATTTCCTAATTAAAAACCAAAAGAACTGCAGATGCTGGAAATCAGACAAATACAGAAATTGTTAGAAAAGCTCAGTAGGTCTGGAAGCATCTGTGGAAAGAAATCAGAATTAACGTTTGGTGTCTGAAGAAGGATCACTGGACCCAAAATGTTAACTAATTTCTCTTCAGAGATGCTGCCTTACCTGACGAGTTTTTTCAATATTTTTCAATTTTGTTTTTGTCTCTTATTTTCTCATTGTTTTATATTAGAAGGGTGAAGAAGTAGCACAGTCACAGTCCAAACTTGCCTCTATATTCTTGAACTCATCCAAAATCCGATTGCCCAAACCCTCCATCATAAAGCCAGAATAGGGTTGTTCACTAATTGTACAATATTCAGCACCATTCCTGATTCCTCAGGGATAAAGCAGTCATGTCTCAATATAACAAGACTTGAATAATATTCAAGCTCCTTCTGACAAGTGGCAAGTAACTCTAGCACCGTGGGTGGCACAGTGGCTCAGTGGTTAGTACTGCTTCCTCACAGCGCCAGGGACCAGGGTTCAATTCCTGCTTCGATTGACTGACTGCGTGAAGTTTGCACATTTTCTGTGTTTACGTGGGTTTCCTCTAGGTTCTCTGGTTTTCTCCCACAATCCAAAGATTGGTGAATTGGCTATGCTAAATGGCCCGTAGTGTTCAGGGATGTGTAGGTTAAGTGCATTAGTCAGGGGTAAATAAATGATAATATGGTAGGGCAATGGATCTGGGTGGGTTTCACTTCAGAGGGTCAGTGTAGACTTGTTGGGCCAAAGGACCTGTTTCTACACTTTTTTGGAATTTTATGGGTTCTATTTCCTTTGCACCGCCATTGGTGGCTGTCCTGTTTGCCATCTTGGCCTAAAAGTCTGGAAATTGTGTGTTAAATTTAGGTTATTCAGCAATTCTTTCCCTAAACCTCGCTTTATCTCTTCTGTAAAACTCTTGTGAAATGCTTGTTACCTCTCCTAGCATTGTCTCCTTGTGCTTAGTGTCAGTTGTTGTATAATTGTCCTGTGATATTCCATTGGGATATATTACATTATTGAAAGTATTTTTCAATGAATTCATGTTGATATTAGATATTGTGAAATAAATTGTCATTTTTTGACTTTGCTGCTGGAAATTTGAGCTATTTTAAATAAAATTTGAATGGTATTAGAAAGTCACAAACAAAAGAACTTTTTCCGTGTTGTTTGCAATAAAAATGCAGGATAAACCAAAAGTTTTCCTTGACTTATGATGAGTAATCATTTGTGTGATGTAGATAACACACAATAAATTTCTACAGTCTTCTCCACGATTACATACGTCAGTTACTTGGATGTGACTTTTAAATTTTTTTTTGGAGTTCAGTTGCTTTAATGAAGAATGGTTCCAGGTACTAGTCAACATCCACAGATGGTCAGTGATGGAGATAATTTTACCAAAACCACTTGCATGAAAATATAAATAAAGTCTGTTATTATTGTGTTTGAATCTTATTCGTGTTAAGGCGACCAACATATTTCACCTACAAATTGCATTAGTGATGTTTCAAACTGTATCAGGTCAGATCTCTTTGAACGAGTAATATTTTCTATCTGAAATCTCTCTTTTTGCATCTTGGTCTTTACAGCAGTTGCAGGTTCTTGAATGCAACTTCCGACAGCATCTCATTGTTGTCACTAGTGTCACCTGATCTTTCAATAATGGTGTTCAACAAAATCTTGAGATTTCCAAGCCTATTTACAGGATTGTAAGGGGGCATGATATTACCTAGAGATTATGATGCACACACTCAGTTTGTACAAGTTGACATGTCGAAGTCTACCAATATTGATTTCTCAGCAACTTTGTAGGAGATAGTATGTCTAAGTGTACCAATATTGATTTCTCAGTGGGCGTCACTGACTCGGCCAGCATTTGTTGCCCATCCCTAATTGCCTTTGAGACTGGTAATGAGCTCCCTTGAACCACACAATCCATGTGGTGTAGGCAGTATTCATGGGTTGGAAGGTACTGTGTATGGAGCCTTGATGAGCTGCTGCAGTTCATCTTATAGATGGTACACATTATTGCCACTGCGCATCAGTTGTGCAGAGAGTGAATGTTGAATATGTTAGGTGAGATACATGGGTAACTTGTTTTGGATCATCCTGTATTTGACTGTGGAATATTTGGTTGTCAAATGGAAATTATCCATCAATGGTAAAGCATATTGGTGGTAAAGGGAAGCTTACTTGTTGTTAGAATATGGGGAGATTGGTGACATAGTGGTAATACAGGTTGTAAGCTTGCTTGCTGAGCTGGAAGGTTTGTTTTGTGTGATGTCTTGTCACCATGCTAGGTAACATCATCAGTGAGCTTCTAGTGAAGCGCTAGTGTTATGTCCTACTTGCTATTTATCTGTCTTGGTCTCTTAAGATAGGTAATATCATTTTTGGTTCTTTTTCTCAGAGGTTGGTAAATGGGTCCAAATCGATGTGTTTATTGATGGAGTTCCAGCTTGAATGCCAGGCCTTGAGAAATTCCTGTGCATGTCTATGTTTAGCCTCTCCTAGGAATTCCTAGAGGCTTGGCATTTAAACCAGAACTCTATCATATTGATCTGGACCCCATTTACCAACCTCTGGAAAAAAAGAACCAGGAATGATATTACTCACCTTAAGAGACCAAGACACACAAATAGAAAGTGAGACATAACACCAGCGCTTCACCGGAGGCTCACTGATGATGTTACCTAGCATGGTGACGAAACATCTGAAAACAAACCTTCCAGCTCAGTGAGCAAACTTGCAGCCTGAACCTTAACCTGAGCTACAAATCTTCTCAAACATTGCAAATAGTGGTAATACCACTAGTAATCCAGCAGCATGAGATGATACTCTGGGGTCAGGGGTTCAATGCCATGGTAGCTAGTGAATTTCAAATTCACTGAATAAATCTGAAATTATAAACTTATGGGTAGAAAAACCCTAATTGGGATAGATTTAAATGTATATGCATTGTGCATTAAATTATTAGATAAGTGTAACTGAGACATGAATAAATTCACATCCCCTTTTCAGTTGCCTTTAATATACTGTGAAAATGTTAGCTGTATCTACAAATAAGTCCAGTCAGTGTGTTAGGAAATTCATTTCTGGTACTTTGTTTGAATGCATATTGTTTGGCATCTCTAGATACATAGCAGTATTGTTAATGAAACGTTCATAAAAATCATTTCTCACTGTTTCATCACCAAAGTTTTAAAAATTACAGTTCAGTTTAGTTTAAATGTTTTATTCAGCATTTGAAGCAGAGTTTAAAATTATTTTAACTACTTCTTTGGTGGATAAATTTTGTTTTGCAGGTTGTAGAAAATGTCCTCAAAGTGAATCCTGTACTAGGGCCTCAGATATTTCAGCCACTTCTTCCATCAGTCCTGAAAGGAATCTTGGATGGAGAGGTAGGAATTAAGAAATATAATTCACAGATGATGAATTAAACAGGCTCTTAATTTAGTAGAAATGCAGAATTTTAGCGAGGCCATGCCAACAATTGTGGCAGAATCACAGTGAGACATTTGGTAAAACCTCTAGCCAGCAGCATGTCGCCTTTTTAGGGGGTTATTGTTATTAAAGCCTTATTAATACACATTTTGCCTCATTAATATTCAACTTCCTATTTTGGCGATCATGCCAAACAAACTGCATGTTGAGAATTTTCAGCATGGAAATCAGAGGTGTCCTTGACACTTAAACCCACTGTTGGCTGTGAAAAGCCTCCTTGCAAGCAACAGCATCTCAGAGCATGATCAACGGACACCATCCTCTCTCATCCCTCCCTTACCAACAGTAGTATCTGATTTTTGCAGATCGCACATGATCCTATGCATTGCTCCAACCTACGTGCCAGATATTTTAGAAGGATAAACTTGCATTAAAAGGTGCACCAACAACTAGCATTGAAAGGCTGCGACAACAACATTTTACACATGTGGACAGGCACACAGCTCAGTGATTGGACTAGGCTGATCTCTGACCTGTTGATAAGCGCTCTTAGCGCATAGTGACTTTGTGCCTCATGCATGCATGCGGCATCCATGCCTTGCCATGCCTGTTAATTCACTGGGGCTTCAACCAGAACCTGAAGGATGTCAGTACTGCCATATTGTGCAGACGCATAGATAGGTTGCTTGTAATGCTCATCTGTCCAGTAATGGGGTAAATATCTTGCGATATGGCTCACAGTTGTCTGCACAGGAAATGCAATAATATTTATTCAATTAAATGCAAACCCCCCTAACTTTCAAACTAGCCCTCCTCCAGATGGAGAGCAGGAACTACTGTTATCAGTCAGGGGATCTTGGTATGTTCAATCACAGATACAGTCCTCACATGGTCCAGGGGCTTATTCACAGTTAATCCTTTACTCAGGCTAATCACGATTAAGGGATATGTCTGACTGTAATGAAGAGTGGGCAACAGTCAATCCTGTAGAGCCATCAAAGGCTGCCAGGGAGGTCCTATGATGTCAGGTCTGCAATTACATGGCAGCCATAAAAAAAACTTGGGATAAGTGCAAGACATTTTCCTAAGGTATCATTGTTTTAGAGGATTTTGCATTGCATGCCTTTTTTGCACTCATAAAGTTTTATTGCAACTTTTTAAGACAATTAATGTTGATTTGTTTCACTCTATGTCAAAATACACTTCCAAATTCTGATTTCGTGTCTCCAGAGACACATCCATCAGGATATCCTGTTGTTATAAACAAATCATTTTTATTGGATTTCATATAATTTGAATATTTTTACATTTTACCATGTTATAAGCTACAATAAAGTTGCTTAATGAGGATTTTAAATTTGATCAATTAGCTGTAGTGTTACATTTTATTAGGATTTCCCCTGGCAATCAAGTCCTGGTATTCCTGGAGTCATCACAAAATTAAATTAAAGATTTTATAACAAAATACAAAATTTCCATTGTTTTGACAACGCACAGGCCAAGTTTCAGTGCTTGACAAGAATGACTGTTACTAATACATAGATTGCAACCATAGATAAACGTAGAAAAAAATTAATGAGAGTCATCGATATATCCATTGTGGCAGGTACCAAATGGCAGATATCTCCTCTAAATAGATATAAACATGTTTGCAGTATTCAACTAATTAATACTATAAGCTGCTTATAAGCTCCCACAATACAAATGGGATTGTATACACTCACATATAGGTAGGGAGAATTAATTTGGATTTTTATGGAAGTAGGAGAAAAAATAGTGATCTTTGTCCATAAGGCTTGCTGAATTGATTCTTCTGATTAGAACGCTGTTTCTTGATCTTCTTCCTTGAGACACTTTTACCTTTTTATTGGGAAAGACATAGTGATTGGTTCCCATTTATAAAGATTTTTGACTTATCCATTAGAAGTGACAGCTTACAGTAACTGGAAAGGGGAAATAAGCTAGGTATCCTCAGGTTTGAGACCCATTTTACTGTAAAGAAAAGAGATAGTAGTTTCTGCTGACATATTCACACCTCCAAGCTGTTCTGCTACCTAGGAGCCAATCACATGATCGTTGACAGGCCGAAGGTCTTTGTTATCAATAACTGATCACTAGTTCACAAACCAATTAGCTACTTTTAAAACTCCATTTATATATGTGCCTTGGGTTCAGCTCATCTACAAACTCGGTTCCACCACTGTTTGCATAATCAGTACATACCATAAATGTTAGGTTATTTGCTTTAACAATATGCAGCAATCCTTGTTTCTTAAAACATTCTTTTCTCATTTCAAACCACAATCAAAAATACAGAAAAAGTAAAGATATGATATTTACTAACTATTAACACTTGATCAGGAAACTGGATAAGAAATGCAGAAATTTCTTGTTACAAAACTGCTCACAACATAATTGTAATTTCACAGAATTTCATAGCATTCATCATTATAAGTAAAATAATTTAAAATAGTTTGCAGTAAACCAGAAAACATGCAAATCAGACAACTGCAATAAATTTAAGCTGTTGTCTTGTTTTACACAAATCAAAAGTATTTTGCTTTCTTTTTTCCTCCAATTCAATGAGGATAATTGAGAGTTTTCCCTTCAAAATTGATTTAACTTTAGTTGTGAATTTAGAGAATGGGAATGAGGAGGGGGTGACACTGTGGTAATGTCATTGGACCAATAATCCTGAAACCCAGGCTGATGTTCTCAGAACATGGATTTGAAGCACACATGACAAATGGTGAAATTTGAATTGCTTAAAAATCTGGAATAAAAAGCGAGTCTAAAATTATAATAGCAACTATATAACCACAGTTGATTGTCATAAAACTCATCCAGTTCACTAATACCCTTTAGAAAATGAAATCTGCCATCCTTGCATGGTCTAGCTTCCCTGTGACTCCTGACCCACAGCAATGTGGTTGACTCCTAACTACCCTCTGGAGGTGGACAATAAAAGCTAGTCTAACTAGCCACATCAATGATACATGGATAAATTAAAATGTTTTGAAGTTTTTTTATTAACAAGTCTACTTTTTTTTCAACAAGATATGTTTTGTATGTATTGTTTCCTTGTATTTCAGAAATATCCAGTGGTAATGTCTACGTATCTGGGTATTACAGGACGTGTACTATTGCAAAATGCAGGATTTTTCTCTTCCCTTCTCAACCAGATTGCATTAGATCTCAGCCAAGAGGTAAGTGCAAGCATTTACAATTCTTGAAACATGTTAACTGATTTGAAATTGAACAAAAATTACTACTTCCTCAAGACTCTCCTTCGCTTGATTACAGTGAAATTGCCTATTATAATAATCAACAAATAAGTCTGTCAGGTTTGAAAGTTCATGGTTGTGCATTGCCAGAAAATAGGAAATGTGGAACAGCAAGTTTCAGGTATTATTTCGAACAATTCAATTGATTACCAAATAGTAAGTACAACTTTACACTAACCAAATGGTTGGCAAAGCATTTTCTCCCCCCTTGGGATGTGAGGAACATTTTCAAGAGTGTATTCATTGCCCATCTCTCAATTATAAAGGTGTCAGTAGTCTAGAACTGCTGCAATCTTTTTGCAATAATTCTTTGGTTAATCTGTGAGAATATAACTTTTTTAAAAAATTCTGCCACTACCTCTGCTCATGACTGAATTGTTTAGGATGCAGGTATACTACCATTTTGATGGCTTCTTGAAAGCACATTAATGAGAAAGTTATCATGGAGTCTAGTCTGTCTTCCATCTACAGTAAAACAAGGTGGTGTAAAATCTCTGTAGGAGGTTGTCTTTCTATTGGTTTGAACTGTGTAGTATCTAGGCAGATAAGAAGCTACAATGAATACTTGATAATTTTATTTCTAGTCGGTTGGTAGATCTGCCCTTGTTCTCTCAAACTTAATTCGTACTTGTCTGAAATGAAATGTATTTAAACCCCAAGCATAGTGTTTCTCTGTAACTGATTCTGATGCTGAGTGCAACAATACATGGTAGGCAGTATAAACTTGATATGTGGCATATTTTGCTATCAACACATACCAGTCAGACTGATAGCTGCAATTCAGTCACAACGATGAATATTTATGATTCGAATTCCAAATATTGAATTTTAAAATCCAATTTGACAAGGTAGAAAAAATCTCCAGATTGGCTTGGCTTTCTGACTATGATACATTCATTTCATAGTGTGTTTTGAGAATATAATGTTTTCCTTTGATACCCATGGCTACGTATGATTTAAGCTCTTATCCACAGAAAGGTGGTGCAACTAGATAGCCTTATAACACGACTATAATTACAGCTTTTTCTCATCAATTTTGTTTTAAAGCTTGAGAAAGACAGTTTTATTGTTTTCCTATTATTTTGGCTAACTTAATTTCAAAGAAAAAGACATTGAATGCCTGAAATGTTTTCTTTATCAGAATTCTATTTGGTTTTAATTTTTTTTTCTTCAACTCCAACAATCTTAATTTCTAAGAGCTTTTACCTATCCTGAAGCTGCCAAATGCTTGTAAATTACTGATGCATATTTGTAAGATTTATTTGTACTTTATTATTTTCTTCAATATTCTCCCTGTTCCTCGTCTACTGTAAGTATGGCTGTATTCTAAGTCCCTTTACTGGGATTGAGTATCTTCTGGTACTCATCAAAATTGTCATTATTTCATAAGCGTGATGATGGTGTTGCCAGCAATCCATTTGAGTATAACAAGCATGACAGCAGTGTTCATATTTCCAGGAGGTGTCGCAAAATTAATGATATGGAGCGGGAATGATGGCTGATTTCAGTGCTAAGCAACACCACCACCTTTCCCCCTCTTCCCCCACCCCACATTCACCACCACGACCACCACCATCGAATTTAGGATTGCTGGAAGAGACATTAGGGGTCCTATTAATGTCCCAGCTGATAGCTAACTCATTAGGCAGCATGGAATCAATCCTGTGATGTACCTCTTCTGCCTAACCCAATTGCTAACTTGGTAAATTTGCTGACTTTTTTTATGATGTGGAGCTGCTGGTGTTGGACTAGGTGGCCAAAGTTAAAAATCACACAACACCAGGTTATTGTCCAACAGGTGTATTTGGAAGTACTATTGCTCCTTCACCAGGTAGCTATGGAGTAGGCCACAGAATATATTGCAAAAGATCACAGTATCATACAACTGAAATGATATATTGAACAAACCTGGATTGCTGTTTAATCTTTTAGAATGGATTGCAGGTTTTGGTTCATTAATATGTAAATCCCAGTACTTCTTTCAAGTCACATTCTTGAGATAACTTAAGGTTTTATATTAAAAAAAGACATTTCAGCTCAGACAATGCATTAAAGGCGTGAGGTTGGAGTCTGTATGTACCCTAGTCCTGAGCCAGACTGGTTCTATTTCCAAAATGGGAATTTATAAAATGTTACATGCATTGACTGTCTGCAGAATGTGTCCTTTTTGAACAAAGTAGAATGTATCTGCCTTTACAATTCTGCAAATGCAAATTCATCTCATAGACTTATATATGTGTGTGTGTTGGGGCGGGGGGGGGGGTTGGGGTTGGGGAGGTGTGAGTATGTTTGTATGCGAGAGCTTGGTAGTGTGTGTGCATGAGTGTGACAAAATATAAGCCTGTGAGAGGGTGTCTGCGTTGGTGTGAGTGTGGGGAGTGTATGTGTGTGTGTGTGCGCCTGAGAGAGAGCGTGTGTATGAGAGAGGGTCTGCTTAAGTGTGTCAGTATGTAAGAGTGTATGTGAGAGTGTGTATAGTGTAGTTGGGGTCACTTGCAGTGTAACATGAACTCCAAGGTCCCGGTCTTGACCATCCTCATGAGTACCGAACTTCACTATCAGCCTCCGCTTGGCCACTCTGAATTGTTGTGAATCCTGATGTCCACTTTGCAGAACGGTCACCCAAAGATCCAAGGCCGAATGTCCCTGCGGTCAGGGACGCAGAGTGGCCAAGCATGCAAGCACACACCACATTCACTCACATGCACACACTCACAGCACCCCCTCCACACAAACACACACACACACACATACTCTGTCTTTCACTCTATGTCTGTCTCTGTGTGTGTCTCTCTCTCTCTCTCTTTCTCTGACCTAGCATCCTGTCCTTCCAAAGTATCAAATATTGCCCTTTTGAAATGAGAGTTGCTAGTGTGTAATCTGCGCACTTAAAATTCCCACTTCCTTCACTTGAACCTATATCCCAGTAAAACTAAATTTGCACTGTTACCTGTTGTATAAACTAGATGAAATTTGTGCATGGATGTATATTTGAATTTCAAAAATCTATATGGATTAGTCTGAGAATTATTCACTGGACTGCCAAACTGCAGCACCTTAGATACTTCAGACACTGTGGCAGAACACCTGGTTTAGGTAATATCTATGCCTCTTATGACTGTGAAAAACTGCTTCATGCCAGAATTTGTTCATTGCAGGTAACAGCCTATATTTAAATAAATGTTCTTTCAAATCTTGAACAGGCCCAACGCACAGAACAATACCTATGGTTTCCTGAAAGTGAAGCTACAAAGTCAGCCTATGTCATTTTGAATTTCCTTACAAATTGTCTTTTCATTATATAGTAAGCAATGCATGGAAGGAAATAAGGCAGCAACCAGCACAGTTTATAAATGAACTATTGTAAGATAAAATGGAGTTGCCTACAAAAAACTGTGATTGCATTTTTAAAAAATTCATTCATGGGATGTGGGCTTTGCTGGCTGGCCAGTATTTCTTGCTTACCTCTAGTTGCTCATGAAAAGGTGGTGGTGAGCTGCCTTCTTGAACTGCTGCAGTCCACATGCTGTAGGTTGACCCACAATGCCAATAGGGAGGGAATTCCAGGATTTTGACGCAGCAACACTGAAAGAACGACAACATATTTCCAAGTCAGGATGGCGAGTGGCTTGCACGATATCTTGCCGGTGGTGGGGTTCCCAACTTTCTACTGCCATTCTGGGTGAAAGTGGTCATGGGTTTGGAAAGTGCTGTCTAAGAATCTTTAGTGAATTCCTGCATTGCAACTTGTAGAAACACTCTGCCTCGACTGAGTGTTTGTGGTTGACAGAATTGATGTTTGTATATGTGGAAACTGGCTGCTTTGTCCTGGATGGTGTCAAGCTTCTTCAGTGTTGTTGGAGCTGCACCCATCCAAGCATGTGGAGAGTGTTCTATCACATTCCTGACTTGTGCCGATGGACAGACTCTGGGGAGTTGGGAAGTGAGTTACTTGCCCAATATTCCAAGCCTCTGACCTGCTCTTGTTGCTACTGTATTTATGAGTTCAATTGTGTTACTGGCCAATGGTAATTCTGAGGATTTTGATAGTGAGGGATTCAGTGATGGTATCGCCATTGAATGTCATGGGGCGTGGATCAGATTGTTTCTTATTGGAGATGGTCATTGTCTGGCATTGTCTGACGTTACTTGCCACGAGTCAGCCCAAGCTTAGATATTGTTGCATTTGAACAGCGACTGCTTCAGTGTTTGAGGAGTCATAATGGTGCTGAGCGTTGTGCAATCATCGGCGAACATTCCCACTTCTGACCATATAATGCAGGGAAGGTCTTTGATGAAGATAGTTGGAACCAGGGCTCTACCTGGGATACTTCTGCAGAGGCGTCCTGGAGCTGAGATGACTTACCTTCAACAACCATACCTGTCATTCTAGATATGACTGTAATCAGCAGAGACTTTGCTTTCTGATTCACATTGATTCCAGTTTTGTTAGGGCTCCTTGATTTCAAGGACTATCATTCTCCCCTCAGCTCTGGAATTCAGCTCTTTTGTCCATATTTGAATCAAGGCTGTAATGAGGTCAGAAGCTGAGGGGGACTTAAACAATTTGGATGTGACTCGAGGAGGCATGGTTAGTATGTTTGAGGATGGTGTACAATTCTGGTTGCCCTGCTCATAGGAAAGATCTTATTAAACTGGAAAGGGTACAAAAATATTTAAAAGGATGCTACTAAAATTAGAGGGGTTGAGTTATAAGAAGAGAATGGATAGGCTGGGACTTTTATCCCTGGAGAGGAGGCTGAGGGGTGACCTCATAGAGGTTTATAAAATCATGAGTCATGTATAAGGTGACTAGTTAAAATCTTTTCCCCAGGATAGGGGAGTTCAAAAGTAGAGTTCAAAAGCATAATTAAGGTGAGAGGGGAAAGATTTAAAAGAGACCGAAGGGGACAGCTTTCTACACACAGGGTGGTGTATATATGGAACAAGCTGCCAGAGGAAATCGCAGGGGCAAATACAGTTACAACATTTAAAAGACATTTGCAAAGATACATGGATAGAAAACGTTTAGATTAGATTCCCTACAGTGTGAAAACCGATCCTTCAGCCCAACAATTCCACACTGACCCTCTGAAGAGTAACCCACCTAGACCCATTCCCCTACATTTACCCCGAACACTATGGACAATTTAGCACAGCCAATTCCCCTGACCTCACATTTTTGGATTGTGGGAGGGAACCGGAGCACCCGGAAGAAACCCACACAAGTGGATATGGACTAAACAGAGGCAATTGGGATTAGTTCAATTTAGGAAACGTGGTCAGCCTTGACAACTTGGGTGTATGACTATGGCAGAACCCGAATTGGTCATTACTGAGCAGGTTATTGCTGAACAGCTGTTGCTTGATAACACTGTTGATGACATCATCCATCAGGATACTTATGATTGAGAGTAAACTAGGGTGATAATTAGATGGGTTGGATTTGTCCTGTTTTTTGTGTACAGGGGATACCCTGGGCAATTTTCCACATTGTCGAGTAGCTTCCAGTATTGTAGCTGCTTGGCTAGGTGAGCAGCAAGTTCTGGAGGACAACACTGAGGTACTATGACTGGAATGTTCTCAGAACCCATAGCCTTTGCTGTATCCAGTGTCTCCAACTGTTTCTTGATATTGCATGGAGTGAATTGAATTGGCTAAAGACTGGCATCTGTGATGCTAGGAACCTTTGAGGAAACCAAGATGGATCATCCATTTGGCACTTCTGGCTGAATATTGCCGTGAATGCTTCAGCCATTTGCACTGATGTTTTGAGCTCTTCCATCATTGGGCAAGGTTCCCCATGGGAGAGTGGTGTTGCTTGTCATCTGAGTGTGTGGCTACTAAACGACATGACCAGCTATCCTTAGTAGCCACACACTCATGACAAGCAACACGAGTTCGACTGGGACAACACTACTATTATAGGACAAGCCAAACAGAGAACAGCCAGGGAATTCCTAGAGGCATGGCACTCATCCACAGTTTCAATCAATAAGCACATTGACCTGGACCCAATATACCGGCTACTGCAGCGGACAGCTGGAACTGACAACCGGAAGCAGCAGGTACAAATCATTATAAATGCCAGAGGAAACATCACAGAAGCGCTTCACAGGAGGCTCCCAAGCACCGAAGATGTCACCTAGACAGGGGACGAAATGTCTGCAACACAAATTCCCAGCTTGGCGAACAGAACCACAACAACTTAATGGTAAGGTCCTAGGGAGTGTTGCTGACCAAAGAGACCTTGGAGTGCAGGTTCATAGCTCCTTGAAAGTAGAGTCACAGGTAGATAAGAGAGTGCAGAAGGCGTTTAGTATGCTTTTTTTTATTGGTCAGAGTATTGAGTACAGGAGTTGGGAGATCATGTTGTGGCTGTACAGGACATTGGTTAGGCCACTGTTGGAATATTGCGTGCACTTCTGGTCTCCTTCCTATCGGAAAGATGTTGTGAAACTTGAAAGGATTCAGAAAAGATTTACAAGGATGTTGCCAGGGTTGGAGGATTTGAGCTATAGGGAGAGGCAGAATAGGCTGGGGTTGTTTTCCCTGGAGCGTCGGAGGCTGAGGGGTGACCTTATAGAGGTTTATAAAATTATGATTGGCATTGATAGGGTAAATAGACGTGGGCAGAACTAGAGGGCATAGGTTTAGGGTGAGAGGGGAAAGATATAAAAGAGACCTAAGGGGCAACCTTTCCACACAGAGGGTGGTACGTGTATGGAATGAGCTACCAGAGGAAGCGGTGGAGACTAGTACAATTGCAACATTTAAAAGGCATTTGGATGGGCATATGAATAGGAAGGATTTGGAGGGATGTGGGCCGTGTGCTGGCAGGTACGACTAGATTGGTTGGAATATCTGGTCGGCATGGATAAGTTGGACTGAAGGGTCTGTTTCCATGCTGTACATCTCTATGACTCTATCATTAGGGATGGGGATATTGTGGAGCCTTTTCCTCTGCTAGTGATTTATTTAATTGTCCAGCACCATTCATGACTGGATGTGGCAGAATTGCAGAACTTAGGTATAATCCATTCGTTATAGGATTGCTTAGTTCTATCACCTCTGATTGCAGTTTCTGTTATTCAGAACAAATCTACTTTAAAAGTAATTGGCAGCAGAGCACTTTGGAACTTTCTAAAGCTATGAAAGTTGCAACATACTAGATTACCTTGGAGACTGCATATAATAGTTTGGCTGAGATCCACTCAATATTGTGAATTCCCATGTGAAAAAGATTACTCATGCTACTCACTAGTAGTGCACTTTGGTTTTGTTGTCACTGGTCCATGTGGCCAATCCTTGAAGTCGTTTGTAGGCCATTCCCAAAACTGCATTTATTTCGTTGGTGAAATTTGGCAATATTATAAGATTGAATTAATCCAAATAGAGTCTGCTTTGTAAGTCACCTAGTAGGTACTTGTGCAGTGTTTTCTACACACTGGGTTTGCAACAGAGATTTGTGCTGCAGAGTAAGCTAATGTAGCCTGATCTACAGAGAAGTTTAATCTCATACAGTAACAAAAACTTTAAAACTATTATCTTGTAGATCCTTGTTCCTGACTGCACTTATTCAAAGAGCTAACATCCTCTGATTATTACTTGCCAATAAACCCGACATTGCTAAAAAAAATTACAGTCTTGTTATTATATCTTGGTATTTTTAAAAAATTCATAAAAGACAGTTTAGAGATGTATTCTTACAACAAAATTGATGGTAATAAGTGGACCACGCAGAATTGGAAATTTGTCTAATCTAAATGTGTCGTTACTTGCGCCCACAACAGGCCACTGAAATCACTCATGAGGGTGTTGGAACAGTGGAAGTAAATATGGCAATGAGCTCAGGGATTCTTAACAAGAGTTTTTAAGAAGTTAGGTCAAGGGTTATTAATGGTATGTGTGAGAGGATGGAGGTAGGCAGTATGAAGAAAGGGAAATTGCATTTTGAAAGGACTGTTGCTTTATTGAATAATACTGAAATCTGAAAATTAAAGTAAACTTTCATAAAGAGAATTAAAAAGTTATTAAATGCATAATGAGTTTTAAAATTAAAATAAATGTTGCATTTTCTCAGGCAATTAAATCAGTGGAAATGGTTGGAAAATCCCATCTGGTTCACAAATATCCTTTTAGAGTAGGAAACTGCCATCCTTAACTGAAGAGTGGTCACTGAACCTGAAACATTAACTCTGATTTCTCTCCACCGATGCTGCCAAACCTCCTGAGATTTTCCAGCAATTTCTGTTTTTGTTGCAGATTTCCAGCATCTGGAGTTCTTTTAGTTTTTGGCATCCTTACCTCGTCTGGACTCTGTATGACTCCAGACCCGCAGCAATGCAGGGTCCACACCGGGGCTCAGTGATTAGCACTGCTGCCTCACAACACCAGGGACCCGAGTTCAATTGCAACCATGGGCAACTGTCTGCGTGGAGTTTGCACATTCTCTTCGTGTCTGCATGGGTTTCCTCTGGGTGCTCCGGTTTCTCCCACAATCCAGAAATCTGCAGATAAGGTGAATTGGCCATGCTAAATTGTCCATAGTGTTCAGGGAGGTGTGGGTTAGGTACATTAGTTGGGGTAAATGTAGAGTAATCGGATAAGGGCATGGGTTACTCTTCGGAGAGTTGGTGTGGACTTGTTGGGGCGAATTGCCTGTTTCCACACTGTAGGCATTCTATGATTCTATGACTTAATAGCTCTCTAGGCAACGAGGGCAATGAATGTTAGCCTAGCCAGATCCCGTGAGGGAATAAAAATGATTTGGATGTGAGCATAAGAGGTATAGTTAGTAAGTTTGCAGATGTCACCAAAATTGGAGGTGTAGTGGACAGTGTAGGTTACCTCAGATTACAACAGGATCTTGATCAGATGGGCAAAGGCTAAGAAGTGGCAGATGGAGTTTTATTCAGATAAATGGGAGGTGCTTCATTTTGGGAAAGCAAATCTGAGTAGGACTTTTTTATACCTTTCCCCTCTCACCCTGAATCTATGCCGTCTAGTTATGGGCTGCTCTATCCCAGGGAAATGACTTTGTCTATTTATCCCTATCCATGCCCCTCATAATTTTGTAAACCTCTATAAGGTCACCCCTCAGCCTCTGACGCTCCAGGGAAAACAACCCCAGACTGTTCAGCCTCTCCCTATAGCTCAAATCCTCCAGCCCTGGCAACATCCTTGTAAATCTTTTCTGAACCCTTTCAAGTTTCACAACATCTTTCCGATAGGAAGGAGACCAGAATTGCATGCAATATTCCAGCAGTGGCCTAACCAATGTCCCGTGCAGCCACAATATGACCTCCCAACTCCTGTACTCAATACTCTCACCAATAAAGGAAAGCATACCAAACACCGCCTTCACTATCCTATCTACCTGCGACTCCACTTTCAAGGAGCTATGAACCTGCACTCCAAGGTCTCTTTGTTCAGCAGCACTCCCTAGGACCTTACCATTAAGTGTATAAGTCCTACTAAGATTTGCTTTCCCAAAATGCAGTACCTCCCATTTATCTGAATTAAACTCCATCTGCCACTTCTCAGCCCATTGGCCCATCTGATCAAGATCCTGTTGTAATCTGAGGTAACCTTCTTCACTGTCCACTACACCTCCAATTTTGGTGTCAGCTGCAAACTTACTAACTATACCTCTTATGCTTATATCCAAATCATTTATATAAATGACGAAAAGTAGAGGACCCGGCACCAATCCTTCTATGTTTGAGCCAGTTCTGTATCCAAATGGCTAGTTCTTGCTGTATTCTGTGAAATCTAACCTTGCTAACCAGTTTCCCAATGGGAACCTTGTTGAATCCCTTACTGAAGTCCATATAGATCACATCTACCGCTATCCTCTTTGTTACTTCTTCAAAAACCTCAATCAAGTTTGTGAGACATAATTTCCCACGCACAAAGCCTTGTCTTTCCAAATACATGTACATCCTGTCCCTCAGGATTCCCTCCAACAACTTGCCCAGCACCGACATCAGGCTCACTGGTCTATAGTTCCCTGGCTTGTCCTTACCACCCTTCTTAAACAGTGGCACCACGTTTGCCAACCTCCAGTCTTCCAGCACCTCACTTGTGACTATCGATGATACAAATATCTCAGTGAGAGGCCCAGCAATCACTTCCCTAGTTTCCTATAGAGTTCTAGGGTACGCCTGATCAGCTCCTGGGGATTTATCCACCTTTATGCGTTTCAAGACATCCAGCACTTCCTCCTCTGTAATCTGGACATTTTGCAAGATGTCACCATCTATTTCCCTACAGACTATATCTTCCATGTCCTTTTATTTGGCATATTTTCAATTCACTGAACATGCATCACAATTAAGTTTGTTTTCATATGCCACATTATGGATAATTTAGGTACTGTCTTTGACAATACAAGTGAAATCTGCAATACCAATATGGTCACTGTGAAAGCCCTACCTTAATCATGCCTCTCACCCTGAGGCTTGGTGACCCTCCAGGTTAAACTCATCAGCTGAGGTTTTTCTTCAATGAGAGAGTTTGCCATGGTGCTCAGACTATGGCAACTTCCAGTAAAATGCAACTGAAATTTTAATAAACGGTTTTAGCAGTGGGCATACACATTTTTGTTTTCCATTGGTACTAAAATGAAAAAAGCATTGGTGAGGCTATCTTTGTTTGGCAAGAAAATTTAGCTTCTACCTTCTATTCTGATGTATTCAGTATTATCACTTTGACAATTTGAGAAATGTTACATATTCCATCATAATTATGAAAGAGATGCTGACTGCCCATCCATCACGTTAGAATTGTCTGGAAGCAATTTTTTTTGGTTTTCATGCCATTTTGACTAGATCCTCCAGTAGAAATGCAATATTAGTTCTGTATATTGTTCATGTTCTCTTTAATAATGGAATTCTGAAATATTAAACGTATATTTTTTTTTAAAGCCTTACTGTCACGCTCTCCCCAGTAGTAAAACATTTGGTTGTAAATAAATTAAGTCTGGTTTTCTTTCTAGATGGATCAGATCCTTGGCAGTATAATTGAGATGTGGGTTGATCGAATGGATAACATTACACAGCCAGAGAGACGAAAACTTTCTGCATTAGCATTACTTTCACTCTTACCTTCAGAAAACAGGTAAGCAAGTGCTTATTAGTATAACAATCATATCTACTTATAGTATTCTCTGTCCTGAGTAAGAATGGTGCTTATTTGAGCTTTCAGTTGACTGTATTAAGTTAATTATTTGTATCAGAAGTTAATTTGATCAGCATTGTTTACTGTCACCTTCATTCTTTGTAATGTTATTGTTTTTTGTGATTGTTTGCCATTTATGATTCAAAACTCTATTTTTGAAAAAGAATATTGGGAGAAAGTGAGATTCTGAATTTGCAATATGTGTTGTTTTTTGTGGCTATTATCATTTCTATGATCCCTGTTAAGACTTGGTAATTTGGTAACTTAAATTAAGAGGTAAAGTTTGAAGAAAATTACTACATTCCTCAATTGAATCTACATTACTTTTATCAGCTGCAAATACTCTAAACTACTGTCAAGGAAATTGTCTTCTTTTAATTCTGAAAAGACTGAAAATAGCTATCCATTTTGAATCTTAATAGACACTTCATTCTCAAGGAACCAGCCTAAAGGTGTTCTCAGCTCCTGATGGCCTTTTGTCCTTTCACAAGCTCCAAATCCCAGAACTAACTTTGCAGTGGGGTAATGTGGGAGATAACCTTGCATGTGCCCAAGCTAAGTGGATCTTCCAAACTCCTATTAAACCCTCACAAACGTGATCTTTTCAATCTGAGCCTGAGCCCCCCCCCGCCTCCCCCCTTGCACCGTCCACCCCCATTCGTTTTGGTGAGCAATAGCGTCATCGCTTTCTCTGCTTCAGTGTATGAGCTGCCTCATAGATGGCTGCAGACTGAGAGTTTCCAAGTATCTCAAAAACCTACCAGTAATACAATGGCTTTCTGCACATTTTGTTTTCCCCAAAGCTTTGTATCTGAGTAGAAGTACAAATTAGCATCATGTATACCCCAAACTCTATGCTGTGAAAGAATTCGATAAAGAGATCACAATTTAGCCATTTATGAAAACTGACATTGATAACTCCATTCTATGAGACTTTGAGATAGCAATCTAGCCACAGTCAACAACACAACTACTGTTGTCCAGAAATGCAAATGTCTTCCCCCATCTTAGCAAGTCTCACAACTTTTGCTTACTGTAGAAACAAGAGCCAGGTTTGTTGTTGTACAGAAGTTAGTCAGCCATGTGAGCACTTTGATTGCTGCAGTTTACCTCAAGTTAAAGAGACAGTTCCCAAATTTCATAAAGTACTATGTGTAAGACAAATATATATTGAGAATTACGAACAACTGTAAGATGCAAGAAAAATTACTGTGGTTATCTTGCAAAACATGGAAGTATACCTTTGCATTTAAAAATAAATGGATTCTGCTGCTTCTCTTGACATTACCTTTGGTTCATAATGACCTGAAATCTAAGGAGTAGTTCGATGATTACGAAACAGTGGCTCAGATTTTGTGTCAGCGGCAAAACACTGGAGCTTGCAGCTGACCTGTAGTAAAGCTGCCAACAAGGTTTGATATTGCCTGTGGCATTTTTTTGCCTGTCCTAATGTTGGTTTGAACCTAATGCCAAGTCAAGGGGATCTTCAGGCATTCATTAACAGTGATGTTACCAAGCAGAGTAAGCACCCAATTCTCAAGACGGAGACCTAAAAGTAAAATGCACTGCTTAATGTTCAATTATAAATTTTACAGTAACTGCAATAAAGATTGATACATACCAATTATAAATTGAAACAGCATAAGCAAACATATTTTTGGTATTTTAAATGATGGAACTTCTTATCATAGGAAAATTTAGCATGAGTCAAATATAACATGAGTTTTTCTGGGTTATGGAGGTTGCTAAACACCTTGATGACAGTATATTATGAACCTAGTATCTGGAGTATTGTGTGCAGTTTTGGTCGCCATACTATAGGAAGGATGTGGAGGCACTGGAACGGGTGCAGAGGAGGTTTACCAGGATGTTGCCTGGTATGGTAGAAAGATCGTATGAGGAAAGGCTGAGGCACTTGGGGTTGTTTTCATTGGAGAAAAGAAGGTTTAGGGGTGACTTAATTGAGGTGTATAAGATGATTAGGGGTTTAGATAGGGTCGACAGTGAGAATCTTTTTCCACGTATGGAGTCAGCTATTACAAGGGGGCATAGCTTTAAATTAAGGGGGGGTAGGTATAGGACAGATGTTAGGGGTAGGTTCTTTACTCAGCGAGTCGTGAGTTCATGGAATGCCCTGCCAGTAGCAGTGGTGGACTCTCCCTCATTATGGGCATTTAAGCGGGCATTGGATAGGCATATGGAGGATAGTGGGCTAGTGTAGGTTAGGTGGGCTTGGATCGGCGCAACATCGAGGGCCAAAGGGCCTGTACTGCGCTGTATTCTTCTATGTTCTAGTTGCACTTCAGAGCATGGTGATTTTTAGCAAGGATATAGAGGAGAAACTTTTATCAGTTCAGCGATTACTAATGATTCCGATTCACAAAGATGTCAGCAGCAGACTGTAAGAACAGAGGAGTTTTTGAATTAGTGTTTGTTTGCACATGCAAATACATGACATTGTTGATTTCACAGAATAACAGTGCTGCCAATCCTGTCAAAACAATGTTTAAAAAAAAAACCTTGCTGTTATTTTTGCTAATAGAGCATGCATAGATAGTAGATCATTTTTGGATAATTTGTGAACATGTTACAATCATGACAATTCCAGGCTCAATATTGATTTCACCAATTTTTAAGTCATAACATTGCCTCATTTTGTTGCATGTTTATGCCTGTTAGCTTTTTCTTCATGTCTTTCTTCTCTTACTTGGCATTCAGACTACTGCTATCAAATTATTCGCAGTTTATAGAGGATTACAGACGTACAGCACACAGACAGGCCCTTTGGCCCAAGCTGGTCCATGCTGACCAAAATGTCTATTCACAAATAACCCCATTTCCCTGCACTTAGCCCATATCCTTCTAAACCTTTCCTATCTGTGTATTTGTCCAAATGCCTTTTAAATGTTGATAATGTACACACCTCAACCACTTCCTCTGGCAGCTCATTCCACATATGTACCGCACTCTATGTAAGAGAGTTGTCCCTCAGGTTCCCTTTTATTCTTTCCCGTCTAACCTTAAACTGATACCCTCTGCTCCTTGATCCCCAAACTTGAGAGAAAGATTGAGTGCATTCACCCAATTTATGCCTTTCATGTAATTATACACTTCTAAAAATTCCCCTTTTCTTCTATGCTCTGAAGAAAACAAAAGTTCTAGCTTGACCAACCTCTCCCTAGAACTCAGACCCTTAAGTCCTTGTAAATTTCTTCTGCAGTCTTTTCAGTTGAATAACATCCTTCCTATATCAAGGTGACAAAAACTGGACATAATACTCGAAGTGCAGCCTCACCAATGTCCTGCACAACTGCAATATAACTTCCCAACTTCTATACTCAATGCCCTGACTGATGAAGGCCGGTGTGCCAAAAGCCTTCTTTTCACTGCCCTGTCTGCCTGTGACTCTAGTTTCAGAGAACTGTGCACCTGAACTCCAAGATCTCTCTGTTCCACTACCCTCCTTAAGGCCCTACCATTCACCATGAAAGCCCTACCTTGATTTGACTTTCCAAAATGCAAGACCTCACATTTATCTGAATTAAACTCCATTTGCCCATTCTCATCCCACTTTCCCAGCTGATCAAGGTCCTGCTGCAATTTCTGATAACCTTCCTCACTGTCCATAATACCACCTATTTTAGTGTTATCTACAAACTTAGTAATCATGCCTTGTACATTCTCATCCAAGTCATTGATAGAAGTAACAAACATTAATGGGCCCAGCACCAATGCCTGAGGCACTCCACTCGTCACAGGCCTCCAGTCCAACAAGCATCCTTCCACTATTACCCTCTTTTTCCTACCATCAAGCCAATCATGTATCCAATTTGCCAGCTCCCCCTGGATTCCATGCAATCTAACCTTCCAGAGCAGCCTACCATGTGGAACCTTATGAAAGGCCTTACTGAAATCCATACATACTACGTCTACCGCCCTGCCCTTGTGAATCCTCCTGGTCACTTCATCAAAGAACTCTAACAAATTTTTGAGGCATGATCTTACATGCACAAAGCCATGCTGACTGCTCCTAGTCAAACCCCGTCTTTCCAAATGCCTTATCTCTTACTTCTCAAAATCTTCTCAAGTAACTTAAGTACCACAGATGTTAGGTTTACTGGTCTATACTTCCCACATTTTTCTTTGCAGCCTTCCTTGAATAAGGACACAGCATTTGCTACTTTCCAGTCTCCTGGGACATCACCCGTGATGCAAAAATATCAGCTAGCACCCCCACAATTTCTTCTCTCACCTCTTGTAATGATCTTGGATATATCTGGTCAGGTCCTTTGTACATTCTATACTGTGAAATGGACTGTCTCCGAAATATCACCACTAACTTCCCCAAGATCGCAAGTCTTCTGGTCTTTCTCCACAGTAAGTACAGAGCTGAAGTATTCATTGAGGACGTCACCCATCTCCTGCGGTTCTACACATATGTGTCTTCTTTGGTCCTTGGGGGAGGGTTCTGTTCTCTCTCTCGTTATTCTTTTTTGTTAAATATACTTAAAGAACCTCTTTAGATTCACCCTAATATTCTCAGCCAAGGCTATCTCGTGCCCTCTTTTTGCCCTTCTGATTTTCTTCTTCAGTAATCTCCTGTATTCCCTGTGTACCTTCAGGGATTTTCTTGATCCCAGCTGCCTTTACCCTGAGCCATGCCTCCTTTTTTCTGGTCAAAGCCTCAATATCTCTTATCATCCAGGGTTCCCTAATCCTGCCAAACTTGCCCTTCACCCTCACAGGAACATATAGACCTTGAACTCTAGCTATCTCACTTTTAAAGGCCTCCCACTTGCTGGAGGTCCCTTTGCCTACAAACAACTCCAATCAAGCCCTACAAGTTCCTGTCTAATTCCACCAAAATTTGCCTTACCCCCATTTGGAACTTGAACCTGTGGTCCAGTTTTGTCCCTCTCCATAACTTTTTAAAAAATTAATAGAACTATGGTTACTGGTCCTAAAGTGCTCCCCACCACTGTTATCTCAGTCACCCATCCTGCCCCATTTCCCAAGAGTAGGTTGAGTTTTATCCCTTCCCGAGTAGGACTCTCTAAGTACTGTTTGAGGAAGTTTTCCTGAACAAACTTAACAAATCCCACTCCATCTGAGACCATAACGCTATGGCAGTCCCAGTGTATGTTAGGAAAGTTAAAATCCCCTACTGTGATGACCCTATTGCTCCTGTAGGTCTCCTCAGTCTCCCTGTAAATTTGTTCCTTTTAATTCCCGTTGACTATTTGGAGGTCTATAGTACAACCCCAATAAAGCCACCATCCCCTTATTTCTTAGCTCCACCCACAAAGCCTCACTGGATAATCCTTCAGTTATTCATCTCTGATTACTACTGAGATACTCCCCGTAATCAAAACTGGAACTCCTCCTCCCCTCTTTCCACCCACCACTGTCCCGCCTAAAGCACCTGTACCCTGGCACATTAAGATGCCAGTTCTGTACCTCCCTTAGCCATGTTTCTGTAATGGCTATAATATCCCAGTCCCATGTACTGTTCTATGCCCTGAATTCATCAGCCTTACCTGTCAGTCTTCTTGCATTGAAATAGATACAGTTTAATCCAACAGGTATTCCTTGCTTGCTGTTGTGTTCCAGCCTGACCTGTCTCTTCACCTTACTATTTCTGATTATCATACCTCGTTCCAGCCTCACACTTGCCTCCCTGCTATGGAGGATTCCTGTCTCCCTGCAAATCTAGTTTAAACCCTCTCTTGCAACACTAACAAACCTGATTGCCAAGATATTGGTTCTCCCTCCAGTTCAGGTGCAACCCATCCCTCATGAACAGGTCACCTCTGCCCCAGAAAAGATCCCAATGATCTAAAATTTTGAATCCCTGACCCCTGCACAATTCTTTAGCCACACTAATATTCAGCTGCCATATCCTTCTGTTCTTATCCTGTTGTTTTTGCAGGACCTCATCCCTATTTACCTATATCATTGTGCCAAGGTATACAATGACTTCTGGCTGCTCATCCTCTCCCTTGAGAACACTCTGCAGCTGCTTCAAGACATCCTGGACCCTGGCACCCAGGAGGCAATACACCATCTTGGATTCCCATTTGCAGACACAGAATCTCCTGTCTGTCCCCCTGACTATCGAGTCTCCTATCAATAAGGTCCTGTCTATCTTTACTCCTTCCCGCTGTGCCATAGAGCCAGTCAAAGTGCTGGCTACTGCTGCTTTCCCTTGAATGGTCATGCCCCCAATGGTATCCAAAACAGTATACTAATTTTCAATGGGAATGGCCACAAGGAATTCCTGCATTCTCTGCTTACTCCCTTTGCCTTTCCTGGTGGTCACCCAGCTACTCTCTGCCTGCACCGTAGGTGTGAACACCTCAGTAAAACTCTATGAAGCGCTCAGCATCTTGAATGATCCTGACTCCATCCAGCTCCCTAACACTGTCTCCCAGAAGCTGCAGCTGGGTGCATTTCCAATTTCTATAGTCATCAAGGCCGATGGGAGTCTTCCTGAGCTCCCACATCCTGCAGGAGAAACATGTGACTGCTAAAAATCTCTTAACGCCAGGTTATAGTCCCAAAAGGTTTATTTGAAAGTACAAGCTTTCAGAGCGCTGCTTCTTCCTCAGATAGTTAGTGATCTCAGCTTCTGTAAGACTAAAGAATAAAGTTAAAGGACTTTACCTGAGATTGTCAGTACATTTTTGCTGAGCCACTGCTCTCCAAAGCTTATTACTTATTCTCCTACCAACAAGTCCAATAGCAAATCTCTCTAACCATCCTCACCCGGTTTTGTTTAGGTTGGAAGAGATGGGAAGGGGGGGAAACATTTTCAGTGATATACTGTTTGGCCTTCAGCATTCCTTGATACCAGGCCCACAATGATCAGTGCAGTTGACTGCTTCCAGGCTGTAATGTATGCACCGAAGTGATGCCTCTCCCTCTCAGTCGCCCTCTTGTTTGGTTCTAAATAATATTCCCAGATTGTTAAATTATGGTTTTCAGTATTTAGAGTAATAGAAATAAATTGAAAATATTCTATAAGTAGACTAGTTTCTATGATATATTATCCTAGTTGACTTCATATTTTGTCACATGCTAGGTGAAAGGGTATAATGTGTAATAAGAGCTGGAAGCTTCTGGAAGCACTGTAAACTGTTGTTGAAAATGAGTAGAGTTTGAATTTTCCATGTTTATTATTTCATCAATATCTTGAAAGCTGGTGAGATCACAGAAGTAGATACTTTGATCTTGTCATGACCCATTAGGAGAGACATTACATTAGTCTATAATTTGTACTGACATTGATATTGTGTTGCTGAATCTCATAGTTTGGTGTTTTTGTAAGTTTGATGTGATTTCAACTGGCACTGAAAGCAATACATGTGACTGCAGGTTCAACATCTGATTTTTCTTTCTCCTTTTATTCTGTGTACACATTAAAATAAACTTCATTGTTAACTAAAATCACCATAGACATTTTCCTTTGCACATTGAATTCTGTGATTATTATAAGAGTTTTCAGGCATCAGAGAGAACTTGTAACTTAAGATTTTTTTAACAAGAATTTTAAAGGGAAGCTAAACTTACTGCTGATTTTTGGTTTTGGAGATTTGGATTTGAAGATTGGAGACATGGTTAGTAAGTTTGCGGATGACACCAAAATTGGCAGTACGTGGGTAGTGAAGAAGGCTATCCGAGAGAGTACAATGGGATCGAGAGCAACTGGACCAGTAGGCTGAGGAATGGCAGCTGAAATTTAATTCAGATAAATTCCACTATCCAGGAGATGATGGCTATAGGAAATTTTAAAGATTCCCCATTTATACTTAATGAAAAAAGAACAAGTGATTAAAAGCTAAGCAGAATAAAAAGAGACATATTACATGTCTCTAAACCGAGGAATTAGAATTTTTTTAAAAATTGAGGGGACAGGCATTTTATATATAAAAAAAATCAAAATTGCTATCTGATTATGCCTCTCAATGTCACAGGAACATTTATGAAATAATCTATCATTTCTTCCTATACCAATTAAAGTTAGCACTGCTAATAACTGTGCTAGGACTTAGAATGAAGTAGATGTTGAGTACCTTAATTAAATATTTCTTATTGGTGTTCATTTACCCTGAGTAAGGAAAGAACTGCATCAGCATTGTTAATGATGGCAAATATTGTATAAACATTGACCGAGATGAGGACTTGGGAGACAGTCACCACCAACTAAAAGTGAGTGAGATGACTGTCACTCTTATGTGCTGGTGACTGACAGGAGAATCCACAAACAGTCAACAGGTTGTAAGAGAGAGGGAGCAGACACCAGATAAAATAGTGTGAGGAGAAAAGAAAAGAAGTCTCGTGATAATACAGGAATTTTTGAATTGATTGATTAATTACTGAGCAGCTGCTTTAAGGACTGTGCTTCAACTCCAGTACTTTTTAACAACAAATTTATATCCTGGCAGAGGGCAAGACAGAACTTAGAAGCAGAGAAGGAAGCTGATTTGTGAGTAAGGATAAAGAGTTTCTACTTTCTACTAATCTCCAGATTTAAGTAAATAATGTAAGATTAAGGTTATATTAAGTGAAGTAGCTTAAAAGTATGAGATAAGGTCTAGCAAGACAGCTTAATCAAGAAACATGAACAAACCCATGTGCAGGAACTATTACTGGGTAAATGAGCTTGAGCTCCAGATTTCACAGTTTCAGCTGTGACTAGAAGTGCTGAGATGCATTCTCGATGCAAAGCTCCATATATAGCATGTTCACATCAGAAAATGGGGATCTGGGTGCAGATAGTGTTATGGACCAGGTCAGACCTCCTCACACGTTTCACGAAAGTAGTCCAGACCTTAACTTTGCTAGTTGTTTTAAGCAGCTGTAATATGGATATTCCAGGAAGGATACGGTTCGTCAAACTACATATTTTTAAACAAAGCAATTTATTTACAATTATCAAATGAAACGCAAACAAAAAGAACAGAATACGTAATAACTTAACCTATCCAAAAACCCAACAGATCATCTCAACTTAATGATGCTGTTCCAAATATTTACAACAATCCCTATAACCACCCTTTGGCTTAAAAGATAAAATCAAACAGGGTCTTACAGGAGAGAAGTCAGCGAGAGAGTACCGACATGGACTTGCTTCTTTGTTTCCAGCAGCTTCAAAAACCACAGCTAAATACCAAACCAAACCAGAGAAAGGTGAGCTGTGAGAACTGGCACTCCCCTTTCATTTACAAGTATTTTTTTAAACTTAATAGCCTTTTGCCTGAGGCAGTATCTGATGGCTAGAATCAAATTGGCCCTAAAACCCTTCAAAGTTAGTCTTTTCAAAGTCTGTGTCTTTTATGACCTCTCTGGAAAAAAAACAAGGATAACCTAACTTTGTTAAAGAAGCAGCATAATCACATCTCCCCATTTAGAGAAATGAACCATCAATATCTAAAGATGGCTTCATTTTAAAACCCCTTAATCTTAAATTGTTAGTACACTACAACACACATACATTGACTATAAACATGCACTACTGCATGCTGTTTCAATCTGTTCTACTCCTGCCTCGAAACACCTCTGATTCACATTCAAGTCTTGACAAAGCGTTGGCAGTCGTTTTCTCATCCAGCCACATGCACAATTTTCAAATTGAATGGCTGAGACAACAAACTCCATCTAAGCAGACTGGCATTCCTCAAATGTCAGAGAGTTATGGTCAGTATTTATGATTGTCTCAGATATGTTAGTGGTAACCTAGCCATTGAAATATTGTAACGTCAACACCAAGATTGAAGTCTCCTTCTCAACTGTTCAAAATTTCTGCTCTTGAATGAATGTTCAGTTTTCTGGAGAAATACCCAATAGGTCTTTCTGTCATCTTTCCGTCTTCCTACAAGAGCACAGTACAGACACCTACATCACTTAGATCGATAGTCACGTTAAACAGCTTTGCGTAATTAGATGTGGCTAACACTGGGGTAGTAGTTACCACAGGGTAAAAACAATGACTGCAGATGCTGGAAACCAGATTCTGGATCAATGGTGCTGGAAGAGCACAGCAATTCAGGCAGCATCGAGGAGCTTTGGGTAAAAGCCCTTCATCAGGAATAAAGGCAGAGAGCCTGAAGCGTGGAGAGATAAGCTAGAGGAGGGTGGGGGTGGGGAGAGAGTAGCATAGAGTACAATGGGTGAGGTGGGGGAGGAGATGAAGGTGATAGGTCAGGGAGGAGAGGGTGGAGTGGATAGGTGGAAAAGGAGCTAGGCAGGTCGGACAAGTCCGGACAAGTCAAGGGGACTGGAAGTTTGAAACTAGGATGAGGTGGGGGAAGGGGAAATGAGGAAGCTGTTGAAGTCCACATTGATGCCCTGGGGTTGAAGTGTTCCGAGGCAGAAGATGAGGCGTAGTTCCTCCAGGGGTCTGGTGGTGAGGGAGTGGCGGTGAAGGAGGCCCAGGACCTCCATGTCCTCGGCAGAGTAGGAGGGGGAGTTGAAATGTTGGGCCACGAGGCGGTTTGGTTGATTGGTGCGGGTGTCTCGGAGATGTTCCCGAAAGCGCTCTGCTAGGAGGCGCCCAGTCTCCCCAATGTAGAGGAGACCGCATCGGGAGCAACAGATACAATAAATGATATTAGTGGATGTGCAGGTAAAATTTTGATGGATATGGAAGGCTCCTTTAGGGCCTTGGATAGAGGTGAGGGAGGAGGTGTGGGCACAGGTTTTACAGTTCCTGCGGTGGCAGGGGAAAGTGCCAGGATGTGAGGGTGGGTCGTAGGGGGGCGTGGACCTGACCAGGTAGTCACGGAGGGAACGGTCTTTGCGGAAGGCGGAAAGGGGTGGGGAGGGAAATATATCCCTGGTGGTGGGGTCTTTTTGGAGGTGGCGGAAATGTCGGCGGATGATTTGGTTTATGCGGAGGTTTGTAGGGTGGAAGGTGAGCACCAGGGGCGTTCTGTCCTTGTTACGGTTGGAGGGGTGGGGTCTGAGGGCGGAGGTGCGGGATGTGGACGAGATGCGTTGGAGGGCACCTTTAACCACGTGGGAAGGGAAATTGCGGTCTCTAAAGAAGGAGGCCATCTGGTGTGTTCTGTGGTGGAACTGGTCCTCCTGGGAGCAGATACGGCGGAGGCGGAGGAATTGGGAATATGGGATGGCATTTTTGCAAGAGATAGAGTGGGACGAGGTGTAATCCAGGTAGCTGTGGGAGTCGGTGGGTTTGTAAAAAATGTCAGTGTCAAGTAGGTCTTCACTAATGGAGATGGAGAGGTCCAGGAAGGGGAGGGAGGTGTCAGAGATGGCCCAGGTAAATTTAAGGTCAGGGTGGAATGTGTTGGTGAAGTTGATGAATTGCTCAACCTCCTCGCGGGAGCACGAGGTGGCGCCAATGCAGTCATCAATATAGCGGAGGAAGAGGTGGGGAGTGGTGCCGGTGTAATTACGGAAGATCGACTGCTCTACGTAGCCAACAAAGAGACAGGCATAGCTGGGGCCCATACATGTGCCCATGGCTACCCCTTTGGTCTGGAGGAAGTGGGAGGATTCAAAGGAGAAATTGTTAAGGGTGAGGACCAGTTCGGCCAAACGAATGAGGGTGTCGGTGGAAGGGTACTGTTGGGGATGTCTGGAGAGGAAACAATGGAGGGCTTGGAGGCCCTGGTCATGGCGGATGGAGGTGTAGAGGGATTGGATATCCATGGTGAAGATGAGGCGTTGGGGGCCGGGAAAACGGAAGTCTTGGAGGAGGTGGAGGGCGTGGGTGGTGTCTCGAACGTATGTGGGGAGTTCCTGGACTAGGGGGATAGGACAGTGTCGAGGTAGGTAGAGATAAGTTCAGTGGGCCAGGAGCATGCTGAGACAATGGGTCGGCCAGGGTGATCAAGCTTGTGGATCTTAGGAAGGAGGTAGAACCGGGCAGTGCGGGGTTCCCGGACTATGAGGTTGGAAGCTGTGGGTGGGAGATCTCCTGAGGTGATGAGGTTCTGTATGGTTTGGGAGATGATCGTTTGGTGATGGGGGTGGGGTCATGGTCGAGTGGGCAGTAGGAAGAGGTGTCCTCGAGTTGGCGTTTGGCTTCAGCGGTGTAGCGGTCAGTGCGCCAGACTACCACTGTGCCCCTTTTATCCGCTGGCTTGATGGTGAGGTTGGGATTAGAGCAGAGGGATTGGAGGGCTGCGCGTTGTGAGGGTGAGAGGTTGGAGTGGGGTCGACAGGTTGAGGCGGTTAATGTCCCGGCGGCAGTTGGAAATGAAGAGGTCGAGTGCAGGTAATAGGCCAGCGCGGGGTGTCCAGGTGGATGCAGTGTGTTGGAGGTGGGCGAAGGGGTCCTCGGAAGGTGGGCGGGGGTCCTGATTGTGAAAGTAAGCTCGGAGGCGGAGGCGACGGAAGAAGTGTTCGATGTCACGGCGTGTATTAAATTAATTGATGCGTGGACGGAGGGGGATGAATGTGAGTCCTTTGCTGAGGACTGATCGTTCGTCCTCAGTGAGTGGGAGGTCCGGGGGGATGGTGAAAACTCGGCAGTAGTTACCACAGTCTTCAGGTTGTCAAATGCCTCCTGACAGACTGCTGTCCACTGAAACTTCTTGCCTTTCTTTAGCAATTCAGTGAGAGGAGCAGCTGTATTGCTAAAATTTGGGATGAAATTTCAATAAAATCCACTCAATCCCAGGAACTGTAGTACTGCTCTTTTTGTCAATGAAATGGATATTGTTTTTTCATCCTGTACGGCCATTTGTCCATTTCCAATAAGATGGCTCAGGAAGTTGACTTGGGCTTTGGCAAATTCACTTTTAGTAAGGTGTATCACCAAACCTGCCTTCCAAAGTCGATCAAACAATTCTGATAAATGTTGCAAATGTTCCTTCCATGTGTGACTAAAAATCACCAGGTTGTCAATACAAACGACGCAATAATCTTCTTGGCAATCCAGCAATGACCTTATTGGTTAAAATCTGAAATGTGATTGGTGCATTTTTCATATTAAATGACATCTTTAAACTGATACAGTCCATTTGGCATTACGAAAGCCGAAGTTGCCTTTGCTCTTTCTGACAAAGGTACCTGCCAGTATCCTCAGAACAAGTACAACTTTGAAATATAAGTTGCTTGTCCCATCTTCTCAACAGTCTTCCAACTGCAGAATTGGATATTCGTCATTTTTCGTAACTTACTGACTTTGCGATAGGCCACACATAACCGTTGGGTACCATCTGGTTTTGGCACCATTACTATAGGTGAGCTCCCGTCGCTGTAATTCACTTCGATTATGTTGTCTTGGAGCATGCGTTCAATCTCCTTGTGAACCTGTACCAATTTTAGAGGGTTATGCCTATAAGGATGTTGCTTAATCGAAACAGCATCTCCTATATCTACATCATGCAAAATGAGTTTATTGCTTCCCAGCTTATTTCCACATATCTCCCCAAGTGACAGTAATAACTCAGGTCATTTCAATTTTCCTCTGGAAGGTAACTTAATAATTTATCCCAGTTTTTGACAACTTCCTCATTGTCCAATTTAATTTGAGAAATGTCCAATTCTTCCCTCTGAATTGTAACCAATAACACATTCTCCTCTTGCTTTCCTTCCCTGTCAGAGTACATAGAACATAGAAGAATACAGCGCAGTACAGGCCCTTCGGCCCTCGATGTTGCGCCGATCCAAACCCACCTAACCTACACTAGCCCACTATCCTCCATATGCCTATCCAATGCCCGCTTAAATGCCCATAATGAGGGAGAGTCCACCACTGCTACTGGCAGGGCATTCCATGAACTCACGACTCGCTGAGTAAAGAACCTACCCCTAACATCTGTCCTATACCTACCCCCCCTTAATTTAAAGCTATGCCCCCTTGTAATAGCTGACTCCATACGTGGAAAAAGATTCTCACTGTTGACCCTATCTAAACCCCTAATCATCTTGTACACCTCTATCAAGTCACCCCTAAACCTTCTTTTCTCCAATGAAAACAACCCCAAGTGCCTCAGCCTTTCCTCATACGATCTTTCTACCATACCAGGCAACATCCTGGTAAACCTCCTCTGCACCCGTTCCAGTGCCTCCACATCCTTCCTATAATATGGCGACCAAAACTGCACACAATACTCCAGATGCGGCCGCACCAGAGTCTTATACAACTGCAACATGACCTCAGTACTCCGGAACTCAATTCCTCTACCAATAAAAGCCAGTACGCCATATGCCTTCTTCACCGCACTATTTACCTGGGTGGCAACTTTCAAAGATCTGTGTACATGGACACCAAGATCCCTCTGCTCATCCACACTACCAAGTATCCGACCATTAGCCCAGTACCCCATCTTTTTATTACTCTTACCAAAGTGAATCACCTCACACTTAGCTACATTGAACTCCATTTGCCACCTTTCTGCCCAGTTCTGCAGCTTATCTATATCCCGCTGTAACCTGCCACATCCTTCCTCACTGTCAACAACTCCTCCGACTTTCGTATCATCCGTAAACTTGCTCACCCAACCTTCTAACCCCTCCTCCAGGTCATTTATAAAAATGACAAACAGCAATGGTCCCAAAACAGATCCTTGCGGAACACCGCTAGTGACGGCACTCCAAGATGAACCTTTGCCATCAACTACTACCCTCTGTCTTCTTCCAGCCAGCCAACTCCTAATCCAAACCTCCAACTCACCCTCAATGCCATACCTCCGTATTTTTTGCAGTAGTCTACCATGGGGAACCTTATCAAACGCCTTACTAAAAACCATATACACCACATCTACCGCTTTCCCCTCGTCCACCTCCTTAGTCACCTTCTCAAAGAATTCTCAAACACCTTCTGAACGTGTTCACATAACACACCCTGTGAGATTTCTTTCTGTCTGGAGTCCTTATCAAGTAGTTTGCCTCACTCATTTCCTTTTGACTTGATAAAGGTTCACCTATCACTGGAAGTAACATTAAGACATTATTCCCAATTGCAAAATTGTGATTCTTAAATTTCTTGTCTGCTTTCTGTTTCATTGTATGCTGTGATACTTTTACATGCTGTCTAGCCAACTTCCCCACAGTATTTAATTGTTCCCTAAATTTGACACATAGTCAAAAAATATGGTCTCTGACTTACCAATTTCTCCTTGATCAATTTTAGTGGACCTCTCACTTCATGCCCAAAAATTAATTCAAATGGACTGAATTTGGTCGATTCATTTGGTGCATATCTGATTGCAAACAGCACAAACGGAATTCCCTTATCTTAGTCATCTGGATAGTCTTGAATATAAGTCTTCAACATGATCTTTAATATTTGATGCCACCTTTCTACTGCTGCCTGCGACCCTGGATGGTACACTGTAGATTTGAATTGTTTTATTCCTAAGTTGTCCATAACTTCGTTGAATAATTTTGATATGAACTTTGACCCCTGATCTGATTGTATCTCTGTGGGTAGTCCATATGTAGTGAAAAACTTGTGTAATTTCTCTACATCCTTTTAACTGTGATATTGCGTAATGGAATGGCCTCTGGAAATCTGGTGGGCACATCCATTAATGCTAACAAATACTGATTTCCATTTTTAGTTATAGGTAGGGGGCCTACACAATCAGGTAGGTTAAAAACAATGACTGCAGATGTTGGAAACCAGATTCTGGATGAAGGGCTTTTGCCCGAAACGTCGATTTTACTGCTGCTCGGATGCTGCCTGAACTGCTGGCCTACACAATCAATTAAGACTCTTGTAAAGGTTCTTCAAATGCAGGATATGTATTAAAGATATGTATTTTATTACTGCCTGTGTTTTTCCAATTATCTGACATGTGTGACATGTTTGTCAAAATGCAACTACATCTTTGTGCAGTCCAGGCCAGTAAAAATGTTTTTGTATTTCAGCTTGTGTTTTTCTCACTCCTAAAGGACCCCTTCGCGGTAGCTTGTGTGCTACTTGCAACACCTCCTTTCTATACCCCACTGGTAGTACGACTTGATGACCTTTTTTGCCTGAATATGATGGTCTCCATTTCCTCATTAATACATCATTTTTGAGATAACATTCAGAGATACATTTGGATTCTTTTTCTGGGTATGCCTTCTGATACAATTGCTTTAAATCTTCATCTTTCTGCTGGAATTCCGTTAATTTATCTGAGCTAAAGATGTCTGTTTTGTCATTTATCTGCTCATGATTCCACTTCAACTTTCTTCTCTGTACTCTTTGATCTATCCTGTTTCAACTGATGACTTTGTCATCTTGTTACCACACAAGCAGGAAATATCCCAGGAATATGTGTCCTGCAATAGTTCAGTTGCCTGAATTTCCATTGGCTTTTCCTCCACTGTAGGCAGCACTCCCACCTGTGAACCAGCTGTATCATTAACAAGGATAAATTGTATTCCTGGAGCTGTGTTTATCCAGTACTCCTACCTTTACTTCGCTGGACTCTCTAGTCTCACTTTACATAATTGAGGGCTTTTTTGTCTCACTGCGAATTTCTGTTATTAGTACCTTTTCTGGCATTAGTCCTTCAGAAGTACATAACTCCTCATTTTTCAGCATAACAGATTGAGAGCATCCTGTATCTCTTAATATTGGAACCTCTTTACTGTTGAGTAAACTTTATCCTCACAGGCATATGGTTAAAGCAACCTCCGACCAGCTTGTACATTAGACAATAGACAATAGGTGCAGGAGTAGGCCATTCTGCCCTTCGAGCCTGCACCACCATTCAGTATGATCACGGCTGATCATTCTGGTGCAGCTTTCTCGCTTTCACTGTGCTTTCCGTTACTACTCCAACAAAATTCACTGGCTTATCCTGTTTTACTACATCTAGCTTCTCAGTGCTTTTCTTAACCCAACAATATTGTTGTTTCATTAAGCTGAGCTGTGAGAACTGGCCACTCCACTTCCATTTGCAAGTGTTGTTTTAAACTTAAAAGCCTTTTGCCTGACGCAGTATCTATTAGCTATAATCAAATTGGCCCTAAAGCCCTTCACCATTTGACTTTTTGGAGTCCGTGTCTTTATGACCTCTCTGGGGGAAAAAAAAAGCCAAGGCCAACATAACCTTGTTAAAGGCGTAGCATCATCATAGTAGGAATGGGTGACTGCCAGACAGTCCAAGAGAAACAGTAAGGTAATGCAGGAGATCCTGGAGGTTCTGCACATTAACCAGATTTCTGTTCTGGATATCAGTGAGGGCAATGGAGCCTTGAAAAAGTGCAGCGAGAACCAATCCTGTGGCTTGCCTGTACATGAGGGGATGAAGAAGAGAAGAAATGCAGTACTTTGAGGGATTCTTTATTGAGAGGAAAGGTATTTCTGCAGCTGTCAACATCATTCCAGCATGGTTTGTTCCCTCTCTGCCCCTGACCCTAAGGTTAGGCATGTCACAGAACAGCTGCAGGATCGCCTACGGGAAGGCAAACAGCCAGTAGGCATGCTCCACACTGGTACTAACAACATAGGTCGGAATGGGAATGTGGGCCTCCAATCCAGATTTCAGGAGCTCGGTAGAAAACCTGCAGGCAAGTCCACGCAAGTAGTGATCTCTGATTAGTCCCAGTGTCACATGCAAGTGGATACTGAAGTAAGAAGGTAAGAACAATGAATGATTGGCTGGAAAAGATGCTACAAGGGGAAAGGCTGTAGCTTCCTGCGATATTGAGGCTGGTGCTTAGCATTGTGTCACCTGTACAAGACATACAGGTTACATATTACCAGGTATGGGATTGAGCCATTTCAACACACCACCTTGTTTCCTGGCCAACATCCTTGTCTCAGGCTTACTGCAGTGCTTACTGAAGCTCAGCACATGTTGGAAGAACAGCATCTCATTTTCCGTTTGGGAACTCTACAGCCTTCTGGACTCAAAACGGGTTCAACAACTTTAGCACTTTGGCTTCTTCGATGTCCTTACCCTGACCCTCACTTCCAGGCCTGGAATAGGCCTTATCACATAGCCTGCTGTTATACACAACCCATTGTTAGCCACGAACAGTGAATAGCTAGTCCCCATGAATAGCTAGTCCTCCTAGCCTGACTGTTATCTACTCCTTTGTCTGTCCAACTGCCCTTGACTCTCTTTAGGCTCTATCCCCACCTATCATTTACTCCATACTTCTTCACCCCACCCTATCTTCTGCATACAAACCAATATTTTCCAAGCAACCATCAGTTCTGAGGAAGGGTCATTTGATCTGGAATGTTAACTCTTGATTTCTCCACACATGCTGCCAGACCTGTTGTGCTTTTCCAGCAATTCTGTTTTTGTTTAGGTCTGGGATTAAGTTTGGAACTGCTGTTGAGCAAGTTTTAAATTAACTCCGTATGGGTATGGGAACCAGGGGAGAATTTGAGAAAGCGTTTCTAGGAAAGAATGCTGGAAGAGGCAGATAGCACTCAAATTTAAAAAAAAAAGCTAAGTTAGTATATGTCGCCTGACTAGTGATTTCAAAATCAGAGTTATACAGCATAAATGTGAATGCATGGCAAATAGTTTGTAAGATTGGGGAGTTACAGGATTATGATATTGTGGTGATAGCAGTGACCTGGCTTAGGAAAAGGAGATCTTGGTAGTAAGTAGTTCTGGTTACAAGTTGATTAGAAAAGATAAAAGTAAAGAGTGGTTTGCATTTTTAGTTGGGGAGAGCATTACAGTACTGCTGAAAGAGGATGTTTCAGAGGACTGGAAGATGGATCAATTTGTCTAAAGCTAAGGAATAAGAAGGGTGCTTACAGGACATTACAGGGATGTGTAAGCATTCTAGAGTGGAAAAATAGCTTACTTCAATGATGCATTTATCATCTCGTTAGTTGTAGTCTAAGGAGCATTGATGGAGAAGAGTTCCTGGATTGTGTTCAGGAGAATTTCCTACAGCAGTATATGTCTAGTCCAAAAAGGCTCTGAAAATTTAAGGGACAATAATCATTGTACAATAAGGTTTAGGCTAATGATCAAAAATCACCGAGGTCACTCTAGAATAAGAATTTGCTGGCGGACAATGAATTTCAATGGGGCAAGGACAGAGCTGGTAGACTGGAACTCCAAGTTAGCAAGAAAAGCCATAATTGAATAATGGACTACATTCAAACAGGAGGTTTGGGCACAGTCAAGGTATTCTTTCAAAAGGGAAAGATCAGACAAACAAATCCAGAGATTTCTGGATGATAAAGGAAATAGAAATTGAGTTAAAGAAGAAAAATTATGTTTATGACAGGTGTCAGGTCATAATAACAGTTGACAATCAAGCTCATAGGAGAAAGTGAGGACTGTAGATGCTGGAGATCAGAGTTGAAGAATGTGGTGCTGGAAAAGCACAGACGGTCAGACAGCCATCCGAGGAGCAGGAGAATCAATGTTTTGGGCATCAGCCCTTCATCAGGAATGAGGCTTGTGGGCCAAGGGGGCTGAGAGATAAATAGGAGGGGTTGGGGTGGGGGAAGGTAGTTGAGAATGCAATAGGTAGTTGAAGGTGTGGGTGAAAGTGATAGGTCGAAGAGGAGGGTGGTGCAGATAGGTGGGATGGACAGGTAGAACCATTCAAGAGGGCTGTGCCGAATTGGAAGGTTGGGACTGGGATAAGGTGAGAGAAGGGAAACTGGTGAAATCTACATTGATTCTGTGTAGTTGGAGAGTCCTAAGGTGGAAGATGAGGCGTTCTTCCTCCAGGTGTTGGATGGTTAGGGTTTGGTGATGGAGGAGGCCCAGGACTTGCATGTCCTTGGCGGAGTGGAAGGAGGAGTTGAAGTGTTCAGCCACAGGATGGTGGGCTTGGTTAGTGCGGGTGTCCCAGAGATGTTCTCAGAAAGAATCCACAAGGTGACGTCCTGTCTCCCCAGTGTAGAGGAGACCGCATTGGGTGCATCAGATACAGTAGATGATGTGTGTGGAAGTACATGTAAACTTCTGTTGGATGTGGAAGGATCCGTTGGGCCCTGGATGGAGGTGAGGGGGGAGGTGTGGGCATAGGGCTCATAGCTCATTGACTCATAAACAATGAATTACGGATGCTGGAAATCAAAGGGTAAAAAACAGGAGTGACTGGAGAAACTCCGTATTTCGGGCAGCAATCTGTTGAGAGAATGCAGAATCAAATGGTCCTTCTTTAGAACTGACTGAAACTAAGAAATAGTAGTATTTATCTAAAAGACAATGCGTTGGGGGGAGAGGAATAAACAATTGGTATATATGGAACCCAGAGAGCGAGGGAGAGCAGCAGTTAGGTACACAAAGGGATAGATCATGATGAGCTGGGCGGAAGATAAACTGTAAGTAGTTTCTGTGAGTGAGTGAAAATGGATTGGCTATGCTGAAAGCAAGCCATGTGATGATAGGGTCAGGGATGTCGGTTGGGTAAAGGACATTGAAGGAAGTGTTCATGCACTAAAATTATTCAACTGAATATTGAGTCCTGAAGGCTGCAGGGTTCCCAAGCAGAAATACTCTTCTTCCAGTTTATGCTGAGCTTTATTGTAGGACTGCAGCAAGCCTTAGACAGCAGTGTTGGCAAGGGAGCACGGTGGTATGTTGAAATGGCAGACATGGCTCAGTGGTTAGCACTGCTGCCTCACAGCACTAGAGACCCAGGTTCGATTCTAGCCTCAGGCAACTGTCTGTGTGGAGTTTGCACATTCTCCTAGTGTCTATGTGGGTTTCCTCTGGGTGCTCCAGTTTCATCCCACAGTCTAAAGATGTGCAGGTTAGATGAATTGGACATGCTAAATTGCCCATAGTGTTCAGGGATGTGTAGGTGAGGTGCATTAATCAGGGAAAATGTAGAGTAATGGGGAATGGGCCTGGGCAGGTTACTCTTTGGAGGGTCAGTGTGGACCTGTTGGGCCAAAGGGCCTGTTTCCACACTGTACGGATTCTATGACTTTCTATATTGGGGTTCGATGACTTTCCAATCAGAAGCTTGGGATCATTTTCGTGGACAGAATGTAGGTGTTCTGCAAAGTGGTTGCCCAGTCTGTATTTTGTCTCCCCAGTGTAGAGGAGATTGCATTGTGATCACTGGATACAGTAGACTAGATTGACTGAAGTGCAGGTAAATCACTGCTTAAACTGAAAGATATGTCTGGGGACTTTGAGTCATAGACTTAGTGTTTGCAGTGCTGAAGGAGGCCTTTCAATATTTTGTGTCTGCGCTGGTCAACAAAGATCTGACTACACTAATCCCACATTCCAGCTTTTGGCCCAAAGTCCTGGAGGGTATGGCAAAATAAGTCAATATCTAAATACATTTGTAGTTATTTGTTTGTATTTTGTGTTTTGAGAGTTTCTGACTGAACCACCCCCTTCAGGTAGTTAGTCTGAGACTCTAACAACCCTGAATGAAAACGTTTTTCTTGAACTCTCCTCTTAGCCTTCTATCCCAAACCTTAAATTAATACTCCCTGGCTATTGACCTCCCTCCTACTAATTATAAAAGTGTCTTCCATTTCACCATAACTATGACCCTCAGTCCTTCTATCAGTCCTCTCTCAACCTTCACTGCTCCAAGAAAGTGATTCCAGACTAACCAATGTTTCCTCTGAGCTCAGATCCAGCCCAAGCAACATCCTGGTAAATATCTTCTGCGCCTTCTAGAGTGATTGCGTTTGTCCTGTGATGTGGTGACCAGAACTTGGTACTCTAGTTGTGGCCCAACCAGCATTTTATATAGTTGCAGTATCTCCTCTTTGCTCTTGCATTTTATGCCTCAGCTGATAAAGGCATATATCCCCTATGTCGCATTAACCTTTTCTCCTTCATTGATGTGTAGATATGCATGCCAATATTCTTCTGATCTTCAAGTCTTTTTAAGAATCATATCATTCATATTGTAATCTCTTGCCTTGTTAGCCCTTCCCAAGTATATTGCCTGTCACTTTTCTGGTTTGAGCTCCATATGCCATTGCTGTGCCCTGCTAACTAGTACGTGAATATCTTTCTGCTGTTTATGGCTCTCTTCCTCACTATTTACCACAAAGCTTTGTGTCTACCACAAACCTCTTGATAATATTCCCCAATATCTTGCATTTATGTCCAAATCATTAATGTACATCATAAAGAGCAACAGCCCATCACCAAAATCTGTGGAGCCCCACTATCACAGAAGCATCCTTCTCCCATCACACTCTGCTTCCTGCCAAGCTCTATTACCTTACCCTTTCTCTTCAGCTTACTAGTTTCCCTCCCTGACGTTGTAAGTTTAAAGCTATCTCCTCATTCAAGATCTTTCCAATGGTACAGATCCCACTTACCCCAGGACTGGTAACAGTAGCCTATGAATCGAAAACTATTTCTTCCAAACCAATCTTTGAGCTATGCATTTAACTCTGATCTTATCACATCATATCTTTTGCGAAACCTTTGCGATCCTACCTTTTGAATTTAGCCCTAATTGTTCATTATTCCCAAACAGACTCTTTTCCCTCATCCTAGCTTTGTCTTTGGTACCAATGTGGGCCACAACGACTGCACATTTGGCTCCAATCTTGATAGAAGTGATGTCCTGGATCCTGGGACCAGCTGGTCACCATTGCCTTTGAGACCCATGCTCTCAGCTGCAGAAAAGTGTGTCTATCTCTTTAACAAGACTGCCCTCTATTGGGATGACTTCCTTTTTATTGCTCTAATTTGAATAGCACTTTTATCGCAGTGTCATTGTCAGTTTGTTCATCACTCTTTAACCCCTACCTTCATCCACACAAACTTTGTACATGTTGGAAAATTGTGATATTTGAGGCTTTTCCTCCACAACTATCTTCTTGATCCCCATTGCTTCTGCATTCGTAATCACCACTGCCTTCTGTACCAAAGTAATCTGGTAATTTTCCTCAATATACTGACCATCATCAGTGCCTTTAAACTTAGACTTCAGCTCATCAATTCTGAGGCTCATTAACTCCTGGAGCTGTGATGCTTATGCAGATGTGTTCTCTGTAATTTCATAAGATTTGGGCATTGCTGGATGACACTGCTGGCACGTATTGCTCATCTGTAAGTGCCCTGGAGAAGGTGGTGATCTGCTACATTTCTGAACTGCTGCAGCCCATTTGGTGTAGTTTGTTATCAGTGGGGGGAATTCTAGGATTTTGACCTATAAGCACTAAAAAAGCAGCTTTTTTATTTCCAATTAAGAATGAGGTAGGTGGCTTGGACAGAAACTTGCAGGTTGACATGTATAAATTAGGTTCCCTACAGTGTGGAAACAGGCCTATCGGCCCAACCAGTCCACACCGACCCTCCGAAGAGTAACCCACCCAGACCCATTTCCTTCTCTCTAATGCACCTAACACTATGGACAATTTATCATGGCCAATTCACCTGACCTGCACATCTTTGGACTGTGAGAGAAAACCGAAGCACCCGGAGGAAACCCACGCAGACACGAGGAAAATGTGCAAATTCCACACAGACAGTTGCCCGAGGCTGAAATTGAACCTGGGACCCTGGTGCTGTGAGACAGCAGTGCTAACCACTGAGCCCACCGTGCCATCCCTTGTGTTCTTGTGTTGGTCCTTCTAGATTGTAACGATTGAGAGTTTGGGAGGTGTAGTCTAAGAAGACTTGGTGAATTACTGCAATACCTTTTGTACATGGTACAAATTATTGTCTGTGGTAAAGGGATTAAATTTGTGAATGCGGTACCAATCACGTGAGCTGTTTTGTCCTGGATGGTGGCAACCTTCTTGAGTATTGCTGGAGCTGCAATCATCCAAGCAACTCAGGAATATTTCACTACACTCTTGACTTGTGCCTTGTAAATGGTGGACAGGCTTTGAGGAGTCAGTGGGTAAGTTACTTGCTGTAATAAGTTACTTGCTTCTGGCCTGTACTTGTAATAACAGTATTTATTTGGCTAGCCCAGTTTAGTTTCTGGCCAATGGTAACCTCCAAGATGCTGATAATTGGTCCCGGGATGGTGTTTGCTGTGGATCACTTTGGAGCCCATGCATTATAGGTGCAACACAGCATTTGCAATAAGATCCTTGTTATGTTTCATTGCTTTAACTCCTTTGTTTTGTTCATAGGTTTCACTCAAAAGTTCGACAGTGGAAAAGCACAGCAGGTCACACAGCATCCGAGGAGTGGGAGAGTTGATGTTTCGGGTATAAGCCCTTCAGGTTTCTCCAAGTTGTGGTAACCTTACTGCGAAGCCTCTTCCATGGATGGCCACCTTGAAGAAGTTCTCCTCTTCCCTCCCCCAGCCCAAAATGTTGACTCTCCTGCTCCTCGGATACTGCCTGACCTGCTGTGCTTTTCCAACACCGCTCTGACCTCCAGCATCTGCAGTCCTCACTTTCTCCTCGTAGGTTTTACTGACTGTATTGTTTTTGTACTTTTTAAAAAATGTTTGTTCAAAGTTTGTGCATCTACTCTCATTTGATTCCTGCTGGATATTTGTTCAATTATAATTTGATGTTTGAAAATGGATTTTGACAAGACAGAACTGGTAAGAAAATGACTATGTAAGACGGTATGATAACTAAAATGTATGACTGGCACTGATACACGTGATTTACAATATTTCTAGGCATGCTGACAGGGAAACTTCAACTTTGTCAGGCTCTTTCACACACAGCAAGGTTCCTGCTATCAAACTTTACTAACAGCAAAATATTACCTTTACATCACATTCTGAATCTCCCCTTTTATTTTTGTCTGATCACAGTATAATCAAATTCCAATTCCTCAACCTGAAGTCACACAGATCTTCAAACGTAATTTTTTCATAATTTTCCTTGTTTGTTCCACAACAAATTACTTACACCCCAGAGATTACAATAGATCAAAATGAATGATGCTATTCAGACCCAGCATGTACATTTTTGTGATGACAAAGTGAGGAGGAAGAATTGGCTACCCTTCTTTAGACCCTTTTTGATTGGCCACAGCAATGTATTTGTTTTAAAATTACCTGCCTATACAATTCAATTAAAATGTAATTAGCCAGATCAATATGAAGGAGTCAAATTACAAGATTTCCTTTAGTGAAGGAAAGAGGAAAAAAATGAGTGAAAACACAATATCAAACACATATAATAAGCTTTAAAAAAGGTGAAGAATATCTATGCAGGCAGGAAGTTACAGTTTAAAGTTCTTAGAGTCATTGAAGTGTTAGATTTATGAGGCTAATTGATAGATGATGCCTCGGTTCTGCAGTAGTAGCACAATTTGTAAATGTTCAGTGAGTGATGGTCATCCCAAGTTAATTTTCACAAGACACTGACTTTTAAAGTTGATGAGAGAGAAATCCAGAGAGAGTTTACAGTTCTTGTTCTCAAATTCATTTTCCTTGTCTCCCCCAAGCTGTTAATATTGGCGCATTTGCACATCAGGCGAAAGTGGGTACTGCAGATGCTGGAGATTAGATTCAAGATTAGAGTGTTGCTGGAGGGGCACAGCAGGTCAGGCAGCATCCGAGGAGCAGGAAAATCGACGTTTCAGGCAAAAGCCCTTCATCAGGAATCATCAAGAATTCCTGCTTCTCCAATGCTGCCTGACCTGCTGTGCCTTTCCAGTATTACTCTAATCTTGATATTTGTACATTCCTGAGTCTACATACTCTTTCTTAAGCTTGTTAACTGGCAGGATAGCCTCTCGCTTCCCAATATGTTAACTTTCCGTAGACTTGTGAATTAAACCAGATGCAAATTTCTTGATGCTAAATTTAGATGACATGGTAATATCAATTTAGATAGATTTTGTTTAAATATTACTGGTTTCAAACTAGTGTCAAGTGACAGGCACCTCAATCTACCGCAAATGGATAACCTGATGATGCTGCACTTCTCTAGCTTCCACCCTAAACATATTAAACCAGCTGTACCCTAAAGACAAGACCTGCGCATATACAGGATCTATTTAGATGAGGAGGAGCATGATGGACACCTGAAGTTGCTGAAGAATGCCCTCATAAGATCAGCATACAATGCTCAACTTATCGCTCGCCAATTCCGATGTGCAACAGTGAGAAACCATAATTATCTCCTCAGGAGACACACAGGATATGACCGATAGGGTACCCTTCATCATCCAGTACTCCTCGAGAGCGGAAAAATTATGCCATGTTCTTCACAGCATGCAACACGTTATCGATCAGAATGAGCATCTCACCAAGATCTTCCCACGACTCCATTTCTTGCCTTTAAACAACCGCGAAACCTTAAACAGACCATTGTTTGCAGCAAAATGCCTGGCCTTCAAGGCAACATTGACACAGCACCATACAACCCTGTCATGGCAACCAATGCAAGATGTGTCAGAGTGTCGACATGGATACTGCCATTACATGTGGGGACACCACCCATCACGTGTGGCAGATACACATGTGATTGTCTCATATGTGCAGGGCCTGAGGCATGATATATTGGTATGACCAAGCAGATGCTATGACAATAGATAAATGGAAACTGTGCAACAATCGCCACTCAGGGGTGTTCCCTCCCAGTCAGAGAAAACTTAAGTGGTCAAGGACATTCAATCTCGGATCTTCGGGTGACCATCCTCCAAGGCGAACATCAGGATACACAACAATGCAGAGTCGCCAAGCAGAGGCTCATAGCCATGTTTGGTACCCATGAGGATGGCCTCAATCAGGATCTTGGGTTCATGTCACACTACTGGTGACCCCACCACACGATACACACTCACACACAATTAGCACTCTCTCTCATTCACATGCATGCATTCATACATACACGATAACACTCTTACACATGATCACACTCACACAGGCCCTCTTTAATATGCTATTTTAGTGTCACTATTTTAGTGTCATCTTCAAACTCACTAATCATGCCTCACACATTCTCATCCAAATCATTGATAGAGATAACTGTCACAAAGCTGCTTTTTTTAAAAAGCTGTTCCTTTTCTCAAGGATACTGTGCCCTTGATTTTTTTCAGAGGGGTCATAAACAGGCCGGGCTCTGAAATAGCCGAGTTTGGTAGAGATGAAAAGGTATTGAGAGGCTATTTTCCTTAATCAGATGAGACTTTAGGACAAAGCTTTTATGTTTAGAAGTGACCTGTATAATGAAAAGGGAGTGGCCAGTCCTGGAAACTGAATTGAGTTAGGAGTTCAACAGTGGAGCTGTGTGGAAACAGGCTGCTAAACTCTCTCTCTTTCTGTCCTTCCAACTTTGACCTGTAAGCGTTTGTTTCATTTGTTGCTCTGCGTTTAAGGGGTTTGTTTATTGGGACTGTTGGGAATTTCAGAACAGCATAATTAAGTCCAGTTTGGATAGACTGAGTTCTGTAGGTATTCTTTATTCTGTACTTTGTGTTTCATTTTGTATTTTGTGAATAAATTTTTGTCTGTTTTAAAACCTGATAGTCAACCTAGCTAACTTACTTGGGGTAATTTTCACTGTACACTTACCAAAACACATTGCAAAGTTACAGTCTGGGCTGCCTGCTTAAGAATGTTTTGAGTGGTCTGGCCTAGTCCGCAACAACTTAACAAGCATTAATGGGCATAGCACCAACCCCTGAGGCACTCCACTATTCATTGGCCTCCAGTTCAACAAGCATCCTTCCAATATTACCTTCTGCTTCCTATCAGCAAGCCAAATGTGTATCCAATTTGCCAGCTCCCCCTGGATTCTATGCGGTCTAACCTTCCAGAGCAGCCTACCATGTGGAACCTTATTAAAGGCCTTACTGAAATCTATATAGACTGCTGCCTTGCCCTCATCAACCTACCTGGTCACTTCATCAAAGAATTCTAACAAAGTTGTGAGGCAACATCTCTCGCACACAAAGCCATGCTCACTACTCAAATTGCTGGAGAAACTCAGCAGGTCTGGCAGCATCTATGGAGAGAGAAGCAAAGTTGACCTTTCAAGTTTGATAGGACTTCAGAGAGTGTTAAGACTCTTTGTTTGCCATTATCATAACAATTCAGTGTTACAAGGTGAGTCACAAAATAGTAATCTGGAACAGGATCCTAGTTAATATTGCCCCTTATTAACCCATGGATTGTGGAGGTAATTCTTGATTTCCCTAGCTTGGGACTCAAGAACCAGGGAACACATTCCCAAGAGAAGGGGTAAGTGTTTTAGCCTGAGAAGAAGATATCTTCATTGAGATGGGTGCAATTTTTTGTAATTTTTACAAAACAGATTGTTAAAGGAAATAACATTGAAAAATAGTATTAAAGTAGGTGATTAGTCATGATCAAAAGTGGCGGAGTAGTCTCTGAGGGAAGCAAGGGAATTAATTGCTGAGCCCTTTGAGATATTTCTAAGTTCGATAGCCACACGTAAGGTGCTGGAAGACTGGAGGTTGGCTAATGTGGTGTCACTATTTAAGAAATGTAGAAAAGAAAAGCCAGAGAACTATAGAGTGGTGAGCCTGACAACAGTGATGAGCAAGTTACTGGAGGGAATCCTGAGGGACAGGAAACACATGTATTTGGAAAGGCAAGGACTGATCAGGGATAAAATATTTGAGAGAAAGTGAAGGCTGCAGATGCTGGAGATCAGAGCTGAAAATGTGTTGCTGGAAAAGCGCAGCAGGTCAGGCAGCATCCAAGGAACAGGAGAATCGACGTTTCGGGCATAAGCCCTTCTTCAGGATTATACTGATTAGGGATTAGGGATAGTCAACATGGCTTTATGCATAGGAAGTCATGCCTAACAAACTTGATTGAGTTTTTTGAAGAAGTAACAAAGAGGATTGAGGAGAGCAGAGCAGTGATTCCTCATGGTAGACTGGTTAGCAAGGTTAAAGCTAACCTTGGAATACAGGGAGAACTAGCTATTTGGATACAGAATCGGCTCGAAGGTAGAAGACAGAGGATGGGGGTGGAGGGTTTTTCAGACTGGAGGCTTGTGACTAGTGGTATGCCACAAGGATCGGTGCTGGGTCCACTGCATTTCATTATTTATATAAACCATTTGGATGGAAGCGTTAAAGGTATGATTAGTCAGTTTGCAGATGACACCAAAATTGGAGGTGTAGTGGACAACGAAGAAGGCTAGGAGAAAGTGAGTACTACTGAAGCTGGAGATCAGAGTCGAAGACTGTGGTGCTGGAAGAACACAGCTGGTCAGGCAGCATCCGAGTAGCAGAAGAATCGACGTTTCGAGCATAAGCTTTTCATCAGGAATGATGGGGTGGCCCAAGTGGGTTGAGAGATAAATGGGAGGGGGGGGGGGGGGGGGTGGAGAGACTGAGGGAAAAGTAGCTGAAAATGTGATAAACAGATGAATTTGGGGGTGAAGGTGATAGGTTGTAGAGGAAGATGGAGTGGATAGGTGAGAAGAAAGATGGACAGGTAGGACAGGTCAAGAGGGCGTTGCCGAGTTGGAAGGTTGGATCTGAGATAAGGTGGGGGGAGTGGGCCAGTGGGCAGAGGAGTAGCAGATGGAGTTTAATTTAGATAAATGTGAAGTGCTGCATTTTGGAAAGGCAAATCAGGGCAGGACTTATACACTTAATGGGAAGATCCTTGGGAACTGCAAGTTGATAGGTCCTTGAAAATGGAGTTGCAGATAGAAAGGATAATGAAGGTGGCGTTTGGCTATATTGGTCAGTGCATTGAGTTGGGAGATCATGTTGCGGCTGTACACGACATTTGTTAGGCCACTTTTGAAATACTGTGTTCAGTTCTCGTCTCCCTGCTAGGATGTTGTGAAACTTGAAAGGGTTCAGAAAAGATTTACAAGGATGTTTTTAGGGTTGGAGGGTTTGAGCTATAAGGTGAGGCTGAATAGATTGGGACTATTTTCCCTGGAATGTTGGAGGCTGAGGGGTGACCTTATGGGGGTTTATAAAATCATGAAGGGCATGGACAGGTTGAATAGCCAAGGTGTTTTCCCTGGGTTGAGGGAGTCCAAAATGAGAGGGCGTGGGTTTAAGGTGAGAGGAAAAAGATTTACAAGGGATCTGAGGGACAACTTTTTCGTGGTGCATGTATGTAATGAGCTGCCAGAGAAAGTGTTGGAGGATGGTATAATTACAATATTTAAAAGGCATTTGGATGGGTTTCTGAATAGGAAGGGTTTAGAAGGATATGGGCCAAATGCTGGCAAGTGAGACTAGATTAATTTTGGATATCTTGTCGGCATGGACGAGTTGGGCCAAAGAGTCTGTTTCTATGCTGTCCATCTTTTTGACTCTATGACTCTATATTCTTGATTTGTTAAAGACCAGTGAATGAATCTGGCTCCCATGTGGGCTATAGTTAACCTTGACATTGTGATAGCACTGTTACCTCTGAATCAGAAGTATAAGAATTCAAACCCTGGTTAAGAAACTTGAGCAGTTTATGCCAATATGTTAGTGCAGTATGTAAGGGAATATTATTTGTTGAAGGTCCTGTCTTTTGAGTGAGTTTGAAGGCCCCCTGGAGAAAGGAGTGATATCTTGCTTTGTGAAGATTGACTGCCACATCATCCATATACTGTATCAATAGTAACTGTGCTTAGGAAAGAAAACTTATTGTGAAATACTTGGGGGTGTTTTAACGTGCCTGAGTTCCACAAGTCAGTGCGCTTAAATATAAATCTTTAGAAAGGATATTCCTGCTATTGAGAGGGTGCAGTGGAAGTTTAACAGACTAATTCCTGGGTGGCAGGACTGTATTATGAGGAGAGGTTGAGTCAATTAGGATTATATTTATTTTAATTCAGAAGAATGGGAGGGAAGGGGGCGGATCTCATAGAAATGCATAAAATTATAACCGGATTAGACAGGGTATACACAGAAACGATGTTCCTGATGATGGAGGAGACCAGAACAAGGGTTCACAATCTAAGTTTACAGCATAGGCCATTTTGGACTGAGATGAGGCAAATGTTCTTCATACAGGTAATGGTGAATGTGTGGAATTTATTACCTCAGAAAACAGTTGAGACCAAAATGTTGTATGATCTCAAGAAGCAGTTGGATGTAATGCTTTGGACTAAAGGGATCAAAGGATATGGGGAAAATCAGGAATAGACTTTAGAATTAGATGATCAGCCATCATCATAATGATTGAGTAGGCTTGAAGGGTTAAATGGCCTACTCCTGCTCCTATTTTCTGTGTTTGTATGTGTATGTATAAGCTTGACCTTCTTTACTTATTACTTGTCATGTCATAGAGTCATAGAGATGTACAGCATGGAAACAGACCCTTTGGTCCAACCCGTCCATGCTGACCAGATATCCCAACCCAATGTAGTCCCACCTGCCAGTGACCGGCCCATATCCCTCCAAACCCTTCCTATTCATATACCCATCCAAATGCCTCTTAAATGTTGCAATTGTACCAGCCTCCACCACATCCTCTGGCAGCTCATTCCATACATGTACTGCCCTCTGCGTGAAAAAGTTGCCCCATTGGTCTCTTTTATATCTTTCCCCTCTCACTCTAAACCTATGCCCTCTAGTTCTGGATTCCCCGACCCCAGGGAAAAGACTTTGTCTATTTATTCTATCCATGCCCCTCATAATTTTGTAAACCTCTATAAGGTCACCCCTCAGCCTCCGACGCTCCAGGGAAAACAGCCCCAGCCTGTTCAGCCTCTCCCTATAGCTCAGATCCTCCAACCCTGGCAACATCCTTGTAAATCTTTTCTGAACCCTTTCAAGTTTCACAACATCTTTCCACTAGGAAGGAGACCAGAATTGCACGCAATATTCCAACAGTGGCCTAACCAATGTCCTATACAGCCGCAACATGACCTCCCAACTCCTGTACTCAATACTCTGACCAATAAAGGAAAGCGTACCAAACACAGCCTTCTTCACTATCCTATCTACCTGCGACTCCACTTTCAAGGAGCTATGAACCTGCACTCCAAGGTCTCTTTGTTCAACAACACTCCCCAGGATCTTAACATTAAGTGTATAAGTCCTGCTAAGATTTGCTTTCCCAAAATGCAGCACCTCGCATTTATCTGAATTAAACTCCATCTGCCACTCCACAGCCCATTGGCCCATCTGGTCCAGATCCTGTTGTAATCTGAGGTAACCCTCTTCGCTGTTCATTGCTTGTGTTTTTTTAAAATAAAACACTGTAAGACCGCAAATGGCAACACAAACTTCAAATGACCGAAGCACAGGTAGCAGTAAAGGTCAGTGGACACTAGTCTTGCAATGTATTGTGTCGTTTTGTTTTGAGTGAGACTCCATGATTTAAGAGCCTAGAGAGGTTGTGCAATAATTATGACTTGGTGCATCATTTAAAACCTCAGTTATTACTTGTTGATTAATGGTCAAAATTTCAAATCATCTTTACAATGAAAATAGTGGGTAATTAGTTTAAGTTCAAATCAAATCAGTGAATTCTATTTTCATCTAATCTGTGAAGACTGAAATAGTGACTCTGTGGCTGAGCAATTTATCTCTAATGGCAGCTTCTGGATTCTGCATTTAACTCCAGATGTACAAGTGGTAGAAATTGCAGTCAGTTTTATGCAGTCACACTACAGATCTGAGACAGCCACACCAGAAATACTATAAGACATCCAGGCCACTAATTCTCACATTCATTCAGACTAAACTTAAAGCTAAGGCATTTACTTATCGTGTTGTTTGTATTTTCTTGTAAGTTTATTCCTTGATGCCTTGATGGTTGAACCTATTTTCATTGACTGTCCAGTTACACGTGCATTGATGTTGTGCACTTAATGAATCAGCATATAAGCAGCATTTTTTTTTGCCATTTGTAAGGGATTCTTAACCACTGAGAGTAGTCTTGGAATTGCAAGTTGTAGCTGGTGCTCAAGCCTTCTAAATTTGTACACTAAGTTCTGAATCATGCTTCAGTACAAATCATAATAGAACACATCTGTAGCCTCTATGACTGGCATGTTAATTACTAGTGTGGTTTTAAGCATACATTAATATGAAAATATAGCATGCCATGTCCAGAATACGTATTAATTATCAAGAATTTGACATTTGAGATGATAAGCTTTAGGTTAATTTTGGAATATAGTTGTTAAAATTCATCTAACCATTAGATTTTGATTTTTCTTTTTGTATTCACATTAGCAAGCTCTCTGCTTCAGTTGGCATTTGAGTTTTGATTGATATGTGCTGTTTTTATCAGTTCAATAATTTCAAACATTGACCTTTTGCCAAGGTGTACCATCTGGTACTTACTTGAAAATATCTGCTATTTTGGAATAAAACAGCAACTCAATCAACAAAACCTACATGCTAATTTATTTAACCTAGCTCTAGCACCTGTTACATTAAATTAAAGAATGAGTTTTTTTTATTCTGGTAACTTATGTAATCTCTTGATTATTTCAGTGAAGTCTCTTAGGAATCAGCAATTAAATGTCACCATTCTGAAATAAAACGATATGGTTGACTATTTAGCTGTTCAGTAAAAATACTCTTATAATCATCATCTAATGAAAGGAAGATACAGATTAATTTATAATTTTGAGTATAATGTGATAGCAAGTCATCTAGTTGGTACATTGCAAACTTGAAAAGCGTAACTGCTTTTTGCCATATTAAATAAAGAGAATATTTTGTAAAACGACACATAAATTGTTCCAAGATGAAGCAATTTTCACCTTCTTGGAAAAAAAATTGCAACACCAGTTCATTGTTGCCTGTCAGCATTACCCACTCCCTTGGCGCAAAGAAATGTATGCATAGGTGGAAACTGATTAGTTAAAATGCAAGAATAAATTCCTTGCAAACCTGAATTAAACAAATACTTCAAGCTCAAGTAATCTTAGATTCAGGCCCAATTAGAACACACTTTTTGTCCAATTAAAGAAATTTTAAAGTAAAATAATGTAAAAATTCCACTGATAGAGTTGGTCTTGAATGCTCGAGCTAGTTTTTTTTAAATTGCAGATTGATTTAGCTGAGATTGAACTAGTTTTATCCTGATATGGTTCCTAATTTGTTAATTTTAGCTCTGATTTTCTTATAACTTCGTCGCAACTGTTTACAGTTGAGTGGTTCACTAGGCCACTTCACAGAAGGCATTAAGATTCAAGCACTTAGTATGGGTGGGATGGCAATAGAGAGAGAGTCATGTGCAAGTAGCACCAGTTAGTGTTGATGGGCTCTCTTTCCAATTTATACAAATTAACTGTTTGTACTGTCACAGCAATCTAGAGGCTTTTACTGCTGTTTTTGGTGCGAGTGCAGAAATAATCAGATTTAATGCATTCAGTTTCACAATAGATCACAATGGAACTTGAACAAAATGTCCAGTGTCTATAATCATGGAGATATCACACTAGTATTTACCTTCCCTTTTTACCACATATAGGAATGTTCCTATATTGAACTGAAGTAATTTCATACTTCGTTTTCACTGCAGATTTAACATAAATTTTCTTTCCCATCTACCAAACTAAATTCAGTTTCATCCCTTGGAGTGCCGTCTTGCAATCAGCTTTATATTTCCAATATTCTTCCGTCTTGTTTTAAAATAAATGTTATCATTGCTCAGTCTCATTTTTTTCAATATTTTCACTGACCTACTCTGGCCTATTCTTCAGAAGCAGTGCTAGGATGGCATTTGTAATGCCCAAATGCAGCAAGACCTGGACAACATCTAGACTTGGGTTGGCAAATAGCAAGTAACATTCACAATGCCAGGCACTGAATAGCTCCAGTAAGAGACTATCTAACCCACTGTCCCTTGACAGTCAATGGTGTTACCATCATTTAATGCCCCACTTCCACTACCAGTATCCTGGGGCGGCTACCATTGACCAGAAGCTGATCTAGACTTGCTATATAAAAATTACTACTGCTACGAGAGCAGGTCAGAGGCTAGGAATCTTGCAGCTCGTAACTCACCTCCTGACTCCCCAAATTCTGTCCAGCATCTACGAGGCCCAAGTAAGGAGCGTAAAAGAATAATCCTGCAGGTCTGGATGATTCCAGTCCAAAAACACTAACGAAGATTCACATTATCCGGGACAATGCAGCTCACGTGATTGGCACCACATCCACAAATATTCGCAACTTCCGTTATCAACACTCAGTAGCAGCAATGAGTGCATCTTGCAGATGGTATAGCAGCGACTCACCAAGGCTCCATTGGACAGCACCTTCCAAATCAATAACCATTATGTTCTGAAAGGATAAGAACAGCAGATATATGGGAATGCCACCATCTGCAGGACCCCTTGAATTCACTAACCTGACCTGGAACTGTTGTGGTTCTGTTCGCCGCGCTAGGAATTTGTGTTACAGACGTTTCGTCCCCTGTCTAGGTGACATCCTCAGTGCTTGGGAGCCTCCTGTGAGGCGCTTCTGTGATCTTTCCTCCGGCATTTGTAGTGGTTTGAATCTGCCACTTCCGTTTGTCAGTTCCAGCTGTCCACTGCAGTGGTCGGTATATTGGGTCCAGGTCGATGTGCTTATTGATTGAATCTGTGGATGAGTGCCATGCCTCTAGGAATTCCCTGGCTGTTCTCTGTTTGGCTGGTCCTATAATAATAGTGTTGTCCCAGTCAAATTCATGTTGCTTGTCATCTATGTGTGTGGCTACTAAGGATAGCTGGTCGTGTCTTTTCGTGACTAGCCACGACACGACACGACCAGCTACCCTTAGTAGCCACACACACAGATGACAAGCAACATGAATTCGACTGGGACAACACTACTATTATAGGACCAGCCAAGCAGAGAACAGCCAGGGAATTCCTAGAGGCATGGCACTCATCCACAGATTCAATCAATAAGCACATCGACCTGGACCCAATATACCGACCACTGCAGCGGACAGCTGGAACTGACAACCGGAAGTGGCAGATTCAAACCACTACAAATGCCGGAGAAAAGATCACAGAAGCGCTTCACAGGATGCTCCCAAGCACTGAGGATGTCACCTAGACAGGGGACGAAATGTCTGTAACACAAATTCCCAGCGCGGCGAACAGAACCACAACAACGAGCACCCGAGCTACAAATCCTCTCACAAACTTTGACCTGGAACTACTTCACTGTTCCGCCAGTTTTGCTGAGTCCGTACCCTGGAATTCTCTCCCTAATGACATTGTGGCTCTACTGAAACCAAATGGATTGTAACAGTTGAGGAACGCGGCTTACTGCCACCTTTTCCGGGGCAGCTAGCGATTAGCAATATGTGTTAGTAATGCTTGCACGACACCCACTAGTGGAACCTATACCCCATGAATTAATAATGCAGAAAAGTCCCTCCCAGAAAAACACAGAAGAGCCTCTCTGAGATACCATTTCCATTTCAATGTAAGTGATGACATCCTTTCATAATCTGGACCTTTTCTTGATCATTTTCTTCATTTGTGAATGAATATGCTTAATTTCCCTATCCTGGGGATAATCCTAGGAATCCTTTGATTTTGGTATCATTTAATTTGTACATCACTTAATTTTTGTATTGGTTATACATTCTACTTGGGCTCCTATTTCTTGGCTTCTAAAATCATCTCATTTGCAACAAAACAGTGTACCAAGTTGCATGGTCAGCCGAGATCATGTTGAAGAGGCTTGAGGGGCTGAATGGTTTATTTTTGTTCCTATTTCCTATATTTCTGTGCTTTTAATTAGTGGGGAGTTTGGTTTTCAGTACTGATTACTTTCACTTTGCTTCCTCTGAAAAGATTTGATTTTGAAATTCTTTCTTTTTTTGGTCAAGCATGTGATTTTATTATTTCTTAACTGTTGTCAACAAAGTCTTAGGCATTTGGGGCTGTACTGCATGGAAATGGACCCTTCGGTCCAACTCGTTCATGCTGACCGTGATGTGGAGGTGCTGGTGTCGGGCTAGGGTGGTCAAAGTTAAAAATCACAAGACACCTAGGTTATAGTCCGACAGGTTTATTTGAAAGTACAAGCTTTGGAGCACTGCTCCTTCATCAGGTAGCTAGTGGCATAGGATTATAGGACACAGAATTTATAGCAAAAGATCATAGTGTCATACATTGATGTAATATATTGAACAAACCTGGATTACTGTTAAGTCTTTCGCCTTTTAGAATGGGCTGCAGGTTTCAATTCATTAATATATAAATCCCAGAACTTCTTTCAAGTCACATTCCTGAGCACTGCCTCACCGCACTAGAGACCCGGGTTCGATTCCAGCCTCGAGCGACTGTCCGTGTGGAGTTTGCACATTCTCCCCGTGTCAGCGTGGGTTTCCTCCCACTGTCCAAAGATGTATAGGTTAGGTGAATTGGCCATACTAAATTGCCCATGGTACTCAGGAATGTGTAGGTTAGGTGCATTAGTCAGGAGTAAATGTAGAGTAATTGGGAATGGGTCTGGTTGGTGACTCTTCGGCGGGTCGATGTGGACTTGTTGGCCAGAAGAGCCTGTTTCCACACTGTCGGGATTCTAGGATAACTTAGAGGTTATATATAAAACAACAAGTAAGATCTCAACTCAGATAATGCATTAAAGGTAAGGTTAGAGTCTGTATGTATTCCAATCTTGAGTCAGACTGGTTCTATTTCCAAAGAGTGAGATAGAGTGAGCGTGTGATGGAGTATATGCCTGTGAGAGGGTGTTTGCATGGGTGAGAGTGTGGGGTGTGTGTGCCTGAGAGAGAGAGAATGTGTGTGTGTGTATGTATGTATGTGTACAGTGCAGTGGGGTCACCTGTAGTATGACATGAACCCAAGGTCTCAGCTACCATCATCTGCTCGGCCGCTCTGCGTTGTTGCGTATCCCAAAGTCCACCTTGGCGGACAGTCACCCAAAGATCTGAGGCCGAATGTCCCTGACCGCTGAAGTGTTCCCTGTCTGGGAGTGAGCATCCCTGTCTGGCGGTTGTTGCGCAGTGTCCATTCATCCGTTGTCGTAGTGTCTGCTAAGTCTCGCCAATTTACCATGCCTCGGGGCATTCTTACCTGCAGAATATCAGATAGACCATGTTGGCTGAGTCACATGAGTACCTGCCACGTACACGGTGACCAAGATGCTGACCAGAAATTAATCTAGTTCCATTTGCCAGCATTTGGCCCATAACCCTCAACCTTTCTTATTCATATAACCATCCGGATGTCTTTTAAATGTTATAATTGTACTACCCTCACCACTACCTCGGGCTGATCATCCGTACATGTACGACCCTCCATGTGAAAATGTTGCCCATGAGGTCCCTTTTAAATCTTTCCCCCTCACCTTAAACGTATGCCCTTAAAATTCATGATTCCCCCACCCCGAGGAAAATAGCTTGGCTATTCACACTATCAATGCCCCTCATGATTTTATAAACCTCTATAAGGTTACTCCTCAGCCTCTGACACTCCAGAGAAAACAGCCCAAGCCTATTCAGCCTCTCCCTTTCACTCAAGCCCTCCAACCCTGGCAACATCCTTGCAAATCTTTACTGAACCCTTTTAACCTCTGAACTCCTATACTAAATGCACTGACCAATAAGACCGGAAGACCATAGGAGCAGAAATTAGGCCATTCGGCCCATCAAATCTGCTTTGCCATTTGATCATGACTGACCCCATTTTCCTTTTTTTCTGTTCGTAACCTGTGATCCTCTTGGCAACCAATAACTTATTTATCTCTGTTTTAAATATACTCAATGACCTGGCCTCCACAGTCTCGTGTGGCAATGAATTCCATAGATTCATCACTCTCTGGTGCAAGACGTTTCTTCTCATCTTCATTGTGGGCGGCACAGTGGCACAGTGGTTAGCACTGCTGCCTCACAGCGCCGGAGACCCGGGTTCAATTCCCGCCTCAGGCGACTAACTGTGTGGAGTTGCACATCCTCCCCGTGTCTGCATGGGTTTCCTCCAGCTGCTCCGGTTTCCTCCCACAATCACAAAGATGTGCAGGTCAGGTGAATTGGCCATGCTAAATTGCAAGTAGTGTTAGGTATGGGGTAAATGTAGGGGTATGGGTGGGTTGCGCTTCGGCGGGTCAGTGTGGACTTGTTGGGCCGAAGGGCCTGTTTCCACACTGTAATGTAATCTAATCTAAAGGGTCTTCCCTTTACTCTTAGCTGTGCCCTCGGATCCTTGTCTCTCTTACCAATGGAAAGATCTTCCCAATGTCCACTCTGTCCAGGCCATCCAGTATTCAGTAAGTTTCAGTTAGATTCCCCCTCATCCTTCTAAACACCATTAAGTATAGTACCAGAGTACTCAAACATTCCTCACATGTTAAGTCTTTCATTCCTCGGAACATTTTCATGAGCCTCCTCTGAACCCAGTCCAAGGCCAATATATCCTTCCTGAGTTATGGGGCCCTACTCGCAGTATTCTAAATGTTGTCGGACCAGAGCCTTCTAAAGCTTCAGAAGTACATTCCCTGTTTTTATATTCTGGTCCTCTCATGATGCATGTCAGCATTGTATTTGCCTTCCTAACTACCTACTCAACGTTGAAGTTTACCTGAAGAGAATCCTGGACTAGGACTCCCAAGTCCCTCTGCACTCCAGATTTCTGAATTTTCTCCCCATTTAGAAAATAGTCCATGCCTCTATTCTTCCTACCAAAGTGCATAGCCTCACACTTTCCCAGAGGGTATTCTACCTGCCATCTTTTTGCCCCCTCTCCTCACCTGTCCAAATCTTTCTGCAGCCTCCCTACCTCCTCAGTACTAACTGCCCCTCCACCTATCTTTGTGTCATCTGCAAACTTAGCCACAAGGCCCTCAGTTCCTTCATCCAGATTATTGATATATGAAGTGAAAAATTGTCCCAACACTGATCCTTCTGGGGCACCATAGACACTAGCTTCCATCTTGAGAGGACCCTTTTATCCCCACTCTTTGCCTTCTGGCAGACAGCCAATGGGACAAAGACAAGCATACAAATGCCTTCTTCATTATCCTGTCTACCTGCCATTCCACTTTCAAGGAACAATGGACCTGCACTCGAAGCTCTCTTTGTTCAGCAACACTCCCCAGGACCTTACCATTCACTGTATAAGTCCTGCCCTGATTGACATTTCCAAAAATGTGGCACTTCACATTTATCTGAATTAAACTCTGTCTGCCATGCCTTGGCCCAATGGCCCATCTGATCAAGGTCTCGTTGAACTCTGAGGTAACCTTCATTGTCCACTACACCAGCAATTTTGGTGTCATCTGCACACTTACTAACCATATCTCCTGTGTTCACATCCAAATCATTTATACAAACAATGAAAAGCAGTGGGCCCAACACAAATCCTTGTAATGCACTGCTGGTCACAGGCCTCCAGACTGAAAAGCAACTCCCCACCACCACCTTCTGTATCCTGCCTTTGAGTCAAATAGTTAGTTCGTCCTGTATTCCATGTGATTTAATCTTGCTAACCAGTCCACCATGCGGAACCTTGTTGAACACCTTACTGAAGTCCATATAGATCACATCTACCACTCTGCCCTCATCCATCCTCTTTGTTACTCTGTTACATCATTGTGATTAATCAATTTCATGTTGATAATGGACTGTGGTTTATGTTTTGTAAATTGAGCTTTCAACATTTTTTTAGTCTTGGACAATATGGGCAGCATGATGACATAGTGGTTAGCACTGCTGCCTCACAGCACCAGAGACCCGGGTTCAATTCCCCGCCTCAGGCAACTGTCTGTGTGGAGTTTGCACATTCTCCCTATGTCTGCGTGGGCTTCCTCTGGGTGCTCCGGTTTCCTCCCACACTCCAAAAATGTGCAGGTAATGTGACTTGGCTATGCTAAATTGCCCATAGTGTTAGGTGAAGGGGTAAATGTAGGGGTTTAGGTCTGGGTCGGTTGCTCTTCCGAGGGTTAGTGTGAAGTTGGGCCGAAGGGCCTGTTTCCACACTGTCAGTAATCTGGAATATTGTCTGGTTATCATCACTACTGTCATATTCAGCAATTTATTGTACAGTAAATATGTTTGGCTCTGAAACCACAGTTTTTGAAAGGATCATTTGCAAGCAGCATGGTAGCCTTTGAATTTGCTGTAATATGACGACAAATTGTAGTGCCATCAGTCTGTGATCTTGAATGCAGCTTTGAATTTAGGACTCTTTCTGATGACAGGAAATTATTAAGTCAATCATTACTCTCCAGGCATCCGTCATGAGTCTTTGATATCAATCAGTCAGGTACCACTTGAGGTAGTCCACATCTGCTCTGCTTCCTCTGACTTTGGTATCATTTAATTTATACGTCACTTAACTTTTGTATTGTTCACAAATTCTACTTGGGCTCCAGTAGATTTCAGTGGCTTCTAAAATCATTCATTTGCCACATTGAAACTTGCTTTGGAACAAAGAATGTTCTGAAGGGTTTGATGCAGCAAATGTTGAATAGATCTCTCCATCCCAGGAATATCGAAATATAGCACCTGTTCAAGAATAAGTGGACTCTCATTTAAAACAGAGACACAAAGGAATTGTGTTTTTGAAGATTGTGAATGCCTGGACTTCGCCGCCGCAGTGAGTTATGAAGACTTGATGACTGAAAACATTTAAAGAGGAAGTAGGTAAATTTTTTGAAATGTCAAAGAGAGCAATGATGAGATGGTGCGAAACAGTAGTTGAGACCTGGTAAGGATCATATTAGCAAGAAAGAGGTATGAGATGTTTTAGCAGGTTTCAAGGTATATAAACACGAGGGCCTGATGAGACGTATCCCAAACTGCACCCCGACAGGTGGGGAATCGTATTGGAAAATTTCCTGAGGGACAAGATTGATCAACATTTAGAAATGCAGGGATTGATCAAAGATAGTCAGCACGGATGTTTTGGAGGGAGATTCTGTCTGATTAATTTAATTGAGTTTTTTGAAGAGGTGAGTAAATATATTGTGAGGGTAGTGCAGTTGAGGTGGTTTACATGAATTCAAGTAAGGCTTTTGACAAGATCCCACATGGAAGGCTGGTCCTAAGAGGTAAGAGTCCATAAGATCCAAAATTGGATTACAAATAGAGGGCAAAGGGTCATGGTGGATGAATATTTTTGTAATTGGAAGCCTGTGACAGTGAAGTATCACAAGGATCAGTGCTGGGACCCTTGCTGGTTGTTACATACGTTAATGACTTGAATGTGAATGTAGAAGGTACAATTCGTAAATTTTTAAATGGAATGAAAATAGGTGGTATTGATAATGAGGAAAATGGTCTCAGGCTACAGTCTGATATTGGTCAGCTGTAAATTGGCCATATGGCATTTAATCCTGATAAATATGAGGTCATGCATTTTGGAAGGTCCAGTAAGGGAAAAGATATACACAATAATGGTAGGTCCCCATGGAGTGCTGAGGAATAAAGTGACCTTGATGTACAAGTCCTTAGGTCCCTGAAGGTGTCAATGCAGGTGGACAGTGGTGAAGTAGGTATTTGAGATGGTTGCCCTTGGGATGACTGGGCTAGAATATAGGAGTAAGGAAGTCTTGTTTCAACTTTATAAAGCATTGGTTAGGCCACAAATGGAACACTGTGCGCAGTGGAGAGACGAGATTGCAATGGCACGAGTACAAAGAGTGTTGCCTGGAATGAAAAGCATTGGATAGGCTGGGTTTGCTTTGGGGATCTGAGGAAAACATTTTCACCCAAGCGGTCGTGGAAATGTAGAATGTGCTGCCCAAGAGACTGGCGGAGGCTCATGCTCTTGCAACCTTCAGTAATCTGGACGAGCACTTAAGATGACAAGGTTTGGAAGGCAATGGAGCAATTGCAGACAAATGGGATTAGTCTAGTTTGGTGTTTCTTGGTCGGATTAGTGTGGTGCGTTCAAGGGCCTGTTTCTATGCTGTATAAGACTCTTTATAATCTTTATAATCTTATGGAATGATGAGACAATGGGGCTCTTGCAATACAGTGGAAATGCCCTACCTTTGCAACAGAAGGCCCAGGTTCGAGCCCCACCTACTCCAGAGGTATATCAAAGCACATTTAAATATGTTGTATAAAAATATCTAGGATGGTAGTGCAGGCTTGAGGGGACAAGTGGCCTATTCCTGCTCCTAGTTCCTATGTACATGGTTTTGATTTGTGGTAATTTGTAAATATTGCCAAACCTCCTCATTTTCAATATGTTTTACTTTGAAAATGCAATCCTTTGAACATGTCCAGAACCAACTTTAAGCTCAAACTTTAAAGTGTTGTGATACAATCCCCATTTTCAAACTACAAATGCTTATTGAACGCCAGAAGATTTGGATTTGTTTTGCTCTTTGAATTTCAAAAACACAAGTAATTGCTGCTATTCATATGAGGATGCCTTTTATTGTTTTTGAATTCTGATTTTCCATAATACTGTTTCTTTTAATCATCAATTTTAATTTTTACACAATACTTTGATGCTATAGAGGTTTTTTATTTTTCTTTAGATGCCATGTGGAGGTGGATAGAATTACTTTTCCTTGTTACCTACTTGTTCCTGTTGGTACATGAATTACATGAGCTTGTAACTGGGTCACTGAATATTTTCATGCAAATTATTTGGTGTAATCTGAAGGTTAGTAGAGGATGTGCAAAACCACAGGTGCCTTGGAAAAGATGAAAAAGTTGTATATTTGCACATTTATTGTTTGTCATGATCAGCCGATGTTTGAAGTATGTCTTTATTTTTTTTGTGGAACAATGATGTGCAGAGGGACGTTATATTCCTGTGTCACTCTGAAGTAATAAAGTGGGCTGTTCTTGAATAAACATACATTGAAAACATTCCCTGTATGTATGTAGAACAACTAGTACTTATGGTTTTTCAGTCTATGGTCAGTAAGTAAATGCAGGTTTGGAAGCATTGCAAGTGACTTGAAATGGATTTTTATCTGTTAGTACATTGCCGTCTCTTATTGTCTTCTATTACTGCTGAATTACTTACTCCTGTTTATTGCACTTACCTTCCCCACTCTTAGGTTCTCACACATCCTTCCTTTGTCGCAAAAGATATGATGTAAACTCCCAAACTGTGTCAGTATAATTTTCTAACTGGCTGCCTAAACATCTGCAGAAACAATTTGCCCTATTTCTAATTTTTATGCCTGTTTCTCAAGAGTATATACCCCTTGCAACATTTTCGTAGCTTTTTTGAGATTGGAAATTTGCAATGTACAGAAAGAAGAAAGGCCATTTATATGGTGACGCAGCATGTTCTGAGAATATCCAACTTTACAACCAGTACTTTGAGAGAGAAATCCAGTAGCCATTTGACGTGCTAAGTCCCATCAATGGCAAATGAGTGGTCAAGTTTTAAAAGTCAGCCATTTCTGTGTATGCTGTGGGCCAGAATAGTAGCTTCGAGGAGAAAGTGAGGACTGCAGATCCTGAAGAAGGGCTTATGCCCGAAACGTCGATTCTCCTGCTCCTTGGATGCTGCCTGACCTGCGCTTTTCCAGCAACACATTTTCAGCCAGAATAGTCGCATCAAGTAAGTCTTTTTTGACTATCAGTTGCTGGCTGGGTCAGAATTTGTTGTCCATTGTCCTTGAGAAAGTGGTAGTGAGCCAGCACTTTGAACAATTGCATGTACAGTGAACATTCAGGGCTGTTAGGAAGTGAGCTGCAGGTGGTGGATCACGGACTGTGAAGGAACGGTGTAGTTTTAGGTCTGGTGGTGCAAGGCTTGGAGGGGAACTTGCTAGGGTTCTCATTCATCTGCTCACTTTCTCTTTCCAGATGATAAAGATCATAGATTAAGTTGTTGCTGTATAGTTAATGAGTTGCTGCATATATGATTACATATGGTAAATACTGCTGCCAGTCTGCATTGCTGGTGGAGAGAACGAATGTTGAATGCTGTAGTCCTGGTGACTATTCATTGGATTGCCTTCACCAAGCTAGTGAGCATAGAAAATAGGAATCAGTGTAGGCCATTCAGTTCATAAAGCCTGTTCTGCTATTCAGTACGATCATGGCTGATAATCTGTCTCAATGTCATACTCTCGCTCTTCCACCTCAGAAGACACTTTTTGTAATGTTGACCATATTCAGATTTATTGAAATCACACTCAGTGAAATTGAAGAGTATTTATATGCCTGATTTGTGCTTTGTAGATGATTGACAGTCTTTAGGGGGACAGAAAGTGAATTACTTGCTGCTACGTTCCCATGCACTGACTTAATCTTGCTGCCGTCGGCTGAAGCCATCCTCACTGGAACGTCGAAGGCTGAGCGGTCATCTTGTAGAGGTTCATAAAATCATGAGGGGCATGAATAAGGTAAATAGACAAGGTCTTTCCCCTGGCATGAGGGAGTCTAGAACTAAAGGGCATAGGTTCAGGGTGAGAGGGGAAAGATTTAAAAGGGACCTAAAGGGCACCCTTTTCACACAGAGGGTGGTGAGTGTATGGAATGAACTGCTAGAGGACGTGGCGGAGGCTGGTACAATTACAACATTTAAAAGGCATCTGGATGCGTATATGAATAGGAAGGGTTGGAGGAGTATGTGCCAAGTACTGGCAAATAGGACTAAATTAATGACAACCACCATAAGAATATTAAAACATCTCAATAATATTTGAAAGATTGGCGAAGATGTCTAAGAATAAGGAATGTTTTGCACTTGGGTCACACAAGTGGGGCAATCCTAGGGCAACAAGCAAACCTGCAGAAAAGCAACAGGGAAGCCGTGTTATAGGAAAATTGCGTGTTAGAGACAGTGCTTAAAGTGTTGGCCATATAATCTTGCTTTAGAAACAGTCCCCAATTTGTGAATTTGTCAATCACAAATTTGTGTTAATGAAAGGTGCATTAAAGTAGAGGCTTTCAAGATGATTGGTGACCAAATAGGTGGTAATATATATTTGAGCTGAAAAATGTGTTGTTGGAAAAGCGCAGCAGGTCAGGCAGCATCAAAGGAGCAGGAGAATCAACGTTTTGGGCATAAGCCCTTCTGAAGAAGGGCTTATGGCCAAAACGTCAATTCTCCTGCTCCTTGGATGCTGCCTGACCTGCTACGCTTTTCCAGCAACACATTTTTCAGCTCTGATCTCCAGCATCAGCAGTCCTCACTTTCTCCTAGGTAATATACATTTACTGAGTACCAAAGGTCACAAATCTAAAATCATTGGAAAATGATCCAAAGAAGAGGTGAGGAGGTGTATTTTTCTCTCAGCATTGTCAGGATCTGAAATACTGAACTATTTAGCTGAAAAGGTAAAGTTAAATGATTTGTGGATAATTTTAATTGGGAATTGCACAAGAACTTGAAGATAAGGGATTCACAGTGCTTTAGGGAAAATGGGAATATGGGATTCAGCACCATTACTCTTACAGAGGTCCAGAATAAGCATGATTGTCTGACTGGCTTCCTCTGTGCTGTAAATTTCCATGATTTCATAAATAAAACAGATCATTTACAAAATTTGTAGCTTCCCTATTGCTTTTCTGCAGATATGCTTGTTGCCCTGGGATTGCCCCACTTGTGTGACCCAAGCGCAAAACATTCCTTATTCTTAGACATCCTCACCAGTCTTCTAGATATTATTGAGATGTTTTAATATTCTTAAAAATTCTCCTAACATCCTGGAGGTTGCCATTGACTAGAAATTGACCTGAACTGGCCATATGAACTAGCTGGCTACAAGAGTAGTTCAGAGGAGGAATAATTCACCTCCTGACTCCCCAAAGACCATCCACTGTCTGCAAGGTACATGTCGAGAGTATAATGGAATATTGCCTGAATGAGTGCAATATTACAGAAGCTTGAAACTATTCAGAGCAAAGCAGCCCACTTAATTGGCCCCAGATTCACAAACATTCTCTCATTCCACCACCGATGCTCGGCAGCAGCAGTACAAGATACACTGCAGAGATTCACCAAAGTTCTTTGACAACACCACCCAATGGTACACTTAGTCTAGCAGGACAATGTCAGCACTACATGGGAACACCACAATCAGCCAGTTCCCTTCCATGCCACACTCAATCCTGATTTGGAAGTATATCGCCATTCCCTCAATGTTACAGAGGCAAAATTCTAAAGCTCCCTACCTGAGGCATTGCGAGTGTACCGATGTCAAATGAACGCAGACAGAAAAGGAACATATTTGAAGAAAATGCAAATATATGGTTTATTAATCAGACAGTGCTGGTCCAGGATACCTTTAAGATTAAAATATAGGTGCAAATTGACTTGAGGGAAAAGTGTAGTGGAAGGGTAAATAGATATTGCAGAAAAGAAACTGCAAAGCTCATTGCAAAGAGCTAAATCTTGGATTTAGACAGTACCTGTCAAGAATAATTGTAATACTTTACAAATTTAAGACCATTAACCTTAATGTGTACTGTAATGTAAGCTGTAATGTCACCTATATAATTTTGGAGGCATTGAAAGTTATATTGTGGTTCATTGCGTTGGTATGGCGAAGCAAGGGTGTTATCACAGACATTGAGGGAAGTCTTATAATGAGTTGTAAGTTATTGAGTTCTGGGTGACAGACAATTGTTGATTACAGGCAAAATTTATTTCTAATTAACTGAAATTAATCCATAAACAACTACATTACTAAAATTGCTTTGCCAGAAGCAATCCACAATGAACAATGAAACTTTGCCCAGTTTCACCATTTCCTGTTTTCATGGAAACATACTTTGTCAAACCACTATGGAGAAACATTACGAATAGTCAGTTCCTGCCTCACTGTGGATACACACCAAAGGGATGTGTACATTTCCTGAAGTTGACATTTTCCACTCCCATCCTGCAAGTAAAATCTTTTGTTCGTTAACCAAAGTCTGTTTTTTGAAATATGTGCATGCTTATTATCTCAACATTTTATGATTACGGAGCAGTTATGTTCTGTTCATCCAGGTGAGGATATGGGTTTGATTTTGCTCGATCTGTTTTGAAATTCATAATTTAATTGCATGAATCAAAGCGATTTGAATTTTTTTAACCAATGAAATATTACTCCATGAAATATATATTTGGTAGCATGGTAATAAAGCACTATACGAGAGGCTTGACATTGGCCTTGAAAGTTATCCAACTTCTTAATGAATGGTTAAAAATGCAGGGCTGTAATAGGGTCTCTAAAGTTGACCCTGGCCCTTAACTTAGTGGGAATTTGATCACCATTTTTGCTCAGCCTGTATTCAGAGGTTTGTGTGGGAAGTCTTGCCATTCTGCTTTAAAGAAGGAAGGGACAAATAATACTAATGAAAAATTTGCAGCAACAGGAAAAGAGTTTTTAAAAAAAAACTGGGAAGAAATACTGTGCACTTCACATATGATTTGTTGCTATAAAACAAAATTTTAACAAATCATTTTAAAAATATCGCGACATTTTTAGTATAACTTTTTAATGCTGCAGAATGAGCCATTCCATCCAGCAGAATTTTGATTTTAACTACCACCTTTACTTTTTAAAATACTCCGAGTTCTAAAAATTGAAGATATTTTCAAAGTAATTTTCTAATTCTTTAATGTTAAAGAGTGAAAGTACAATTAACTGGATAGATTTATAGAATGTTTTTATCTTCTAATAAACTATAATAATTGAAATCCTGTTCTGAAATCAGTGCAAAAGTTATTATTAGAACAGATTAAATTTTGTTCTTTGGTCTGTTTGTAGAGTGTAGTTGTGCTCAACAGAGCTACAATATGGCTGCTTGCCTGCAAAGAGTTCATGAATTGTCAGTAATATTAAAGAAAATGTTTACAATGGCTAATCTTTCAACAAAAATAGAACTTTATTTCTGTCAATCAAGCTATTGATTGGCTCACAAACCTACGTTCTCAGACTAATGTGACCATTTACTCATTAAGTCAGTTTTTTTGGGGATCAAATTATTTTTAAGTTTTAATGGCATAATCCCCACTGTTGAGAACATGGGTCACATGTTGCATTGTTATTTTGCCATTCATAAATCATCACAGTTCAGAAAATACGAAAATATTTAAGACAAGAATATATTGGAAATATATTTAAAATCGATCACCAGATCACTAAATCTACAAAAACGTGTACTTTTTTTTTACAAAAGGACAGATCTCTGAATTTCTGAACAGAGATTCTATTCAGGCCTCCTTCCGGAAGCCAGACTTCCATTCTGACAGTTCTTTTGTCGTGCAAAGCTATCAGATGAAGGGAAGCTGAGTGGCTCCTTTATACAGCAGTCAGCTGCTGTATTTTGACATGCAGAAGTCCTGAAATCCAATTTCACAACTATTGCCAAAGTGCAAGTAGAGAGGCAAAGTAGGACGTTAGGGTGCTGAAAGTGTAGGGTGTCAGGTGCATAGTGTGCCAGGTAAGTGATGATGTCGGGGTAGACATCAGATGATTATGCTGCAAGGTAAGTAGAATGTCACGTAGTTAGGGTGCAAGGGGTAGATGAATAGGAGATAGGGTGCCAGGTAATAGGGTACCAACTGGAAGCAGGCTGGGAGATAGTTGTTAGTTGGATTTGAACCAGTGGAGGGGAAAGTAAAGGATAGGGATGGGACAGATCACAAAATAATTTGAATTTTTTGATTAAATTGGAGACTTTCAGAAGATTCCAAGTGTAGAGGATTTCCCCAGCTGAATCTTCAATTTCCAGGGCAGTTATTTTGGAGTATACAGTGCTGGGGATTCCACAGGGTTGCCATGTGCAAATCTGGTTTACACTGAAATGGCAACCGTCTGGCCGTTGGAAACTTCAACCCAATATCTTTTTCAGTAAATTCAAAAGCAATGCACTGATGAAATCCATTGTTATCACCTTGAAGTTATACCTGTTTTGCTACTTCGGAATAAAATTTATCCTTATAGTTTAGAAAAATATTCTGACATTCTTTTGTATAGTTTTTTTTTAGAAAAATCTTGCATGAATAGCTGAATAGGTCAAAAGTATTGGAAAACAGTTACGATTCTCCAGCTGTTCAGCATTCTAAACTGGGAAGAGTTCCATGATTTTTGTTTTAGTCTTGTGTCATTAATAAATTTCAAGTAAGCCAATTCATTGACCTTAGAATTCTACGTTATTGGGTGGGGGGGGAGGGAAGAAGAGTTAGAAGAACAGCCTAAAGTTCCTTCAACTCATGCTATCCATTGAACTCTGCTGCAAGTTTGCTTGTGTGGAGTACTGAAGCATAAAGTCTTTCTACTGGCAGGAGGATCTGTAGTAAAATGACATAGATTAGCAAAAGAACTGCAGGGAAGAGAAGTTATTTAGGATCCAGAATGGCATTGCTTCAAAGGTGGTGAACACATTCAATAGTAAATTCCAAAGGCGACTTGAATATATACACTAAAAGTAATCATCTTTAGGTCTGTAAGGAAAACTTAAAAAGGAACACTTTTCACAGTGGCAAGGTGTTCCACGGTGCTATCAGCTGAAAATTATTTTTGAGATATAATATTTATTGTAATGTAGAACAGCAACAGGGGAGCTGGATGGTCTTCAATGCTGTATTATGGATCAGCACTTAATTGCAACAACTCCGTAGTGTAGACTTTGATTGTTTGGCAAATGGGGGAATGTTAGACCCAGTGTCCTGATCATACTTATCCCTTCCCAGAGAGATTCCGGTCATTATCAGATTGGTGTTTCATGCAACGTTCTAACAGGCGACTGTGATCTTTTTGTTTATTCTTTAATGAGATGTTGGCTTGCTAGACCATTTCAGAAAGTATTAAAGAGTCAGTAAATCACTGTGGGCCTGGATTCACATTTAGGCCAAGCCAGGTAAGAATGGCAGATTTCCTTTCCTAAAGCACATTAGTGAACCGGATGAGATTTTACAACAATTGACAACAGTTTCCTGGCCACTGTTAGATTAGCGTCCATAAATTGTGTAATGACTACACTTAAACATTTAATTGGCTGGCAATTACTTTGCTATATCGAGGGCTGAAGGGCCTGTACTGCGCTGTTATGTTCTATGCCCTGTGGTTGTAAAAGGTGCAATATAAAGAAACTGGCACCAGAACAAGAAAAATAATTCCTTGAGGGTATGCATTTAGTAATGTTGGGTGGTCCAGAGATGTTTGAGAGGAGTTTTCAATTGAGAATTACTGCGTTAATTGGTTCAATCTGAAAAGAGTAAAATAAGGGATTTGAAAAGTTTTCAAATGTAAAGTGCACATAGTTTTTTCATGAAATAAAATTGAAACTAAATTAGGTCAACCGCTGGTAATATATTCTGTCTTTTTACATGTTGAAACAATAGGCTATAAAGGACAAGACCTCAAGAAAATGTACGGATTTTACAACATCAACAAATGCTGTGTACCAGTTGTCAAGCTGCTGGTTGGCATTCTTCTTCTGATGCCTCAAGGCCTTTCACTGGTTTGTCCTTCTGTTTGTCAGCGTTGTTCAAGGACTCTAGTTCAGTGCTGCAACTTAGGTTTCACATCAGTTCCTCGGAATTTTGCAAAGACCACTTCAGTTATTTACCTTAGCAGGAATAACATTTCTAATGTAACGCCTGAGGATTTAGAAGGATTTAACAGACTGTCATCACTTTTCCTTGATAACAGCGGTCTCGTTGATATACATCCTCAAGCTTTTATTAGTCTCACAAATTTGTATTACTTGTATTTGAATAATAACCAGATACAGTATATCAAGCAAGGGATATTTGGAAGCCTTTCAAAACTTCGATACTTATACCTACAACACAATCACATTCTTTCTATTCCAAGAAGATTATTTTCTGATTTGACTGCCCTTCGATACTTACAACTTGAAGGAAACTCCCTTCGTGTGCTCAGCAATGGAATGTTCATTGGTTTAATGAGTCTTCATACACTGCATCTTGCTAACAACAGAATTTCCTGGGTATCTAATTCCTCATTTAATCAGCTTGCACGACTGGAGTTTCTCAATCTACAGAGCAACTACTTAACATGGATCCCGTCAAATACTTTCATTCAGCTTAAGATCCTTAAAAGCCTTATCTTATCCAATAATCCAATAAAGTTAATCCATACTAATTCATTTAATGGATTAGGAAGTCTCAAATATCTTTACCTTGGTAATTCCAAAATAAAATCCATAGCAAAAGATGGCTTTACTGCAATGAAGAGCTTAATACACTTAACACTAAGTAACAATAGCATAATTCGCATTAATTCTGATGCTTTTAAAATATTGCATCTTGGGTATTTGAGGCTTGACCATAATAATATATCATTTATTGAGCCTGATGCATTTGAAGGAATGGCAACAACTTTGAAAATTCTGCACTTGGCCAATAATCGTCTTGCAAATTTGCTTCCTGAGGTTCTGAGACCATTGGTCTCGCTAAATCGTTTAGTAATAAATGACAATCCCTGGGAGTGCAACTGTAACTTGCTCAGTTTGCATAGATGGCTCTTGTCATCCTCTTTGAGGTTAAATATTCGTTGTCACAGTCCATCCCAGCTGCGTGGTAAATCCTTGCATTATGTCAGTGTAAATGAAGTTAGTGGATGTAATAACAGTTTAGTATCTTTGGGATTAGATATTGAAAAGAGATCTCCAACTACTAGCAGACTGTTAACCTCAATAAAAACAGATACCTCAAATGTTCATTTCAAGTCGGAACGCAGTTCTGTAACAGTGCAAGATTTTAGAGATGCAGTATTTGTCACAGAAGGCACACAGCAGTACACAAGCATGCTACCAGGGCAACTATCTGTGGCAAATGAATCTGTAAATTTAACTACATTTGCAGCTTCTGATATGGCATCGATTTCAATCAAACCTTTGTTCATCTGTGAACAAAATTTAGAAAAGTTGAACCAAGCCTTTGACATACTCTTGGTCTTTTTCATCTTGGCCTGTGCAGCAGTTTTATTCCTGATATATAAAGTTCAACAGCTGCATAAGAAACTCAAGGATACTGAGGCAGAAGGAGACAATGTCCTAGAGTATTACGGTGTGTATCCATATGCAAGGTATTATGTGACAGACTCAGTCCAGGTTATACCTCCCGAACCTGTGACAAATCCAGATGTGGACCAGACCAGTATCCTAAAGATAGCAGACCCTACTGAACAAGCTGAAGTTATTCTCTTTGAGCACTCAGTTTTATGATTATGTTCATATCTACAATGTACACTGAATAGAAAGTTATCATTTATAGGCAATAGATTTTGATTTTGATCAGTTAATTAGAGTTTAAACTGTGTATGTATAATTTGTCATCCTACAAGAAACCCCCGTGCAGAACAATCTGTTAATAAAATACATATTTTTATGCAAGTCTACCAGCAAAACGTCACCAAGTTTTTTTTTCTGAAGCATCGAAACATACCCTGGGGTCCAACTGGTCCATGTGGACCAGGTATCCTAAATTAATCTAGTCCCATTTGCTAGCATTTGGCCCATATCCCTCTAAACTCTTCCTATTCATGTACCCATCCGGAAGTATTTGTATCAGTCTCCACCACTTCCTCTGGCATCACTCTTTCTGTGAAAAAGTTGTTTCTTCCATCCCTTTTAAATCTTTCCCCTCTCACCTTAAACCTGTGCCCTGTAGTTTTGGACTCCTGTGCCCTGGGAAAAAGGCCTTAACTATTCACCCTATCCATGCCCTTCATGACTTTATAAATCTCTTCTAGGTCGCCCCTCAGCCTTTGTGCTCCAGGGAAAATAGCCCTAGTCTCTCCTTATAAAACCCTCCAACCCTGGCAATATTCTTGTAAGTCTTTTCTGAACCCTTTCAAGTTTCACAACAACATTCATAAAGCAGGGAGACCAGAATTGAACACAGTATTCTAAAAGTGGTGGTGGGTGCACTATTCTGGATGCCAGCCTATGAGTTCTCTTACTCAGTTCAGGCCTAGTGGGACTCTTTTGCTGTCATGAGTCCGCATACCAGCAGCAACTACAATGGCTTGTTGGTCCGGATACTAAAGAAAATGTTAACTGTTTGGCCGATGATCGGCTTTGTTTTGGGTTTTTGCTGTGGGCTGACCTATCCCTCTGTTCAGGATATGTCTGAGTGAGACTATGCAATTGCCCTTATTCAAGTGGTGCCCACCAAGCTGGGGAAGGTGTCCACTTCTAATTGCATGCCTTGTTCAGGAAGTTATGAAAAATAACCTGAATTTTTAAAAATCTCAGCACATGGTTATCTTTTAACAGCTGCAATAGAGTATAGGTAATATGCATTTATAATTTAGTGAATGTGAAGTATTCAATTGGTGACATTCCAAAAGTTTAGTGGATTTGTTCCTTACATTGCAAATAATGACCATGTATTGTTCATAAACAATAAATATCCTATGAAGAAATGTTTTGTACTGAATCCTTGGGTTCTTATTCATGTTATGATAGTGCACTTATGCATCCATGTCAATACCATGTTTTAGTCTGTCATGTTAGTAGTAGAAAGAGCTACACCTTAAGAGATACCCTTTGAGATTTTAGTGGACATGTATTACAAATTGGTCATTTTAAATTATAAAAATACCAGAAGAATAATTGAGTTAGGATGCCAAACATCTGAGATTCCAGTGTATATAGCACAGTCATATCAAATACAATGGTGCTATTATAACCATGCCATCATGGTTCCTTGGAAGTCTGTGATTAATACATCAAAATATAAAGCAGAATATCTGAAGAAAATAGTTGAAGTGAATCAATGTTCCACATTTATGATTCATTTTATATTATAACTAAAAAGACTTTCTTCTAATCTAGCCTGTATTCTGGCACTGCTTTTTGACTTTAGAAAAGGCAGCAGCTGATGCTATCAATCTATTGTCATAAATATGAATTAAGCAGAGCACATTACGCAGATTGTTTCTGTCCCATGTATTGTTTATGCTTGTTCTACAACCATAAACCAGTCAAAGACCTTTGAGTCATCTTTTCCAAACTTCATGAGCCTAGGATCACTACAATGGTACTTGTTTGATCAGTTAATCCTAACTTAGCCCACTCCACTAAATATCTGTTGAACAAACACCAGAATTCAGGAGAAACTCAGCAGGTCTGGCAGCATCTGTGGAGAGATAAACAGTTAATATTTTGAGTCTGGTGTGATGATTCCTCTGAACTGTAAAATATAGAGGCAAATGAATTTGTCCTGTTATCAGCAGCCCAGTGCATTCCATTGACATCTTTTTTTTGTTTCTCCATTAACAAAGCTTTTGTCTTTTGCATTGACCTCTGCCCTTGTAAAAACTACAAGGAAATTTTCAGTTCTGAACAAGAGTCATACCAGACTTGAAACATTAACCGTTTCTCTCTCCAAAGTTGCTGCCAGACTACCTGATTTTCTCCAGCATTCTGTGTTTGTTTCAGATTTCCAGTGTCTGCAGTATTTTAGCTTTATTTAAATGTGTGTTTAATTTTTTTCACCTTTAATATTTTGTGTAAAATTTGTTAGGCAGGTGTTTAACTCCAGGAGTTAAATCAAACTCACTAATTAAAATCAGGGAATGCCCATATAGAACAGAGATAAGGCAGACTTTATTTTCTCACAGAGGGGATTGAGAGTTTTTGTGAGTTTCCTCCTGAAAAGTGATGAAAGCAAAGTCCTTGAATATTTTTAAGACAGATTAGATAGATTCTTGTTAGGCAAGGTTATTATTTTGAAATTCCAATCAGATCAATCGGAATATTGATTGGTGGAGCACACACGAGGTGCTGAATGTCCTATTCCAGTGACTGGATCATAGGTCAATTTGCTTTTCCAGTTGATTACAATATTGTCCTGGATTTTTAGAATTACTGAGGGTAATGTTTCCTGATAATGTATCTGTCATGTACTCTTCAAACAATGGTTTAAATTCAAACAAGATTCATCTCTGTTGTTATCCATATAAAGATGAGTAGATCTTTTTGAATACTATTGTATAGCACTTCTAAAATTGTTTTCCAGTTAGCTTATGTTTCATAACATATTGCATGTTAATAATGCACAACCTCTATGCATTTATTAGCATTATACTGAGAAGTGATTTTATTTTATCTTTCTGGCGAGCTCTGTATTTAGTTTTTAACATGATGTGGATATTATCATTATTATGAGCAGGGAGTTAACATTTATGATGTTCAAATTGGTTAGTTTTGGATTTGATGTCCAAATTTGGTAGCTATCTTTGCCTTTTAAGAAGAGTTATTTTCAAAATGTCTGCATTCCTCTTTTCTTTCACTGAATGCACATTGTTATTTGAAAATATGTTTAAAAGGCTCCTGATGTCAACATCCAGGAGGGAAAGGCTGCAAGTGGATTTGTTGTGAATGTGTGTGCTGAAAGAGATTTATCATATGCCAGATGATTTCGATCAATCTGTTGGATCTGTCAGTGTGGTTCACTACAGTGATGTCACCCTCAGGACTATGTTTGAACTAGTCGTCGGCAGAAAGGGAAAGTTATTGATTCAAACCACTTTATGGGTTTTTTTTGCAGGCAAAGTTGTTGATTTGTCAGCTGGTGTTTTCTGACAGTCTTGCTGAATTTTGTGTTTGCAGTGAAAAAAATTATGTTTTTAGAAGTAAAATTAATAGAATTTTATTTTAATGGGCTTTTCACATTATATTTACATCAAGTCCTTTTCTTGTCTAATCCATAAGAAGTGGATTTGGACTCTGTCTAAATTGTAATCCAAATCCTTATGTCTCTTGGTGATGACATACTGGAATATTGTGTGTAGCTTTACTCTCCTTATGTGAGGAAGGATGTTGCTGCTATAAGAGAGTGCAGCAAAAGTTTACCAGTCTGATTCCGAGGTGGTGGCACTGATATGAGGATGGGTTGAATCAATTACATATTAATATCAAAGACAGGAGCAGGGTAGGCTGTTCGACCTCTCAAGCCTACTCTACCGTTCAATATGATCATGGCTGATCATCAAGTTCAATACCCGAATGCCGCTTTCCACCTATATCCCTGGATCGCTTTAGTCACGAACTGTATTTACCTCAGTGTTTTGACCTCAACCGCTTTCTATGGTAGTGAATTCCACAGGCTCACCACTCTAGATGAAGGAAGTTCTTCTCATCTCAGTCCTAAAAGCTTTATCCCTTATCCTTAAACTATGATTCAGATTGCATTCACTGGACCTCAGAAGACTAAGGGAAGATTCTCTCAGAAACCTATAAAATTCTAACAGGGCAGCACGTTGGCTCAGTGGTAAACACTGCTGCCTCACAGCACCAGGAACCCAGGTTCGATTCCAGCCTCAGGCAACTGTGGGGAGTTTGCACATTCTCTCCAGGTGCTCCATCGAACATAGACCTTACAGCGCAGTACAGGCCCTTTGGCCCTCTATGTTGCTCCAACCTGTGGAACCAATCTGATGCCCATCCATCCTACACTACTCCATATCATCCATATGTTTATCCAATGACCATTTAAACATACTTAAAGTTGGCGAGTCTACTACTGTTGCAGGCAGGATGTTTCATGCCCCCTACTACTCTGAGTAAAGAAATTACCTCTGACATCTGTCCTATATCTATCACCCCTCAATTTAAAGCTATGTCCCCTCGTGCTAGCCATCACCATTAGAGGAAAAAGGCTCTCACTGTCCACCCTATCTAACCCTCTGATTATCTTATAAGTCTCAATTTGGTCACCTCTCAACCTTCTTCTCTCGAATGAAAACAGCCTCAAGTCCCTCATCCTTTCCTCATAAGACCTTCCCTCTATACCAGGCAACATCCTAGTGAATCGCCTGTGAACCCTTTCCAAAGCTTCCACATCCTTCCAATAATGTGGTGACCAGAATTGTACGCAGTACTCCAAGTGCAGCTGCACCAGAGTTTTGTACTGCTGCAACGTGACCTCGTGGCTCTGAAACACAATCCCTCTACCAATAAAAGCTAACACACTGTACGCCTTAACAACCCAATCAACCTGGGTGGCAACTTTCAGGGATCTCTGTACATGGACACCAAGATCTCTCTGCTCATTTACACTATCAAGAATCTTACCATTAGCCCAGTACTCTTTATTCTTGTTGCTCCTTCCACATTGAGTCACCTCACCTTTTCTGCATTTAACTCTATTTGCCACCTCTTGGCCCAGCTTTGCAGCTTATTTATGTCCCTCTGTAACCAGCAACCCTCTTCAGTACTATTCACAACTCCACCGACCTTAATGTCATCTGCAAATTTACCAACCCATCCTTCTCTCCTCTTCTCCAACACATTTATAAAAATGACAAACAGCAGTGGACCCAAAACAGATCCTTGCGGTGCACCACCTGTAACTGAACCCCAGGATGAACATTTCCCATCAACCACTACCCTCTGTCGTCTTTCAGCTAGCCAATTTATGATCCAAACCACAAAATCACCCTCAATCCCATGCCTCCGTATTTTGTGCAATAACCTAACATGGGGAACCTTATCAAACACCATACTGAAATTCATATGCACCACGTCATATGCTAAATTCACATGCTAAATTGCCCATAATGTTCAGGGATGTGCAGGCTAGGTGCATTGGCAATGGGAAATGCAGGGTTACAGGGATAGTATAGTGAGGTGGGTCTGGGTGGGATGCTCTGTGGAGGGTCGATGTGGATTTGATGGGCCGAATGGCCTGCTTCCACATTGCATTATATGATTCTATTCTATGACTATCCAGTGTAAGTGTAGGAAGAATGTCCCTGATGGTGACCAAGTCCATAAGTATGGTTACAGTCTAAAGGTATGGGGTAAACCATTTAGCTCAATGATCAGCCATGATTATGGTAAATGCAAGTGTCTTTTTGTAATAGCTTCGTGGGTAGTAGGCAGAGCTTAAGAAAACAACTTGTATATGCCAGTTTATGTAGAGGCTATGATAGTGCATATAATTGAGTTTGTAAATTCGTTCACTGAGCTGGTGTGGTTCACTGTAGACATTTCGTTGCCTCACTAGGTGACCTCATCAGTGGTTCTTCAATGAAGTGTTGGTGGTCTATCCCGCCTGGTATTTGTGTGTATCTGTTTGTTGGTACTTCCGGTTCTGTGTGTGAGTGGTTTGTATGTGGGCTCCAGTTCATTGTGTTGATTGATTGAGTTCTGGTTGGAGTGCCAGGCTTCAAGGAATTTTCTGGCATGTCTCTATGTTGCCTATGCTATTGCTGGTTACATTTTCCCAGTTGAATTTGTGTCCTTCGTTGTCTGTGGTTGAAACTGAGAGATTACTGGTCGAGTCTGGCGGTGGCAAGATGATGTTCGTGCACTAATATGGTCAGTTTCCTTCTTGTTTGTCCTGTGTAGTGTTTTTCAGTCCTTGCAGGGTATCTTGTAAATAACATTTGTCCTGTTGGATGTGGGGAGCTGTTTGTGAGGTGCTGGTGAAGGACGTTTGCCAGTTTGTGAGCCATTAAGATTCCTAGGGGCCTGAGTTGGGTAGTCATTTCCGATATGCCTTTGATATACGGTATGATCATTATCATGTCTGGTTGTGTAATGTTTTCTTCTTTAAGTTTGTTGGGTAAGTATCAGAGGATAGTACTCTTGGGCTACCTGTTTTGTTTAGATCCCTTGAATAGGTGTTCCTGGTCTGCCTTCTGGAGTTCTGGGTTGCTGCAGTGTGTCTTTGCTGGTTTGAGTAGTGTTCAAATGCAGTTTTGTTTGTGTGTCTTGCAGTGGTTGCTGTTATAGTTCAGTAGCTGGTCTGTATGGGTGTTCTTCCTGTACACACTGGTCTGGAGTTCACCGGTAGGTGTGTGTTCCACTTAATACATCCAGGAAGGGTGGTTTGCTGTTATTTTCCTTTTCTTTAATGAAATTTATTCCGGTAAGGATGTTGTTGATGTGGTTGTGGGTTTCTTCCAGTTGTGTGCGTTTAATGATAACAAAAGTATTATCTACATACCGGATCCAGAATTTGGGTTGGATGGTGGGGAGGGCTGTCCATTCTAAGCGTTGCATTACTGCTTCCACTATCAGTCCTAATATCAGTGACCCCATTGGTATACCATCGATTTGTCTGTACACTTGTCCATTGAATGTAAAGTGAGTAATGAGGCATAGGTATAGTAGTTTTAACATGCTGTTCTTGTTGATGCTGCTGGTGTCGTTGGGTGACCTAGTAACTGTTTCATCCAATAATGTGGCGATGGTACTCTTGGCTGGGCTGATGTCTATAGATGTGAAGAGCATTGTTACATCAAATGAAATAATTATTTCTTCCTCCTCTGTTGTGGTGTTTCCGATAATGTTAAAAAATTCTTAGGAAGAGAGAATTCTGTTAGCTGTTTTGGTCTTGTTTCAATTGGGTCAATGTGACCATCCTAGCACCAGCAAAACAGAGACACGCGAGAGAATTCCTTGAAGCCTGGCACTCCAACTGGAACTCACTCAATCAACATATCGAACTGGATCCCATATGCAAACCACTCGGATACAGAACTGAAGTACCAAAAAAGACAGATACACATAAATACCCGATGGGATAGATCCTCAACACTTTATCGAAGACACACTAAGGATGTAATCTAGTGAGGCGACAAAACATCTGCAAAAAACCACACTAGCTTGGTGAACGAATCTATGACTTCATCCACAACCAGAGCTACAAATCTTTTTAAAAACTCTACAATTTAAAAAATTAAATTACTGTAACTCTTCAAGATTCATTTTTGTGAGCATACATATTAAGAGATTAAATTTGATTAAAAGTATTCATACCCATCCAGTATATTGCAATGCTGTCTTTGTGTTTATTTAAGAAAACTCAAAATTTATGCTTCCTACAATTCTCACAAATGGAGTAAATGACAATTTAGCATCAACTTTTAATATCTTGGAAAAATGACTCAGTAAGACTAGTTTTAATCTTTATTGATTATTATTATTATAATACATATTTCAAGGTGTGTTTTCCGCTGAAGTATTTTACATTTTTCAGAGAACATTTTTCTAGCTATGCCTTTTGTTTTGCTTCAGAGCAGATTTCGTATTGCATACTTTGTCGAAGTCTTTGAATTTAAGCTGCATCCTGTTCTTTTACAGTCTTATTCAAGATAAGTTCTGTGGCATTATAAACATTTGTGTGGAAGCATTACATGATGTCCTGTCAGAGGATCCAGATACAGGAACTTACAAAGAGTAAGTAAGCAGTCCATGAATGTGAATTAATTTAAAATGATTGTAAATTATTTTATTACACTAAATTTATTGGAAATTATATGATAGAATGGAAATGAAAACCAGACAATCTAAAATGCCGTGTTGGTACTCAGACAGCAGATTCAAAATCTGCCCCTATACCTTAGGACTTTAGTTTCTGTATGAAATAACAACTGTAAATGTCCTGTTGCCTTGGTTCATTAATTTCCAGGCTATAAAGCTTGTAGTGAAACCATCCTTCATGTTTAGGTTGGTTTTCAGAGATGATTCCTTCTGCCAATTCATCATGAACCTATTTATCCCAAGGGAGCATTAGGTATGTCGCACTTTTATTTGAAAAGGCACATCCCAGTGATTGATTATGCCTCAGATGAGCTTGACTCTTACTGAAGAGCAAGCTTATTTGACAATTTTTGTAGTTGAGTTGTAAATTTCCTAAGAGTCCATATTGCTATATAGAACATTGTGACATTATTATTTATTTATTTTTATCTACTAGAAATTTTTAAAATTGTCATTTCTAGATTTGTGCTGTGAGTAATGTTAAAATTTCTATCATATTATTAAGAGAAGTGTTGGGTTGTTTGCAATTTAATTTTGATCAACATAAATTTACAAGTATAAAAAGGGTTTTGTTTCCAGCATTTTGTTAAATTATAAAGCTATACATTGAGGCCTGGCTGATTATCACCAAGCATTACACACAACAAAGGTTTAGAAATAGCAATATTGTTATTTTGTCTAATTTCAGTGTCTTTCTACCTTGTCTTAAAATGTTTGCAAAATTCATGAAAATATTCAAAGACATAACTTTCCTCATATTAAATTTCTTTATTCTTGCTGTTTCTATAATTAATCTATTAAGTGTAATTGGTGATAATGCAGATCATGTTTTTGGAAAACACAGATGTATTAGGTAGTGTCATGCCTTAATGCGGAAGTGTGTATTGTAAGTTCCACAAACCATCACAAAATGTATAAAGTTCCAATGAACCCACTAAAATGGGCAATTTGACTGACTATTATTCAGAACAAAAGCAATTCATGCCATGTCTTATCAGTAACAGTGAAATAACTATTTATTGTAACACACTTATAAGACCAATGAAAGCGAAAATTGTGAACATGATGACGCTATTGTTTATGCAGTGATGGATATTCTTCAATGCAGTGGTTGATCAGGTAGACCTGTCTTGTTTTAAGATTCTTTCTTTTCAGCTTTCTTGGTTTCTCTTGTCTTTTATCCCCAAACAGTGAAGAAGAAAGGGCGGGTTTGCAATGGAGGTGGGAATGGTAGTTGAAGATGAATTTTTCTGTCTGCAGGTCTAGAATTTTTAATGCATCCCAGAGTATTTCTACAGATCTTCTCATTGTCCTTCCTCTAAGTACGATAATGCATTGTCTAACTGTCTCAGTACTTTCAGTGTTGGGCTAGTCAAGTTGTAAGAGATTTGCTTTGTGAAAAGTATACTTCTTCCTCCACCTCACTTGTGTTGTCTATCATCTCTATTGCTCTTAACACCTAACATACGTTCTCTTTATTATCATCTTCTCTGCTATGATTTTGTTTTACCATGTTTGGTTGTTCAAATTTCTAAATTTTTGCCTGTATGCTTCAAGAACTGACTCATATACACAGAATAGCCTTTTCTACTGTGCCATAATTCTTCAAAGGCCCATCTGACAGTGGTGCATACATTCCGCATGCTGTACCTATCAATTTGCTTTGTGTGGGCCATGTCTACTTTCCCATTAGCCACTTCATTTGTTTTACTGGTTTGTTAAATGACATAAAAAATGTCTCCACATCCATTTCCTCTAATTTCATATTCTCTGTTTCTCTTGTCTTTTATCCTGTCTGAAATTCAAGTTTTCTTAGCTCCATTTCTTGCTTTTTAATTCCATTTTCTACTTTTTTATTCCAAAGCACTTTCCTTTTCAATTTTACCTCTTTCTCATGTTCAAGCTGCTTTAACTATAATTGAATGCTTCCTCAGGTGACTCACCACTTGGTGTACCGAGTCATGCTGATATTTCAAACAATTCCAGATGTTTTCCCACTATTTCTGCCACCTTAATCTTGGCAGTCATTTCCACGTCAATTTATTTGCCAATTCAGCAATTTTAGCTTTTGTTACTTTCTGTTCTAACTGCACAAATGGTTTTAGCTGCTTCTAATGTCACCGTATTTGATCATGAGAAACCTGTTACCACTCACACTAACTCATAATCTAACATGCAATCTTACAAAATCCTTCAAAACATCCTGTCAATGTGCCTCCTAACACTTGTTATGATGAATGAGAAGAGTATAACAATGATCATGTCTCTGTTCCACAAAGTATCACTAAATGTGTAAATGTAAAGAAGTCCCAAAGAGACCACCAAAGTGACCAATTTACTTGACAGATTGTTTTACACCAGGTTTCATCAGTAACAGTAAAAATATTGTAACAGACACGACTTTAGCAACAGGAGAGAAAGGAAAGGATTTCTAAGCTTCAACTGTGAAACTTAAACTATTCTCTTCAAAACCTACATTTACATGGACATAATCACAATTAATATGGACAGATAAATAGTTTACCATTACATGCTATGGTGGGGAAAATTAACCAAATTCTGAAAATCAGAATTATAAGACACAAAGTAGAACATTATTTTCTCTCAGTCCTTCTGATTTTCACAATGATGTTACAGTGTTGTCTGTAAGGTGATGAGATGGCCTATCATAGTCTTAGAGGTTTAAAGAATAGAAAATGATTTGGATGCGAGCATAAGAGGTGCAGTTAGTAAGTTTGCAGATGACACCAAAATTGGAGGTGTAGTGGACAGCAAAGAAGGTTACCTCAGATTACAACAGGATCTGGACCAGATGGGCCGAGAAGTGGCAGATGGAGTTTAATTCAGATAAATGCGAGGTGCTGCATTTTGGGAAAGCAAATCTTAGCAGGACTTATACACTTAATGGTAAGCTCCTAGGGAGTGTTGCTGAACAAAGAGACCTTGGAGTGCAGGTTCATAGCTCCTTGAAAGTGAAGTCGCAGGTAGATAGGATAGTGAAGAAGGCGTTTGGTATGCTTTCTTTTATTGGTCAGAGTATTGAGTACAAGAGTTGGGAGGTCATGTTGCAGCTGTACAGGACATTGGTTTGGCCACTGTTGGAATATTGCGTGCAATTCTGGTCTCCTTTGTATCGGAAAGATGTTGTGAAACTTGAAAGGGTTCAGAAAAGATTTACAAGGATGTTGCCAGGGTTGGTGGATTTGAGCTATATGGAGAGGCAAAACAGGCTGGGGCTGTTTTCCCTGGAGCGTCAGAGGCTGTGGGGTGACCTTATAGAGGTTTACAAAATTATGAGGGGCATGGATAGGGTAAATAGACAAAGTCTTTTCCATGGGGTCAGGGAGTCCAGAACTAGAGGGCATAGTTTAGGGTAAGAAGGGAAAGATGTAAAAGAGACCTAAGGGGCAACTTTTTCACACAGAGGGTGGTACGTGTATAGAATGATCTGCCAGAGGAAGTGGTGTAGGCTGGTACAATTGCAACATTTAAAAGGCATTTGGATGGGTATATGAATAGGAATAGTTTGGAGGCATATGGGCAGGATGCTGGCAGGTGGGAGTAGATTGGGGTGGGATATCTGGTCGGCATAGACGGGTTTGACCGAAGGGTCTGTTTCATGCTGTATATCTCTATGACTCTAAAAAGGCACTTAAACCTATTGAGTCTGCACAGGGCTAAAACAACGACCTAACTATTCTTATCTCATTATTCAGCGTCTAGCCCAAAGCTTTGTCAGGTGAATATAGGTCTTGTTTTAGAATTTCTTCTTTATTTATCTGCTTTGTTCCAAAGAGAGGAAGAGAGAGAGAGATGCATGCTTCTTGTCTGCAGGCTGTGAAAGTTTTTTCCTCTGTCCTGATATTTGAAGGTCTTTTGAAACATGCTGCAACTCAGTCAATCAAAGAGCTGAAAGTGCCACTCAGTCTTGATTTCTCCTTCTCACCGCTTCAAAAAGCCACATTATATCTCACAGCTCAATTCCAACTTCCATTGAAGTTTATAGTCCCAAAAGAGAAAATGTATCTTGTAAAGTGGCTTAATTTTTTTCTGAGTTTTTGAATGCACCCAGAAACAGTCTAGCAGTAGTTTGATGCTCACAATGTGGTCTCCTCTACATTGGGGAAACTAAGTGTTGACTGGATGACCACTTAGCAGAACACCTATGTTCTGCCTGCAAAAATGACCGAGTTTCCAGTTGCCTGTCCTTTTAATACACCATCCTGTTCCCTGGCCAACATCTCTGTCTCAGGCTTGCTGCAATTTTCTAGCGAAGCTTAGTGTAAGCTGGAAGAACAGCACTTCATTTTCTGCTTGGGGTCGCTGCAGGCCTCCAGACTCAACATCGAGTTCAATAATTTTAGGGCCTGAACTCTCCCATGTCCTAACCCCCAACCCCACACATCAGGTCTTGATATCACATAGTCTGCCATTACACATTATTATTGTTAGCCACTAACAGTCTCCATTAACAGCTATTCAGTCTCCTAGCCAAATCGTTATCCACTCCTTTGTCTAGGCAACAGTGAGGACTGCAGATGCTGGAAATCAGAGTTTAGATCAGAGTGGTGCTGGAAAAGCACAGCAGGTCAGGCAGCATCCAAGGAGCAGGAAAATCGACATTTTGGACAAAAGCCCTTCTGTCAGGAAACGTTGGACAGACAAATTCCTTTGTCTGTCCAACAGCTCTTCTCTCTCTTTGGGCTCTATCCCCATTGATCGTTTATTCCTTACTCCCTTCCATCCCCCACCCTATTTTTTGCATATAAACCTATATCATCTTAGCTACCATCAGTTCCGAGGAAGGGTCACAGGATCCGAAACATTAACTCTGATTTCTGTCCACAGCTGCTGCCACATGTGCTGAGCTTTTCCTTCTCTTGTTGTTTTAGAAGTAGTTGCTGTTTGTTACAGTTTTTCTGAAGTTAATCTCCACAGTGCACCTATTTCCTTTTATCTCCTCCAACTTTGTAATGCGTATATTTGAAAATCACTCCAGCCGCAGCAGGTTCTATTGCAAAAATTGTATTAAAATAAAACACGCTTCAGGATAAATTTTACAGGGTTCTGCAGGTGCACTGTTTATGATGGTAAAATAACATTGTGTCGCAAATTAGGCCTCAGTTACATTTTGTACCATGTTGGATTTATCTTTGCCAACTTTGTTTGCAACATAGCCCAGGAGGATTTTTCACGTGACCTGTTCTAATACCTTGTTCCCTGCTGTCACTTTCTGAATTACCTGGTTAATGAGTGTAAGAATGCTGTCTGGGTGAATTTGGTCAATTAAGTTAATGCCCTTACATTGTGATTAATGATGGTGATATGGACTCAGCCTAATTTACTGATTACCTTAACAGAAGCACCTTAATGGGTGCAATCTTGTTTTAGTAATTTAGATTTTGTTTAATTTTTTTGTAAAATACTTTAAAAAGTTATCTAATTTGAAGCTATTCAAAACCATACATATTCCAGCTTCCAGAACATTTGGTCAAGTTTCATGTCACTCATTTATACTCTCGGTTGGATGCTCTCACTCCCCCTCTTTCTCTCTAATCTCCTCTTCTCCCAGCACTTCTTCATCCATCAAACATGTCGCAGATCCCAGACTGCAATCTAGTTGTTGTTCCGGTAATGCAGGCAGATAGATGGGTGTGATTAAAAGGTACGGAGACTGAGGGGGAATCACATGTGGAATTGTTCACAGCCTCCAGCGGTTACTCTGCTTGGAAAGTATCTTTACTGCATTTCATTACGTGACAGCATTTCTGCCTTGGATGCAATCAATCTGAGTCTGTAAAAGGCAATATACAAATTTAAGAACTGTTTTCTGAATTAATGTTCTTTTGCTGCAAAATACTAACAGTGAACATCTGTATAATGTACTGTTGGGTTCATTCAGATTATTATTTTATTCCCGAGTGATCAGCAATCCTAGGTAGATTTCTTTGGTTGATTCTGCATTCACAGGATCCAGTTAGCTCAAATGAAATGCATGTGCCATAACTTGGCTATTGGCAGGCCTGCTCAACTATTTTGAGTCTAGATCAAATTTGCTTGGTTTTTACATTTTCTTAACACTTTTTTTGTTGTTTTACTCTGCAGTCTGGTATTTTTCTCTCTTATCAATGCAGAATATTAATATTCATAATTAACAACCACCATAATATAAATAACACTGTTCAAAATACTGAGAATGAAATTTCCTTTAAGATTTCCAACAGTACACATGAATTGCACAATCAACAGCACGCAGAAGATTAGTTTCAAGAGGGTAAGAACTCCAGTCCATATGTTGTTAACTTTGGACCTGCCAACATCAGGCATCAGCTAACCATGGTGCCAAGCTTTGATAAGAGGACAGTATTCCTTTGAATGTAAATAATTCCATAGCTCTTCATTATTAATCTTTAGCCTTCATGAACAAACAGTGTTTGAACACAATTGATCACAAACGGGCATCAGGAAATAAGTTGATAGCTTGCTTACAGGAAGAGGGCATGCAGCACACCAGAGTGTATCCAATATCTGATGGAGGCAGAAAGTAGCAGAAATGGGCTAACATATCTATCTATGGTTGCTTCAAAGTAAAATGATGCCTGACAGCCCAGAAACATCTCAGAACAAAAGCCTCTTTGTTCCTTTACCAGTGCAACTATTTAACAAAAGATTGAATTATTTATGGAAGTATATTAGCTGAAAGCAGACATCACCAACCACACCAATATTTTTGCATATTCCAGTTGCATTGCGAAGGTAGTTGTGGGTCCTCTTCCTGAATTAATGCCATCTGAGTTATAATGAATCTTCCATAATTATATCCTGAATTTCTAGCGGTTTGACACAATTGAGCAGACTGTCAAGCCATGTTAGGGAGTGGGAGGCAAGTCACATTTAAATCAAATTGATTCAATAAAGAACACTGGTGAACCAGTTTGGATTTGGCAACAATACGGCAACTTTATGGTCACCTGTAGGGGCACCAGCTTTTGAATTAAAGTTTTCAAATACCATGATGTGATTTTAACTTGTCAATATTTTAATGATTAGTGAGGCCTTTACATTACTAGCCCAGTAAAATATTTGCAAATATGTTGGGCACATCTTAGCTACCATGAAAGTATATAATCAACAGCTACGTGCCAAATTGATTTTTTTTATCATTTGCAATCAAGTAGAAATACCCTATAAGCCTGTTGATTCCATCACTGTTCTCCCTGTAAGCAGTTTTGACTTGTACTTTTCCAAAAGCCTCTTCAGTGAGCTTGTCTCACCTTATCTTCCCCTTCAATTACAGGCTGAATTCTTTTAGAACGACTCTATTTGCTGAGCGTCCTCTCTATCTCTCTCTCTCGCTCTCTCTCTCGCTCTCTCTCTCTCTCGCTCTCGCTCTCTCTCTCTCTCTCTCCATCTCTCTCTCTCGCTCTCACTCCTCTTTCGCCCTCTCTCTTGCTCTCTGTCTCCCAACCCCTCTGCCCCTGGTCAGGTAAGTAGAAGCAGTTGAAGTTGCACGGTTGAGCATTCCATGATTCTTTCCATGCCAATCAATTCCAATTAACAGAAGGCAATCTAATCACATAAATTATAGTGGCTAGCCTCCTGCAACAACAATGCAGGAAAATTGTATCATGGGACAGCTCTGTAAAATATTTTACGGTGCTATAATTTAGCCCGATGTACTTAAACACTTTAAGACAATAGTGAATCAAACCAAGCGTTATTTTGTGGTAATTAGATTCCAGTTTTTGTTTTCATTCCTTCAGTAAAGCTATATAAAAATGAAAGGTGTGAAATACCCTATTTATTGATGTTTGACATGGGTTCCAGTGCTAATGAAAGGAGATGGTCTGAAAATGATTCCATTGAATCCAAATGTATTCCAATAAAACATAGATATTAACAAGTGAGTTCTGTATTTATTATTTTCTACCTTTCAAAACTGGCACAGTAAAAGTCTATGTTCTGCATTCATAACTCACATCCAGACAATGGTTAAACACTAATAATTCAAGGTTTTCATTTATTGATATGTCTGAAATGACAATATGATTTATTGGTACTGCATAAACAAAGGGGCAGGTTTATCATAGTAACATTGAATTCATTTTTGTACAGTGGTAAATATTGCAAGATGCTGGAGAACAACGGCTATATTCTACAAACAGGACCATTGATCTTCTATTGCTGCATTCAAATTCATATTGCCTTATTTTAATTATGTATTAAGTCTTTAAAAAGTACCACTTTTAAGTATCAGTTTTTCTTTAATTTACTCTGAAATTCACATAGGAGATTCAGAAGTGGGATTTGGGCTTTTTAAATATTTCACTCCACTAATCTGACATGTTAGTTTTTTTCATGTTAATAATTCTTCGATATATCTGCTGTTCCTTTCAAAAAAGTTCAAAGCAGAATTGTGTCAAATTCGCAACTATATACATTTAATTAAATATAAGTGCAGAAAGTCTGCTAATTGTAAATTCATTGTGTTTAATCATACATAGTTGGTAGACATTATTTGGGTATTCATTTGAGCCCCTTTAATGGGTTCTTGTGGTGTAGTGTCAAAAGTGTGGTGCTGGAAAAACACAGCCGATCAGGCAACATCGGAGGATCAGGAGAGTCGACATTTTGAACATAAGCTCTTCATCAGGAAGTGGGGGGGTTGGCGGGGAGGTGCGGTTGTGCGCCAAGGGAGAGATTAATGGGAGGGGGTGGGGCTGGGGCAGAGGTAGCTGACAATGCAATAGATAGATGAAGGTGGGGGGTGTTAGGGATAGGTCGGACTGGAGGGTGGAGCAGATAGGTGGGAACGAAGATGGACAGGTAGGACAGTTCATGAGTGTGATGCCGAGTTGGAAGATTGGATCTGGGATAAGGAAACTGGTGATATCACAGAAGATGAGGCGTTCTTCCTCCAGATATTGGGTGGTTAGAATTTGGCAATGGATGAGGCTCAGGACTAGCATGTCCTTAGTGGAAGGGGAATTAAAGTGTTTAGCCACAGGCCAGTGGGGTTGATTGGTGTGTGTGTGTCCTGGAGATGTTCTCTGCAACGTTCCGCAGGTTGGCATCCAGTCTGCCCAATGTTGAGGAGACCACATCGAGGACAATGGACACAGTGTTTGGCGGTGCAGGAAAACCTCTGCCAGATTAGATTAGATTAGATTAGATTACTTACAGTGTGGAAACAGGCCCTTCGACCCAACAAGTCCACACCGACCCTCCGAAGCGCAACCCACCCAGACCCATTTCCCTACACTTACCCCTTCACCTAACACTATGAGCAATTTAGCATGGTCAATTCACCTAACCTGCACATTTTCTTTTTGATTGTGGCAGGAAATGTAGAAGGATCCTTTGGGACCTTGGATGGAGATGATGGGGAAGGTTTGGGTGCAGGTTTTGCACCTCCTGTGGTGGCAAGGGAAGGTGCCGGGAGTGGAGGGTGGGTTGTTGGGGGGTGGAGGTGGACCTAACGAAGGAATTGTGAAGGGAATGGTCTCTGCAGAATGCAGATAGGACTGTGGGTGGAAATATTATCTCTGGTGGCGGAAATGGTGGAGGGTGAAGCATTGTATCTGGAGGTTGGTGGGGTGGAAGGTGAGGACCAGGGAGTATCTATCCTTGTTGCGATTGGAGGTTTTCCTGCACCTCCAGATCCTTTCACATTCCTGCACCTCCAAATACCTCATCTACTGTGTCCGTTGCTCTCGATGTGGTCTCGTCTACATTGGGGAGACAGGACGCCAACTTGCAGAACGTTTCAGAGAACATCTCTGGGACACACGCACCAATCAACCCTACCACCCTGTGGCTGAACACTTCAGCTGCCCCTCCCATTCCGCCAAGGGCAAGCAAATTCTCAGCCTCCTCCACTGCCAAATTCTAGCCACCTGATGCCTGGAGGAGAAACACCTCATCTTCCTCCTTGGGACCCTCCAACCACATGGGGTCAACGTCGATTTCACCAGTTTCCTGATCTCCCCCCCCCCCCATGTTATCCCTGATCCAAACCTCCAACTCGGCACATCTCTCTTGAACTGCCCTATCTATCCATCTTCCTTCCCACCTATCTGCTCCACCCTCCACTCCGTCCCATCCCCATCACCCTCCCACCTTCATCTCCCTATCACATTCCCAGCTACCTCCCTATTGCATTCTCAGCTACCTTCCTCCCAGCCCCACCCCCTCTCATTTATCTCTCAGCCCCTTGGTGCCCCCCGCACCATTCCTGATGAAGAACTTACATTCGAAACGTCATCTGTGCTGCTCCTCAGGTGCTGCCTGACCTGCTGTGCTTTTCCAGCATCACACTTCAACTCTGATCTCCAGTATCTGCAGTCTTCACTTTCTCCTTCTTGAAGTGTAGTGTTTGTGGCCCTGCCTCTGAGCTAAGAGACTCAGGTGCGAGTCCCACCTGCTCTAGTGACATGTAATAGCATCTCTGAACAAGTTGCTTAGAATATAGTGTCCCTACCTCTGAGCCAGGAGATCTGGTTTCAAGGCTTGGGAGGTGCTTTGTAAGGAGCCTTGGTGAATTTCTGCAGTGCATCTTGTAGATGGTACACAACGCTGCTACTGAGCATCCGTGATTGAGGGTGTGGATGTATTGCCAGTCTAGGTGATGTCAAGATTCTTGAGCATTGTTGGAACTGCACTCATAAAGTCATCAGCATGGAAACAGACCCTACAACCCAACTCGCCCATGTCAACCTGTTTTCTTCAGCTGAACTTCTCTCATTTCCCTGCATTTTGTCCATATTCCCCTCAACGTTTCCTATCATGTACCTTCCAAACATCTTTTAAATGTTTTAAAAGCACTTTCTCTGCTAGTTTGTTCCATATACGCACTGCACTCTGTGTGGAAAAAGTTGCCCTTCAGGCTCCTTTATCTGTTTTCTCTAAGCTGGACATTGCAACAGTGCACAGTACTTCAAACATAGTCTCATCCAGTCAAAAAACCAATACTCATTTTAAATTTGGATGTTTCTGTCAATTAAAACCAACTGACTCTGAAATATACCTTTGTGCAATATAACTTGAATTTTTCTCATTGACTCTGGGATCCATGCTTCCACAGGAAAATCAAAAAACCAAGGCAAGTCAGTTCAAAGATAGTTTAAAAGATCTGTGCTGTAAGATTGTATGAAGTAGAAACAGAAAGTTGGGCATTTGCCACATCAAGACTTCTGTATTTTTCAGTAAGATTATAGCTGTTCTGATTGTGGCATTAATTCAATTTTCCTACCTAACCCCTTAACTGTTCACTGCATGTTGATCAAAAATCTGTCTGACTGAAATACCTCCTCATGTCCATCTTAAATGGGACACCCCTTAGTTTAAGCTTTGCACTTTAGTTCCAGATTCCTCCATGAAGGAAAGCCTTCTCTCTTTATTTATCCTTTATCCAGTGAAAGCCCTTTCAGGTTTGCGCATTGTACATTTTTCTTTGTCCACAGTCTTTGAGCCCTACATTTCCATGATCTTTAGAAGGAATACAGGGAGTCTTTGTTTAAAGTTTGCCACTTAACGCTATTTTGTTCAAAAGACATGTCTTCTTGGCAATCTTTTGTTTTGTGACACTGTTTATGTTTTAGCATCATTTGCATGTGTTGTCAACTTGTATCGTCATCATAATCATCATTACAAATCAACATCCAATACTGCATCCCAGGTACTCACTCCCTTTTGTTCTCTTTAAGGGTAAAGTGTCAAGCCTCTCTACTACCCTTGCTCCCTTCCTCATCTCTGCCGCACATTGTTCTCCCCTGGGTGGTGTTCTGCGTTAGTCTGCCCTATGCTTTTTCCTTGCCATCACACCCAGAGTTAATGCCTTACTGGGTTTCTTGCCCCAGCCCTGCATCTTGACCCTTGTTCATACCTTTAGGCTCTAGCTGCAGTCTTTCGTTCACTGCTGCCTCCAATCCTAGGCAACATTCCCGCTAAACTGTGCATAAGTCAAGGTTTTGAGCTTAATGTTGAAAGGTGGGACTAATGTAGATTTTCTGCAGTTTTGATAGTACAGACTTGTTAGGTCAAAGGCCTCTTTTCGATTGTTTGATTCTATGATGAGAAAGGATAACTAGAGGGAACGCTGCACTTGGGTCCTCACTTCCCTCTTGAATTGAACTGGGTCCTGGGCACTATCTCGTGGCAGCACCTTTGCTGTGCAGATAGTCCTGATGTGGAGGTGCGCGTTGGACTGAGGTGAGCAAAGTTAAAAATCACACAACACCAGGTTATAGTCCAAGAGGTTTATTTGGAAGTACAAGCTTTCGGAGCACTGCTCCTTTGTCAGGTAGCTAGTCCCGGGCATTGAGCTGTACCAATCCACTTCTGCCACTAGAGGGAATCAGGTCAGTTTAATAGTACTGTACATTAAAGGTAGCTAGCTTTTTTTAAAATTTTGTGCTGTACTTTATAGTCACTGACAATTTTTTTTTTGCAGATCTTTTCTGGTAAGGATGTCATATTACACATGTACAAACCAGTATTTCAAATTTTGCACTCTTGTTTTCTGGGTGAGAAATGGCTCAAGTAACTTAATTGTGGGTTTAATATCGATTCCTATGGGTATCCATGCTTCACTTGAAGTAATTTTGTTTAAAGTCACGATTTTCAGGTATGTGGCCACAACGTTTTGATTGTGAATCAATGCACTGCTTCAAAGGAGGTAAGATGCTTAATTGCTTTGCACAGAAATTGAGAATGCACAACAGTGATTCCCAATGTCATTTCATTTTTTAAGTTGGAACACAAAATCTGTGGAGAGAAAACAGAATTAATGTTTTGCATCTCTAGTGATCCTTCTTCAGAATTGAAGTTCATGATAGGTGTGTTTCTCAGTAATTGTTGGTTGCCTGGTGAATGTACATATATATATAGTTCAGTGTTGATAGGCATGCAACGATTTTGCCACTCACCAACGTTATCACTCCATTTCAATGGACCAGCATCATAATTATGGGAAGTGTTCAATGCAAATAGCTTTTCCTCCATTCTACCACTTGGCACTCATTCACGAGTACCGTCAGAAACTAACATAACTCAATCGAAAAATCTTATCTTGTGTTATATTAAATACTTACATTTGTTTAAATATAGCTGTATGGTGATGTCACATTTTGAAGAGCAAAAAGTAAGTGAAGATGAAGAACCCCCAACTGAACAAGACCGGAGGAAGAAATTGGTAAGTAGATATTTTGTAATCTGTTTTCAAGAGTTTGTGGTGTTGAAGGGTTTTAGGCAAAAAATGAAAGTTTAACAGAAATAAAATCTAAGCACTTCACCAAGATGCTGAAAATATTAAATATTTTTTAGGAATTTCTTTCTGACCAATTTAATTGCCCTTCATATACTTCACGTGAAGGGACAACTCATGTGACACCCCATGTGACCTCGTGTTATTGTCCGAGTATGATGGCCAATTGGCCTTTAGTCATATATAAGCTGAGACAGTGAGTATCCATGATGCGAGCAGGTACTTTACACGTGTGATATTTCTGCTTCTAGGATTCCACGTGTCCTAGCTCTGGTTAGTTGACTGAGCACAGAGTGTAGATTGGACCTTCATGGCCTTGCAGCTCATTGCCTAATTATATAACCGTACTGAGCCATCAATAGAGTTTTGATGGTGCAAAATTCTAAGAACAAGCCTTTAAATACCCGATTTAAATATTAGTAAATATACTATATATTTACTCATAGTTTCTGCGGTTGAGTATGAGAGTGCTGTTTTTTTATTTTCATTCCTCATATTTGCTCCATTTTCATCCCTGGCTTAATTGTATAGTGCTCCAACAAACCTGAATTTCCTCTCTAGGTATATTTACACATTCTATCAATTTGTGCTGTAATCTGAATCATTCAAAAGCACTGTAATTTAATAGTGTAGAAGTCCGTAATGCATAGTGATCAATATGATATATGTCTCTTACTAATTCTTAGAAACATTCTGATGGACTTCCAGGTGCTCAAATTAATATAAAGGAAAGAGGTTATTTGTTTTGGCATTCAGTCATAGATTGATGCACAGCATAAGCAATGTTAAGAATATACTAAATATGATCAGTGGGCCACACAGCCCTTCAAGCCTGCTCTGCTGTTTAAGCCGATACTGGTTGTTCATTGGCTTTAACTCCAATGTCTGTCTTCTCCTCATATCCCTTGATTCATTGAAGCTGAAAATCTGGTTCTCTCAGCTATAAATATATCCGCCAATAGGTCATCTTACATCCATTGAAGAAAGAATTCCAAATATTTCAAATTCAGCAAAATATATTTAATGCTATATAGCAGTAACGCTATGTTGCTGGCATAGTTTTGGATCTAAATTTCCAGAAGACAGGGAAGGGGAATTGAGAACACAACCAGATCAGTCTTACTCTGTTTGAATAGCCATAAATCTTCAAGAACCAAATGCTCAAGTCCTGCTAAATGTGATATTCCTATGCTGTGTGTTCCAACATAATGAACATTTCCCTCCATAGCACGAGACCAAATAAATCCTGTAGTTTCCTATACTTAGAGGATAGCAGCAGACTCCACCTCATGAACGGCAGCTCATAGTGTGTAGTGAGCTACATACAGCAAAAGGGAAGAAACAGGATTATGAGGAGCATTAGTTTGATCCTAGAAGCATTTATTTTTTTCACTCTTTACACTCTCTACACATTATTTGCACTCAGTTCAAAACAGCAATCTGAACATTTTTGACAAAATTGTATTGCTGGATATAATTAATGGAGGACTATGACAAAACACAGGAAGACTTAAGCAAGTTGTGCATAGTAAGGAAAGAGAGATCACATCCAGAAAATTGGATCCCATTGTGATTCAGAGTGACCACATCCACAGCACGTGTTGGTTGCTTGATGAATTCGGGATCAAAGTGGATGAGTTGGAATCTGAACTTCGAACACATCAAGGGGAAGAGTCACCTGGAATCTATGTTTCAGAAAGCAGTCTCACCCCTTAAATTAGCTCCATCAAATTCAGTGCTCAGGGACAGGAGGGTATGACTACAGGAGGCAGGTAGAGGGATCCAGGAGGTAATGTTGAAGGAACCTCGGCCCTTCAGTTTGTCTTACAGGTTTGAGATTCTTGCTCTCTGTGTGGATGAGATTGGGGACTATTGGGATGATGAACAAACTACCATAGCACTGTGGTACAGGAGGAGGAGATAAAAGAGAAATATAATTATCATCAAGGAACGGTATAGTTTGGGGAATAGACATTATTCTTTGTACCCTGGGTTAAGAGTCCTGAAGGTTGTGTTGCCTGCCTGGTGCTCGAGTTCAGGATATCTCATTTAGGCTGCAAAGGAACTTGGAGTAGGTGGAGAAAAATCCACCTATCATGGTGCATGTTGGTACCATTGATATAGGTAGAAAGAGGAAAAGGGCTGTGCTGAGGGAACATGAACTAATTGGAGCTAAATTACAAAGCAGAACCAGAAAGATAATCTCGGGATTGCTACCTGAGAAATGGCACAATGGTCAACAATATAAAACAGGTAAGCATGTGGCTCAAAGATTGCTGTAGGAGAAATGGATTTGAATTCATGGCATTTTGGCACCTGTGCTGGGGAAGGAGACTGCTGTTCTAATGGGACGTGCTCCACCTGAATCATGTTCGGACCAGACTCCTGATGAATTGCAGGATTAGGACTGTGTGGGGGTTTTAGTTGCATGGAAAGTTTTGGAAAAAGATAAAGTGGGGGCTTCGGGCTCAGCAGAGATTAATGTTTCCATAACAAGTAATCGAGAGTATGGAAAGGGTCAGAAATCTAATTTCAGGCACAGCAGATAACGGACCACCATGAAAAGATGGGTAGTCAACATAGGGCTGAGAGTGTTGTACTTAAATATGGAACAAGGTAAATGAACTTGTAGGGCAGATTCAAATTGGCAAGTATGATGTTGTGGGCATCACAGAGACATAACTGCAAGGGGGCCAGGGCTGGCAACTAAATATCCAAGGATACATTTCCGATCAATAGGACAGGCAGAAGGGCAGAGGGGGCAGGGTTGCCTTGTTTGTAAGAAATGATGTTAAATTGATAGCAAGAAGTGATATTGAAACTGAAGGCATAGAATCTATATGGGTAGAGTTGAGGGACCGCAAAGAGAAGGAAGGCCCTGATGGAGTTGTGTACAGGCCTCTTACAGTAGTCAGGATGTGAGGAAAATAAATCAAGAGATAGAAAAGGCCTATAGTAAGGACACTATTACAATATGGGAGATTGCAATATTCAGGTGACTTGAAAAAAGCAGGTTGGTAAGTGGATCTCAAAGAAAGGAATTTGTGGAATGTCTATGGGATGATTTTATGGAGCAGCTTGTGGTAGAGCCCACAGGGGAACAGGCACTTCTTGCTTTGGTGATGTGTAATGAGGCAGACTTGATTAGGAAACTGAAGGTGAAGGATCCCCTAGGGACCAGTGACCGTAATATGATAAAATTCACCTGGGAGAAACTTGAAGCAGATGTAACAGTATTACAATTGAGTAAAGACAGCTGCAAAAACATGAGGGAGGAGCTGGCCAGAGTTGATTTGGGTGTGTGTGGGGGTGGCATGGTTGCTCAGTGGTTAGCTCTGCTGCCTCTCAGGACCAGGGATCCGTGTTTCATTCCACCCACGAGCAACTGTCTGTGTGGAGTTTCCTCCGGGTGCTCCAGTTTCTTCTCTCAATCCAAAGAAGTACATTTTAGGTGGATTCGCCATGCTAAATTGTCCTTGTATTCAGGGATGTGCAGGCTAGATGGTTTAGCCATGGAAAATACAGGATTAGAGTGTTAAAGTCGGGGGTTCGATCTGGGTGGGATGCTCTTTAGAGGGTCAGTATGGATTTGATGGTCTGAATGGCCTGCTTCCACACTGTAGGGATTCTATATGAAGGGAACCCTAGCAGGGAAAACGGTGAAGCAGCAATGGCAAGAGTTTCTGGGAGTAATTTGGCAGGCACAGCAGAGATTCATCCCAAAGAAGAAGAAATATACTAAAGGGGAGCACAAGACAACAATGGCTGGCATTAAAGCAAAAGAAAACGCATAAACTGTGATGAAGATTAGTGGGAAGGCAGAGGATTGGGAAGCCTTTAAACAACCAGCAGAGAATAACTAAAAAATCAATAAGGGGAATGTGGATGAAATATGAGAGTAAGCGAGCTCGCAATATAAAAGAGGATTGCAAGAGTTATTTAGAGACATGAAAGGCAAGTGGGAGGCAAGAGTTGGCATTAGACTGCTAAAACATGAGGCTGGAGAGGTAGTAATGGGGTACAAAGAAATGACTGAGGAACACTGAATAAGTGATTTGTATCAGTCTTCTGATGATACCAATGGCAAACCAGAACTTCAAGAGAGTCAGGGAGGAGAAGGTGCTGAGGAGTCTGAAGGTGGATAAATCACCCAAACTAGATGGACTACACTCCAGAGTTCTGAAGGAGATTGTAGAAGTATTGGAATCACTGGAGTCAGGGACTGCCATCCAGGACTGGAAAATGTCTAATGTAACACTTGTTTAAGAAGAGAAGGAGGCAGAAGACAGGGAACTGTAGGCTCGTCAGCCTGACCTCAGTAAGATTTTAGAGTCCATTATTAAGGATGAGATTGAATTTGTTTATGTATCATGGCAGCTCATCTGCACTATTAGTTTCACAGTCAAATATTACATTTTAAATTGTTTTGGCACACCGTGTGCATCTTTAAGTGCACGCCAACCTCCAGTCTCTCTTAAAGGTACAGTATACTTCTACACCTTCATAACACTGACTCAGACCTATTTTACCATGCACTTCCAAATAGTGCAAGATAAAATAGGTCTGAGTCAGTGTTATGAAGGTGTAGAAGTGTGCTGTACCTTTAAGAGAGACTGGAGGTTGGCATGCACTTAAAGAGGCACACAGTGTGCTGAAAGAATTTAAAATTAACATTTGACTGTGAAAGTAATCGTGCAGATGAGTTGCCATGATACAAAAACAAATTCGAAATCAATCAATCAGTTTAAATTATACCCAAGATACCAAAATGCTATCAAATTTGAATTTACTATTTTGGTAATGTTAAAACCAATGAAACAATCTGAAATTTTGGGGTATAAAATCAGACATTATGAACAGTTGGGGGATAACTGCCAGCAGAACCACTCTCTGAAAGGTACCTGTCTATAAGAAGTTTGCACAGCAGCACATTGAAAAGATGACAAAGGAGAATCTGCAGAGGAAGATACAAAGAGAAGATTTGACAGCTGACTGGCTTTGAAAGTCGAGTTTTTTTTTTGTAAATTTTTATCAGGATTTTTATCAGGCTAGTATTGCAGAGTGGGAGGTAAAAGATAGGTTTAAGAGAAAGAAGTTGTAAACAGTTGTTGGTTTTAATATTCTCTGTTGGACGTAAAGAATATAGCTGTTAATTTGTGCTTTAAATAGTGACTCCTGGGATAGTTCTTTGCCCCTCGAATTTTAACAGATTACAGCGTGAGGTGAATCTTTTCTGTGTGGCTGGTATAAATTAGCAGAGGAGTTTACCCTGTGTTGTAACAGTCAGCATGGCTTCATCAAGAGGAGGTGATGCCTGACAAATCTGATAGAATTTTTTGAGGAGATAATGAGCAAGTTAGACAAAGGAGAGCCAGTAACTGTTATTTATTTAGATTTCCATAAGGCCTTTAGCAAGGTGCTACAAGGGAGAGGCTGCTTTATAAGATAAGAGCCAAGGGTGTTGGGGACATGGTACTGGCATGGATAGAGGATTCGCTGACTGGCAGAATTCATGCTGCTGAAGCTGTATAAGGCTCTATTCAGACCGCATTTTAGATTTGGATTTATTTGAAATATTGTGAGCAATTTTGGGCCTGTATCTAAGAAAGGATGTGCTGGTTTTGGAGGAGGTTCAGTGGAGGTTTACAAGAATGATCCTGGGGATGAAGAGCATTCAAATAAGGAGCAATTGAAGTTGTACTCTATAGAATTTAGAAAGACAAGGGTATCTAATTAAAACTTAGAATACTGAGAAATTCTGAATAGGCTGAACCTGGAGAAGATGTTTCCACTGGTAGGAGACTAGGACTTACGGGCACAGCCACAGAGTGAGCGATGACCCCTTAGAACTGAAATGAGGAGGAACTTCTTCAGCCAGAAGGTGGTTAATCTATGGAACACAGAGGGCTATGGAGGCCAAGTCATTGAGTGTATTTAAGAAGAGATAGCTAGGTTCTTGATAAGTAAGGGGATCAAGGGTTACAGGAAGAAGGCAGGAGAATAGCATTGAGAGACGTGTCACTTTTGATCGACTGATGGAGCACACTCGATGGGCCAAATGGTCTAATTCTGCTCCTTTATGTTATGTCCTTACAGACTTAATAGTCTTGCAAAATTAATGTATAACAGGAACAGAATGTCAACATAGTTAACTGTTTTTGGTAGCAAGAATCAGGAGACTACATGCCTCCTGGAAGATATGTCTAAATGAGAGAAAAGTAACAGGGATTTGAGAGTATATAATTCACAAAGTAACCATGCAGGTTACAGACCATGATAAAAGCAGTGAAAGCACTGAAGTCAATTTCTTTTGATTCAGAATGGAAAAGCAAATACAATTTGCTGAACTTGCACATTTTCGAGGCGATGTGATTGACCTGGTGCGGGTGCAAAGAAGACTTATGAGGTTGTTGTTTGGGCTGAAGGGTTTTAGTTAAGAAAAGTGATTGGACAGACTGGGGTTGATTCCCTTAAAGTAGAGGAGACTGAGGAGGAAATCATTAAGATATATAACATGAAAGGCATAGAAAGGAAGAAACTTCTCCTTTCAATGAAGGGATTAATGACGGGGACATAGTTTTAAGGGAAGAACAGGAGGTTTGGAAGGGAGTTGAGGGTGTTTTTGCACTCAGAGGATAGTGGGAATCTTGAACTCACTTCCTGTAAGGGTGGTAGTAGCAGGATACCTAATAGCATTTAAGAAGCATTTGGATGTGTACTTGTGCTGCCACAGCATACAAGGCTATGAGCCAAATACTGGAAATTGGGATCCAAATTGTTAGGTTCTTGTTTTTGACCAGCGTGGACTTTTCTGTGCTGTACGCCTCTGTGGCTCTATTGTACATTGGTTAGACCACACTTACTGCACTGTACAGACTTCTGGTCTGTACAAATATAAAAGGAGTCAATGAAGAAAGTGCAAAAGAGATAGTTGAGTTATCCCAGGCATATGTGGTTAAATCTGTCAGGAAACTCTTTTCTTTAGAAAAGATGAGGGTTTACCTGGTAAGAGACCTTCAGGATCATGAAGTATAAAATAAAACCAGGAACTGTGAATGCTGGTGATCTGAAACTAAAACAGAATAAGAGAGTGCTTAAATCAAGAAACTTGCTGCAGAATATGGTAGAGGGAAAGAAATAGAAGAATTTGTTACTGTCAAATGAAGATGGTTGTGAAGAAGCTTGTGGAGAATTTTAAGATCTATTGGACTGAATTATTCATGAAAAATAGAAAAATGTAAGAGTGGCCTTAAGATAAACTCACCATCGAAGGAGTAGAACAATTTGGGAAGCACTTCACAATGAGGTCGATAAAATATTGTGCTTCACTTCCAGGAATTATCACTTTTTTTCGAATTATTCAACCTCTGTATAGAAATCAAGATAACTATACCACTCCTAATTCCTAAGGCTATTTGGATCTTGGAGCCTGCACTTCAAATGAAACAGATGTGTTTTTACTATCAGCAATGGTCAGCATGAGCTTTAAAATTCCAGATTTTTGTTACCAATTTCAAATTTCAGCATCTGACATGGTGGGATTTGAACCCAGAATATTAGCACATTGCGCCACATCACTGTATTCTCCTGTGCTCTTAGGAGGTCCTCACAACAACCTTGAAGGATAGGGAAACGTCATATCTACATAATAAATGAAATCTCGAAAACAAACAGAAGTTATTTTTATGGATTTTGCAAGGTTAATTAGTGTTCTGCAGGATGCTTTGGTCCCTTTTCGGGTATATCTCTAATGTAGTATGCACATGCATTACTGTTCCTTACTGAAATTTCATTTGCAGTGTAATAGAGAGGCCTGTATCCCGCCATCAAGTCACCCTTTGTTTACATATGGAGAGTCCTTGACACTGATCCAGCTCCCTCAGAGCCAGCTGTCTGTGTCAGAATGTTTGACATTCCTGTTTTTATCTGTCAGCCAGGGCTCCCTAAATGGACCAGATTGATAGCCCCATTCAGGGAACTCATTCTGAGGTCCACCTTGCAGACCTTGTTGCAATCACTACAGGCAGCAGTAATTACAGTACTTTGGAAAGACAGGGCTTCGTAATGAGACACACATTAAATGTCTTAATGGCAGGATCTGGGGAAGGGCAGTGAAAGTAAGATGCCATTTCCTGGAATTGAATTGTGTCCAACCAGAGCCGACAATACTTTTTAAGACATCAAATTGCTCAAGACAGCTGTTAAAAATGACTGATAGTTTTTCAGAGGTGTGTAACAGACTGGAGATGGGACAGCTGAAAAAACCAAAAGTTTTTGGTGGCCTTTGTGCAGTGATAGTGTCCTTGTCTCCGGACCAGGAGTCCCCTGTTCAAGAAGTGTGTAGTAACATCACAGAACAGGTTGAGTAGAAAGTAACTCCGTGATATTTCTGCCACTTACTTAAAAATAACAAGGTTTCATATGTCAGAAATCTCCAAATCCTGTATTCCACTTTGATTTACTATAGATTGCACAATGATAAAACCAGTGTTCATTCAGTTCAGTTTTCACTATTCACGATATGTTGCCACAGTGTAATGGGAGCATTCTGTCATTTCTTTCATAGTCCATAGACCTTGGGTCACCATAAAGTCCCCATTAATCCTATTTATGGAACAAGCTTCAAGCTTTCAGGAAGGCATTTCAATGCTACCTCAATTTCCTTTTGCAATTATGCATATTGTGTGCTGCTCTTGTAGTGCAACAGGGATCAGTGTAGCTGTGATGTATGTGGCAAAACTATTGGTCTGGTGAAAGATAAGTTACTGTAATTACTGGAGGTGGTATTCATTGTCACTGATTCAGGGCTACATTGAAACATTACTTCAGTAATTGCTCTGAGCTTTTAAATGTGTCTGTATGCTGCTAACTGAATTTACAATTAAAAGAAGAATATCTGTGTTTCATGGTGAATTTTCATAGTTGAGCTTTCAGAAGAATATAGTTAACACAAAATGGTAGCTGATTGTTTTGTAACATTCATTATGAATGAGTAACTCAGAGTAGTCTGGTTGGCAATCCAGCCCAAAAACTCATGTTGTTAAAAGAATGTGTTAGCATGTGGCAGATGATATTTAAAACAATTTATAATTAAATATTGTTCTCTCAAGTAAACAATGGGTTCACCTTAAGAATTAGACACTTGAGCTATAGTTTGTACACCTCATCCATCTTTCCAAATGATTTTACCAAACTAATCAAATATTTCTAAAGATTAGTTGTGTGCTCGAGTTGTCTGTTCTCAATATACCACTTGGAAGGTCAGCCAGATTGCTCGGACAAGATCATCCTAACTCCCCACAGCAATGTGGAATGGCACATAGTGGGGAAGAAGCCAATGGGATTTGCAGGAGAAGAGCTGAGAATGGAACATTTGTAGCAGATTCTGTTCTATGGCTTATGCCATGGCATCATAAATTTAGAAGGTGTTATCGCAGCAATCAAGATATTGGAGCCAAAAAATCAACAGTCACTCCTTGGAGATATGAAGTGGTGGTGGTGTTTGCAAGAAGGACGGGACATATCTTTTCCTGTCCCAGTTTATATATGGGAGGAAGAGAAATGACATAAACTGGGATAATGATTTTGAGGAAATTATCACGATACCATGACACTTAGTGAAAATCTTGAACTGTCCCAGCAAAATCAGTATATCTGGTAGCTTTCATCCCAGGTTATTAAAAGGAAGTTGGAGTGGAGGTAATGGCACAGTCTTCTCATCTTTCCTTCATCCAGCAAAGTGCCAGTAGATTTGAGTGTGAAAAAAATGACTGCCTTTTCAAGAGGCATTTGACTAACATAAGTCACTTTTTTGGTGAAGTAACAAGAAGTTTTTATTTAGCAAATATCAACTATTTCTTTTAGGAAGTGATACATTTTTGTCAATGATAGAAATCTACGTGTGGATATTTGGAAATGCTTTGAACAATCTGACACATTATACCTGTCAATAATTCAACAGTGTGGAATTAAAGGCAGGATAACAAACTGAAATAAAAATTCGTTAACTGCAGAAAATAGATTAGGAGATAATTTGCTATTCAAAAATAATAATTGTGTTGCACAGATTTTGGTCCTAAAAGCCACTTCTGTTCACGATGTTTATCAATAATTCAGGTAGTGTTTGAGAGGGTTTTAAAATTTGCAAATTATGCCAAAATAGGAGGGGTAGTGAATTATACAGAAAATTGAAAAAAGCTGCAAAGGGATTTTGGTAAAATGGGGCAGATGGAGCAATGTGTGAGGTGATATATTTTGGTGGAATACAAAGCAGTAATTATACTGTGAATAGACTTTGGCTTTATGCTATAGAAGAACAGATGGATTGGGTGTGACAGGTTCACAGGACGTTAAAGACTACACTTCAGGTTGAAATGCTAAGAAAAAGAAAACTCACATTTTCTCAGCTTTACTACATTTCAAAGTCAAGAGTTGATGTCACATTTGTGAGGTTTTTTTTAAACTTCCATTAAGAATATTACATTTGGTACTGAGTTTTCATTATTCTATGTCGGAAGGATATTGCTTTAGATATATTATGATGCAGATTCACTGAATACCTCCTGTTATAAGAAAACATAATAACTTGGAAAAAATGTTTGATTAAAACAAGGCATATTATGTAGTGGTAAATTTTAAATTTTTGAATGATGACCAAGATTGATGGAAGCAGACCTTTTTCAATTCTTGATGGATAAGACCATAAGAAACAGAAATATAAATAGGTTGTTCAGCTCTTAGAGCTTGTAAACCATTGAAAAGGATCATGGCTGATCCGACAGTCCACATGTCCATTTTCCTGCTACTCCCCCATAGCCATTGATTCTCCTACTGATGACGAATCTGTGTATATCAGCCTTAAATATACACAAGGACTTTGCCACTACAGCTCTCCCTGCAAGGAGTTCCAAAGACATACAGCACTCTAAGACAATAAATTCCACCTCATCTTAGTCTTAAAGTGATGCCTATTTATTCTAAGGCGTTGCACTCTGGTCTTGGACTTTCACATGAGGGAAAACATCCTCCCAGCATTTATCCTATCAAGCCTGTTAAGAATCTGATATTTTTCATTGAGATCACCTCTTATTATTCTAAACTGCAGTGAATAGATCCCCAACCTTTTAGCCTTTGCTCATAAGACAATCCCTCCACACTGGAAATCATGCCAGTGAACCTTCAATCCAAAGAAGTTATATTTTTTTCTTTGTTAAAGGGACAAAAACTGCTCACATTTCACCCAGGTGTGGTCTCACCAGTATCTCTTTAAAGTTCCTTGTACAGACTTCCCTAATCTTTGCTCCAATCCCCTTGAAATAACAGCCATCATTCCATTAGCCTCCCTGATTACCTGCTGGCCCTATGTGCTAGCTTTTTGTGTTTCATGCACAAGTACCCATAAGTTCCTCTGCGATGCAGCTTTCTGCAATTTTTCTTCATTTAAATTATGTTCTGGTTTTTCTTCTTCCAAACAGAACAATTTCACATTTTCCTATGTTATACTTCATTTGCCAACTTTTTACTTGCTCACACCTCCCTGTAAACTGTTTGTCTCTCTCTTGCAACCTGCCTTTTCACCTATTTTATGTGTGTCCTGCAAATTTAGCTACAGTACATTCATGTCCTTCCTCCAAGTCAGAGCTGAAAATGTGTTGCTGGAAAAGCGCAGCAGGCCAGGCAGCATCCAAGGAGCAGGAGAATCGACGTTTCGGGCATGAGCCTGAAGAAGGAGGAAATTATCACGATACCATGACACTTAGTGAAAATCTTGAACTGTCCCAGCAAAATCAGTATATCTGGTAGCTTTCATCCCAGGTTATTAAAAGGAAGTTGGAGTGGAGGTAATGGCACAGTCTTCTCATCTTTCCTTCATTCAGCAAAGTGCCAGTGGATTTGAGTGTGAAAAAAATGACTGCCTTTGCAAGATAGTATGAAAACATTTATCAGTAACCATGCATTTGACTAACATGAGTCACTTTTTTGGTGAAGTAACAAGAAGTTTTTATTTAGCAAATCTCAACTATTTCTTTTAGGAAGTGATACATTTTGTCAATGATAGAAATCTACGTGTGGATATTTGGAAATGCTTTGAACAATCTGACACATTATACCTGTCAATAATTCAACAGTGTGGAATTAAAGGCAGGATAACAAACTGAAATAAAAATTCGTGAACTGCAGAAAATAGATTAGGAGTTAATTTGCTATTCAAAAATAATAATTGTGTTGCACAGATTTTGGTCCTAAAAGCCACTTCTGTTCACGATGTTTATCAATAATTCAGGTAGTGTTTGAGAGGGTTTTAAAATTTGCAAATTATGCCAAAATAGGAGGGGTAGTGAATTATCCAGAAAATTGAAAAAAGCTGCAAAGGGATTTTGGTAAAATGGGGCAGATGGAGCAATGTGTGATGTGATATATTTTGGTGGATTACAAAGCAGTAATTATACTGTGAATAGACTTTGGCTTTGGCTTCCTCCAAGTCAGAGCTGAAAATGTGTTGCTGGAAAAGCGCAGCAGGCCAGGCAGCATCCAAGGAGCAGGAGAATTGACGTTTCAGATATGAGCCCTTCTTCAGGCTCATGCCCGAAACGTCGATTCTCCTGCTCCTTAGATGCTGCATGACCTGCTGCGCTTTTCCAGCAACACATTTTCAGCTCTCTTCTCCAGCATCTGCAGTCCTCACTTTCCCCCCTTCCTCCAAGTCATACATATATTGTAAACATTTGTGGTCCCCAGCACTGATGTCTGTGTCACAGGTTGCCAACCACAAAAAGAACCCTTTATCCCTACTCACTGTTTCCTGTCTATTAACTAGTTCTCTAAACAAACCAATATACTACCTGCAACAGTGTGGGGCTTATCTTAAGAGTTAACCTTTTGCATAGTACCTTCAGGAAGTTCAAATACAACACATCTACTGGTTTCTCTTTAACCACTCTCGTTGCAATTTCCTCAAAAAAAAACTCTAATGTATTAGTCAGACATGATTTCCCATTTGTGTGGCCATGCTGACTCTCTTGATTAGATTATGGTCTTCCAAATGTTCTGCTATTCTTTAATAATTGATTTCAGTACTTTTCCAACGACAGATGTTAGGCTAACCTTCTATATTTGCCTGCTTTTTGCCTGCTCCCTTTTTGAATAGGGCTGTCACATTAGCAGTTTCCAATCCTCTGGTACTTCTCCAGAATCCAAAATTTTTTGGAAAATTTCAATCCAATCTAGATCTTAAAGGAGAGGCTGTAGATACAAAATTAAAGTTAACATGAAAGAACAGAAAATAGCAAAATAGTTTTTCATGCAGTGGGAGACAGTGGCAAACTGGTGATGTCACTGGGGCAAGTGATTCAAAACCTCAGGCTAATGTTCTGAGGACATGAAACATTCAAATCTCATGATTTGCCATGGTCTGATTTGAATCCCGTAAAACCTAGGATGAACAGCTTGTCTAGTGGCAAGATGAGAGCACTGTCAATTGTAGTTGATTCATTGATGTCCTTTAGAGATAGAAGTCTTGTGGCTTCAGATCTACCATTTGGTTGACTCTTAACTGCCTCTGGGCAATTAGGAATGGGCAATATATAATGGCTAGCCAGTGATGCCAGCATCCCACGAACAAGCTTAAAAGGTTAAGTATCAGTTTTGCATTATCACTGTTTTAGTATTCACTGTTTAATCATTATTATTGTTAGAATACTGCAACATGGGGTTGTGAAACCACTCCTTTCTCACATTGAAGCAAAAACATGAAATGGATTGCGTAGTTCAAACAGTCTGCTATCATTACTGAAACCTCTGTACCTCTATGTATTGCATATTTGCTATCCATAATTAACTTTGTAGTTAGGCACGCAAAAACATCAATGACTGATTAACAATATGCTATGAGATTCAATCAGTAATTAAAGAGAATATGCCGAGAGTTTTCATTCTGATATAGGCATAGGAATATTTTGGAGATTATTCATTGCTCAGAAAAATATTGCTAGAACAATACTCTGAAAAGTGATCTAGAATTTACCAGCTTAATTTAATTTGACATTAAGTCCTTCGAGTAAACAGAGATTTCAAAGGTGTGTGCAGTTATTTTTTCTCATGACATTCATTAATTAACAAAAATGTCTACTAACGAAAGCAGCTATCAATTACCCAGTAAATGAATATTAATTATCTAATGTTCATAGCTAATATTAATGAGGAATTCATTTAGAAAGGAATTTAGATTAGATTAGATTCCCTACAGTGTGGAAACAGGCCCTTCGGCCCAACAAGTCCACACCGACCCTCCGAAGAGTAACCCACCCAGATCCATTTCCCTCTGACTAATGCACCTAACCTATGGGCATTTTGGCATGGCCAATTCACCTAATCTGCACATCTTTGGACTGTGGGAGGACACCGGAGCACTGGAGGAAACCCACGCAGACACGAGGAGGAGAGGAACCCGAGGCACTACACGGGTAGTGCCTCCCACCCGCCCTCCTCCTCTAACCTAATAATAACATCTGTTGTGGCAAGCAGGTAAGTGCTGAATTTTGCTTGTATTATTTAGACAGTTTTTGTTTAAACAGTTAGCTTTAGAGGGATGGCAGTGAAGGCAGTGCAATGTTCCTCCTGCAACATGTATGAGGTGAGGGATGCCATCGACGTCCCTGCCGATTACACTTGCAGGAAGTGCACCCATCTCCAGCTCCTCCAAGACCGTGTTAGGGAACTGGAGCTGGAGTTGGATGAACTTCGGATCATTCGGGAGGCAGAGGGGGTCATAGATCAGAGTTATAGGGAAGTAGTAACTCCAAAGATGGCAGATAGATGGGTTACAGTGAGGGGGACTGGGAGGAAGCAGCCAGTGCAGGGACCTCCTGCGGCCATTCCCCTCAAGAACAAGTATACCGTTTTGGATACTTGTGGGGGGGATGACTTACCAGGGGTAAGTAACGGGGCTCAGGTCTCTGGCACGGAGCCTGTCCCCGTTACTCAGAAGGGAAGGGTGAAGAAGAGCAGAGCAGTAGTAATTGGGGACTCGATAGTTCGTGGCACAGATAGGCGGTTTTGTGGGAACGAGAGAGACTCACGTTTGGTATGTTGCCTCCCAGGTGCAAGGGTACGTGATGTCTCTGATCGTGTTTTCCGGGTCCTGGAGGGGGAGGGGGAGCAACCCGAAGTCGTGGTCCACATTGGCACCAACGACATAGGTAGGAGGAGTGCTGAGGATGTTAGACAGGCTTTCAGGGAGCTAGGTTGGAAGCTTGGAGTTAGAACAAACAGAGTTGTTGTCTCTGGTTTGTTACCCGTGCCACGTGATAGAGATTCGAGGAATAGGGAGAGAGAACAATTAAATGCGTGGCTTCAGGGATGGTGCAGGAGGGAGGGGTTCCAGTTTTTGGATAACTGGGGTTCTTTCTGGGGACGGTGGGACCTCTATAAACAGGATGGTCTACACCTGAACCTGAGGGGAACCAGTATCCTTGGGGGGAGGTTTGCTAGTGCTCTTGGGGGGGGTTTAAACTAACTCGGCAGGGGCATGGGAACCCAGATTGTAGCTTCAGGGTGCAGGGCCTGGAGTGTAGGGAGGTGAGGAACATGGCATCAATTTCCAAGGAGGGTGCCTGTAAACAGGGAAGTGGCTTGAAGTGTGTATACTTCAATGCAAGAAGTATACGAAATAAGGTAGGTGAACTTGCAGCGTTGGTTGGTACCTGGGACTTCGATGTTGTGGCTATTACGGAGACATGGCTAGAACAGGGACAGGATTGGCTGTTGCAGGTTCCGGGATTTAAATGTTTTAGTAGGGTCAGAGGTGGGGGTAAAAGAGGGGGAGGTGTGGCATTGCTTGTCAAAGATAGTATTACAGCGGTGGAAAGGACGATGGATGAGGACTTGCCATCTGAGGTAGTTTGGGCTGAGGTTAGGAATAGGAAAGGTGAGGTCACCCTGTTAGGAGTCTTTTACAGGCCTCCTAATAGTCCTAGAATCATTGAAGAAAGGATTGGGAAGGTGATTCAGGAGATGAGTGACAGTAATAGGGTGGTTGTTATGGGGGACTTTAACTTTCCTGATATTGATTGGGAAAGCTATAGCTCAAGTTCGTTAGATGGGTCAGTGTTTGTTCAATGTGTGCAGGAGAGTTTCCTGACACAATATGTAGACAGGCCAACAAGAGGTGAGGCCATACTGGATTTGGTTCTGGGTAACGAACCAGGCCAGGTGTTAGAATTAGAGGTAGGTGAGCACTTTGGGGATAGTGACCATAATTCGGTGATTTTTACACTCGTGATGGAGAGGGATAAGTGTGTACTACAGGGCAAGAATTATAGCTGGGGTAAGGGAAATTATGATGCGGTGAGGCATGACTTAGGATGTGTGGCTTGGAAAAGTAGACTCCAAGGCAAGAGTGTAAATGATATGTGGAACTTGTTCAAGGGGCAACTATTGAGTGTCCTTGATAATTATGTACCTGTCAGGCAGGAAGGAAAGGGTCGTGCGAGGGAGCCGTGGTTTAATAAGGAATTGGAATCCCTTGTTAAATGGAAGAGGGCGGCCTATCTCAAGATGAGACGTGAAGGTTCAATTGGGGCGATTGAGAGTTATAGGGTAGCCAGGAAGGACCTGAAGAGAGAGCTAAAAGCAGCAAGGAGGGGACATGAAAGGTCCTTAGTAGATAGGATTAGGGAAAACCCTAAGGCTTTCTATAGGTATGTTAGGAATAAAAGAATGACTAGGGTAGGAATAGGTCCAGTCAAGGATAGTAGTGGGAAGTTGCGTGTGGAGGCGGAAGAGATTGGGGAGACACTGAATGAATACTTTTCTTCAGTATTCACTCAGGAACAGGGCATTGTTGTCGATGAGAATACTGAGGCACAAATAAGTAGAATGGATGGCTTTGAGGTATGTAGAGAAGAGGTGTTGGAAATCCTGGAAAAGGTGAAAATAGATAAGTCCCCTGGGCCTGATGGCATTTATCCTAGGATTCTCTGGGAAGCAAGGGAGGAGATTGCAGAGCCATTGGCCTTGATTTTTATGTCCTCTTTGTCTACAGGAGTAGTCCCAGAAGACTGGAGGATAGCAAATGTGGTTCCCTTGTTCAAAAAGGGGAGTAGGGATAGCCCTAGTAACTATAGGCCGGTGAGTCTCACTTCTGTTGTGGGCAAAGTCTTAGAGAGAATTGTAAGGGATAGGATTTATGCACATCTGGATAGGAATAATGTGATCAAGGATAGTCAGCATGGTTTTGTGAAGGGCAAGTCGTGCCTCACAAACCTTATTGAATTCTTTGAAAAGGTGACGAAGGAGGTTGATGAGGGGAAAGCGGTAGATGTGGTATATATGGATTTTAGTAAGGCGTTTGATAAGGTTCCCCATGGTAGGCTACTGCAGAAAATACGGAGATATGGCATTGAGGGTGAGTTGGAGGTTTGGATTAGGAATTGGCTGGATGGAAGAAGACAGAGGGTAGTAGTTGATGGCAAAGTTTCTTCATGGAGTGCCGTCACTAGCGGTGTTCCGCAAGGATCTGTTTTGGGACCATTGTTGTTTGTCATTTTTATAAATGACCTGGAAGAGGGGTTAGAAGGTTGGGTGAGCAAGTTTGCGGATGATACGAAAGTCGGAGGAGTTGTTGACAGTGAGGAAGCATGTAGCAGGTTACAGCAGGATATAGAGAAGCTGCAGAGCTGGGCAGAAAGGTGGCAGATGGAATTCAATGTAGCTAAGTGCGAGGTGATTCACTTTGGGAAGAATAACAAAAAGATGGGGTACTGGGCTAATGGTCGGATACTTGGTAGTGTGGATGAGCAGAGGGATCTTGGTGTCCATGTACACAGATCTCTGAAAGTTGCCACCCAGGTAAATAGTGCGGTGAGGAAGGCATATGGCGTACTGGCTTTTATTGGTAGAGGAATTGAGTTCCGGAGTCCTGAGGTCATGATGCAGTTGTATAAGACTCTGGTACGGCCGCATCTGGAATATTGTGTGCAGTTTTGGTCGCCATACTATAGGAAGGATGTGGAGGCATTGGAACGGGTGCAGAGGAGGTTTACCAGGATGTTGCCTGGTATGGAAGGAAAATCGTATGAGGAAAGACTGAGGCACTTGGGGCTGTTTTCACTAGAGAAAAGAAGGTTTAGGGGTGACTTGATTGAGGTGTACAAGATGATTAGGGGGTTAGATAGGGTCGACAGTATGAACCTTTTCCCGCGTATTGAGTCGGGTATTACAAGGGGGCATAGCTTTAAATTAAGGGGGGGTAGATATAGGACTGATGTTAGGGGTAGGTTCTTCACTCAGCGAGTCGTTAGTTCATGGAATGCCCTGCCAGTAACAGTGGTGGACTCTCCCTCTTTATGGGCATTTAAGAGGGCATTGGATAGGTATATGGAGGATAGTGGGTTAGTGTAGTTTAGGTGGGCTTGGATCGGCGCAACATCGAGGGCCCAAGGGCCTGTACTGCGCTGTATTCTTCTATGTTCTATGTTCTATGAGGAGAATGTGCAAACTCCACACAGACAGTCGCCCAAGACTGGAATTGAACCTGGGACAGTGGTGCTGTGAGGCAGCAGTGCTAACCACTAAGCCACCATGTTTGTTAACCTGCTCTTAATTAGTCAACTGCAGCAGTATAGTACAGTTTTTAGCATATAAAATTAAAGCACGTGGGATTGCAGATAGTATACTAATATAGGTAGAGAACTGAGGATTGGCAGACAGGCCTAAACAGGTCTTCATCTGAGTAGCAAGCAGTGAATAGTGGGATACTACGTCGAATCAATGCTTGGACCCCAGGACTTGCAATATATATTCATGATTTGATTAAGGAAATGAAATGCCATATCTGCAAGTTTTCAGAGGACACAAAGCTGGTGGAAGGAGAATGCGGAGATGCTTCAGTGTAATTTGGCTGTGGAGAAGGGTGTGCAATGAATGCTTACTAGACTGATTACTTGGATGGCAGGACTGACATATGAAGAGAGATTGGATTGCTTAGGGCTATATTCACGGTAATTAAGAAGAATGAGGGTGTGACCTTATAGAAATGTACAAAATTCTAATATGATTAAATGGTGTAAAACAGGAAGAAAGTTCCAAATTATCAGGGAGTGCACAACCAGTGGTGCTAAGGATATGGGATTGGCCATTTAGGACTGAGATCAGGAGAACTTACTTCACTCAGAGAATGGTGAGCATGTGGAATTCTCTGCCAGAACAATTAATATTTACAAGAAGGAGTTAGACATGGTTCTTGGGGCTAAAGGGATCAAAGGGAATGGGGCAAAAGTGGGAACAGTGGGTGTTGAGTTGGATAATCAACCTCGAGCATATGAATGGCACAGTGATATTGAAGGGCTGAATAGCCTACTCCAATTGTCATTGATCTTCTGTGTTTTAAGATTGTGCTCATCTTTAGTTAAAAATTAAAGTATAAATCATTGCACATGTATAATGTGATATTCCCTGGTTAAATTTATGTCATCAGTAAATTTGGAAATATTATGTTTGTTCTCCACATTCAAAAAAGTTATGTAAATTGAGAACAGCTGGCATCTAAACTCATTATATTGAGGAAATTAGGAGAACTGAAAATGACATCCCACACCTGTTTGTTTTAACCAGAGGGTGTTAAAGGAATTAGGGGAGTACATTGTAGTCGCCCTAACAATATTCTTTCAGAGATGCAGGAGTTGTATCTCTTGATTGGAAAATTGCATATCAGACCAGTTAGCCTAACATCTGTGGTAGGGAAATTGTTAGAGTATATAGTCTAGGACGGGGTAACTTTAAAACTTTCAGTTAATCAGAGAGAGACAGCATGGATTCATGCCTGTGAAACCTCATTGAATGTTTTGAAGAGGTGACTAAGATATTGGACAGGGAATGCCATTTATATGGACTTCCAAAAAGCATTTGATAATGTTCTACAGAAGAGACTGTTAACTAATGTCAAAGCCCACAAAATTGAGGCAAATTACTGACATGGTGGAAATTCGATTGAGTCAAAAAAAAACTGCAGGTGCTAGAATCCAAGGTAGACGAGCAGGAGACTGGAAGAACACAGCATGTGAGGCAGAAAAGTGGGGTTAAAGAAATACCAGAGCAAGCATGATCTCATTGAATGGCAGAGCAGAATCAATAGGTTGTATGGCCAATTTCTGTGCCTAGGTCTTGTGGTCTGTCCAAGCTACTCACCATCCTGACTTTAAAATATATAATTCCTCTGCTGTCACTGGGTCAAAATCCCAGAACTTCCTCCCTAGAACCACTGTAGATGTAACTACAGCAAATGGATTGCAGTGATTCAAGAAGGCAGATTACCACCCCTTTTTCAGGGGCACTTGAGAATGGGCAATAAATGCTGCCTATCCAGTGATGTCCATACCTTCTTAATGAATAAAAAAAATGCACAAGCTCTTCAAGTTGCACTCCATTCAGACTTTGACTTTTTGTCATCACTCCTTCATTGTCTTTAAGTTAAAATCCTGGAATTTCTTCCCTAACAGTATTACGAGTTTACTGACATCAAATGGGCAGTAGTGGTTCAAGAAGGCAGCTCACCAGCAACTACTGAATGACAGTTTAGGGTGGGCAGTAAATAATAAGAAATGAATAAGGTAAATGTGAGCTTTAACTTGTGGACAAGGAACATAATAAATTGTAATTCCTGCGACAGAAATTTGAGGGAGAAACAAGGTGAGAAGGTAACAAACCTTTGGAGTGCTTGAACTCCAAAAGGAACTTTAAATATTTGTTGCAATGGGCTATTTTAAAGTTCTGGAGTCAGTACGGATTTGGCCCAGAAAACATGTTTTAACACAATTTATCTTTATGACATAGCTTCGAAGTTATGCATTAGGCATTAGGTACTGACCAACAAGATAACAAAGCACATCATAATTATTCATACATCACTCAATGTATTCAGTTTATGTTATGGGCTTGATTTGTCTATTTTATAGAGTACCTTTGTGCTTATGAAATGCAATAACACCAGTGATGCTAATGAAAGAGCCAGGGAGGGCATTTTAACCAGTTTATTGGTATTTTTGACAGGATGGTTCAGTGAAATAGGCAGATTAGATGCTGTAAAAAGTGTCTTGAATTCATACTAATAACCAGGCCGCATAGTGTTTTAAGAGATGAGTTTTGATCTCCTAGCTATTTTGCGCTTGCTTTGTTGTTAACCATTGTAATGGAAATGATGCAACATTCAATGATTGGAAGATATGCACCAACACACTTCTGATTTTGCTGGACTATTTCAGCGAATTGCCATTAGTACAAGTATTTCTCTCGTCAGAGAGTGATGATAGTACTAGATTTGTAATCAAGAGGTCACTACCAATGATCCAGAGACGTGAGTTCAAATGATATCACAGCAGGTGGAAAATTAAAATTCAGTTAATGAGACAAAAATCTGCAATTAAACTAAAGGGATCAACCTTAATACAAAGAAGAGTGCAGGACTTCAGGCTAGGAGCTGCACTTAGCATACCTAATAATGAGGTACCAAGCTGGTGAAGCTAACACATGTCTGTATGATGCTAAATGTGGTACAAAATATAATAATACAAGACTAAGCAATCCCAAAATGTATCAGATCAAAGCATTGCTGTCTTACTACAATCTTTAATACTGGTAAAGAATTAAACAACTGATAGGAAGAGATGTCTCCAAGAGTACATTATCCTCACTGATGGCAAAGTCCATCTTGTGAATGCAAAAGATAAAGCTGAAATGTGTGCAGCCATTTTCAGTCAAGTGGATGATCCATTTCAGCCTTCTTCTGAGGTCAGCGTCATCTTGAGTATTTGATCCCTTTTCCCTAAATTTTTCCAGAAGGGTTTAATTCCTGAATTGTGAAATAGGTTTTAGTTATATTGAAAAGTATGATTCTATAACAATTTTACCCCTAAATGTCTGGCTTTGACTTTCCTGTGATATTTCCGCGTATTCGAAATCTACAGCTGAGTAAGAGCATTGGGCTGCTTTTTCTCCTAATGCTGTGGCATTCTGTGTTGAAGAAACAGCGCTTATTTAGTGTACTGATGGAGATCACCAGTTTGCCAAAAAAATAAACAGAAATAAATTCTCAGCTGTTAAACTCTGTTAACCCCAGTTAGCATTTTCCATGTCTATAAATTAAAAAGACATAATTACATTGAAAATATTACTCATTGGCATAAAATAATTTTGATGACATGAATATACAAACTGTTCTATCTGATTGAGCTTGGGACACTTTATAAAATGCATCTTACAGGTTTGATTCATTTGACGTTATTTAGTTTGAAAAATTGATGGTGGTCTCAGTGACATAGAGCTTATTATACAGAAAGTATACTCACTGAATTTCCCAAAGCATTGTTGCAGAGATACGGTTTTTATAGTCAAGAGGGATAATTGTGTTATGGATTTGCATTCATTGGGAAAGAAATGAAGATTACAAGAATTTCTCATTTGTGACACATTGTTATTACATGGAGGCACTTAATTTGATTTTTTTGTTCTTGAATATTTTATTTTCTTTATCCAGAAAATGGAAATAATTTATGACATTGTGTGGACACCTTCCAGCAATTCTGAAGAAGGGTCACTGGACCTGAAACGTTAACTCTGCTTTCTCTCCACAGCTGCTGCTAGATCTGAGCTTTTCCAGCAATTTCTGATTTAGTTCCTTCCACCAATTACTGTTCCAAGTTTGAGTTTCCCCCAGACTATATGAATGGTACCTGTTTGCTTTGCACAGAGGAATATTATGTGAAATAGCTTGTTTTCAATTCAGCCACCATGATGTTCTAGATTTCTAAGCCTAGTACTATTTATCAGCCTTACTCTTAAAGAGTTATTTATTACCAGAAGTTTAAGCAAAGTGGCATCTTCAGTATACTGGTGAAAATTACTATAGTCTGATACCTTCCTTCCCTGCAGCTGATTACAATTTGTAACAAATCCATCATGAGTCTTAGTTTTGGATCTTTTACATGAGCCAAAGGGAATCTTTCCATTGCATATAAGAAACTAAGAGCAATGTAGGAGATTTGTATCAACAGAGAACAAAGCCTGTAAATGCATTATTTTAATGAAATGTTAGAGTTGGACTTGTCTGCCTGCTTAGTTGAATGTTAAGATATTTCATAATACTGTTTGAAGAGCAGTGAATTCTTCTAGTGCATCTCTAGTAATAATTTTTCTTCACAATGTCACATCAGGATTGCATTTTATTTGATATCATTAGCAGCCACAGTATCACATTTATATACCGAAGAAACCCTGCCCACTACTGCTATTTGGCACTAGGCCATTGAAAGTGAAGCTTTACTTTTACAATAAATAATGTCACCCATCTTTGACCCTCATTATAAACTTCACTTCCTTGTTAATGACTCAATCTCAGTTACCACTTCCTTGTAATGACTGCACCAGAACTTTGAAATCTCAGCAATGTTTACCCCATATCTGAGCTTAAAACCCCAAGTCTTATTCATCACGAAGAAAATATTTTACAATATTATCTGCAAAGAACAATATAGCACTAGAATAGGCCCTTTGGCCCTCCAAGCCTGCGCCAACACATTTTGTCCTTCCATACTAAAACTGTCTTCACTTACAGGATCTGTATCCCTCTATTCCCATCCTCTTCATGTATTCATCCACGTGCTTCTTAAATGCTGCTATTGTGTCAGCTTTCACCACCTCTGTCTTGCCTCGACTGCACTAAAACCCTTATCACCGTTTTCACTCCTGCTTTCACTTTCTTTAGTGTTCCATCAAATCTACTCAACAAAATCAAACTATTTGACCCATTTGCTGCACGAGACCGAGAATTCTCAACCTTTTGCGCCTGCCCCCTCTTGTTGCAGAATTTCACCAAGCTCCTGTAATGTCTGTCCATTTTTGTGTTCCTTACTTCTGAAGAAATTTGTTGATGGTACTGAGCACAATTCTTTTGAGAAATTAAAATATCTTCAAATATAGACATATAGAGTCATAGTTATAGAGTATGTTATGATTAATATTTTTCCTGGCAAGCTTTTGCTCAGGTTAGTGGACTATTACCAAGGTAGGAATACTGTCACACAAGAAATGTTGCTGTGTGCTGAATAGTTTGTTGTTCGTTGGGTAGACTGCTGATCTGACATTGACAGGCTGTCACTGGAGCTTATAAAAGTGCTGGTGAGACTGATGATGTTGACAGTTGAATCACCTCCAGCTTTTCCTTTTGTCTATTAATAATAAACCAAGCAGAACATGCCTACTGATACTGGACTCTTGTCTCCTTGACAACACTTTGTTGGACCAATGATCATGAATCTCTAGGGGGAGATGGATGCCAAGCGGCAATTTCCAGTTTTTCATGTCCTTTCTGAGGCTAGGATTAGGAAGTAACATGATATGGTTTTGGTGCAGGGTGGAAACAGACTGGCAAACCTCTTGACTTCTTTGTGTGGATCGCTGAATTCACCATGAGGTTTATTAATGACTAAAAAATATAAATAGCAGTAAATTTTTTACAATCCATTAACCTCTAGGTTATCGACACATTATACTCACACTGTTCCAAACTACTGTAATGTTCTTAAACTATCCTCCATCTTAAATAAACTCCAAATGAATTACAGATTTTCAAAGGGCTATTTAAAAATCATTCAATTGGCTATATCGTAAATTCATAGGTAAAATACAGTATTCCATATTAGAAATATCTTTTTACGCAAAATATTTCTTGATTTTTTTTTTTCCCAGGCTATGTTTTAAAATTATTTACAATATTTACGATATCTTTTAACATATTTTAAATCCATATTGCAGAATTTAAGTGTTGTTTTGCATGGTGACTTTTACAGTGATTGTTAAATCTATGATCTTAACTACCTTCTTAATTCTTGATTTTCTGCTGTAGGGCTGTAAGATATACTTTCTGTCTATAAGATACATTTTCTGTCTCTAAGTCTTGCTGTTCACTTGTCAGGAATGATTAACTCTCTTTTGTGTCTCCTTGTGCCTTGCTGTATATTGCACAGAAAGGTTATAATTGCTTGCTGACAACTGGGATTTTTGTAGTATTTTGCTTTTTTAAATTAACATTATATGTGGACACCATATGAATTCCTTATTAAGAAACTGTCATAGTAAATGTTTGATTTTGCCTGACAAAATCAGCTCATTTATAAGTCCAGAATAATAACTGGTTGAAGTATTACAGAAACTTGAACAAATTGCCACCTGATTGGATGGCTACTGGCATCTATAAGCTAAACTCTGAAATCCTACCGCGTACAGCTCTAAATGTTGGTGAATAATTCAACAATGGGAGGAAGAGGAGTATATTTTTGAATTTTAATTCTGTTTTCAAAACAGACGGAAGTAAGATGCCGCGTTCAATAAATGACTGGCCATGAAGTGATAAGATTGTCTTAATGACCCAACTGGTTCACTTAGTCTTCCATGCTTTTTCTGACCCAGTTGTGACATTTTTTAGGTAGTGAATTACGTCAAAGTTCTCCACATTGAACTCCATCTACGTTTGTTTTAAATTTCTCTATGCTTGCCCCTATTTACAAACTTAATGTAGTTATTAATGTTATCTGCAAACCTTTATTTCTGTATATTTCTACTCCTTCATCCAAGTTATTGGAATAAGTATGAAAAGCTATGGCTTCAGTGCACATCTTTGGCAAATGTTGTTTGCCTAATTTGCCAATCAAATAATGTTCTTTTTCTCCCAACTTTGACTTCTTCCTCCCATGATCTTCTGAGTCACATGTTTCTCTGCAGTTTTGTACACTCAGTTTTGTTAATCATATTTGGTTCAAAACCTTTAATCATACTTTCTGCAAGACAGCATCCAAATATATTGTCAGCAATCAAAACAGAAATTGGGTATTTGACAAGGTGTCTGCTCAGATAACTATACAGTTTCATCATAACTATGACTATCTTGTTTACTATTATTCTCTTTTGCATTACTATTTTTCATTTATTGAACATACTGAACATCAAGTCCATTTAGGCTCCTGATAATTAGTTTCATTTTTGTGCGTAAGTATTGTAATTATGTTTGTCCTTGTCTGCTTTATCATCTCTTTTAAGTTTTGGCACTACATTAGACTGGCATTGGTTACTCCCCATCCCTTAGGTAGCCAATTTTTATTTAATTCTTTCATAAGATGTGGATTTCACTGTTTTTGTTAGCTTATATTGCTCATCCCTTATTGTCCTGGAGAAGGAGTAATGAGCCACCTTCTTGAACTGCTGTAGTCACTGGGATGTAGGGAAACCTACAATCCTGTTAAGAGGGTATTGACCCAGTGAGAATAGGGAAATACTAATATAGTTCCAATCAAGCTGGTATGTAACTTGGAGGTTAACCGTTGCGCTGTAGGCAATTACCATCTCCAACAAGAGAGAATCTAACCATTGTTCTGGGATATTCAACAGCATTACGATCACTGAATCACCTGGTACCAACATCCTGAGGGTTACAAAAATAGAAATTGCAGAAAAAGCTCAGTCAGGTCTGGCAGTATCTGTGAAGAGAAGTCAGAGTTAATGTTTTGGGTCGAGTGACTCTTTTTCAGGACATTCTATTTCTATTTTTGTCCCTGATATATAACATCTGCAGTTCTTTCTGTTTTTATCCTGAGGCTTCCTATTGACCAGAAACTCAGCTGGACTAGTCAGATAAATATGATGGCTACAAGAGCAGACCAGAAACTAAGAACCATGCAGTGGGTAACTCATCTCCTGAATCCCCAAAGCCTGTCCACCATCCACAAGGCACAAGTCAGGATTGTGATGGAATAATCCCCATTTGCCTGATGGGTGCAGCTGCAATAACACTAAAAAAAGGCTGACATCATTCAGGACAAAGTAGCCACTTGATTGGCACTACACCCACAAATATCCTCTCCCGCACCACCGACACTCAGTAGCAATAGTGTTTACAATCTGCAAGATGCACTGCAGAAATTCACCAAAGCTTTGTACACAGCGCCTTCCAATCACCATCTAGAAGGCTTGTGGCAGCATTTATATAGGAACACCACCAGTTTCCCTCCAAGCCATTCACCATTCCTAACTTGGAAATACGTTGCAGTTCCTGCAGTGTCACTTGGTCAAAAGGGGCTCACCGCCACCTTCTGAAGGGCATTTGGGGATGGGTAATAAATGCTGGCCCAGCTTGTGAACCGCACATCCCACGAAATAATTTTTTTTTAAAGCTTGCAGATGGTGATCTTCCCATGTATCCGGAGACCTTTTACTTCTAGGTGGCAAATGACCAGAAGATTAGAGGGATAAGCAGTAGCAGGAAGTTGTAGCTGAGGATCCTTGGGGAGAGTCTATTGCAACTGGAAATGGCAGATGGTTTACAGAATTCAGGCTTGGAAGATGCAAAGCCAGCCCAATACAGTGGGTGAGGTGGGTGCCTGCCTTGTGCTCATGTAATTTTGTGGGGAGGGAGGAATGTTAACTGTTTTCTGTAAGCATGAAACTCTTTGATTATAGAAAGTTGACATTTCTAACATAGCATTTTTGGAACACAGTAATTGACAGGGAACACTTCTCCAGGCTACCCAATTCTGAGGAAAGCACTGAATCTCAGAGAGTTATCAACTATGAGGGTTTGTAAATTGCAAGTATGAGAAAAGATTCGCTAGCTGACAGTTGTTTTCCTTGGAACAGAGGAAGCTGAATTAATTGAGGTATACAAAATCACGAGGGACTTAGACAGGGACAAGGAAGACCTGTTTCCCCTGTTTAAGAGATCACTTATCAGGAAGCACAGATTTAAAGTGATTGGATAAGGAAATGAGTCAGCTGTTTCGTTCTGTTCATGGCAACCAGGACCAGAGTACACAAATTTGTGTTTATTTCATGTTCTCCCCCATTCCCCACCTCTTCAGGACACTAACTCTTGCTGGGTATAGTTAATTAGGTGAAATGATACTTGACAATCAGTGACCAACTTTTGTTGACCAGTTGTCATGTAAACATTGTTATATAAGTGATCACATGATCAACTATGATATGATCAGACTTTCAAGAATACACCCATCCACAGTTAGTTAGCCATGTTTTGTTGAATAAATATCAGCTTTGTTCCTAATCTGGTTGAGTGCTGTGTAGATTTACACATAAAAATCTGCATTTAGAAACTGTTCAAGAACTTGGTGTGTAAGGTTCAGTTTAGGAGGAGGGAAAATTGGGATTTCTCTTTAAAAGTGTTATTTTTGCAGTGATTTCCTTAAATTTTATGCCCTAGCTAATACTTTTTTTACTGAGGACAACAGCGTTCTTTTCAGGGCATTCACAGAAGTCCATCATGAGAATTGTTTCTGGTTCTGGTGCAGAATTATAAGAATGACACCACGTATGCATGATAACTATGGAGAAAGTAGCACCAATCTGTTGCTCTTAATATTACCCCATATAATATTTCATTTGGAGTAACTGATCGTGCTGTCAGTCTTTACTTGTACAGTAGTTTTTTGTATACCACAGTAGTTATGTTCCTGTGTGACCCACCCCTCCCGGAACTTTGGAGAAAAAAAGTCAAAACAACGGCACTTTTAAAAGGGAGAAGGACAGATAATAGGCAGAACATGGTCTGTGCAGCAGAGAGAAAGAAAAAAAAAACTACTCTGTTAACTGACACAGCAGTGAACCTGAGCAGATACTGCCTTTGCTGTTTGAATTCATGTAACGATGGATGTCTGAGTGTGACTAGGAAAACTTACCAAACAGCAAAATTCACAACTGATCTTGGAGGAACCTGTTTGGGAGATGTCACAGCACAGAAACAGATAGGTGATTAGTTTTAAGTATAGCCTTGCTGTAAATCTACAATAGTGAGTAGAGTGGGTTCTTTGTTGATTATATGTTTTATTGAGATATGTCTCTTAAGTCATAATTATTAAGTTAACCTGGAGCAATGTTTTTTAGAGGAATAAGACAGTGCTATTTTCTGGGTCTGTAGATTGGAAGAAGCAAAAATGGCCTTTAGTAGAGTGATATGCTCTTCTTGTCGGATGTGGGAGTTTAGGGAGAGTTTACATGCTACTGAGGAATATATTTGCAATAAATGCCATTGGTTGCGAATCCTATCAGATTGAATAGATCGGTTGGAGCGACAGTTATACCCAATGAGAAATTTACAAGAGCAAGGGGGTGTGCTGGATGGCAATTATAGGAAGGGAGAAAAGCTGCAGATATAGTCACATAGATGTGTTAATCCAGGAAAGATAGGAGAGTAGGCAGATAGTGCAGGAGTATGCTTTTGGAAAATGTAGGACTTGATGAATTCTCAGGGGAATGTAGCACAAACAGCCAAATTTCTGGCATCAAGAATGTAATGAGGGGTATGTTGGGTTCCAAGAGATCAATTGTGTAAGGGGACTCTCTCGTTAGAGGCACAGACAGACATTTCTGTGGCCATCAACAAAAGATTACAATGGTGTGTTGCCTCCCTGGTACCAGGATCAAGGATGTCTCAGAGAGGGTGCAGAATGTTCTCAAGGGGGATAGGGACCATCAGAAGGTCATTGTACACATTGGCACTAACGACATAGGAAGGGAAAAGGATGAGATTCTGAAGGGAGAATATAGAAAGTTAAGCAGGAATTTAAAAACGAGATCCTCGAGGCTAGTAATATCTGGATTACTCCCGGTGCTACGAGCTAGTGAGGACAAGAATGGGAGGATAGAGCAGATGAATGCATGGCTGAGGAGCTGGTGTACGGGAGAAAGATTCACATTTTTGGATCATTGGAATCTCTTCTGGGGTAGAAGAAGGATGGATTGCACCTAAATTGGAAAGGGACTAATATACTGGCACGGAGATTCGCTAGAGCTGCTCTGGAGGATTTAAACTAGCAAGGTGGGGGGGTGGGGACCCATGGAGATTGTGAGAACTCTATTGAGGTCAAACTGAGACTTGTAGAGTTGAGAAAAGAAGCGAGGGCAGGCAGGGACAAAGCAGAGAACAAGGTCAATTAAACTGCATTTATTTCAATGCTAGGGGCCTAACAGGGAAGGCAGATGAACTCAGGACATGGTTAAGAACATCGGTTTGGGATATCATAGCAATCACAAAAATGTGGCTCAGGAATGGACAGGACAGGCAGCTTAATGTTCCAGGATACAAATGCTACAGGAAGGATAGAAAGGGAGGTAAGAGAGGAGGGGGTGTTGTGATTTTGATAAGGGATAGTGTTACAGCTGTATTTCTGGGAGGATATTCCCAGAAATACATGCAAGGAAGTTATTTGGGTGGAACTGAGAAATAGGAGAGGGATGATCACCTTATTGGGATTGTATTACAGACCCCCAATATACAGCGGGAAATTAAGAAACAAATTTGTAGGGAGATTTCAGTTATCTGTAAGGATAATAGGGTGGTTATGCAAGGTCATTTTAACTCGCCAAACATCGACTGGGACTGCCATAGTGATAAGGGTTCAGATGAGGAATTTGTTAAGTCTGTACAAGAAAATCTTCTGATTCAGTATGTGGATGTAGCTATTTGAGAAGGTGTGAAACTTGACCTACTCTTGGGAAATGAGACAGAGTAGGTGATTGAAGTGTCCGTGGGGGAGAACTTTGGGGCCAGCAATCATAATCCTATTAGTTTGAAAATAGTGATGGAAAAGGATAGACCAGATCTAACAACTGAAGTTCTAAATTGGTGGAAGGCTAATTTTGATGGCATTAGGCAAGAACTTTCAAAAGCTGATTGGGGTAGGTGTTTGTAGTTAAAGGGATGGCTGAAAAATGGGAACCCTTCAGAAATGAGGTAACAAGAGTGCAAAGACAGTATATTCCTGTTAGGGTGAAAGGAAAAGCCGGTAGGTATAGGGAATGCTGGATGATTAGAGAAATTGAGGGTTTGGTTAACAAAAAGAAGGAAGCAGGTGTCAGGTATAGACAGGATAGATCGAGTGAATCCTTAGAAGAGTATAAAGGCAGGAGGAGTATACTTTAGAGGGAAATCAGGAGGGCAAAAAGGAACATGAAATAGCTTTGGCAAATAGGGTTAAGGCGAATCCAAAGGGATTTTACAAATACATAAAGGTCAAAAGGGTAACTAGGGAGAGAATAGGGCCCCTCAAGGATCAGCAAGGTGGCTTTTTGTGTGGAGCTGCAGGAGATGGGACAGATACTAAATGAGTATTTTGCATCAATGTTTACTGTTGACATGGAAGATATAGAATGTAGGGAAATATATGGTGACATCTTGAAAAATGTCCATAATGCAGCAGAGGAAGTGCTGGATGTCTTGAAATGGTTAAAGGTGGATAAATCCCCAGGACCTGATCAGGTGTACCTTAGAACTCTGTGGGATGCTAGGGAAGTGATTACCGGGCCCCTTGCTAAGATATTTGTATCGCCAATAGTCACAGGTGAGGTGCTGGAAGACTGGAGGTTGGTTAATGTGGTGCCACTGTTTAAGAAAGGTGGTAAGGACAAACCAAGGAACAATAGATCGGTGAGCCTGACGTCGGTGGTGGGCAAGTTGTTGGAGGGAATCCTGAGGGACAGGATGCACATGTATTTGGAAAGGTAAGGACTGATTAGGGACAGTCAACATGCCTTTGTGTATGGGAAATCATGTATCTCAGACTTGATTGAATTTTTTTTTGAAGAAGTAACATAGAGGATTGATGAGGGCAGAGCAGTGAAGGTAATCTATATAGACTTAAGTAAGGCATTCAACAAGGTTCTCCATGGGAGACTGGTTAGCAAGGTTAGATCTCATGGAATACAGGGAGAAGTAGCCATTTGAATACAGAACTGGCTCAAAGGTAGAAGACAGGGTGGTGGTGGAAGGTTGTTTTTCAGACTGGAGACCTGTGACCAGTGGAGTGCCACAAGGATTGGTGCTGGGTCCACTACTTTTCATCATTTATATGAATTATTTGGATGTGAACATAGGAGGTACAGTAAATAAGTTTGCAGATGACACCAAAATTGGAGGTATAGGGACAGTGAAGAAGGTTACCTCAGATTACAACAGGATCTTGATCAGATGGGCCAGTGGGCTGAGGAATGGCAGATGGAGTTTAATTTCGATAAACGCGAGGTGTTGCATTTTGGGAAAGCAAATCTTAGCAGGACATATACACTTAATGATAAGGTCCTAGGGAGTGTTGCTGAACAAAGAGACCTTGGAGTGCAGGTTCATAGCTCCTTGTAAGTGGAGTCGCAGGTCGATGGGATAGTGAAGAAGGTGATTGGTATGCTTTCCTTTATTGGTCAGAGTATTGCGTGCAGGAGTTGGGAGGTCATGTTGTGGCTGTACAGGATGTTGGTTAGGCTACTTTTGAAATATTGCATGCAGTTCTGGTCTCCTTCCTATCAGAAGGATGTTGTGAAATTTGAAAAGATTCATAAAAGATGTACAAGGATGTTGCCAGGGTTGGAGAATTTGAACTATAGTGAGAGGTTGAATAGGTTGGGGCTGTTTTCACTGGAGCATCAGAGGCTGAGGGGTGACCTTATAGAGATTTATAAAATCGTTAGGGGCATGGATAGGATAAATAGACAAAGTCTTTTCCCTGGGATGTGAAAGTCCAGAACTAGAGGGTATAGTTTAAGGTGAGAGGGGAAAGATATAAAAGAGACCTAAAGGGCAACGTTTTCACGCGGAGGGTGGTGCATGTATGGAATGAGCTGCCAAAGTAAGTGGTGGAGTATGATACAATTGCAACATTTAAAAGACATATGGATGGGTATATGAATAGGAAGGGCTTGGAGGGAAATGGGCCGGGTGCTGGCAAGTGGAGTAGATTAGGTTGGGATATCTGGTCATCATGGACGAGGTGGACCAAAGGGTATGTTTCCATGCTGTACATCTCTATGACTCTATAATTGCGCAATACAAATAACACTTAAAGTATCGACATTGTAATCACGTTATAACCAATACAAGTTTAAAATTTTCGCACTTTAGAATCAGCATCCCCAATCGTAAATCACGTTACAGCCAATTCGTGTTGATGAAACACACATTATAGAAAAATGACCTGTGTGTTGTTAAGAATTCAGTGCGCCTAATATTCCTGTGCTCTGTCATATCCCTTCACATCAACATTTTTACCATGTCTGGTTATACCTATAAACTGTGCATCAGAGAGCAGTATGCTGTTTCAAGATGGATATGTGACCTGACATCTTTAACAATGTAACTAGTTGGTTGACAAATTTCATTGTTTCAGTAAATGTATGCATATGCCTAGATTCTCCAGTTCAGTGCAACACAGCTTTATCTTTTTAAAAACAACTGGATTGAAATTGACATTTCAAAAAGTGGCATAGAAATAATTAGTTAAATGTCCCATCCAACAGATGTAATGCTTTCCTGATACTGTATAAATACTGTAATGATAAAGTGAAATAGCAAAGGTCACAGTTTTGAAGAGAAAACAAACCCAGCATGAATAAAATGTTATTTGAACAAATTGGAAGCTGAAGTGGCACCAAGACTACTTGTGGTCGAAGGCAGATTACATTCTTGGTTCTGTGACATTCCTTCACAATGCAGTCTATTGTATATAAAATGTTTTGTGATGTTTTGAAGTGAACATGCTGTGTAATTGCAAGTGTTGTATTTTTGTTGGATACCAGGTTTCTGGCAGATGTTCTTGTGTTTTGTGATAATGTATGACGGTACACTAACATATGCTGTTTGTGCTAACCTCCAAGACCAAAACTTAAACCATTGTTTCAACATTGAAATCAGAAGTCATCAGAAACATTTTCAGCAATTCTACTACTTATTTATCTCTGGTTCTTTATCCTTTCTGTCAAACACCTTCTTTTCTCCTTCCCTGGGGGAGTCTATTTGTCTCACTCCCATCAAGCCTCCCCTCTCCTGCTTACTGTTTGCTTACAACACAAGTAGTAAATTCTAATAACTACATGCATTAAGAACCAATTCCTCACTCTCAGGAAGCCGTTATCATTAATTGGAGATCTTGGATGAGCTATTGCTTCACTTTCTTTCTGGAAAACAAAAATGTAACATTATATGTATATTGCAGCTGTTGCTGTTTTTCACTTTGCAAGCCTCAACCATTGTTAACTAGTAAATGTTGCCTAGAATGCTTGGTGGTAATGTCTCGGCATCTCTGGAGTTGCTGAGGAGAAATGGAAAAGAGGGGGTCTCTACAAGAATCTTTGAACCTACCTTTTCTAGGCTGTCCTTGAGAGAGACAGGAAGAAAGAAAGGAACGAGCAAGCTTGAGCCACATATCAATTCAGTGAATGGGAAAGGGTTGACCACTGGCAATCCTAGCAGGGAGGTTGGAGGTAAATTGGCTTTCTGCCATCTGTGGGACATGATAGAATCACAGCTTCTGACAAAGGAGATCACTTGCACTACTTTTGATGGATGAAGAAGCCAATTCTGGGAAGATAAAATTTGCCATACATAAAGATGCCATAGTCATTAGAATCATACTGCAGGGAAACGGACCTTATGGTCCAGCTAGTCCACTCCAACTAAATGAATCCAACTTGCCTGTGTTTGGCCCATATCCCTCCAAACCTCTCCTATTCATGTACTTGTCTAAATGTCTTTTAAATGTTATAACTGTACTGCATCTATAATTTCCTCTCACAGTTCATTCCACGCACAAGTCACTGTGGGAAAAAAAATTTGCCCATCATGTCCTTTACAAAACTTCCTCCTCTCACCTTAACAACATGCCCCTTAGTTTTGAACTCCCCTATATTCTGGAAAAGACCTTTGATATTCACCTTATCTATGCCCCTCATGATTTAACAAATCTCTATAAGGTCACCACTCAGCCTCCTACACTCCAGTGAAAAAGGTCCCAGCCTATCTAGTCTCTCATTGCAACACAAACCCTCCATTCCTGGCAAGATCCTGGTAAATGTTTTCTTAACCCTCTCCAATTCAATATAGCCCTTCCTGTGGCAGGGCAACCAGAATATTCTAATACAATATTCCAGAAGAGGCCGCACCAATGTCCTGTATAACCTCAAAGTACCAAACCAACTAGAGTGATGGAAAAGCCTTAAACTGCCACATTCCATGCTCCATAAAAGGTATTGTGGTGCCTGTCTGTCTAGCCGGTTATATGACACCAACCTTGGTCAACCCAGGAAAACTGCAGGTTTCAATATGTCCTAGCTGCAGTTTTAACTGAGGTCAGAGTTTAAAATAGGTTGACCAAAATTCCCAGCATCCTTGATTGTTCCATTTAACCAATCTCTTAACCATTACTGCTGCTGGCCACATGACCACCCTTTCTTGCTTGTTGTTTACTACATCTATAAGTTTATTGCCATTTTCAGATTTTGAAATAGTTCCCTTTAATTTCCCAAATCTATTTTATTAATACACTTCAACAACAGCAGTGAATCTAGCATTGAACCCTGGGGAAGTCTAATTATACCTTCCTCCAATCTAGAAAACAGCTGTTTAACACAAGTTTTTTTTCTATCAAGATAGCTCTGCCCTTTTTTTATTCCAGTGGGCTTCAATTTTGCTGGAAACCTTAAAATGTCTTTCACAGCATCGACACTATCCACATCCAAAGTTATATCATGAAAACGCAATTCTAATTGGTCTAACATGATTTGCCCTTAACAGGTTTGTGCCAACTGTCCTTTCTGAGTAAAAATGCCTGTTAGTATTCTCATGGGTTATGGTTTATAAGAGATCCTCCGCCACCATCGTAAAACTGGTATAAAATTGCCAAGTTTGTCCTTCTTCCTTATTTGGCGAACAATGTTGGAAAATGTGCAATTTTCCAACCATCCAACACCTCCTGTATATGTAAGGATGATTACAAAATGGTAGCTTCTGTAATTTCAGACTTTGTTTCTATTGACAACCTAGAATACATTACAACTGGAATAGATACAATCACTTTATGTTCTGCCAAATGTTTTGTAACTCTTTGTCTTTTTTAATTCAATCCAGTATCATGGCAACAACCTTGTTTACTGTAGATGTAGAAAATTAATAATTTTCATTACATTGTACTTTTCATTCATTCTTCTTGATTTCTATTTTAGTATTTCCTTACCTCTCAGCAGATTCTGAATTTTATTTTACAGCTTTTTCTATAATATATACTTCTGCTGTCATTTTAGACAGACCTGTCAAAATTTGCACATTTTTCCTGTTCAGCTGCCAATTTCCAATCTTTCACCTGACAGAAACTACGAGGAATGTCAATACATTTATTAGCCAAAAGCTAATCAATTAATCTGGACAAGTTAATTAACTGTTCCCATTATCATCAGTTCCAAGCTGTACGTAGAAAAATCATGATAGTTACAAAACTTAAACGAAACAAAATAATTTAAAAACTATTGGCAACAGATTGTCTACATAAGTAGTAGAACAGAATTTCATTTGCATATGTCCATTACTCAGTCAACTTCAGAAGGGGGTCATACAGCATGGAAATAGACCCTTTGGGCCAACCTGTCCATGCTGACCCAGTTTTCCAAATTAAACTAGTCCCATTTATCAGAGTTTGGCCCATTTCCCTCTCCACCTTTCCTGTTCAAGTACCTCTCCAAATGTCCTAACTGTACCTGCATCTACCACTTCCTCTTTTCATGCCTCTAAGATGGGTAGTTTTCAAGATGGGAACGACCAATTAATTAACTTTTCCTTTATGGTCATGTTCTGCTTCCGCCCTCAAATAACATTTTCCCATAATCTAACCTGACAGTTTATAGATGGATTCTCCATGCAGGGAATTGTGAAAGCCACCATGTAGAAAGAATCAGGTTCAATTAATATCCATCAGTTGTCAAATGCTAATGCTTTCATTGCAAATAAAGTTCAATCAAAATATTTTGTAATTTTGCACCATTAAAATGTGTCTTTACAATAAATGCCCTGCATAAGACCTACTTTTAACTACCCTCAAATTCATTCTCAAGATGCAAAAACAAATTCATATTTTTAATAAACAACATCTCTCCACAGTAGGACCAAAGGAAGAAGGCCGCACCCTTCAGCTACCCTCTTATCCCATATTTATGCACAGCATGTAAGCATGGGTTCATAGTATTTGGTCCCTCAGGCTTCTCTGCCATTCAATAAGATCATTACTGATCTGTTTTTGTTTCTAACTCCATGCTCCCAACTGCCTCAGTAACCTTAGATTCCTGTTAGAAAAAAGAATCAATTACCTATTCCAAAAAATATTCAATAGTCCCACCTGCACCACATTCTGAGAAAAACAGTTCCAAAGTTGCAGAACCTACTGAGAAAACAATTACCTTCTTCTCTGTCCTAAAAGAGCTTTCCATAATTTTAAAACAGTGCCTCCTAGTTCTGGACTAAATAATATTTTAATAATGTAAATCACACTCTTGCATTATATGCTTGTAGCTATATTTTTATGGCTCGCAATTTGGTATTACAGAAATTGTATGTTCCTGAAAAAGGACAGATCTTTTCAAAGTATTTCACCTTGCAAATATCAGGACAACTCACAAGAAATAACAATGTAAAAGGAAAACAACGTTTGTAATGTATGAAAGGAGAGTGCTGACTGTTTGGCAATTGGACTTGGATTATTATAGGCGTTGCCATGGAGGGTGCCCCAATAGTTGACTAACAGTTAACTGCAAAGGTTTGTTTAAATTTGGAACAAGATAGATTAATTCTGTTTAGTCAAGGTATTATCCTGAGAAATGAACCAGAGAGTGGTTGCAGCCTATTTTGTTGAGTTGAAACAAGGACAGAACATGTTCTTTCTGTCTGAAAAATGGGCCCTGCAAAAAACATGCAAGTCTGCCACAATGCAAGCCCAAATAACAATCTTAAATTGGATGTCAGCATAGTCCTTTGCAAAATCTAGATTATTTAGCAGTTGCTGTCCAATCAACATCTCATGTTGAAATCTGTGTTACAAGTTCTGTAAGCATGAGCTGTTTGAACACAAGTTTGCGCATATTAAGACATATAAAATAATTCATGCAATTGCCATGCGTGCACATGTTTCAAGTCAGTAGAAGAGAGCAAAACGGAGCTTATGTTTCAGGTCCAATATGATGAGTTTATAACTAACAAGAGGTGAAATACGATGGACGTCCTGCTGTTGCAGAAGGGAATACGGTCATGTAGAACCAAAGAAAAAGTCAAGGAAAGGTTAGAGGGCATGGGAAATTGGAAATCAGAAATGTCATAGGATAAAAGGCAAAGGGAATAATAATAGTTTTAGAAAAAAGACAAGCATTAGTCCAGAGTAGGAGTTAATAACCAATAGAAAATTCATTGTCTGAAGTTGTTGAATACAGTATTGAGTCCTGAAGGCTGTAACGTGCCTAATCAGAAGATGAACTGCTGGTGTTCCAGCTTGCATTAGACTTCACTGGAACATTGCAGTAAACCTTGGACAGAGATGTGAACATCACAGCAGAAAGAAATGGCAAATGACTGGAAGATCAGGGTCATACTTGTAAACTGACCAAAAGTGTTCAGCAAAGCAATCACTCAGTCTGCATTTACTATCTCCAGGCGATCATGTGTGAACCACAATTACAGGATACCAGATTGAAAGAAGTGCACTTCACTTAGAAGGAACTTTTCGGATTCTTGAACTGTAAGGAGGCTGGAGATAAAAGGATGAGTGTTGCATCTACTGCAATTTGTAAGGGGGTTAAGATGTAAAATGACAGAGGAGGTGTCATAGTGTCCCCGAAAGAGGGTTCCTTCAGAATTTTGACAGGGGAGGGATGAGAAGATTTCTTTGGTGATGGTATCATACTAGAGATGGTAGAAAATGATGACAATGATTCTTTTAATGCAGAGACTGGTGGGGTAGGATGTGCAGACAAGGAAACCTTATTAGTCCAGGAATGAGAGCAGATGTGCAGATGACCAATAACTGTCATTTGTCATTGGTCATCCCAAATTATTTTGAAGAAGGTGAATGCTTCCACAAAATGAGGATGGCACAGGGAGTATAAAGGGCTATTAGTATGGACAAATGATCATTGAGTGACTTGATTTAGGGATGGGGAGCATGTGAGAATGGGGGAAAGTGGGCAGGAGGGATGAGTTTTGTTTTCATCTTTCATTGTAAACTTTGACAAATGTGCTCAAGCCCCAAGATAGGCTTTCTACCCAGCCTGACTCAGGCACTGGCAGTCCAATAGGCACTTCCCCTAATATCCAGCCCAAATCCCAATCTAGCCCAAAAATTGAAGATGGCTATTTTATGTGAGGAACAGAGATTCTTCTGCATGCACACCTAACCCACAAACAAAATCTTGACTGAAACTGTTAGGACAATTGAAACTTTCAAAACTGAGATTTGTAGATTTTTGGGAGTTAAGAGTATCAAGGTGTACAGAGCAAAGACAGGTAAATATTGTTGAGATTCGGTTCAACCATAATCAAATGGAAGGGCAGAGCCAGGTCAGTGGGATGAATGGCCTCCTCCTATTCCAATGTTCTTAGACTTCTCATTTTGTGATAGCATTCAGTGCCTAAACCTAACAACATAAAGAAAGGTCATTACGTGTTATTTGAAATTATTTTTTAAAATGAACTTAGTTGTTATTTTCTTTAA